>NC_092163.1:34871085-35543585 GCF_045791955.1 Oncorhynchus clarkii lewisi | reverse complement strand
TCTTCTGACCCAAGAAGAGCTTTGAGCTTAAAGGCTTGTCAGTGCGCTACAATTAATGTTACAAAGCCATTGCTTCTCGAAGACTCGAATCAAATCCAATTTTATTTGTCACATACACGCGGTTAGCAGATGTTAATGCGAGTGTAGCGAAATGCTTGCAAACTATAATACACTTTATGAATGTCTTACTACAACTGAATCTAAGGTTGTGTTACTCAGATGTTTTTGCTGTGTGTGTGTGGGTGTGTGCATGGACCCGTGCATGTGTGAGATACGGCGCCTTACAACTCTAGACAATTGTTTATCTCGATTGCACAACACAACTGCTCAAACTAATGGGTATACATGCATCTTTGGTAACTCAATGACAGGGTTGCAAAACCGCCGACAAGAACATGACATGAACTTCCTTATAGCACCACTTGTGAGTGGAGTTTATAAAGGTGTTATGAATAGCCAATAGCTTGTGCCCCATCTACCTAAAGTCTTACCAGATCCTTCCACTATTTACCCACTATAGCTAGATCTAGATACCCCAGCCTTTTAACTTAACCCGTCTGACCATTAGCCCACTGTGCAACTGGAACGACTGATTTTTTTGACCAATCAGATATCGTGGGCTGGAACCAACCGTCTTCTAAATCTCAATCTACAACCCAATCCTTTTAACCCCTTTCTGACCGTACGAAGACCGTAAGCCGACTGATTATGTCCTCTTCTTTTAACAGATGCCACCTTCCTGATTCACATTCATTAACTATCAAACGGAAGAAAAACGACTTAAACAATGAGAAACGCTCGTTTCTGTTTCCCGCTGCAAAAGTATTATTTTTTCTGCGGTGTGCACTAATGAATACACCCCTGGTTGTAAATCCTTCCAGGGAGCTGACGGCTGAGGACCAGATTGCCCTGCTCAAGTCGAGTGCCATCGAGGTGATCATGCTGCGCTCCAACCAGTCCTTCAACCTGGAGGACATGTCCTGGAGCTGCGGAGGGCCCGACTTCAAGTACTGCGTCAACGACGTCACTAAAGGTACGAGACTTAGGCAGGCTAGCACACACATGTATGTGTGAGGACGGAACACAGACCTTGGGATCGACACACACACAAAGTATATGCAGTCAAAACCATTGTACTCTGTCAACGATGGCACTAGCACACACACAAACACCAGTCATTTCGCTTAGAGGACATGCTCTGAAACTGTGTGGGGACACCACTTTACAGAAAGGCGAGGCAATGTGACACACTCACACACACTCACTTGGCCACTATTGCTGCCACTAAAGGTGAGCGAGAAAGGGTAACAAACATGCATGCATTTGTGCAGGCACAAAACACACAGATATACACTCTCCAGTACATGTCCCGTGGCCTTCCTATCATGACTGTGTGTCAGTTCCGCCAGGAAAGCTGAAATGGAGTGTAACACACTTTGGCACGTGTACCTATGAACACGTACTCTCACACACACACCACACACCCATCCGCAGACCCTCAAGGCACGGCATTCATTTGCCTTTCAACTAAGCCTCAGGTATTTTTACAGATCAACCGAAGAATGTCACTCTAGACCAAGACACTCTCACAAAGCACCTGGTCTCTCACAGAACGAATTTGGTTTTGTTCTCGAGGACAAACCCAAGTTAGCCACGGCATCTCTGTGGCTGACCAGTCATTTGGAGATTGAGTCGGGCTCGACAGCAAAGTTAGCCAGACTTTTCCTGAAAACAAGGAAAAACCTTGCGTTGTGCCCATTTTTATTTTCACTCAAAATGACGCTGTCGTTGTTGTTGTCTTCCGTAAGCTAGTTACTTTGACAGCTTTTGTCTAGCGACACTCCATTCTCCTTTGTTACAAGGCGATATGAGTAAGCAGGCTATGATTGTAAATAGAGATAATTAATAACTAAAAAATTCATTAAACAATTGATAGCACACAAGTGTACTTTTTGGTTGTTAAGTTGGCATCTTGCTTTTTTTCTCATTTTCCTTTTGTCATGATCCAAAGTAGACCACCAGGAGACATGGAGTTGCATTTAACACCTAACTAAAGTGAACTGAGTTGAACTATAAGTTTCCGTCTACAGCGCTAGGACTTGTATGCTACTCAGTTCATCCATTTCTTATCTCACGAAAACCACACAAATCCTTAGTGTTTTAGGGAAACCATATGAAAACCGGAAGATCAATCGTTGGAAATAAACCCATACATGTTTGAAAATGACATTGAGAGGAGTGTTAGGGAAACCATAATCAACCGTTATTTGTTACCTGGGCCCTTGTAATCTAGGATCAGTTCGGCCTTTTAAATTCAAATGAATAAGAGACATACATTGAACAAAAAATATAAATGCAACATGCAACAGTTTTAAAGATTGTACTGAGTTACAGTTCATATAAGGACAACAGTCAATTGAAATAAATTCATTTGGCCCTAGTCTATGGATTCCACATGACTGGGAATACAGATATGTATCTGTTGGTCACAGGATACCTAAAATAAAAGGTAGGGGTGCGGATCAGAAAACCAGTCAGTGTCTGGTGTGACCACCTTCGTTTAGAGTTGAACAGGCTGTTGAGTATGGCCTGTGGAATTGTTCTCCCACTTCTCTCCAGTGGACGTGCGAAGTTGCTGCATATTGATGAGAACTGTAAACACGCTGTCGTACACGTCGATCGAGAGCGTCCCAAACATGCTCAACGGGTGACATGTCTGGTGCAGGCCATGGAAGAACGGGGACATTTTCAGCTCCAAGGAATTGTGTAAAGACCCTTGCGTCGTGGGTCCGTGCAATATCATGCTGAAACATGAGGTGATGGCAGCGGATTAATGGCACAACAATGTGCCTTGGCATCTTGTCACGGTACCTCTGTGCATTCAAATTGCCATCGATAAAATGCAATTGTGTTTGTTGTCTGTAGCTTATTCATGCCCATACCATAACCCCACCGCACTATATTCACAACGTTGACATCAGCAAACCGGTCACCCACATGACACCATACACGCTGACTGCCGTCTACAATTGAAACCGGAATAAATCTGCGAAGAGCACACTTCTCTAGCATGCCAGTGGCCATAGAAGATGAGCATTTGCCTATTAAAGTTGGTCATGATGCCAAACTGCAGTCTGCTCAAGGCCCTGGTGAGGATGACGAGCATGCAGATGAGTTTCTGACAGTTTGTGCAGAAATACTTCGCTTAAGCAAGCCCACGGTTTCATCAGCTGTCCATGTGGCTGGTCTCATACGACCCCGCAGGTTAAGCGGCCGGATGTGGAGATCCTGGGCTTGTGTGGCTACATGTGGTCTGCAGTTGAGGGGCCGGTTGGACATACTGCCAAATTCTCTAAAACGACATTGGGCTTGGCTTATGGTAGAGAAATGAACATTCTGGCAGCAGCTCTAGTAGACATTCCTGCAGTCAGCATGCCAATTGCATGCTCCCTCAATACTTGAGACATCTGTGGCATTGTGCTGTGTGAGAGAACTGCACATTTTAGAGTGGATTTTTATTGTCCACAGCACAAGGTGCACCTGTGTAAGATCATGCTGTTTAATCAGCTTCTTGATATGCCACACCTGTCAGGTGGATGGATTATCTTAGCAAATGACAAATGCTCACTAGCAGGGATGTAAACAAATCTGTGCACAACATTTTAAAGACATTTTATTTCAGCTCATGAAACATGGGACCAACACTTTACGTTTATTTTTTTTGTTCAGTGTAGATATACCGTATAACATATCACATACATTATATACTCTAAATCCATTTCTTATCTCACAAAACCACACAAATCCTTAGTGTTAGGCAAACAATATAATGAGAGATACAGTACCAGCCAAAAGTTTGGACAAACCTACTCATTCAAGGGTGTTTCTCTATTTTTTACTATTTTCTACATTGCAGAATAATAGTATAATAATAGTGAAAACATTTAAAAAAATGAAAAAACACATACGGAACCAAAAAAGTGTTAACACAATCCAAATATATTTTATATTTGAGATTCTTCAAAGTAGCCACCCTTTTGCCTTGATGACAGCTTTGCACACTCTTAATTAAAATAAAAACCCTTGAATGAGTAGGTGTGTCCAAACGTTTGACTGGTACTGTATATTGTGATTGTTATCTGATCTGATTGACAGTGTTTGTCTGTGTGTATGTGTGTGTGTGTTGTCTCTTGCAGCGGGCCACACTCTGGAGCTGCTGGAGCCCCTGGTCAAATTCCAGGTTGGCCTGAAAAAACTCAACCTCCACGAGGAGGAACACGTGCTGCTCATGGCCATCTGCCTACTCTCCCCAGGTACACGCTGACACTGGGTGTGGGAGGGGGGGGGGGGGGTAGTGTGTGTGTGTGTGTGTGTCTGTCATGAATTGTTTATGGGAGTCAGCTTGTTTTTGTGAGGATCAGTTAGCTTGTGTGTGTGTGTGTGTGGGGGGGGGGGGGGGGGGGGGGGTGGGGGGGGGGTTGTGTGTCTTTGTGCTGAAGTTCACACACCTGTGCGTGTGTATATTTAGTGCATTTTCGTCAGTGAGGTTGACGATACAGTGCATCCAGACCCCTTGACTTATTTCACATTTTGTTATGTTACAGCCTTATTCTAGAATGGATTAAAACAATTGTTTCCCTCATCAATCTACACACAATATGCCATAATGACAAAGCGAAAACAGGTGTTTAGAAATGTTTGTACATTTCTTACAAATAAAAACAAAAATACCTTATTTACATAAGTATTCAGACCCTTTCCTATAAGACTCAAAATTGAGCTCAGGTGCATCCTATTTCCATTGATCATCATTGAGATGTTTCTATAACTTGATTGGAATTCATCTTTGGTAAATTCAATTGATTGGACATGATTTGGAAAGGCACGCACTTGTCTATATAAGGTCCCACAGTTGACAGTGCATGTCAGAGCAAAAACCAAGTCATGAGGTCAAAGGAATTGAAGGTCCCCATCTCTGCAGCACTCCACCAATCAGGCCTTTATGGTAGAGTGGCCAGACGGAAGCCACTCCTCAGTAAAAGGCACATGACAGCCCGTTTGGAGTTTGCCAAAAGGCAGCTAAAGTACTCTCAGACCATGAGAAACAAGATTCTCTGGTCTGATGAAACCAAGATTGAACTCATTGGCCTGAATGCCAAGCGTTACATCTGGAGGAAACCTGGCACCATCCCTACTGTGAAGCATGGTGGTGGCAGCTTTGGGGATGTTTTTCAGCGGCAGGTACTGGGAGACAAGTCAGGATCTCAGGGAAGATGAACGGAGACAAAGAACAGAGAGATCCTTGATGAAAGCCTGCTCCAGAGCGCTCAGACTGGGGCAAAGGTTCACCTTCCAACAGGACAATGACCCTAAGCACACAGCCAAGACAACGTAGGAGTGGCTTTGGGACAAGTCTCTGAATGACCTTGGAGTTGCCCAGCCAGAACCCGGACTTGAACCCGATCAAACATCTCTGGAGAGACCTGAAAATAGGTGTGCAGCAACACTCCCCATCCAACCTGACAGCGCTTGAGAGGATCTGCAGAGAAGAATGGGAGAAACTCCACAAATACAGGTATGCCAAGCTTGAAGCGTCATACCCAAGAAGACACTGTAATCTGTCTGTAATCACTGCCAAAGATGCTTCAAGTACTGAGTAAAGGGTCTGAATACTTATGTAAATGTGATATTTCCGTTTTACATTTGCAAAAGTGTGTAAAAAAAAACAGTTTTTGCTTTGTCATTATCGGGTATTATGTGTGATTAATATTTATTTTGAATCCATTTTTGTGAATAAGGCTGTAACGTATCAAAATATGGAAGAAGTCAAGCGGTCTGAATACTTTCTGAATGCCCTGTACATGCATGCACTGCGTGCCTGTGTTTGCACATAAATATTCAGCAATTTCTTATCTCTTGAATTCCTTAGTGTCTGATAACGTGTGTGTATATACACTGAGTATACAAAAACATTAGGAACACCTTACTAATATTGAGTTGCACCCCCTTTAGCCCTCAAAACAGCATCAATTCGTGTCAATTTGGGTCCAAGTTTGCTGGATGTCCTTTGGATGGTGAACCATTCTTGATACCCACAGGAAACTGTTGAGCGTGAAAAACCCAGTAGTGATGCAGTTCTTTACACACTCACAGGTGCCTTGGCACCTACGACCATACGCCGTTCAAAGCTACTTAAATATTTTGTCTTGCCTTTTCACCCTCTGAATGGCACACATACACAATCCATGTCTCAATTGCCTTGAGGCTTAAAAATCATTTTTTAACTCGTCTCCTCCCTTTCATCTACACTGATTGAAGTGGATTTAACAAGTGACATCAATAGGGGATTTGAGCGTTCACCTGGTCAGTGTCACGTTCTGACCTTAGTTCTTTTATTATGTCTTTGTTTTAGTATGGTCAGGGCGTGAGTTGCGTGGGTTGTCTATGTTCGTTTTTCTATGTTGTGTTTTGCGTTTGGCCTGGTATGGTTCTCAATCAGAGGCAGGTGTCGTTAGTTGTCTCCGATTGAGAATCATACTTAGGTAGCCTTTTTTCGTGGGTGATTATTTTCTGTTCTGTGTTTTGTATTTCACCGTTCAGGACTGTTTCGTTTCGTTCTCGTTGTTTTTGTTTTGTGTTCATATAATAAATTCAATATGGACACTTACCACGCTGTGCATTGGTCCTCTGATCCTTCTTACTACTCCTCCTCAGAGGAGGACGAGAATCGTTACAGTCAGTCTATGTCATGGAAAGAGCAGGTGTTCTTAATGTTTTGTACTCTCAGTGTAGATTTCCCAGTTTACTGTAGGCTAAAATATACATGGAGGCGTGTTCATGTGTACATATACGTGTACATTATATAATATTAGCCTAATTGATTTATTTTCTCATGAAACCATACATATGCTTAGTTTTAGGCTGATGTTAGGCTAACATGCTGTGGGGAGGTGTGCCCCTTTTCATACAATAAGGTAATTTCTGGACATTATTTCTGGACATTTAGCGGACTCATTTTGGCTCAAGAGCACCTCTCTGAGGTAAAAGATCTGTATAGCCTCTTTAAAAGTCTTACCAGCCATGTCTTCCCACTCCCTTCATGTGTAGACACTGTCTGGTATGGTGCAGGAGATAATGAATATGAAGAAGCCCTTTAAAAATCTTACCAGCCATGGCTTCCCCCTCCCTTCATGTGTAGACACTGTCTGGTATGGTGCAGGAGATAATTAATATGAAGAAGCCCTTTAAATGTCTTACCGTCTGTGTCTCCTTGCCCCTCTCCCTCCTTTCTCTCCCCTCCAGACCGTCCGGGCGTGCAGGACCACGGGCGCATCGAGACCCTGCAGGACCATTTGTCGGAGACGCTGCAGGCCTACATCCAACTGCACCACCCGGGCGGCCGCCTCGTGTACGCCAAAATGATCCAGAAGCTGGCGGACCTGCGCAGCCTGAACGAGGAGCACTCCAAGCAGTACCGCTCGCTGTCCTTCCAGCCCGAGCACAGCATGCAGCTGACCCCGCTGGTGCTGGAGGTGTTCGGCAGCGAGGTCTCCTAAATTAACACTTTTTGGTGACCTTTGATGGAGGTGGATGAGGTGGACGAAAGGTCATAGGAGAGGTGGGAGGAGAGTATGAGGTGGGAGCTATAGGAATGTGGTTAGACGGACTGTGGATGGTGTGAATGTAAGTGTGTGAGTGAAGGTGTGTGTTGTGAGGGAGGGGGGGTAATAGAAGTGTGTGCGTGTGTGTGCGTGTTTGTGTGTGTGTGTGTGTGTGTGTGTGCGTGTGTGCGTGTGTGCGTGCGTGCGTGCGTGTGTGTGTTAGAAATTCCCCTGCCTTGTGTGCATGTGTGCTTGAGGAGCTTCGGTAGGTCAGGCCTGGGACTGGGTACCTGAGGAGCTGTTGACTGGAACATGCAAAGCGATGGGTTGCGAATTATACAAACAAGGGAATTTACTTCAGAACCATACATACATGGAACTTCTGCCTATATTTGACATGTACGCTTACCTTGGTATTTAAGAGACAGTATATTGCCAAACAGTATTGCGTCTTGTGTGCCGGTATATACAGTGCACCGTGTGCTTTTTGTGTGTGTGTCATGCAAGTGCTGCTTTTATGCATGGCGGTGTATGGTCACTCATACATATGATCACACACATACACACACACACACGTAAGGACACTCACTTATACAGTTGTTGGAGCTACCTCTGATTTTCTCCTCTCTCAGTTTTTGTATTCAGAAATACACACAGCATAGAACCTTCAAAATGCATGATAACATTTCAATCGTGGATAGCTGATAGACACTAGGTCCTCACTGGAGCGAAAACAGTGCCTGCAAAGTATTTCCACGTGTTTCTCTCATCCTTTCTCCGGTTATTCTGCTCAATCGCTTCCCTCAAGGGCAAGTGTTTGAGTGTACGTATACGCCGCGAAACGCACGTCCTTCACCTCTGCCAAAGGTATTGTCCACGCTCTTCTCTAAGCTTCCAGGCTTCTAGTGTAGCCACATGATGCCTTTTATGTGCACACTCACCGTTTGTGCTAGCTTTTGCTAACTAGCCTCTAGGAATTGATGAAGGAAATGTGTATACTCTGAATAGATTCATACAGCCTGCAGAATATTATCTGTAACCTGGAAATAGTTTGGTTGTGGAATAGTGTGCGTGAGCTGTGGCTGTTTAGTCACTAAAACAAGCTGTCAATCAAACCAAGCCAGAGCTCTGGTTGGTTGGTTGGTTTCTTTCTTTTGGAGGGGTTGGGAGGAAGGGGGAATTATGATAGCTCTAAATAGACTTAGCTACAACTTCTATGTATCACGAACACTGCTACCTGTACTCAAGCGTATCTATTAATGTATGTCTATGTTAGAGTTATACCACCGTTTTTAAAGGGCTACAATGCCAAACTGACTGGAAATGCATAGTTAGGCCGGTTACTCTACTGTCTACGTCTTTTTGTATTATAGCCACAAACCATGCAAGTTATCTGGACAGGATCTTAAAACAATTCCATGAATTGTTCATTTTTTTCCCTCAAATGTACAGTTTTTAGTAGGTGGAGTGTTTCAAAGCTGCTTCTTCACAGATATCACCCCTTTCGTTTCCAACTCGGAAGTGGAATTATTTGAAAAGAATGTCTTGAGGACTCGGATGGACCGTTTTCTGTTTCGTTTTTTGACACGTCCGAGTCCTCCGATGTTGTATGCTGCTCAGCCCTCCAGTGGCTGCATCCTGTAAATACTACGTATCGATACAATGACCCCCGCAGCTGTACATAGGGCATAGATATTACTACTACTAACGCTTAGTAAGGAAATTCTTGGATTATATATGCAAACATGATACTGATGACCGTGTTTTACGACTTATTCTCACTTTCTCTCTCTGAAACACTATGCTTTCTCAACTTTTTTTTATATATATACAGTACCAGTCAATGTTTGGACACACCTACTCATTCAAGGGTTTTTCTTTATTTTTACTATTTTCTACATCGTAGAATAATAGTTAAGACATCAAATCTATGAAGTCATACATATGGAATCATGTAGTAGCCAAAAAAAGTGAAAATATATTTTAGATGTTAGATTCTTCAAAGTAGCCACCCTTTGCCTTGATGACAGCTTTGCACACTCTTGGCATTCTCTCAACCAGCTTCATGAGGAATGCTTATCCAACAGTCTTGAAGGAGTTCCCACATATGCTGAGCACTCGTTGCCTGCTTTTCCTTCACTCTGCGGTCCAACTCATTCCAATCTCATTCCAATCTCAATTAGTTTGAGATCAGGTGATTCTGGAGGCTGGGTCATCTGATGCAACACTCCATCACTCTCCTTGGTCAAATAGCCCTTACACAGCCTCGAGGTGTGTTTTGGGTCATTGTCCTGTTGGAAAATAAATTATAGTCCCCTAAGCGCAAACCAGATTGGATGATGTATCATTGCACAATTCTATGGTATCCATGCTAGTTAAGTATGTCCTGAATTCTAACTAAATCACTGACAATGTCACCAGCAAAGCACTCCCACACCATCACACCTCCTCCTCCATGCTTCACTGTGGGAACCACACATGCGGAGATCATCCGTTCACCTACTCTATGTCTCACAAAGACGCGGCGATTGGAACCAAAAATCTCAAATTTGGCCTCATCAGACCAAAGAACATATTTCCACCAGTCTAATGTCAATTGCTCATGTTTCTTGGCCCAAGCAAGTCTCTTTGTCCTATTGGTTTCCTTTAGCAGCGGTTTCTTTGCAGCAAATTGACCATAAAGGCCTGATTTCACGCAGTCTCCTCTAAACAGTTGATGTTGAGATGTGTCTGTTACTTGAAGCATTATTTTGGGCTGCAATCTGAGGTGAAGTTAACTCGAATTGGGCTTATCCTCTGCAGCAAAGGTAACTCTGAGTCTTCCTTTCCTGTGACAGTCCTCATGAGAGCCAGTTTCATCATAGCCCTTGATGGTTTTTGCAACTGCACTTGAAGAAACTTTCAAAGTTCTTGTCTTAAAGTAATGATGGACTGTCGTTTCTCTTTGCTTATTTGAGCTGTTCTTGCCATAATATGGACTTGGTCTTTTACCAAATAGGGCTATCTTCTGTATACCACCCCTACCTTGTCACAACACAACTGATTGGCTCAAACACATTAAGAAGGAAAGAAATTCCACAATTTAACTTTTAACAAAGCACACCTGTTAATTGAAATCCATTCTAGGTGAATACCTCATGAAGCTGGCTGAGAGAATGCCAAGAGTGTGCAAAGCTGTCATCAAGGCAAAGGGTGGCTACTTTGAAGAATCTAACATCTAAAATATATTTAGATTTTTTTAACACTTTTTTGGTTATTACATGATTCCATATGTGTTATTTCATAGTTTTGATGTCTTCACTATTATTCTACAATGTAGAAAATAGTACAAATAAAGAAAACCCCTGGAATGAGTCGGTGTGTCCAAACTTTTCTACTTATATATATATATATATATATATATATAGATTAATCTATATATGTTTGGGTGTGGGTGAGTGATTGATTGACACATTGGCTAAGGTTGTGTCGTCGATGGGTGGTTGGCGCCTTTACTTTGGTTAGTCATTTGGGAGAAAAAGGATGTTATACAAGCTGAATATACAGTGCTGCTCTCTAATATAAGCCATATAGAGGGAGAGAAATACAAAAAAAGCCAGTTTAAAGAAATGTGGCTCGTATTCATTAGTAGCTATTGATTTCATTGGGCTGTAGATACACAATTGATATATCTAATATGTTATTTCTATGGCTCAGATATGCTATTGTACTTGTATAAAGTAGAACCAACTCATATGCTTTCGATCTCTTCATTCCCCTGTCCATGCAAGAATCGTGTGTAAGGTCACCCAAGGGTGTGCAACACATTGGCTGTGTGGATTAGGTGAGTTCACCCATACAATGTAAAGCACTTCATTCCAATCCCAATTATTATGAACTATTAAGGCTACCCTACAGAGACCTTAAAGGTTTTTAGGGAGCACCTGTTGACCACATTTAATGTCATGGCACCTGCTCCAGTGTTCAAAATGACCTACATGTGTATGATATTGTAAAGCAAGTGAATGGACACTGGGGACCGCTTTCCCTGGACACATTTTTATTAAATTCATGTTTAGTCCAGGTCTAGGCTTAGCCTAATCTGTGTGCCGGAAACTGGCCGAAGAGGCTATAGCGATATCTTGGTTAATTGTGAAGTTGCCCTTATATGCTGACCTTGGGTCATTTCCCCCACTAATGGTTAAGTTTAGGATTGGGGAAGGGAGAAGCTGAGCCTAGATCTATACCTAGGGGTTACTTCTCCCCGGCGCCTATAGTATCTCCTTCTGTTTTAATGGGCATGACACAAAGACTTCCTGGAATGTTTCAATTATGTCAGCCTATAGCTGTGGCCTCGACGCTAAGACACTGACATCATCTGGGGAAATTGTCAAAAAGAGGGTAAATGGATTGCGTGAGTCGAGGTAGACGGCGCTCTATTGTACATCCTGTCCTTCAGTCCCTGTACGCGAGTGCCACTTATGCTTCAACTGGACTTGTGATTGGTTAAACAGAAACTACTGTGGCACTTAGTTATGACATCATCAATATAGGCTACAGAGAGTGCTATTTTGTGGTCTTCTTGCAGGACGTGGGGGAAAACAAGGACTCTGTCTTCCTACTGTTGAAGGAACGTAATAAGAACATTGTGTTCTTAGCATACAGTAAACCTTGTCATTGCTTTAAAACATCAACATTAACATTAGACGTCAGATAGTTGACCACAACCTACTCCCTCACTCTCCCCCTTATTGACAGTCATTCATTATTTTGTTATGTCCCCTCCCAGCCACCATAGCAAATGTTCCATTGAATGACTGCAGAAAAAAATAAAATTGTGGATTTTTATCGATTTAAGCTATAGAAGTTGTATAAAGGGATATTGTTTTGCAAAACACACTAAATACCTAGTGTTAGGAATTCACTGACATAGGCACCTGATGATTCGTGGAATTATTTTAGTTCATGCTGTTGATTGACAAGTTCCTCTTTCCCGGGATGTGTCTCATTAAGGTGATGGTAGGCTACATGATTCCTTTTACTCAGTACCACTCGTGTTCATGTCAGTTTGGTGAAGGTTATGGTGTGTTGCGAGGTTACGGTTGTTAGATGACTTGTGCATTTTGGGCGGTTTTGGTTTTTAATTTCCTTTCCACATGCATATCTCTGTGTGTACATAAAGAGAGTTGATTGTTTTCAGTTGATGAGATATAGATATACAGTATTGATTTTCGGTATGTATGTATAAAGGCTTGGGTATCATGTAAGTGCCACAGGGCGGGATGTTGTCACAAATCTCCCCTTTAAAGAAGTACAGGGTAAGGAGAGGTCTCTCTCGCTCGCATCTGGTTTGCACAGTTATAGCTGCTCAATATCCAGTCAAACGGAGGGGATATTCCAAAACGCTTGATGAAGAAAAGGCCTAAAGTGGCTTTATGACCATTGATATAAACTTTAGACTTTTCACCTAATAAGCTGTTCAATAGCATTAACTATGGTAAGGGCGAGCAAACTCTGAATGTTTCTTTCTATAGATATTTTGATCAGTAATCCAAATTAAGCATTTTTCATTTTCATTCATCGACTTAGAATGTCTCAATTTTAGCTCTGACATTTTTAGCGAACTCCGAACTGGAACATACAGGTAACTGCCAAAATAAAGGAAACACTTGAGCAAATGAGCGATGCAAAGTACATTGAAAGCAGGAGCTTCCTCATGGGTGTGGTTCCGAAATGAGTATCAGCAATTAACGTCGTGCTTAGGATCATGCATAAAAATGGCAAGTTACCCATTATTTTGGCTACCATGACTAGAAGAAAAGATCTTAGTGACTTTGAAAAAGGGGGGTCTTTAAGGAGCATAGGGTGTTTAAAGGGTGTGTGTGTTTCAGTCACCAGATCTCAACCCAATTGAACACTTATGGGAGATTCTGGAGCGGCTCCTGAGACAGCATTTTACACCACCATCAACAGAATTTCTCGTAGAAGAATGGTGTCGCATCACTCCAATTGAGTTCCAGACGCTGGGAGAATCTATGCCAAGGACCATTGAAGCTGTTCTGGTGTCTCGTAGCAGTCCACTGCCCTATTAAGACACTTTGTTGGTGTTCCCTTTATTTTGTCAGTTACCTTTAGGAACCATTTATTAAATGGAAAATCAACTAGAAATGTTGAGTTTAATACAGTAGGCTATGTCTTTTCTTGTCTTGTTTATTTTTCTATGTCAAACAGAGGGTGAATGCCTACATTTACAGCCCATGGTACACCAGCATCAGCTAGCTTAACAGTCTCATATTTGAAGTTCTTATGTATAAAGGTTGTACAAAGCAATTACCATTACAAATCCAGTTTGAAAAACGATTCGAAATTCAACTTACAAATAGATTTTTTTTTTTTTTTAAGAACATTATATGAATCGTTTTGATTGAGTGAGATTGCCTTTCAATAAACGTTTTGAATGTGACAGGGATTGATACACAGTACCGTTGATTTTGACGTGTAGATTTTTATTTTGTTCTTCTTCAAACATTAAAAGGAGTGTCCACAATGGATGTACACAACAATGATCTACCTCTTTTAGCTACAGATTATGCTTTAGCATTAAAGCAGTTGCCTCTGTTTTTACTTTTGTAATATGTGTTGGTATTTATTGTTGTCTAATGAAACACTTTGATTACCTCAAAGATGTCTCATCATGCAGACTGGGAGACTATACAGCTAATGAAGTCATTGGTATTTTTTATTTTTTTTGTAAAGTATTTTTCAACTAAAAGCATTGCATTTTTGAAGTAACGCACAAACACCCACCAGGGGTTGTGGTTTAATTGTGCCTGCATTCTGACCAATGGGATTCCAGGCTGGGTTTGGGTTGGCCGGGGTTGCGTTTCATTCTAATACGTGGTTTCCTCCCTTTTTTTTCTTAGTTCACTCGCATATCGCACGTCTGACACAACAATGTAAGAAATACCTGCACCTGGTTTCCGCCATATTCGGCTTTCATTGAAGGACAGAAGGGAGGGAGCAACATCCTGGAATGAAACGCAGCCAGAGACTTAACTGTGACCTCTGTATAGAGAGGTCATGAGTCATACATATGGTTTCGGCCGGAGAGTTGGAGTGTCTGCTCCTCTTGGCACAGTTGGAATGGTCTTTGCCCTCACTAGATGTCTCTCACTCTGTCCCCTTTCCCCAATCCATCTCTTCTCTCTCTCCTTCCCTCCTTCTCTCAGCTCATTTTCTCCACTCTTATGCCCCAGCCCATATTTTTAGAGTAGACTATTCCATATAGATCTTCAGATTTTCAGGAAAGGGCAAAAGTTCTGAGAGGACAACCCTCAGTATCCATTTAATGCTGCTTTTATCAAGAACATCACAGGTTGATGTGAATGTTGTTATTCTTACTACCCTTGGCACGGTTGAGTATCACCCAGCAGAAATATGCTAACCAGGACATAGGAGGCCACAGTGTCGTGTTGTGTAGTTTTTGTAAAGCTGAGTAGTTTAGGTTGGTCTGAAGCTAGGGCAAGCTGGTTCTAGAAAAGCACACATGGGGCAAGTTCCTATTTGAACAATGTGGACTTGAGGAAGTTGATGCCCATTTATAAACTTTCATTAAACCGCTTTAATTGATCAGTGTAATATTAATCGCCAGCTACCACAGCCGCGGGAAGTAGAGGCGCTACAGTACCTCCGGAAATATCGGAATTACATTATGAAAAAGTTTTTGTTGTTGTTTTTGTTTAACAAATGTAGGCCTTTACAAGTCCTGTATTAGTGGACCTATATAGCAGTCTGTAGCGTGGGCAAAAAAATAATAATAATTCTACCCTGCCCGACATTGCTCAGTTAGTGCCAATTGAAGATGTTGGAGTAACTGCTTTAATATCTTTTGAGTGCTGTTTTTGAATACGTTTTGGCAATGGTCCCTGCTATCTTTCCAACTAACTGTCTCAATTTTGACCGTTTGTTTTCAAACAACTTTAAAAAAGAAAAGACAAAATGTGTCTAGGAAAAAATCAGCCAGTTTGATAATCAGTCGTCATGCTAGCTATTGGAGGTACACTACCGTTCAAAAGTTTGGGTTCACTTAGAAATGTCCTTGTTTTCCATGAAAACATACATGAAATGAGTTGCAAAATGAATAGGAAATATAGTCAAGACGTTGACACGGTTAGAAAGAATGATTTTTCAATTGAAATAATAATTGTGTCCTTCAAAACGTTGCTTTCGTATAAGAATCCTCCATTTGCAGCATTTACAGCCTTGCAGACCTTTGGTATTCTAGTTGTCAATTTGTTGATTTCACCCCATGCTTCCTGAAGCACCTCCCCACAAGTTGGATGGGGTTGAGATCCGGTGACTGTGCTGGCCACTCCATTATAGACAGAATTCAAGCTGACTGCTTCTTCCCTAAATGGTTCTTGCATAGCTTGGAGCTGTGCTTTGGGTCCTTGTCCTGTGATGAAATTGGCTCCAATTAAGCGCCGTCCACAGGGTATGGCATGGCATTGCAAAATGGAGTGATAACCTTCCTTCTTCAAGATCCCTTTTACCCTGTACAAATCTCCCACTTTACCACCGCCAAAGCACACCTAGACTGTCACATAGCCTCCACAATGCTTGACAGATGGCGTCAAGCACTCCTCCAGCATCTTTTCACTTTTCCTGAGTCTCACGAATTGTCTTCTTTGTGATCCGAACACCTCAAACTTAGATTCGTCTGTCCATAACACTTTTTTCCAAACTTCCTGTGTCCAGTGTCTGAGTTCTTTTGCCTATCTTAATCTTTTATTTTTATTGGCCAGTCTGAGATATGGCTTATTCTTTGCAACTCTGCCTAGAAAGCCAGCATCCCGGAGTTGCCTCTTCACTGTTGACGTTGAGACTGGTGTTTTGCGGGTACTATTTAATGAAGCTGCCAGTTGAGGACATGTGAGGCGTCTGTTTCTCAAACTCTAAAGTACTTGTCCTCTTGCTCAGTTGTGCACCGGGCCCTCCCACTCCTCTTTCTATTCTGGTTAGTGCCAGTTTGTGCTGTTCTGTGAAGGGAGTAGTAGTAGTACGAGGTCTTCAGTTTCTTGGCAATTTCTCGCATAGAATAGCCTTAATTTCTCAGAACAAGAATAGACTGAAAAGTTTCAAAATAAAGTTATTTGTTTCTGGCCATTTTGAGCCTGTAATCGAACCCACAAATGCTGATGCTCCAGATACTCAACTAGTCTAAAGAAGGCCAGTTTTATTGCTTCTTTAATCAGCACCCCAGTTGTCAGCTGTGCTAACATAATTGCAAAAAGGTTTTACAATGATCAATTAGCCTTTTAAAATTATAAACTTGGATTAGCTATCACAACGTGCCATTGGAACACAGGAGTGATGGTTGCTGATAATGGGCCTCTGTACTCGTATGTAGATATTCCATTAAAAAAATCTGCCGTTTCCAGCTCCAATAGTCATTTACAACATTAACAATGTCTACACTGTATTTCTGATCAATTTGATGTTATTTTAATAGACAAAAAAAAAAGCTTTTCTAAGGACATTTCTAAGTGACCCCAAACCTTTGAACGGTAGTGTATGTAGACCTTGCTACACATGAAATCGATAGAAGCTAGTTCAAAAGTACCTTAAAGTTACCTGCATTCACAAAGAATTCCTTTTTCCCAAAGAAAATGGGGAATTGGCTCCCATGTACTCCTCACTCTACACTTTGGAGTACAATGCAGGGAGTGAAAGGAGTTCAGAATTAGTAGCGATTAGCTATAGGTATTGACAGCCAGCAGACACTGTGGCCTTTCAGGGCCTGAGTTGAGTGCCTATAGGAACCTTTGGAAGATTGGAGTGTTTCGTGAAGCAGGATTAGAAAGTTAGCAAGCAAACTTTTCCAAGTATCTTTTTCAAGTATGTTAAAACTATTTAAAAAATATATATATATTGTTTCTCAAGATGGCTTATTTCAAAGATTGGTCAATACTACTTAATAACCTATTATTCTAGCAACTGACGGTGATTCTACTTTAGCTGTCTTTATTGGCAAGAAAATTGAGTTGTTTGAGAATTGTTTCTAAAAAAAAATTCGCTTGTTAAATGAATAATCCTGTTTTTAAGACACTGCACCACATCACATTCGATGGAAAGACCGAAACAACAAGAGCACTTACAGTATTGTTTTGTAACACAATGCGTACATTTGGATGAATATGCTATCAATTACTGCCTGTCGATGTCAGCGTTATATGGCTGCAATTATCAAAGTCATTTGTCTAATTTCTTGCAATGTATGATCTTTGTTTTTATTTCTTTTTAAGATGTTTTTTTTTCTATTACAACAGACATTATAAATGGGTGTTTATGTAATGTTATTTTTGTCCGATGTTTTGCAAATCAAATAATAAACGACTGTGCATAGTGTTGTGTTTCTGTCTGTTTGAGCTTGATTGTACGCATAACATTTATGTGATAGGTTTAATAAGAATTAAAAACCAATGTGTATTGGTTCAGCAGTTCTTGGACACTGCTGCATGAGTGAATAGTCTAGTCAATATAACTCAAATACAATTACAGAGATAAATCTATAAACTGAACGGGCAGAACTGTCTCATGTGGTGGAGTAGCATACTGTACAAGCGGTGGATCTAAGCTTCTGGCACCAACTTTAAACCAGTGTTTTGGTGATGTCACAACAATGTGGGGAACTAATATTTAATAGTCTATATAATTATACACATTTCGGGTTGCTGTAAAGTATTTTTGGAACGGATGAGATGCGTGTTTGGTTTATCGAAGATTCATATGGGAAGACGTAGGAAAGACCGCAAGGTGACTGAATTACTGTCCGACAACGTTTTATGTTGTTGCTTTATCTAAAAACATAAAATATCTACAATATCTGGAATACTTTAAAACACGTTGAACTTTTTTCAAAGCTTTGGAGCTTTGGTGTCAGTTAAAAATATTTCCATGTTCTAAAACAACCTCAATTTCTGATGTGTTTGTTCTGTATCTGTTGTGTTTTTATCTCCTACAGCAGGGTTCCCCAACTGGGGGCCATGGGCCAGTGGTCTCATTTGGCCCCCCAAGTTTTATGAGCCAAAAAAAAATATGTTTTATTCTTTTTTATTTTCATTGTTGGACACAAAGGACTAAAAACACCTGGAAATCAGCTCCTAGTGATTTTAATTTAAGAAATATTTTCCCAAGTATTCCCACGCATAATAGAGAGATGTGTGATTGTATACACATGTAAGCAAGGTTTGAAATGATTATGTTTTTGTCAAACATATCTGTTTGGGATTCTTGTGACCAAAATGCAGTCTACAAATTATTTGTAATTAAATTCCAGCCCCCCACCATCCTCTCAACATAAAATTGGCCCACGGCTGAATCTGTTGATTATCCTTGATCCTTGATTGTCCTAATGTCTGTACTCCTACTATCATTTAATCTATTTTCCAGTAGAGGGTAGTGTTTCCTATTGTGATTTTTTTTTAAACCCATTGAACCTATGACCCTTCTTTTTCAACTTTTGAGTTCAACAGAGGAATAGGTGTGTACATTGTGCTTAAAATGTGCTAGCTTAGCTATAATGGGTTGGCTAAACGAAAACCCACTGCAATAGCTCCCCTTTAAAAGCATTGTACAAGTTTCAGGGCTGTTCTAATTCAATGCTGCTGCCATTCGGTCAACATAATGCCCCTTGTTGGTTCTCAGTTAGGCCTATCGTGCTGCTGTGTGATTTTGGAGAATATGTTCCAAGTACATTGAGAAGAGATTTCAGGTCACTGTCCTCCCCTTCACACACACCACATCCCCCTTTCTCTAGGAATGGAGAGAGAGATTGCATGTATGGCGTATGTGCAGGGGGAAAAATAAAAGGTTATCAGAGCATCCAGTCAGCATTGTGACAGTTAATTGTCAGTGTTTTTATGAAGCGGTGGCACTTGCTTGTGCACTGATAAGGCTGTGTAAGTGCGGTTTGGTGAGGGGTGAAGTGTTAGACCCCTATAGGGCTTAGATGAGGAGAACGTCTTCTAGGTGAGGCCGTTGGTTGGTTGTTCTCAGTACAGTAGTGGTATTTTCCTAGCATAGCATTCATACCCACTGCTTTTGTATAGACCTAAGCCTAGTAGGCCTGTCAGTACCAGTCACAGGTGCACTGGTTTCAACAAGGTAAAATCAAATATAGAGACCCACACATTGTTGTATAGGAGAATGTAAAAAAATAAATAATAAAGTTTGGAATGCAATAGATACAATAACAACAAAAAATGACAACTCGAATATTTATTGCAATCGTGCAGCTTCTAATCTTAGCGTGGTAGTACACTGTGCGCCTTCCACTTGGTTTAGATGGGCAGCTATTTTGTGCCATGGTGCTCATCATCCAACTGTTATCATGAGGAGTTGTCAATACAATTAGTCATACAAATGACATTTCAACCACGCAACATATCAGACTATGATTTATCACAGTAGTCCTCCTGGAATGTTTTCCCCGAGGAGTTTTGAATGCAAAAGATTTGAGACATTTTCACTACTCACGACTATGAGATATGGTGGTGTGTGGGCATCCTCTCTTCCTTTTATGCCTTCATATACTTATATTACATTTGCCTGCATGTTACAAGGTACAGTATATATGCATGACAACATAGTTCACTTTTTACCCTCAAGGGAAGACCCCTTTATGCCCTTTATAAAAATATGCATGATCCACCCTTCAGCTGCTATACATTTTGTGCCTTAAATCAGATGTCAAGTAAGCGTCTACATAGCCGCTACCAGGTATGAAAGCAAGGCCTGGAAGTCGAAGCTCGTGCCATCAATAAAATACAATTGGGTGGGGGCAAGATATTTCCTTATTCTCCTTCCTACCCCACAGTACACCCGATAGAAATGTGCACTATTCTTCGTTACAATTGTATTTACCTGACAACATGTACCATTTACCTGTTGTAATTGTAAAAGTCTTTCTATAATAGAATATAATTTTCCTCTTAAAATAAATGTTCAGGAGGAGGACACCTCGGACACCCCCCCTTCACATTAACCCTCCATGATCTGCCAATGAGTGCTCCTCTTTTCTGTTCATGCTGCGCAGTCAGCGGCGGTGCCGGGTCAGGCCAGGACAGCTTCTTGGAAGCGTGCCATTGGCCCTGCTGCGTTCTTCGGGCGAGGTCTGGACCAATAAAGGGCACCAGATGAAGATGTAGAGCGAAGGCGCGGAGAAAGCGTGGTTTATTGGCTCAAATGCCAAGGAGGAGCGGCCCCTGAATTAGCATTTATTTCTGTCTGTATAGCGGGTATTAATACAAAGGGTGGTAACTGGTGGCCGCCTCCTCGTATCAGAAATCCACTGAGACACAGCTTATGGGCATACTGATATGGGATTCTGTCTACGCGCCAAATGCAACTGTACTTTTTACTGAGAAAGTGCCTTGGTATAATCAGAAGTGTGTTATATTTTACGTTCCAGTTGGGGTATGCCTGCTGAGTTGATGATGATGCAATTGCCTCTAATCTAAAACTCATGCATTACCTGTGTGTGGACCCTTATGTTGTGAATGACACTCTGTGTTTGCGTCTGTCTGTCCGTCTTGTCCATCCTGTGTGTGTGTGTGTGTGTGTGTGTGTGTGTGTGTGTGTGTGTGTGTGTGTGTGTGTGTGTGTGTGTGTGTGTGTGTGTGTGTGTGTGTGTGTGTGTGTGTGTGTGTGTGTGTGTGTGTGTGTGTGTGTGCGCCTTATAGAAAGAAGTCCCTTTTCCTCTCCTCATTTTCTATTAATTCTCTGTCTACTTATCTAGATTGAAAGTTGGATGCCCTTGATGCAAGTCATCCAAATATCATTACTGCAAACCCACCATGTGGTTTCCTGGAGAATGTCTGGAACGCATACAGATATCACATAGATGTTTCTTTATTTTTGTTGCCTTCTTTTGGGGCAGAATAACAGTCTTTCCCCTCAGAGTTTTCAAGGTCGAGAGAGCCTCGAGCTACATACAGTTTTTAAATAAACTTTTGTTTTTGCGATGGTTAGCGGTTCAGCTGGCAGAATTAGCGGCCTGATAGACAGAATATGGGTCACAAGCTAATGGTTAGGGTTAGCAATAAAAGTGTTTTGGTGAGCACAAACGCAAGAGCCAAGCCCAGTACAATGCTTTATGTATTGATTTTATATTATCAAGCACGTCATTCACACTAATAATTTGATATTCAACTGATTATGGCAGTAGGCCGAGTATGGCATCAGTCATTTAAACACCTTACTTTACTTATTTTAATTAGCATAAGGTCTTAATCGAAGTAAGCATACACCGATTACAACACCTTTCTTAGCAATCTTTCAAATTATTTGGACATGTGAGCACCTTAATCCGAATTCCTCTTTTGTGCCAATGAAGAGAGTTCGGGAAGACTGAAAGTATGCATCTTAGAAATAGTTTTCACACTCAGACTTTATATGTCTGAAATCGAAATCAAATAGGCTTCCCAAAAATGACATGGTCGCTGTGGCAGAACGTTTATTTTGATTGCCAATTTCCGGCCTTCATCAAGGTCCCATTGGGTAGCCTGATTTCAGATGTGTCCATGTAAACAGGATTATTAGGGAAATCGTTCTTCGAGCATGTAAAAGTTTTTATCAAACTGCTATATTAATCGGAGTATTCCCAAAAATCGTGTTTATTATAATGTACGTGAATTGAAGATTATGAGAAGAGTTAACAATAAGCTTGGGGTTGTGAGAATATGAAACTTTGGTAAGAATAAGAATTGTTGAAACATGGCCAGAGATTGAGATTGGCCAGTACAGGATTTAAGGGAGAAAGTTATTTTGAAAAAAATATGCATTTTTCAAAGGAGTACTTGAATATAATACAAGCAAAATGTATTTATCTGTATATCTGCAAGTATCAAATAGATGATACCACACTCAAGCTCTCATTCCCCCCCCCCTCTCTATCAATATACTCTCTCGCTCTTGCACTTTTGTTTGACATTGTTCCAAAGAAAGGAAAGAGAAATAACTTGACTTCTTCCCTCCTGCGTGTGCCCTTCTTACTTTCCTCCGAGCAGGCTCGAGGAAGAGGGCAGATCTAGAAGAGATTGAAGGAGGGAAGTGTGGGTGGGTGGGTGTGTGAGTCTGTCTGTGTCTATGTTTGTATGCCTGCATATGTTGTGCGTGTGCATGTGTGTAATAAGGCCATTCACAGCCAAACATTCCCCCGTGCTTTACATTCATACTCAGCCTGAAAGTAAGACATCATATGCATAGGTTCAGATTTGAGTTCACAAAACACAATTGTGGGTGTGTCTCTGTGTGCGTGTGTCTCTGTGTGCGTGTGTCTCTGTGTGCGTGTGTGTGTCAGTGAAGTCTGGTCATTTGAAACATTGAGGAGGATGGGAGAGCCATGGTACAGGCGTGGACTACACAAAGACAACAAAGCATGTTTCAATAATAAAATACCAATTATTTGAACCTAAAACGTTTAATAAAACATTCATAGTAAAATATTTTGGGGAATGAGACAGGCCCAGTGCATATTGGGAGTAGCAATGCTGGATAGGCTCATCAATTAAGGATACAAATCATTGATGTGTACAGTGCCTTCAGAAAGTATTCACACCCGTAGGTATTTTCCACATTTTGATGTGTTACAGCCTGAATTCAAAAGGACTTAAATGTAGATTTGTTTTGCGACTGGCATGCACACCATACCCCATAATGTCGAAGTGGAATTGTGTGTTTTACATTTTTTAAGAATTAATTCAATTGAAAACTGAAATATCTTGAGTCAACATGTATTGAACCCCTTTGTTATGGTAAGCATAAGTTCAGGAGTTAAAATGTGATTGACAAGTCACATAGGAAGTTGCATGGACTCACTCTGTTTGCAATAATAGTGTTTAAGATTACTTTGGAATAACTACCTCATCTCTGTACCCCACACATACCATTATCTGTAAGGTCCCTCAGTCGAGCAGTGCATTTCAAACACAGATTCAACCACAAAGACCAGGGAAGTTTTCCAATGCCTCACAAAGAAGGGCACGTATTGTTAGATGGGTAAAAAAAAATCAGACATTGAATATCCCTTTGAGTATGGTAAAACTATTATTTTAACTTTGGATGGTGTATCAATACACCCAGTCACTACAAAGACAAAGGCGTCCTTCCTAACTCAGTTGCTGGAGAGGAAGGAAACCGCTCAGGGATTTCACTCTGAGGCCAATGGTGACTTTAAAACAGTTGCAGAGTTTAATGGCTGTGATAGGATAAAACTGAGGATGGATCAACAACATTGTAGTTACTCCGCAATACTAACCTAATTGACAGAGTGAAAAGAAGGAATCCTGTACAGAATACAAATATTCAAAAACATGCATCCTTTTTGTAAAAACGCATTAAAGTAATACTGCAATAAATGTGGTCGATTCACTTTTTTACCCCCTTTTCATGGTATCCAATTGTTAGTCTGTGTTTGTCTCATCGCTACAACTCCCGTACATGCTCGGGAGAGACAAAGGTCAAAAGCCTTGCGTCCTCTGAAACACAACCCAGAAGCTTCTTTAACACAGCACGCATCCAACCCAGAAGCACCAATGTGTCAAACACTGTGCACCGCCACAGGAGTCACGATGAGACAAGGATGTCCCTACCGGCCAAACCCTCCCTAACCCAGACGACGCTAGACAAATTGTGCGTCGCCCCATGAACCTCCCGGTCACGGCCGGCTGCGACAGAGCCTGGGCGCGAACCCAGAGTCTCTAGCACTGCTAGCACTGTGATACAGTGCCCTAGACCACTGCACCACCCGGGAGGTTGTCAATTCACTTTTTGTCCGGAATACAAAGTGTTATGATTGGGGCAAATACAATACAATGCATTACTGCGTACCACTCTCCATATTTTAAAGCATAGCGGCTGCATCATGTTGTGGGTATTCTTGTAATTGTTAAGGACTGGGGAGTTTTTCAGGATAAAAAATAAACAGAATGGAGCTAAGAGCAGGCAAAATCCTATAGGAAAACCTGGTTCAGTCTGCTTTCCACCAGACACTGGGAGATGAATTCATCTTTCAGCAGGACAATAACCTAAAACACAAGGCCAAATCTACCAAGAAGACGGTGAATGTTCCTGAGTGGCCTAGTTACAGTTTTGACATAAATCTGCTTGAAAATCTGTGGCAAGACTTGAAAATGTTTGTCTAGCAATGATCAACACCCAATTTGACAGAGCTTTGAAACATTTTGGAAAAAATAATGGGCAAATATTGTACAATCCGGGTGTGCAAAATTCTTAGAGACTTACCCGGAAAGATTCACAGCTGTAATCACTGCCAAAGGTCAATTTAACATGTATTGACTCTGGGGTGTGAATACTAATGTCAATTAGATATTTCTGTATTTAATTTTAAATACATTTGATAACATTTCTAAAAACATGTTTTCACTTTGTGAAGGGCATTGTGTGTAGATGTATGGGAATAAACAATACATTTAATACATTTTGAATTCAGGCTGTAACACAACACAATGTGGAATAAGTCAAGAGGTATGAATACTTTCTGAATGCACTGTATGTGTAACAATTAGATTGTGTTTGTTGCTGGTACTATGGTATTTATCAAAACGTGAGAGGGCTACTTGGGAAGAGATCACAGCAGTGATTGAATTCATTGATTGATTAATTAGCTTCTCCTTTTGAGTTATTGAATTGTAAACGCAGTTTGCTTCCTAAATTGACTGACTTCAATTTGGATTGACGCCAAACCTGAATCACACATAAACAATGAAACAAGACAACTTTATGCCAGTGACTAATAGAAACTGAAAATCAAAGTTGTTTTTTCTATATGACTACATTCGTGGAAAAAGGACCAAAAGGACTGATTGGCCTGGATCTTGTTATTTAAAAATAAAATTGACAATTTGAATTGAAAACAGTTGTGACTTTATTGTTACACAAAAATTGTTTGATATTGAATTTAAAACAGCTGTATTGCACCTGTATTACATTGGGTAACAATTTACGTTGTGCCCTTATGCATGCATTCATAAAGCATTTATAATAGCTACACAACACAACTTTTGTCAGACGCTGTCAGAAGTAGTTTTAAATGGTTATGAGTCACGGCATGAGATGTTGTAAAGTGGTTATAATGTTTGTTAAAAACAACTGTTCATCCTGTTAATAACAACTGATATTACACAGTCTACATGATAACTTATGTAATATGTTATTATATACTACATAAGAGTCAACATACGAAATGTTATAACAGGTTATTATGTAATTTACCAACCTCTGTGTCACATTATTAAATTGAATGGAATGATGGGCATCACAACAATGTCATATGCTCTTATAGAGTGTGCTCGGACACTTCAAGTAAAGTGACATTAATTTGAGGTGTTTTTTAGGATCCGCCCCTATTTTTCAATTTTTGCCTAAAATGACATACCCAAATCTAAGTGCCTGTAGCTCAGGACCTGAAGCAAGGATATGCATATTCGTGATACCATTTGAAAGGAAACACTTTGAAGTTTGAGGAAATGTGAAATGAATGTAGGAGAATATAACACATTAGATCTGGTAAAAGATAATACAAAGCAAAAACCATGCGTCTGTTCTTTTTGTTTTTTGTACCATGATCTTTGAAATGCAAGATACATTTTGGTTCAAACTTTTGTATCAAGAGTGCCCATGTGTGCCTAATTGGTCTATTAATAACTTTTCAAGTTCATAACTGTGCACTTTCCTCAAACAATAGCATGGTATTATTTCCCTGTAATAGCTACTATAAATTGGACAGCGCAGTTAGATTAACAAGAATTCAAGCTTTCTGCCAATATCAGATAAGTCTATGTCCTGGGAAATGTTATTGTTACTTACAACCTCATGCTAATCGCATTAGTTTACGTTAGCTCAACCGTCCGCGGGGGACCCACCGATCCTGTAGAGGTTATGAGGTTAAGGACACAATAATACCACCAACTTGCCAAAAAAAACAATGTTGAAACAAAATGGACAACAAAATCAACATTGCATGGTGCACAACATGATTTGTGACAGCTGTGAAAAAATGAAGATGCTGTGCAGGCTACATTAACAAAGACAGCTATATTATGAAGAAATGGCTAGTTAATCAGGGAACTGAGTATCTAGCTAGTAGATGTTGCAATTGCAACATTTTGTTGACCCACCAATGGCTAGGTATCTAGCAATCTGCTAGCGCTAGCTAGCTAGCTAATTTTGACAAATTATTACAAACAGTAGCTAGCCCAGTTGACAAATTATTACAAACAGTAACCAGCCAAGCAGAAGCGTTACAAAACTCAGAAATAGAGATAAAATGAATCCCTTACCTTTGATGATCTTCATATGGTGGTACTCAGAAGACATTCATTTACTCAATAAATGATACTTTTGTTCGATAAAGTCTATTTATATCCAAAAACCGCGCGTTTTCTTCAGTAATCCACAGGCTCAAATGCAGTCAAAACAGGCAGACAAAAAATCCAAATTGTGTCCGGAAAGTTCATAGAAACATGTCAAACGATGTTATATTCAATCCTCAGGTTGTTTTTAGCCTAAATGATCTATAATATTTCAACCGGACAATAACGTTGTCAAAATAAAAGGTAAACAAGAAATGCACTCTCTCGGGATTGCGCATGAAAAAGCGCTGTGACACGTCAGGGTCCACTCATTCAGACTGGTCTTACTCCCTCAATTTCTAAAGATAGTTGACATCTAGTGGAAGGCATAGGAACTGCAAACTGAGTCCTAAGTCAATGGATACTGTAATGGCATTGAATAGAAAACTACAAAACCAACAAAAAAAATACTGCCTGATCAGTTCTGTTATACTCACATACACTATTTTATACTCACAGACACTATTTTAACAGTTTTGGAAACTTTAGAGTGTTTTCTATCCAAATCTACCAGTTATATGCGTATCATATCTTCTGGGTCCGAGTAGCAGGTGGTTTAATTTGGGCATGCTTTTCATCCAAAATTTTGAATGCTGCCCCCTACCCTAGAGAGGTTAAAATCTTGAGGAGGATAAACGAGGTGTGTTATAGGTTACAGCTCCCCCTTATTTCATGTGTCTCTCCTCAGGCCGGTGGTAGCTGGTCCACTGCAGGACGTTGAGGTGCGGGAGGTCCCTCCGCCCCCCCTGGACATCGAGGGGGCCCAGGCGTACACAGTACGTTTCATCCTGGACTCTAGGCGTCTGGTGGGGGGTCTGCAGTACCTCGTGGATTGGGAGGGGTAAGGTTCGGAGGAGAGGTGCTGGGTGCCAGTGGGGGACATCTTGGACTCATCTCTGCTGAGTGAGTTCCACAGCCCCCATCTGGATCACTCCCTGCGCCTGGCCCTCCAGGTCATCCTCGAGGCCGGCGTCGGCGCACTGCGGGAGCCGCGCATCAGGGGGGGAGGGGGGGGTGGCTCCTCTCCCTGATCGGGTGGCGCTCAGCGGTTGACGTCGCCGGCCTATTAGCTGCCACGATCCCTTTTCTTTTTCATTTGGTTTTGTCTGTCTTGTGTTCACCTGTGTCTGGTTTAGCTAATCAGTGAGGTATTTAATCTCGCCCTACCCGCTAGGTTTTGTGCAGGATTGTTTGTGTTACTGTCGTTGGTTTGGGCTGCGTTTTTTTACTCTTAAGCAGGTTTATTTTAACGGGACTGTTTTTCCCGCACGTTCATTTAGTAGAGGAGTGTGTTTCCTCCGTTTTTTTCTAGACTGCATTCCTGTTTTCTTGTGGCTGCTTTTGTGGTACCTGTTGTGCTGGTGGACCAGTAAATTAAACGCCCTTCTTGGAATTCTTGCTCTCCTGCGCCTGATCTTGCTCTCCTGCTCCTGATATGATGAAGTCATTTTTAACACCCATTATAATAACGTTTTATTACATCTCATGCCATGACTCATAACCATTGAAAGCTACTTATGACAGTTTATGAGAGGTATTGTAATGTATTATTCAGCTGTTAAAATGTCTTTATGAATGCGTGCAGAAGGACACCTGGGGCGGCAGCGTAGCCTAGTGGTTAGAGCGTTGGACTAGTTACCGATTGGTTGCAAGATCAAATCCTTGAGCTGACAAGGTACAAATCTGTACTTCTGCCCCTGAACAAAGCAGTTTAACCCACTGTTCCTAGGCCATCATTGAAAATAAGAATTTGTTCTTAACTGACTTGCCTAGTTAAATAAAGGTACAAATATATTTTTTTAATCACCTACAGCACAGAAGACATTTTGTGGTCTTCGTGTTGAGACCACTCAAGACCACCTACATTTGATCTTTAACTTGTCAAGATCTCCACTCACTGGGTCTGGATCTATTTATTTTACCGAGATGCACGGCAACAGGAAGACACATCAATCTCAGATGAAGCATCTGAGCGAGCAAAACAGTGCCCCTCTTTCTCCGTATGTGTAGACCGTGTATCTGATGCTGTCTGGACAAAAAGAGTATGACATGACATACAATTTTTTTTATCCAGACAGCATCAAAGACATGGGCTACATAGAGTATAGTAAGACAGAGGGGCACTCTTTTGCTTGCTTGGACGCTTTCTTCAGTGAGATTGTTTCAGCAGAGAGGAAGAGGCGAAGCAACAGGGCTCACTCTCAGCCAAATCTGTCACGAATAAGCCCAATGCGTTTCTATGAGCTTAATATGCAGACCGAAATTTGTCACATGCCTTCCCGCCTTTGGGACAACAACTCACATTATTTGGGCGGAGACATGAGCATCTTGTCATTATATACAGATCTCTGGTTTCAGGCAGCCACTTGTGAATTGGAAAGGAAAGTTGGCATGTTTTTCCTCATAATCCTGGACTATTAGACCACCATTTTATTAAGTTTGCAATCGCAACAAATAATCTGCTCAGACCCCAACCAAGGATCATCAAAAGTCGTGCTATAAATTCTCGGACAACCCAAAGGTTCCTAGATGCCCTTCCAGACTCCCTCCACCTACCCAAGGACCACCTAACTGAGGAACTCAATTTAACCTTGCGCAATACCCTAGGTGCAGTCGCACTCCTAAAAACAAAAAACATTTGTCATGAGAAACTAGCTCCCTGGTATACAGAAAATACCCCAGCTCTGAAGCAAGCTTCCAGAAAATTGGAACGGAAATGGCGCTACACCAAACTGGAAGTCTTCTAGCTTGGAAAGACAGTACTGGAAGTTTTCCGACTAGCTTGGAAAGACAATACCGTGCAGTATCGAAGAGCCCTCACTGCTGTTCGATCATCCTATTTTTCCAACTTAATTGAGGAAAATAAGAAGGATCCTACATTTTGATACTGTCGCAAACTAACTGAAAAGCAGCATTCCCCAAGAGAGGAGGCCTTTCGCTTCAGCAGTTATAAATTCATGAAAATATTTGAGGAAAAGATCATGATCATTAGAAAGCAAATTACTGACTCCTCTTTAAATCTGCGTATTCCTCCAAAGCTCAGTTGTCCTGAGTCTGCACAACTCTGCCAGGACCTAGGATCAAGGGAGACACTCAAGTTTTTTAGTATTATATCTATTGACACATTGATGAAAATAATCATGGCCTCTAAACCTTCAAGCTGCATACTGGACCCTATTCCAACTAAACTACTGAATGAGCTGCTTCCTGTGCTTGGCCCTCCTATGTTGAACATAATACACGGCTCTCTATCCACCGGATGTGTACCAAACTTACTAAAAGTGGCAGTAATAAAGCTTTTCTTGAAAAAGCCAAACCTTGACCCAGAAAATATAAAAAACTATCGGCCTATAACGAATCTCCCATTCCTCTCAAAAAAGTTTGAAAAAGCTGTTGCACAGCAACTCACTGCCTTTCTGAAGACAAACAATGTATATGAAACACTTCAGTCTGGTTTTAGACCCCATCATAGCACTGAGACTGCACTTGTGAAGGTAAATAACCTTTTAATGGCGTCAGACCGAGGCTCTGCATCTGTCCTCGTGCTCCTAGACCTTGTGCTGCTTTTGATACCGTCAATCACCACATTCTTTTGGAGAGATTGGAAACCCAAATTGGTCTACACGGACAAATTCTGTCCTGGTTTAGATCTTATCTGTTGGAAAGATATCAGTTTGTCTCTGTGGATGGTTTGTCCTCTGACAAATCAACTGTAAATTTCAGTTTCAGGCTCCGTTTTAGGACCACTATTGTTTTCACTATATATTTTACCTCTTGGTGATAACATTATGTTTCCGAATGACAACTTTCACTGTTATGCGGATGACACACAGCTGTACATTTCGATGAAACATGGTGAAGCCCCAAAATTGCCCACCCTGGAAGCCTGTGTTTCAGACATAAGGACGTGGATGGCAACAAATGTTCTACTTTTAAACTTGGACAAAACAGAGATGCTTGTTCTAGGTCCCAAGAAAAAAGAGATCTTCTGTTGAGTCTGACAATTAATCTTGATGGTTGTACAGTTGTCTCAAATATAACTGTGAAGGACCCCTGATCTCTCTTTTGATGAACATATCAAGACTGTTTCAAGGACAGCTTTTTTTCCATCTACGTAAAATTGCAAAAATCTGAAACTTGTTGTCCAAAAATGATGCAGAAAAATTAATCCATGCTTTTGTCACTTCTACGTTAGACCACTGCAATGCTCTACTTTCCGGCTACCCGGATGAAGCACTAAATAAACTTCAGTTATTGCTAAACACGGCTGCTGGAATCTTGACTAGAAAAAAAATATTTGAACATATTACTCCAGTGCTAGCCTCTCTACATTGGCTTCCTGTTAAGGCTAGGGCTGATTTCAAGGTTTTACTGCTAAACTACAAAGCATTACATGGGCTTGCTCCTACCTATCTTTCTGATTTGGTCCTGCCGTACATAACTACATGTACGCTACGGTCACAAGACGCAGGCCTCCTTACTGTCCCTAGAATTTCTAAGCAAACAGCTGGAGGCAGGGCTTTCTCCTATAGAGCTTCATTTTAATGGAATGGTCTGCCTATCCATGTGAGAGACGCAGACTCGGTCTCAATCTTTAAGTCTTTATTGAAGACTCATCTCTTCAGTAGGTCCTATGATTGAGTGTAGTCTGGCCCAGGAGTGGGAAGGTGAACGGAAGGGCTCTGCAGCAACGAACCGCCCTTGCTGTCTCTGCCTGGCCTGTTCCCCTCTTTCCACTGGGATTCTCTGCCTCTAACCCTATTACAGGGGCTGAGTCACTGGCTTACTGGTATACTTCCATGCCGTCCCTAGGAGGGGTGCGTCACTTGAGTGGGTTGAGTCACTGATGTGGTCTTCCTGTCCGGGTTGGCGCCCCGGGTTGCTTGCTGTTTGGGGTCTTAGGCTAGGTTTCTGTACAGCACTTTTGTGACATCAGCTGATGTAAGAAGAGCTTTATAAAGAAATGTCATTTGATTTGATGTACACAGTGCACTGTTCATATGCTGGCTTCCCCTAAAATAAATTGGTTTTGCCAAAATTATATAATTACTCCTGTCTAAATGAAATCATTCAAAATACTTCACCAGAGAGCATGACTTAGCCACAGAGGATCATTAGCTTCTTCAAAAAAAATCTAATCACAAGCGCATTGGCCTATGCCTATTTAGGAAGCCCACGTGTCAATAGGCCTAGCTGATTATTGAGTTGTCAGTGAAAAGCATAAAATATTTGTGAAGATTATGTCTTGAGTATAATTTCAAATGTTGAGGAGAAGAATGGGAGGGGTGTGTGGCTTAGGTGGACTGTGTCTCTCCAGAATGCATGCACTCAGCTCTCCAGAATGTGCTCAACTGTCTCCCGCCTATTCTTGCACTTTCATTACTTCATTGTGTGAATTGTTTGACCTTTGATTGTTTATTTGTATCAATTTCCCATTACAAACGTCACCAGCAATGTTCCCTCAAAACATTTTGGGGCACTGAGCAAATTTAAGCGTTGTGAGAATTTGGTGCAACTTCTGGCGTGCGTTTACAGGTAACACTGAGGCTGTACCCTTATAGTTTTAGACAGTAGCCAATATGCTATTGTGGCTATTTGGGCCTACCAACTAATCCAAATACCATAACATTCTCACATGGAAATAGCTTTTGAATTCTGTGATATAGCCTACAGTAGCCAATATGTGGTGTTCAATGCAGGCCTACATTGCATGAGATTTAAAAAAACATGTTTTTCCGTTATGAAGGGCTTGACATTAATTATATATATTTTTTTTTAACTTGGTATGCAACACCATGGGCCAAATAGGTGCCTGTAAATTGCATTGTATGATACAAGAAACCACTTTACAAAATAAAAGTAATTATTATTACCATACAGAGAATTAGACAATGTAGGCTACCCCTCTGCCTATTGGCTTATTTGCATTGTCAAGCCTGTCTCAAAATACAACATTGCCCCTTTAAATAAGACATACGCTTTTTAGCTTTTTAAAGACAGCTTGAAATGTAAACAACATGTTTTGTGCTCTTGTAGGAAGCAGTTACTCCCCATTTCTGACATACAGTTTACTGATCTATAACTGGACTAATAAGTCGCTAACTAAGAATATCAACAAATGTGCACACAAGGCTCTGCGCTCTCATCTGAACTGAATTGAAACATTCACTTGCAGGAGATTGAAAGACTGCTGTTGGGCTACCCCTGCCAATATATTTCTACTCAGTTGCGCTCTGGCTCTGAATACAACAAAATCACAGACTCAATCTTGCAAAGTTATATTTGTTTCGGTTTGTTGCATTTAAAAGGGTCTGATATAATGTTGTTTGTATCACAGAAAAAAACATTGATCTGTATAGTGCAAACTAATAGGGCGAACTCAGTGAAGTTCAATCTCTTGCATCTCTGCACCACATTGCATTTCTTCTGCGTGGCAGCGCACGCGCACAGTTTAGAGGGGACATTGGTCACCAGTAGGCCTAGTAAATGTATGGTTAATCCCACCCAGCTAGAATCGGCCCAGAAGTGGCCTTCTTCCGGGGGCCAGAACTGATTGAATCGGCCCAGAATCGAGTGCACTCGGCCCGAATCAAAATGATTGACTGCCCAGAATCGGGCCATTTTGGGCCATTTCCAGTTTACGGAATTCAGCTGACTTTGCTGGCATTTTACCAGAATTCCCCCAGAAGCGCCCGATGCAAATATAATTAATGTATACATTTTGTCCGCCACAGGAGTCGCTACAGCACGATGGGACAAGAACATACGACCGGCCAAACCATCCCCTAACTGGGCCAATTGTGCGTGGGACCGGCACAGGTCTCGAACCAGCATCTGTAGCGTGTCTTAGACCGCTGTGCCACTCGGGAGGGTCCATCCACAAAGCTGTTAATGCTTATCAGTTGTGTTGCACAAACGACACAGGACTCTTAAATGATTTTCATTTATATGTTAATTGTATTTTTTGATCACAGAAACAATGAAAAAATATGGAAAAATAAATAATGAAATGTTAAGACTTTCTTCAGCAAATATGGCTGACAAAATACTAGGATGGAAGCAAATGTAAGTGATTATAATGTCATAACGAATCATGAATCAATCCATCAGTTGACAAAAATATTTTAGTTAATGTAGAGACAAACAATTATGCATATTTTTTTATCATAAAGTTAATTTACGAAAATTTCAATTTCTGAATGATGCTGTGTCTGCATGTATGTACTACAATTGTACACTTCAACAGTGTTTACCAATCTTGGTCCTGGGACATCAATGGTTACACATTGTAACTAATAGACTACAAACAGGATTTAACTAGTTGTCACGCCCTGACCATAGAGAGCTTTATATGCTCTATGTTGGTTAGGTTATCTAGGTGATTTATACATCTATGTTGGCCTGGTATGGTTCCCAATCAGAGGCAGCTGTTTATCGTTGTCTCTGATTGGGGATCGTATTTAGGCAGTCATTTCCCCTTTGTACTTTGTGGGATCTTGACTATGGATAGTTGCCTGTTAGCACTATTGTTAGCTTCACTTTTTGTTTTGAGATTTATTGTTTTTGTTTTGCTGTGAGTTTCACCGAGAAATAAAAAGATGTGGAACCCAGATAACGCTGCGCTTTGGTCCAGTTATTCTAATGATCGTGACACTAGTTAATAGGCTGATTTGTAATTCATATATACAGAAGTAGAATAGAACACTACTGTACACTCCCTATGTATCATGTAAATACTCTAAAACCGTTTAATCTCAATATCTAATGCCCTTCATCTGCATCTGATAAACAGGATAGGTGTAGTTTCATCAAAAGAGAGACTTCATTTCAATTGAAAGAAGTTCATTATCCAAGTGTTATAAATAGATTCATTATAAATATTATATTTGTAATATTATAAATACAAGTTCAATCTGTACTTCAATGCACATCTGTTGTGCATTATAAAAACAGATGAAGAAAGATGAGGTGGCGAGTGAGGTGTAAAAGACAGAAAGGGAAAGAGGTAAGAACATAGGAGCAGGGAAGGCAGCATATGATTAATGAATCACAGTGCAACCCAAATATTCTCTCAGTATATTGAGAGAATATTTGGATCACAGTGCAACCCAAATATTCTCTCACAAAATAGTGTCTCCAGTCAGCCCGAAGGTTATCTTAAAATCTGGTGAGGTGGCGATGATGGGACTGGGGGTTGGCATCCTCTCTCACATCAAAACATATCTGCAGACGAGAGACAGATGGAGAGAGAGATAGCATGTTTAAGCCTTGTGTTTGAATTTTTTGTTCTAACATTATTAGTTATAATAATCAGGAGGAGAAATGCAAAACTGACCCTGGATCAGTAACTCTGGGACTACTGCATCTCTATCTGTATTTCAATGTAAAACATCTCTTTAATAATACTTCCTGTTGACCTGACCAATTGACCTCTCACCTCTGATCATGCTGTGCCCTCTATGTAGCCAGTTCAGATGCGGGAGGGGTTCACTGACACAGCTGATACAGTGGCTTGCAAAAGTATTCACCCCGTTGGCTTTTTTCCTATTTTGTTGCCTTACAACCTGGAATTAAAATTGATTTTTGGGGTGGTTTGTATCATTTGATTTACACAACATGCCTACCACTTTGAAGATGCAAAATATTTTTTATTGTGAAACAAAGAAGAAATAATGCCCCACAAAAATGAACTTGAGCGTGCCTTACTATTCAAAATCAATACTTTGAAGAGCCACCTTTTGCAGAAATTACAGCTGCAAGTTTCTTGGGGTATGTCTCTATAAGCTTGGCACATCTAGCCACTGGGATTTTTGCCCATTCTTCCAGGCAAAACTGCTCCAGCTCCTTCAAGTTGGATGGGTTCCGCTGGTGTATAGCAATATTTAAGTCATACCACAGATTCTCAATTGAATTGAGGTCTGGGCTTTGACTAGGCCATTCCAAGACATTTAAATGATTCCCCTTAAACCACTCGAGTGTTGCTTTAGCAGTATGGTTAGGGTCATTGTCCTGCTGAAAGGTGAACCTCCGTTCCAATCTCAAATCTCTGGAAGACTAAAACAGGTTTCCCTCAAGAATTTCTCTGTATTTAACATCATCCATCATTCCTTCAATTCTAACCAGTTTCCCAGTCCCTGCCGATGAAAAACATCCCCAGAGCATGATGCTGCCACCACCATGCTTCCTTGAGAGGATAGGTTCTCGGGGTGATGAGAGGTGTTTGGGTTTGCGCCAGATATAGCGTTTTCCTTGATGGCCATGTCTCATCTGACCAGAGTACCTTCTTCCATATGTTTGGGGAGTCTCCCACATGCCTTTTGGCGAACACCAAACGTGTTTGCTTATTTTTTTCTTTAAGCACAGGCTTTTTTTTCTGGCCACTCTTCTGTAAAGCCCAGCTCTGTGGAGTGTATGGTCCTATGGACAGATACTCCAATCTCTGCTGTGGAACTTTGCAGCTCCTTCAGGTTTATCTTTGGTCTCTTTGTTGCCTCTTTGATTAATGCCCTCCTTGCCTGGTCCGTGAGTTTTGGTGGGTGGCCCTCTCTTGGCAGGTTTGTTGTGGTGCAATAATCTTTAAAACATTTAATAATGGATTTAATGGTGTTCTGTGGGATGTTCAAAGTTTCTGATATTTTTTATAACCCAATCCTGATCTGTACTTCTCCACAACTTTGTCCCTGACCTGTTTGGAGGTGCTCCTTGGTCTTCATGGTGCCGCTTGCTTGGTGGTGCCCCTTGCTTAGGTGTGTTGCAGACTCTGGGTCATTTCAGGACAGGTGCATATATACTGAGATCATGTGACAGATCATGTGACACTTAGATTTAAAACAGGTGGACTTTATTTAACTAATTATGTGACTTCTGAAGGTAATTGGTTGCACCATATCTTATTTAGGGGCTTCATAGCTAACGGGATGAATAAATATGCACTCTTCACTTTTCCGTTCTGAATTTTCATTTTAAATTTTTAAACAAGTTTTTTTTTTTTTCATTTCACTTCACCAATTTGGACTATTTTGTGTATGTCCATTACATGAAATCCAAATAAAAATCAATTTAAATTACAGGTTGTAATGCAACAAAATAGGAAAAATGACAAGGGAGATGAATACTTTTGCAAGGCACTGTATGACCTAGAGGATTTGGGGAGACGAGGAGAGAGGGATGAAGTGAAGGAGAGAGACTGTTATTGAGAAAAGAAGGTAGCTAAAGATACGGTGTTCAACAGGAATCTGTGTGTGTGGCCTCACCTGGTGTCCACACCACACTAAGTGGCTGCAGAGTACTTTATGCTGAAAAACATGAACGGACACACGAGGACAAACAATATAGCATAGTTATAGAAATAATGAAGTGTCTTACTATTCTCCATGGTTGGCCATCTTGCCTATTCTTTGAAGGTGAAATGAGCTACCTGAGCCTGATTACTGAACAACACAATCCATCAATCAGATTGATACAGGAATGTGTTGGTGTGGGTTATAGGGTGTCTAATTGTTCTACATTTTTTCAATATGGGTGATTTAAAATAGCATGTTTTGTTTTTGTACAGACATCACACCCTCACCTAAACAGCACCCTCACCTGAGAAGTAGAAATCAAAGGGAGAGAAACTGGGAAATTGAATAACTGCAGCTGACATAGCTAAGTAAATGGAATAATACTCTTATTGCTATGTGAATGGCTCTTAAAAGAGCCTTTGGTTGTACATAGTGTAGTCTATGGTGTTGCCAGAGAACAGCACCCTCTTCAAAGAAGTAGGAGATGAAGATCTCCCGCACACGTATTGCCTCTCTTGTTGCATTGTTGGACCCCATCCTTGAAACATCCTGTAGAGCAGCAGACCTCTCCTCTGGCACACGGCGGCAAGCTGCAGATCCCCTCCTGGTCCTCGTGTCCAGCCTCATGAAGATATGCAGGACACAGGTAGCCTTCACACACCTGAATTTCTCCAGGAGGCAGTCCCAGATGGCCCTGGTCACCCAACCTTGCGGTGCCCTACACGTTAACTGTAGGCAGTTAACTTCATTTTGAAGGAATCTCCAGTTACAAGGTATCTGTAGGAATATGGATGACAACCGAATTATTAGACTTTAACATCACCAGGTCATTGTGGATTACTAAAGTATAATATCACTGATAACAAATCATGATAACATTGGATTGATAGATGCATGGGCACACATATGTGCATGTGTAGCATGTGACAATAACAGGAGGATATCAAGGATAGCATCACAAATGGATACATAAGTACCACTTGAAGCTTGATGATGAGTTGATCATTTGAATCAGCTGTGCAGTGCTAAGGCAAAAACAAAATGTGCACCTCTTTGAGTCCCCAGGACCAGGACTGAGAACCACTGCTCTTCATTGGGACCTCTTGATACGTAGACAGGCTTTCATAGCTCTCTTTATCTGAGGACAGAAAACCTCACGTGACACAGACTTCATTACAGTCAATATTCAGTGCGGTGTAATTTATGTTACTATTATCTCCATACTCACTTCTAGGGACAGGAACTACACAAAAGTACCTGCCCTATCCAGAATAGTAGTGATGGGCATTCCGGCTCTTTTCATGAAGCCAGCTCGTTCGGCTCAGCTCACCAAAAAGTGCCGGCTCTTTTGGCTCCCAAACGGTTCTTTAAAAAATATGTTTTGTATTTTTTCAAGTCAAACAGTTTGTGATAGTTTGGCTATGATTGGTGTTAAATACAATTCTAATTAAATGATTAATGAAATCATACACTGCCTTAACCACAATGTATTTAACAATGCATTGGTTTGTTATGAAAATATAATGCTATTAAACATTTGCATTTAAAGTATACATTTTTAATGTATATTAACAAAGTGCATATAAATCTAACAATTCAAAACGAATACAATCTGAACAACATAATAACAGAATATTGAACCATATCAAAGAAAAATAAATAACAATGTGCAAAACTGCAGCATCCCACTTAAAACATTAAACTGGTCCCTCTTTTCTCTCTCTTCTTTATTGCCATGTTATAACCAGCAGCAGACAGCAATGCTGACCATATTTTGTTTTTATGAGAGATTTGCATTCAGAGAGCTGGAGGGGCTCCTCGAAATAGGATCGGACCTCCATTATGGCATCTGCTGAGAGATTCCTTCGTGCTGCATCCCCAGTTGCTCTCTCGTCAAACAGCAGACGTTTGTGGAACTACTGTTGGTGCTCCATCTGATCCCTCTTCTTCCTGTTGCCCTGGTGCCTGAGCCAGCTGACTGCTGGGGCTGTCCCTCCCTGCTGCTGAGGTTATTCTTTGAAGAGCCTCATCAATCGCTCTGGCATCACTTCTTAAACCTGGGATCAAGTGTAGCGGTTTCTGATAGCACGTGATTATATTCCATTCTGTGGAACTTTCTGTCCATTGATGAACATAGGGTGTCCATCAACTCTGTCACATGTCCTGTGGTTACATTTGCTTCTCTCTGGTGGCTGGCTGTGATTCGCTGCAGACCCTTAAACAGGAGTATCATTTTTGAGGCTGTCACATAGCTGAAAAGAGAGAACAGTAACTTATTAGTTCAGGTTCATGTTTTGTCTACTGATACTACATTTTCATCTACTGCTCATATACATATATATTTCTGGGTTAAATAATGATGTTGTAATAACTGCCTCTCTCCACTGATCTCCAGAGTGACCTGCTCAAAGGGTTCCAGGACTCTGCACACCTCCCATTCCTCCTGGGTCAGAGGTGCATTGACAATGGCCAAGGTAGACTCAAGAAACCGCTTCAACATATAAAATGTTGAATTCCACCTTATAGTGGAGTCTTGTCTAGGCCTCAGCTCAGGTATCCTCATCTGGTGTTGTGTAGAGTTCAGTTTTTCAGCACCTACTGTGCACCTACTTTTCAGCACCTACAGCTGCTTTCACTTTGTCCATAGTGAGCTTCATCACCTTCAGGGCATCTCTTACAATCAGGTTAATTGTGTGGGCAAGACATGGACATTTTCATGGCTTTGGTTGTGTTAGCTGCATTGTCGCTAACACAATAGACCACTTTTCCATCTACTTGCCATTCTCTGGCCACTCTCAACAGTTCCTCCGCCAAGTTCTCTGAGGTATGTCTGTCGCTGAACTCAAAGTAGTCCAGAAGACAGCTAGACATCGAAACATCTTCAATGAAGTGACATGTAACCGACATGTAAGAAGTGGTTACCCTTGATGTCCAGCAGTCAGTGGTAAGACAAACTGCAGTAGCTTTTTGGACTCTTTCCCGCACTGAAGCCTGTATGCTCTCGTACTGTTGTGGAATAAGTGATTTTGAAAGGGTTTTCCTGCTGGGAATTGTGTACATTGGATTTAGACTATTGCTCTAATTTCTAAAACCTCTGTGCTCCGTGATCGAAAGTGGCTGGAAGTCAGTGGCAATCATTTTAGCCAATGCAATATCAATTTGGCCTTGTTTTGCTACTGACATAAACTTTGGCATAAATTGGTCCATAGAAGACTGCGATGCTGTGGGTCGCGGAGTAGGCCTACTACATCTCCACCTATGGAGGTGCTGGCTCCACCACTATCACTAGCAGGCCCGCTAGTTTCTCGAAGCTCCGTTAGAGCTAGCTTCATAGTTGGGTGCACAGTTCCCATATGCCGGTGTAGGTTGTGCGTAGAACCAGCTTTATATTAGATTTTGTTTTGGCAAATTCTACACTGTGCTCTAACATTGTCAACATTATTAAAATGCATCCAAATGCTACTGTGCTTCCGACTCCTTTTCCAGCTGTTGTTTTCACAGCTGTCTTTCCTCGCTCTCCTCGGCTGCTAAGTGTTTGACTGTGAGTGAGTTGGCTCGAACCTCCCTCACGCATCTTTGGTTCATTGGTTGACACTGTGTGTCTGATTGACAGGAGGAACAGGTGATGCTGTTAGTCTGAGCAGAAAGTCAGAACGAATGTATGTGCGCTTGAGCATTTAGGCCTGTATTATTTTATTTATTTTTTCGTTCTTTGAATTTGTTAATTCTATTCATTTAAGTCTTTTGATAATTCATATCTTAAATTTTGTATATTTTCATAAATAAAGTTGGCTCTTCTGATATGCAAACCGGCTCCCAACGTTCACCTACAAGAGCCGGCTCTTAGAGCCAACTCGTTTGCGAACGACCCATCGCTACAGAGTAGCCTACTCTCTCACTGACAGTTGGGGCTGCTATCCTTTCACCCTCCTCCATGGCTGTTAGTTAGCTACTTACAAATGCATTTGGAGTTTGCTTTTTACAGTGATAAATACACTCGTCAAAAAAATAAAGGGAACACTTAAACAACACAATGTAACTCCAAGTCAATCACACTTCTGCGAAATCAAACTGTCCACTTTGGAAGCAACACTGATTGACAATAAATTTCACATGCTGTTGTGCAAATGGAATAGACAACAGGTGTAAATTATAGGCAATTAGCAAGACACCCCCAATAAAGGAGTGGTTCTGCAGGTGGTGACCACAGACCACGTCTCAGTTCCTATGCTTCCTGGCTGATGTTTTGGTCACTTTTGAATGCTGGCGGTGCTTTCACTCTAGTGGTAGCATGAGACAGAGTCTATAACCCATACAAGTGGCTCAGGTAGTGCAGCTCATCCAGGATGGCACATCAATGCAAGATGTGGCAAGAAGGTTTGCTGTGTCTGTCATAGTAGTGTCCAGAGCATGGAGGTGCTACCAGGAGACAGGCCAGTACATCAGGAGATGTGGAGGAGGCCGTAGGAGGGCAACAACCCAGCAGCAGGACCGCTACCTCCGCCTTTGTGCAAGGAGGAGCAGGAGGAGCACGGCCAGAGCCCTGAAAAATGACCTCCAGCAGGCCACAAATGTGCATGTGTCTGCTCAAACGGTCAGAAACAGACTCCATGAGGGTGGTATGAGGGCCCGAAGTCCACAGGTGGGGGTTGTGCTTACAGCCCAACACCGTGCAGGACGTTTGGCATTTGCCAGAGAACACCAAGATTGGCAAATTCGCCACTGGCGCCCTGTGCTCTTCACAGATGAAAGCAGGTTCACACTGAGCACATGTGACAGACGTGACAGTCTGGAGACGCCGTGGAGAACGTTCTGCTGCCTGCAACATCCTCCAGCATGACCGGTTTGGCGGTGGGTCAGTCATGGTGTGGGGTGGCATTTCTTTAGGGGGCTGCACAGCCCTCCATGTGCTCACCAGAGGTAGCCTGACTGCCATTAGGTACCGAGATGAGATCCTCAGACCCCTTGTGAGACCATATGCTGGTGCGGTTGGCCCTGGGTTCCTCCTAATGCAAGACAATGCTAGACCTCATGTGGCTGGAGTGTGTCAGCAGTTCCTGCAAGAGGAAGGTATTGATGCTATGGACTGGCCCGCCCGTTCCCCAGACCTGAATCCAATTGAGCACATCTGGGACATCATGTCTCGCTCCATCCACCAACGCCACGTTGCACCACAGACTGTCCAGGAGTTGGCGGATGCTTTAGTCCAGGTCTGGGAGGAGATCCCTCGGGAGACCATCCGCCACCTCATCAGGAGCATGCCCAGGCGTTGTAGGGAGGTCATACAGGCACGTGGAGGCCACACACACTACTGAGCCTCATTTTGACTTGTTTTAAGGACATTACATCAAAGTTGGATCAGCCTGTAGTGTGGTTTTCCACTTTAATTTTGAGTGTGACTCCAAATCCAGACCTCCATGGGTTGATAAATTTGATTTCCATAGATAATTTTTGTGTGATTTTGTTGTCAGCACATTCAACTATGTAAAGAAAAAAGTATTTAATAAGAATATTTCATTCATTCAGATCTAGGATGTGTTATTTTAGTGTTCCCTTTATTTTTTTGAGCAGTGTACATCAAGATAGCTAACTAATATGAAGTTAGGTAGATGGTGATATTTCATTCACTTAGCTAGCTATCTATACAGTATGTGAAGTTGGCCAACTTAGCTAGCTCATTTAGCAGCTCATTTGAGTTAGCCTGAACTGTAGCTAGTTAGCTAATAATATATGTTTTTTTTTACATTTTCGAAATGTATTTACTTACTTGAATATACTCTCCCAGCCATGTGGACAACTGGAAACAGGGCAGCAAAGTTTGTTTGTCACCAGAGCATTTTAGAGGATATTATGATTGAACTATGTACCCATTTAATAACCAGACCTTCATACAAACTTGCTATGCTGAATTCTTGACGCACAACTGAACATGCAACTCAACTGCCATAAGCTGCCAGCATGCCCACAGGCGAGTCACAATGGGTGGCCTAAGGGGAACGCAGCAATTTGCCTCAATCTAGTGTACATGCTCCGTAAGTAATACTGCCGAAGGCGGCCCAGACTCAGGTCACATGACGTCGGCGAGTCTGACTCTCAGCAAAGTGCCCTGACTCTCAGCCGGAATCAGCCCAGATCGACTGTGCTAGCTGGGCAGCATTTTGGTAACATTAACATGTATTAATTACAGTAATGTACTGTTCTCATTCTCAAAGTGGAAACGTTGTTTGCAAGAGTTCACAACCTGTTACACTTTTGAGGAAGAAGTTTTGGTTGATTTTATAACCATTTTTGTAAATTATTTCATTGTCTTTGCTCCATGTGTCCTGATAATGTTGTGGGAGCATTCACGCCCGAGCACACAGTACCTGGCCTGCTGTGTCTACCTCTGTGACTTAAATCATATTTTTCCTTAAAGATTTGTTTAGAGATCTGGTCAACTCCGTCAGATATGTATAAAATGCTAAATTAATCAGGAATGATCAAGGTTAGCTTTACAGTAAGTACCCCTTCTTCATGTCCTCATTAGATGTAGTGCAGCAAGACCACTCATGGTCTGTAAATTTCTCTACTTTTGATAGATTTAAACAAACAATATCGGAATCACCTTGGTCACAACCTTAAATTGTCAACCTGATTTTGGTCCAAATATGTTACATTTAATTAGGTTTTAGAGTCATAAAGCAAAAACTAAATTGCTACTGTGTCTAACACTTGAATAATGAAGAACAATTCTATTTTTGTAAACAATTTTTGTTAACTCTGTCAGACTGTTGTCTAACCTCAACTCCGTCAGAGCGCTATACAATCTTATAGAATGGTTATATTTTTATTGAGGATTTTCACATTCATAATTTTCCATATTTTACAAACGTTTGCATTGAACCTTTAGTTTTAGAGGCAAAAATATGTCTGTTTTGAGTATCTGTTGTCAACTCTGTCAGTGGTTTGCCAATTCCGTCACTGATAGCTAAACCCTAAGATATTTTGGGGGGGTCTGAAAAGAAATGTAATCACTGTTCTGCAACATATGCTTGAACAATTGGAGCATTTGCTGTGCTATAGCTAAGGGGTGATATTTGCTTTATAACTGTTGTTTTATGTTCTAAATCTAGAAAAACATGCCAAAATGCTAAAGAGATTAGCTATAAAAACAAAAATAAAAAGTTTGTAGATTTCTATTACATATTTGAATAATCTAATGTTTGAATTAAACAATCAAGGCCTGTAAACACTTGGTGGACAATAATTGTACAAATGAAATGGCTTTTATGGTGTCTGACAAGGTTTACATCAATCCAGTTAGTTGCATTTAATGAAATTGATCGGACCTTGCGGGACTTCGTGAAACTGCACTACGCCACTGGCACGGAATATCTATTGATACAATGTTGCAAGTTCGCTAGCAATAGCTTTGGGTTAGACCCAGTTGATTGATTTGATACATTGTTGCACTTCCCTAGCGATAGCCATGTGATGACAGATATAAAACTTGACAATGGAAGTTATAGGCCTACTGCTCTATTGGCATATAGGCTATCTCTGAGTTCCATGAGCTCATATCCACCAATGGATCACGGTGTATCAATATGTCCATATGGCAGAGGCTGGTGTTCTCACATTCATTTTATGATTAACCAGGTGACAATGATTTTGAGAAACAAAAATTGTATTGTTGAAATGAAACTGTTCCACGTAAATGCACATATGAAAATCATAACTGGCATGCAGATCGGTAAAAATGTTAGGATAAATTGTAGGCCATGGCTAAGGATTCAGAGTTACCGCCCATGCCTTGCCCCCGCCCACCCGCCCACCCCTCCAGAAACCTCTTACTTAAAGCTAAGTATCCGGGTCACATTCTGCGCATGTTTTGTTTTTTTACCCACATTCGTTTTTTCTAATGTACTGCAGCTCACAATCCCCCTACTTTCAAGTTTCACTCTTTATTCACACCATTCTGAACCATGATGTAGCCTACAGTGCATTCGGAAAGTATTCAGACCCCTTAACCTTTTCCATATTTTGTTATGTTACAGCCTTACTTTAAAATTGATTAAATCCATACCCCATAATGACAAAGCAAAAACGTGTTTTTTCTTGCAAATAAAAAAAAATTAAAATATCACATTTACATAATTATTCAGACCCTTTACTTAGTACTTTGTTGAAGCACATTAGGCAGCAATTACAGCCTTGAGTCTTTTTGGGCATGATGCTACAAGCTTGGCACACCTGTATTTGGTGAGTTTCTCCCATTCTTCTCTGCACAGCTATTTTCAGGTCTCTCCAGAGATGTTTGGACATTCAGAGACGTGTCCCCAAGCCACTCCTGCATTGTATTGGCTGTGTGCTTAGGGTCTGTGTCCAGTTGGAAGGTAAACCTTCGCCCCAGTCTGAGGTCCTGAGAGCTCTGGAGCAGGTTGTCATCAAGGATCTCTCTGTACATTGCTCCATTCATCTTTCCCTCGATCCTGACTAGTCTCCCAGTCCCTGCCGCTAAAAAACATTCCCACAGCGTGATGCTACCACCACCATGATTCACTGTAGGGATGGTGTCAGGTTTCCTTCAGATGTGACGCTTGGCATTCAGGCCAAAGAGTTCAGTCTTGGTATCATCAGACCAGAGAATCTTGTTTCTCATGGCCTAAGAGTCTTTATGTGCCTTTTGGCAAACTCCAATCGCTCTTTCACGTGCCTTTTACTAATGAGTTACTTCTGTCTGGCCACTGATTGGTTGAGTGCTGCTGAGATGGTTGTCCTTCTGGTAGGTTATCCTATTTTCACAGAGGAACTCTGGAGTTCTGTCAGAGTGACCATTGGGTTCTTTGTCACCTTCCTGACCAAGGCCCTTCTCAGTTTGGCCGGCCGGCCAGCTCTAGTTGGTTCCAAATTTCTTCAATTTAATAATGATTGAGACTACTGTGTTCTTGGGGACCTTCAACACTGCAGAATTTTTTTTGTACCCTTACCCAGATCTGTGCCTCGACACAATCCGGTCTCGGAGCTCTACGGATAATTCCTTTGACCTCATGGCTTGGTTTTTACTCTAACATGCACTGTCAATTGTGGGACCTTTCCAAATCATGTCCAAACAATTTAATTTACCACAGGTGGACACCAAGTTGTAAAAACATCTCAAGGATGATCAATGGAAAGAGGATGCACCTGAGCTCAATTTTGAGTCTCATAGCAAGAAATCTGAATACTTACGTAAATAAGGTATTTCTGTTTTTGTATTTTTAGAAATGTTTAAAAAAAAATCTAAACATGTTTTCATTTTCTCATTATTGGGTACTGTGTGTAGATTGATGAGGAAAAAATATAATTTAATCAATTTTGGAATAAGGCTGTAACGTCACAAAATGTTGAAAAAGGGAAGGGGTGTGAATACTTTCTGAATTCACTGTATTTTCTCAATTACCTCAACTACCTCGTACCCCTGCACATTGACTCAGTACCAGAACCCATTGTATATAGTCTCGTTATTATTTTATTGTGTTACTACATATTTTTTTTTCTGTAAATTTTTCTTACTTTTTAACTCTGCATTGTTGGGAAAGGGCTTCTAAGTAAGCAAGTTGAGGAAGCTCCACTCCTAGGTATAACATTGAATGGTCAATTATCATGGGCAAGTCATATTGAGAGAGTTGTTGTGAAGATGGCAAGGGGTATGTCTGTTATAGAAATATGTTTTGTGTTTTTTACACAAAATCAACTGTTCTTATTGTTCAGGCTCTGGTCTTGTCCCATATTGATTACTGTCCAGTAATATGGCAAAGAAAGATCTAGCAAAGATGCAGCTGGCTCAAAACAGAGCAGCACGCCTTACCCTAACCCTAACTGCACATACAGAACTAACATCAACAAAATGCATGCCAGTCTTTCCTGGTTGATGAGATAATAACTGCTTCTCATTGTTTTTCTGAGAAGTATTGACAAAATAGATTGTCTGCATAATCAAATAACATTCAGCTCAGACACCCATACATGCCCCACAAGAGATGCCACCAGGGGTCTCTTCACAGTCCCCAAGTCCAAAATGAATACATGGCCATGCAATTTTATACAGAGCCATGATCGCATGGAACTCCCTTCCATCTCCAAACAGCAAAATAACCTTTTAAAAAAACAAATTAAAAAACAACTCATGGAACGGAGCGGACTGTGAAGGGACACACACAGGCACACACAGGCACACTCGTTTTTGTTGTTGTATTGTGTGTATTCTTTTTTAGTTACATAGTTTGTGTATCGTTGTATTTTAAATTTCCTTGTTTATCAGTGTATCAGTGTTTTGCTACTTGTCATGTTTTGCGTTTTTTTTGTGGGCCCCAGGAAGAGTAGATGCTGCTTCTGCAAAAGCTGATGGGGATCCAAATAAAAAAATACACCTGTTGTGGTTTTCTAAAGCTCTAGGCAGGACAAAAGATAGAGCAATACAGTAAGCCATGGATATTCAGGTTCTGGTGTGTGAGCTTAGCGTGTCTGTCTGTCTGTCTGTCTGTCTGTCTGTCTGTCTGTTTGTCTGTCTGTCTGTCTGTCTGTCTGTCTTATTTTGGTACTGTCCATATGTCGTTTTTGGTCACAGGTCCAGGAATGGCTGAAGAATTGCAGCATTTACTGAGAACTAACGCTGCAGATAGCAATATTGGGTGATTTGGAAATTCAAGGTCAATCAATCAATAATATCATTATTATTTTAGTAAAAATGTTTATCTTTAATTTACAATCTGTATAAGCTATGAGAATAGAAAGGTTCAATACTTTTGTGAAGCGTCACAGCACAGATGAAAAATATTTGGCAAATAGAAATCTAAAATGGATGGTGTTAAGAGATAGATGGGCGTGGTTGAATGGAGCTGAAGGGTGAGACTAATAACAACAAGATAACCAATGTAAAACATACAGGGTCTGTGAAATATATGTATATATAGGTTCAGAAATTTTGTGAAATAACACAAATAGAAATCAAACTGGATGGACATCAGAAATAGAGGAAGGACTAAAAACGGACAAAATATAGCTATTGTAAATTAGATTGTGTCTGTAAAATGTGTATAATACGCATGAGCTGAAGCCTGAGTGTTCTTGTTTGTTAGTTTGCTCCAATTGGGGGAGGGATGGTGGGGTTTGAGGGGAATAATAAAGATATATTCTGGAAAAAGTGTGTATATGATGGCTTGCGAAAGTATTCACCCCCTTGGCATTTTTTCTATTTTTTTTGCATTACAACATGTAGGTATGTAATTTAAATTGATTTTTATTTGGACATTCCACAAAATAGTCCAAATTGGTGAAAAAGGGTGCCAAGATGTGCCAAGCTCATAGAGACATACCCCAAGAGACTTGCAGCTGTAATTTCTTCAAAAGGTGGCTCTACAAAGTATTGATTTTGGTGAATAGTTAGGCACGCTCAAGTTTTCCGTTTTTTTGTCTTATTTCTTGTTTGTTTCACAATAAAAAATATTTAGCATCTTCAAAGTGGTATGCATGTTGTGTAAATCAAATTATACAACCCCCCCAAAAAATCTATTTTAATTCGAGGTTGTAAGGCAACAGAATAGGAAAAATGGCCAAGGGGGTGAATACTTTCACAAGCCACAGTATGTATGTATGTATGTATGTATGTACAGTGCCTTGCGAAAGTATTCGGCCCCCTTGGACTTTGCGACCTTTTGCCACATTTCAGGCTTCAAACATAAAGCTATAAAACTGTATTTTTTTGTGAAGAATCAACAACAAGTGGGACACAATCATGAAGTGGAACGACATTTATTGGATATTTCAAACTTTTTTAACAAATCAAAAACTGAAAAATTGGGCGTGCAAAATTATTCAGCCCCTTTACTTTCAGTGCAGCAAACTCTCTCCAGAAGTTCAGTGAGGATCTCTGAATGATCCAATGTTGACCTAAATGACTAATGATGATAAGTACAATCCACCTGTGTGTAATCAAGTCTCCGTATAAATGCACCTGCACTGTGATAGTCTCAGAGGTCCGTTAAAAGCGCAGAGAGCATCATGAAGAACAAGGAACACACCAGGCAGGTTCGAGATACTGTTGTGAAGAAGTTTAAAGCCGGATTTGGATACAAAAATATTTCCCAAGCTTTAAACATCCCAAGGAGCACTGTGCAAGCGATAATATTGAAATGGAAGGAGTATCAGACCACTGCAAATCTACCAAGACCTGGCCGTCCCTCTAAACTTTCAGCTCATACAAGGAGAAGACTGATCAGAGATGCAGCCAAGAGGCCCATGATCACTCTGGATGAACTGCAGAGATCTACAGCTGAGGTGGGAGACTCTGTCCATAGGACAACAATCAGTCGTATATTGCACAAATCTGGCCTTTATGGAAGAGTGGCAAGAAGAAAGCCATTTCTTAAAGATATCCATAAAAAGTGTCGTTTAAAGTTTGCCACAAGCCACCTGGGAGACACACCAAACATGTGGAAGAAGGTGCTCTGGTCAGATGAAACCAAAATGGACCTTTTTGGCAACAATGCAAAACGTTATGTTTGGCGTAAAAGCAACACAGCTCATCACCCTGAATACACCATCCCCACTGTCAAACATGGTGGTTGCAGCATCATGGTTTGGGCCTGCTTTTCTTCAGCAGGGACAGGGAAGATGGTTAAAATTGATGGGAAGATGGATGGAGCCAAATGCAGGACCATTCTGGAAGAAAACCTGATGGAGTCTGCAAAAGACCTGAGACTGGGACGGAGATTTGTCTTCCAACAAGACAATGATCCAAAACATAAAGCAAAATCTACAATGTAATGTTTCAAAAATAAACATATCCAGGTGTTAGAATGGCCAAGTCAAAGTCCAGACCTGAATCCAATCGAGAATCTGTGGAAAGAACTGAAAACTGCTGTTCACAAATGCTCTCCATCCAACCTCACTGAGCTCGAGCTGTTTTGCAAGGAGGAATGGCAAAAAAAATCAGTCTCTCAATGTGCAAAACTGATAGAGACATACCCCAAGCGACTTACAGCTGTAATCGCAGCAAAAGGTGGCGCTACAAAGTATTAACTTAAGGGGGCTGAATAATTTTGCACGCCCAATTTTTCAGTTTTTGATTTGTTAAAAAAGTTTGAAATATCCAATAAATGTCGTTCCACTTCATGATTGTGTCCCACTTGTTGTTGATTCTTCACAAAAAAATACAGTTTTATATCTTTATGTTTGAAGCCTGAAATGTGGCAAAAGGTCGCAAAGTTCAAGGGGGCCGAATACTTTCGCAAGGCACTGTATGTATATATGTATGTATGTATGTATTTATGTATGTATGTATGTATGTACAGTTGAAGTCGGAAGTTTACATACACTTTGGTTGGAGTCATTAAAACTCGTTTTTCAAACACTTCACAAATGTTTTGTTAACAAACTATAGTTTTGGCAAGCTGGTTAGGACATCTACTTTGTGTATGACACAAGTCATTTTTCCAACAATTGTTTACAGACATGTTATTTCACTTATAACTCACTGTATCACAATTCCAGTGGGTCAGAAGTTTACATACACTAAGTTGACTGTGCCTTTAAACAGCTTGTAAAATTCCAGAAAATGATGTCATGGCTTTAGGTGCTTCTATTAGGCTAATTGACATAATTTGAGTCAATTGGAGGTCTACCTGTGGATGTATTTCAAGGCCTACCTTCAAACTCAGTGCCTCTTTCAGTGACATCATGGGAAAATCAAAAGAAATCAGCCAAAATTGCAGACCTCCACAAGTCTGGTTCATCCTTGGGAGTAATTTCCAAACACCTGAAGGTACCACGTTCATCTGTACAAACAATAGTATGCAAGTATAAACACCATGGGACCAGGAAGGAGACGCGTTCTGTCTCCTAGAGATGAATGTACTTTGGTTCTAAAAGTGCAAATCAATCCCAGAACAGCAGCAAAGGACCTTGTGAAGATTCTGGAGGAAACAAGTACAAAAGTATCTATATCCACAGTAAAACGAGTCCTATATCGACATAACCTGAAAGGCCGCTCAGCAAGGAATAAGCAGCTGCTCCAAAAACACCAACTAAAAAGCCAGACTACAGTTTGCAACTGCACATGGGGACAAAGATCGTACTTTAGGGAGAAATGTCCTCTGGTCTGATGAAACAAAAATAGAACTGTTTGGCCCTAATGACCATCATTAGGTTTGGAGGAAAAAGGGGAGGATTGCAAGCCAAAGAACACCATCCCAACCGTGAAGCACAGAGGAAGCAGCATCATGTTGTGGGTGTGCTTTGCTGCAGGAGGATCGATCGGGTGCACTTTACAAAATACATGGCCTCATGAGGGAGGAAAATTATGTGGATATATTGAAGCAACATCTAGAGACATCAGTCAGAAAGTTAAAGCTTGATCGCAAATGGGTCTTCCAAATGGACAATGACCCCAAGCATACTTCCTAAGTTGTGGCAAAATGGCTTAAGGACAACAAAGTCAAGGTATTGGAGTGGCCATCACAAAGGCCTGACCTCAATCCCATAGAAAATTTGTGGGCAGAACTGAAAAAGAGTGTGCGAGCAAAGAGGCCTACAAACCTGACTCAGTTACACCAGCTCTGTCAGGAGGAATGGGCCAAAATTCACCCAACTTATTGTGGGAAGCTTGTGGAAGGCTAGCCGAAACATTTGACCCAAGTTAAACAATTTAAAGGCAATGCTCCCAAATGCTAATTGAGTGTATGTAAACTACTGACCCGTTGGGAATGTGATGAAAGACAGAAAATCTGAAATAAATCATTCTCTCTACTATTATTCTGGCATTTCACGTTCTAAAAATAAAGTGGTGATCTTAAGACAAGTAATTTTTACTATAACAGACTGGAAGCTTCAAAAGTAGGGTGGTGCTTGGAATCATTGTTCTTCCTCTGTCATACATGGTTACCTGCAAGGAAACATGTGCTGTCCTCATTGCTTTGTACAAAAATGACTTCACAGGCAAGGATATTGCTGCCAGTAAGATTGCACCTAAATCAACCATTTATAGGATCATCAAGAACTTCAAGGAGAGACATTCAATTGTTGTGAAGAAGGCTTCAGGGCGCCCAAGAAAGTCCAGCAAGCGCCAGGACCGTCTCCTAAAGTTGATTCAGTTGCGGGATCGGGGCACCACCAGTACAGAGCTTGCTCAGGAATGGCAGAAGGCAGGTGTGAGCACGCACAGTGAGGCGAAGACTTTTGGAGGATGGCCTGGTGTCAAGAAGGGCAGCAAAGAAGTCACTTCTCTCCAGGAAAAACATCAGGAACAGACTGATATTCTGCAAAAGGTACAGGGATTGGACTGCTGAGGACTGGGGTAAAGTCATTTTCTCTGATGAATCCCCTTTCCGATTGTTTGGGGCATCTGGAAAAAAAATTGTCCGGAGAAGACAAGGTGAGCGCTACCATCAGTCCTGTGTCTTTCCAACAGTGAAGCATCCTGAGACCATTCATGTGTGGGGTTGCTTCTCAGCCAAGGGAGTGGGCTCACTCACAATTTTGCCTAAGAACACAGCCATGAATAAAGATTGGTACCAACACATCCTCCGAGAGCAACTTCTCCCAACCATCCAGGAACAGTTTGGTGATGAACAATGCCTTTTCCAGCATGATGAAGCACCTTGCCATAAGGCAAAAGTGATAACTAAGTGGCTCGGGGAACAAAACATTGATATTTTGGGTCCATGGCCAGGAAACTCCTCAGACCTTAATCCCATTGAGAACTTGTGGTTAATCCTCAAGAGGCGGGTGGACAAACAAAAACCCACAAATTCTGACAAACTCCAAGCATTGATTATGCAAGAATGGGCTGCCATCAGTCAGGATGTGGCCCAGAAGTTAATTGACAGCATGCCAGGGTGGATTGCAGAGGTCTTGAAAAAGAAGGCACAACACTACAAAAATTGACTCTTTGCATCAACTTCATGTAATTGTCAATAAAAGCCTTTGACACTTACAAAATGCTTGTAATTATACTTCAGTGTTCCATAGTAACATCTAACAAAAATATCTAAAGACACTGAAGCAGCAAACTTTGTGAACATTTATATTTGTGTCATTCTCTCAACTTTTGGCCACAACTGTTTATGGATATATATATTTATCCCAAATATATATGGGGGATTGGAAATAATACAGACAATTACATTGATGGAAGCAACAATCTACCCACAATATTAAAGCTGATCCACCCCTTAACATTACATTTAATAAAAGAAAATAAGAATACAATGAAACATAAACCTGAAGGTTGGATGACTCATTTGAAAACATATTTCTTCCGTCTTCATTCATTAATTCAGAGTCTATCGTGAGACTTATCTGAATTTCCTGTTTGTCAGAGGTGATAGCCATCCATCTTTAAGAGATGAGTCTCCACCCTGCTCTTCACTCTGCACACCCTAAGAAGTGATAAGTAAGATCTGTCTAGAAAGCCTTATCTGAATCCATGGACTTGGATGTCTGAGCCTGTTTCTTTGGGTATCTGCAAAAGGTCATTGGCCTAGACGTTGCCCATCGGCTGTAGCTGGTTCATTTCCCCGGGCCTCCCCACCATGTTTCCTCTAGTGGACAGCCTCCTCCTCTCCTGCCTGGCAGTCAGCTCCTTTAGGATGAGATAGTAGCAAACCCCATCCATCAGACAGTTGACGCTGCTCACGCAGGTACTGATGTGGACAAAGTCTCTGAGGGGGTCGATGATGCCCGGCTCCTCCGTGCGGTTCTTTGGCCAGGAAGTAGACCAGCGCAGCCACATGATGTGTTCATAGGTGTACATCTTGAAGGGCAGAGAGAAGATGAGCAGGCTGTCGTTGATGATCAGACTGTTGAGGTACACTGTGGACTCAGTCCATCGACGGATTCCGAAGAGGAGTAGCCACAGAGCAGCCATGTTGAGAGGTAGACCCACCACCACAAATGTGGGGACATAGATTATCCACTGGACGAAGCACACTGCACTGTCACACAGTAGCATTTTGCTGCAAACAGATTGCGACATACAATAGGCATCTGGGAAAATGTCATATCACTTTTCACTTATACAAGGTTAATTAAACGTATACAAAATAAATCAATCAGGATGGTGATTGAGCAAGAGTAAAGAGATGGAGATTTAAGCCTCACTGAGATTTAACTGTTGGCTACATGTTATGTCAACTTGATGGGAAATCCAGTATTAAGTAGTCTCTCTTTCTAGTTAATTGGTTGTTATTGTAAAATACTACGTTTACCATGTCATTTCTTAATAAATCCCTGGAACTGTAAAATAAGGTGTAAGTAGCTGTGGCAAAATGATCCGCTCATTTATCATATTGTCTTTTTTTCGCCAAATTTAGGATACGAAGACCGAAGCGAGATATACCCTATGTGTTACAGCTTTAACTTACTTTTTATATGAATTCAATCCATATAAGTTGACCTTAGAACTGTAAAGCGATGTTAGAAATCATGAGTCAGAGGCCAAAGGGCAGAGAAGTTGGTCTCTGATTGTGAGATAGTGAAACAGTAACACTTTATTGATGCGGCTAAAAGCACAGTAGCCTGTAAAACATTAAGGATAACTTCCTAATATTGAGTTGCCCCCTCCACTTAAGCCCTCAGAACAGCTTAAATTCATCAGGTCATGGACGCTACAAGGTGTCAAAAGCGTTCCACAGGGATGCTGGCCCATGTTGACTCCAATGCTTCCCACAGTTGTGTCAAGTTGGTTGGATGTCTTCTGGGTGGTGGACCATTCTTGATACACACGGGGAAACTGTTGAGTGGGAAAAACCCAGCAGCGTTGCAGTTCTTGACACAAACCGGTGCACCTGGCACCTACTACCATACCCCATTTAAAGGCACTTAAATATTGTGTCTTGCCCGTTCACCCTCTGAATGGCACACATACACAATCCACGTCTCAAGGCTTAAAGATCCTTCTTAAACCTGTCTCCTTCCATTTCATCTACACCGATTAAAGTGGATTTAACAAGTGGCATCAATAAGGGATCCTAGCTTTCACCTGGATTCACCTGGTCAGTCTATGTCATGGAAAGAGCAGGTGTCCTTAATGTTTTGTACACTCAGTGCATATTGTTAGTTATACCCACAGAAATGGATCTGATGCAATTTAGAGGTGAGAGAAAGATGTAAAAGCTCTATAGCAAGGGCATGTAGCGTCAAACGGAGTGGTGAGACTGTTGTCCTCCGCAGCTCAGTTGGTCGAGCACTGGGCTTGAAATGCCAGGATAGTGTGTTTGATTCCTGGGACCACCCGTATGTAACATGTATGCACGCATGAGTGTAAGTCGCTTTGGATAGAATAGTCTGCTAAGTGGCATATATTGAAGACTCGGGGCTGTGAATGTTACTGTGTCGTGTAAATGTCAAATACGTAAGCTGCACCTCTGCGGTTTTCTAAACCCCTAGGTGGGACAAAGAAAACATTGCGCAATACAGTAAGCCATGAGTATTTGGTTCTCTCTGTGTGCATGTGTGTCCAAGTCGTAATGAGATTTCCCCTGCAACAGGACTGTGGCTGAGCACTGTGCATAATACACAGACAACATCTTGCTACACGGACCATATCACAGCCTGTGATAAGGTCCGTGTACAGGAGCAGGGTGTTTTCTGTGTAAAAACCACAGGCTTCTCTGTGCTTCACAGCTGTGGATCCAGGACACCTGTAGAGCTCCAGTTCAGCCCTGTGGTTACATTGACCTACATACACTTAACAGTGAGAAAGAGAAAAGTACAGGGTGAGAGAGGGACATGCAAAGAGAGAAAGGCTTATGACAGGTGTCCTTTAACTAATCAAATAAAGATTGCCAGTGCCAATGGTTACCATGATGCCTGACCTAAGTAGGGCCTGTGTCATGTTAAGCCTACAGACAGAAGCTAAAACAAGAAGCTCCCGAGCTGAGGTCTGTTCAACGCTGGTCCGACCAATCTGATTCCACGCTCCAAGACTGCTTCCATCACGTGGACTGGGATATGTTTCGTATTGCGTCAAACAACAACATTGACGAATACGCTGATTCGGTGAACGAGTTCATTAGAACGTGCATTGAAGATGTCGTTCCCATAGCAACGATTAAAACATTCCCAAACCATAAACTGTGGATTGATGGCAGCATTCCCGTGAAACTGAAAGAGCGAACCACTGCTTTTAATCAGGGCAAGGTGACCGGAAACATGACCGAATACAAACAGTGTAGCTATTCCCTCCGCAAGGCAATCAAACAAGCTAAGCGTCAGTATAGAGACAAAGTAGAATCGCAATTCAACGGCTCAGACACAAGAGGTATGTGGCAGGGTCTACAGTCAATCACGGATTACAAAAAGAAAACCAGCCCAGTCATGGACCAGGATGTCTTTCTCCAAGGCAGACTAAATAACTTTTTTGCCCGCTTTGAGGACAATACAGTGCCACTGACACTGCCCGCAACCAAAACAACCAAAACTCCTTCACTGCAGCCGAGGTGATTAAAACATTTAAACGTGTTAACCCTCGCAAGGCTGCAGGCCCAGACGGCATCCCCAGCCACGCCCTCAGAGCATGCGCAGACCAGCTGGCTGGTGTGTTTACAGACAAATTCAATCAATCCTTATCCCAGTCTGCTGTTCCCACATGCTTCAAGAGGGCCACCATTGTTCCTGTTCCCAAGAAAGCTAAGGTAACTGAGCTAAACGACTAGTAGCACTCACTTCCGTCATCATGAAGTGCTTTGAGAGACTAGTCAAGGACCATATCACCTCCACCCTACCTGACACCCTAGACCCACTCCAATTTGCTTACCGCCCAAATAGGTCCACAGACGATGCAATCTCAACCACACTGCACACTGCCCTAACCCATCTGGACAAGAGGAATACCTATGTGAGAATGCTGTTCATCGACTACAGCTCGGCATTCAACGCCATAGTACCCTCCAAACTCGTCATCAAGCTCGAGACCCTGGGTCTCGACCCCGCCCTGTGCAACTGGGTACTGGACTTCCTGACAGGCCGCCCCCAGGTGGTGAGGGTAGGTAACAACATCTCCACCCCGCTGATCCTCAACACTGGGGCCCCACAAGGGTGCGTTCTGAGCCCTCTCCTGTACTCCCTGTTCACCCACGACTGCGTGGCCATGCACGCCTCCAACTCAATCATCAAGTTTGCAGACGAAACAACAGTGGTAGGTTTGATTACCAACAACGACGAGACGGCCTACAGGGAGGAGGTGAGGGCCCTCGGAGTGTGGTGTCAGGAAAATAACCTCACACTCAACGTCAAACAAAACTAAGAGGATGATTGTGGACTTCAGGAAACAGCAGAGGGAACACCCCCCTATCCACATCGATGGGACAGTAGTGGAGAGGGTAGTAAGTTTTAAGTTCCTCGGCGTACACATCACAGACAAACTGAATTGGTCCACCCACACAGACAGCATCGTGAAGAAGGCGCAGCAGCGCCTTTTCAACCTCAGGAGGCTGAAGAAATTCGGCTTGTCACCAAAAGCACTCACAAACTTCTACAGATGCACAATCGCATCCTGTCGGGCTGTATCACCGCCTGGTACGGCAACTGCTCCGCCCACAACCGTAAGGCTCTCCAGAGGGTAGTGAGGTCTGCACAACGCATCACCGGGGGCAAACTACCTGCCCTCCAGGACACCTACACCACCCGATGTCACAGGAAGGCTATAAAGATCATCAAGGACAACAACCACCCGAGCCACTGCCTGTTCACCCCGCTATCATCCAGAAGGCGAGGTCAGTACAGGTGCATCAAAGCTGGGACCGAGAGACTGAAAAACAGCTTCTATCTCAAGGCCATCAGACTGTTAAACAGCCACCACTAACATTGAGTGGCTGCTGCCAACACACTGACTCAACTCCAGCCACTTTAATAATGGGAATTGATGGAAATTGAACAATGCTACTTAATATAATGTTTACATACCCTACATTACTCATCTCATATGTATATGTACGTATATACTGTACTCTATATCATCTACTGCATCTTTATGTAATACATGTATCACTAGCCACTTTAAACTATGCCACTTTGTTTACATACCCTACATTACTCATCTCATATGTATATACTTTACTCGATACCATCTACTGCATCTTGCCTATGCCGCTCTGTACCATCACTCATTCATATATCTTTATGTACATATTCTTTATCCCTTTACACTTGTGTGTATAAGGTAGTAGTTTTGGAATTGTTAGTTAGATTACTCGTTGGTTATTACTGCATTGTCGGAACTAGAAGCACAAGCATTTCGCTACACTCGCATTAACATCTGCTAACCATGTGTATGTGACAAATACATTTGATTTGATTTTGTTTGATTTTTTAGGCACAATACAGGAGAAACAGTGAAATGGAGATAGTATCTGAACTTGTTCAACCTGAATTAAAATGTTTCCTCTTCCTTTTTAAAGCTTTGCTACGTTATGCCGTATTGAACACAACCCAGAGGAGACAGATTTTGTCAACTCTTCATTGCCATGTCAAATGTTTCATTTTCCTTTTTAAACATTTTGTTGCGTTATGCCCTGCTGAACGCAACCCAGATGAGACAGTTTTTTGTCAACTCTTCCTTTCCACGCAAAATTTTTGTATTTCAGTTGACTACATTTAAAGTAAAGGGTACTTGATTCCACCCAGGCTCCTCTTTCTGGGAAGAATTGGGCCCTAAACATGTGCCTTCTCTTTATTCTTCCTTTCGCAGTGTATTCGTCTTTCCTCTAAACTTTCTATACCATCCCACCCACCCACACACATACACACACACACTCAATCACCTTGAGGCTATTTAAAAATGAGTGTGTCACACAAGTGCCTCTATTTAAGCTTGTGGATTTTGATTATAACTTTGTTTATGTTTATGTCTATAGGGGAGAAGGGATACTTGGATACATCAAAAAGACAGTGTGACCTTCCATGAGACTTTGGGGTAGATCGGGGGTTGTAGAAAATGTTGTTTTTAGACGTTAGATCTACTTGCCTGACACATTTATCTCTATTATTCTGATGTGTGTGTGTGTGTGTGTGTGTGTGTGTGTGTGTGTGTGTGTGTGTGTGTGTGCATGCAGTGTTGGTGTGCAAGCTTGTGTGTGTGCCTGTATGTGTACAGTGTGTAAGGCATGCCTGTGTGCGTGTGTGTGTGTGCGTGTGTATGTCTGTCAATGGCACAAAGGTTTGTAACATAACAGGGAGGTTCCCTAATTCCTCTCCCTTTCTTCCCTATTAATCGCAGCGGGACGAGGCACTAAGTGAAGGAAGTGTGTGGGAGCAGATATGGATAGTAAAGACTTCTCCTACTTCTCCTACGCCGCCTGTAACTTATCTCTTGCACAGACAAGAGTGAGAGAGAGTTGTCTCTCTCCACCCACACACACACACACACACACACACACACACACACACACACACACACACACACACACACACACACACACACACACACACACACACACACACACACACACACACACACACACACACACACACACACACACACACAATCACTGTCCCTCGAGTCCTAATGAGGTAAATGCACGTGTGTTGTTGTACCTAACCCTCTTTGTCCACACTGAAATGAGCCCTGCCCATCAGGGCCCATCATTTTTTTTTAGGACTTAGGACGTTAATTAGTTCTGTATGACCATTGTTTGAATGACATAATTAGAGACTATGGTCATGCTGTATATCAGAGACTAACGTTTGGAGAGACAGAATAGTGTTACAGTGCAGATGCTGTGTGTGCGGTGAGTTGCCGGGTGCATTTCCGGCAGTATGCAGGTGTGTCAATATGTCGCCCCTGTTCCCAATCAACCACACACACACACCACACACTTGCTCTGATGAAGTCACGTCTACTACTACGGTGACAGTCAAGCTTTCAGTAGAACCACTGTAAGGGGAATTTCACAAGAGGAGGCCTCAAAACCAAAGGCTCTTGAACGTGCACATGTAATGATGATCGGCATTGACCTACTCAAAGTGTTTTGTGTGTGTGTGTGTGTGTGTGTGTGTGTGTGTGTGTGTGTGTGTGTGTGTGTGTGTGTGTGTGTGTGTGTGTGTGTGTGTGTGTGTGTGTGTGTGTGTGTGAATAGTAAACAAACAAAAATTTGACCAACTGGGGACATTTTGTTGGCCCCCGCAAGGTCAAATGCTACTTCTAGGGGGTTTAGGGTCAAGGTTAGAATTAGTGTTAGGGTTAGAATTAGGTTTAGGGTTAGGAGCTAAGGTTAGTTTTAAGGTTATGGTTAGGAGCTAGGGTTCTGTTTAGGGCTAGGTTTAAGGTTAGGTTTTTGGGTTAAGGTTAGGGTTAGGGTTAGGGTGTACAGTGTGTTAGTTTTAGGGTTAGGTTTAGGGTTAGGGGTTAGGGAAAATAGGATTTTGAATGGGACCAAATTGTGTGTCCCCACAAGGTTAGCTGTACAAAACTGTGTGTGTGTGTTTGTTTAACTATCCGTGCGGGTACACAAAGTCCTCACGAGGATAGTATAAGGAGGAGAATTTGAACAAGTGGAGACATTTTGTTAATATGGTTAGATTTAGGGTTTGGAGTTAGGGTTAGGTAATTTTGTGCATGCATAATAATGATTTGTGTCTAAAAATCCTTTGTAGCTGCTCAAAAGTTATTTCCTGCTGCTTTCTTGGTAATATTGTCTTAGTGTGTTTTAGAGTTAGTGTGGTTTGTTTTTTTCTGAAGGGTCTAAGAGTTACACTGTCAACCACAGACATCCAGGTGCTGTCTACTGCTCTTATCTCCAAGAGAGGAAGAGACAAGGCAAAACACAGACACCGACACGCAAAGAAGTAATGGAAAATAGCTAAAAGGAAATAGGCATTATGCCAGGGTAACTGTAAGGGTAACTGTAACAGAACAACTGATGTAATAGGACAGTATATTAGTACATCTAGCTAAAATCGTAACTACTGCTAAATCTGTTGTCCAAGTGAAGACAAAGGGATGAGTATTGCATAACTGCATGCACTTAGCCAAGATTGTCCTAATCTCTAAGTGTTGCGGAAAAGGCGTCAACAGATGTATTCCTCTGACACATGATAGTATTGTTAGAGGTGTGTGTATGTGTGTTCATGTGTGTGTGCATACTGCGTGACTTAGCGAGTGTTATGTGTGCACACAATGTATGGCTTTGAATCAGTATTTCCAGGTACAGTATGAACACATGCAGTACATGGATCATCACCCCCTCCCCCCGAAAAGCTTGTATCCCACCTAACGATGATGACATTATTTTATTTCCAGCCCACCCACACAGGGCACTGTGGTCTGTCGTGTACATGCCTGTGTGCTTCGCGCGCATGCGTACCCTTGAGCGAGTGTTTGTTTTTTATCCACTACTTTTCTCCAGGTAGTTTTAAAAAGGGCTTAACACACCAGGGACAAATATATCCGGCTTTAGTTAACCTGATGACCTAAGTCCAAATACTTCAGCTGATTGAGACATAGGTGGAGCTATTATTTCTGAGGCAGGAAATTCTCATTTGAAGCTCGAATGAAATGACTGAATCAATGAATCAATTAATTAAACTGCTTTTTATATAATTACCTCTCGTCGTATTTCCCTCTGTCAAACAATGTTCGTAAACTTCCCATCACGCCCTCTCAATCTTCCTTCCCATCCCTCTCTCTCTATTTTTGTTTTCTCTCTTTCTCTCTCTCTCTATCCTTCAATTCAGGCCGTATCCCAATACCCGCCAAAAAAGCCAAAACTTTAAACCCACTTCCCTATACAGCTGTTCCTTTGCCTCATGTTGCACATTCTTTCATTCTTTAGGGCTCTGGCTGTCAGGGACCCATTACTCGCTTTCCTGCTGTGTGTGTGTGTGTGTGTGTGTGTGTGTGTGTGTTTTCGGGCTATGTAACAGTCTGAGAGGGACGTAGACTCTGACAGACAACCCACAGCTGCATGGAGTCAACCCCCAACACATACACACACACCGTGTGTTCCCCAGCTGTTTGTCTCTGGCTAATTACTTCAATGCCGCTCCTTTTGCCCCCTTATCCCTCCCCTGTATCCTATAAGCACCTTCCTGCTCCGTCTATTTTTAGATATATCCAGACAAGATGTGGGAGAGAGATGGGTAGGGAGAGAGGGAAATAAGGAGAAAAAGAGTGGGAGAGACACCCCATTAGGGCCAATCACGACAACCACTGGTCGCAAATTCTCAGTCAATGCCTTCCTTCGGCTTTCCTTCCTCCCTTCCCTCTTCTCACTCCTTCTCCCCCACCCTTAGGCTAATGGCCAATCTTTAAAAAGGGCTTTAGTTTCTGAGATACCCATTTCAACATTTTTTGTCCTTTAGCGGACACTTTTATCCAGAGCAACTTACTGTATATGACCAATTAGGGTTAAGTGCCTTGCTCAAGGGCACATCGGGAGATTTTTCGCCTAGTCGGCTCGGGGATTCAAACCAGCAACCTTTCGATTACTGGCTCAACCCTCTTAACCGCTTGGCTACACTCTTAGAAAAAAAAGGTTCCAAAAGGTTTCTTTGGCCGTCCCCATAGGATAACCCTTTTTGGATTCCTGGAGAACCCTCTGTGGAAAGGGTTCAGCATGGAACCCAAAAGAGTTCTACTTGGAACCAAAAGGGAAAGGGTTCGACCTGGAACCTAAAAGGGTTCTTCAAAGGGTTCAGCCGAATAACCCTTTTAGGATCTAGAAGTATACCTGCTGCCCCGTTGTTATATCCCTACCTGAGATATGACAAAGCACAGCCATGTTTTTCCGTATCTCTAAGGTTTCCCATATATGAAATGGATGGTTGTATAAAAATGTTTTACAGCCAAAGTAAATTGATAGATAGTGTGACACACACCATTAACTCAAACAGTGCAGAAGAATGCACCTAAGCTCATGTAACCCAAAACTGCAAGCTCTGATATTGAAAAATGTGGAATACAAGTAGTCAGTTGTCTGCCCTACTGTACATACACAAACAAACATCATTAGGATATCTTAATGCATCTTGGAAATATGTACTTGTATGCCACCTCGGGGACGACTGTGTGATCACGTTCTTCGCAGACAATGTGAGTAAGACAGGTCAACATTCACAAGGCCGCAGGGCCAGACGGATTACCAGGACGTGTACTCCGAGCATGTGCTGACCAACTGGCAAGTGTATTCACTGACATTTTTAACCTCTCCCTGTCTGAGTCTGTAATACCAACATGTTTCAAGCAGACCACCATAGTCCCTGTGCCCAAGAACACTAAGCTAACCTGCCTAAATGACTACCGACCCATAGCATTCAGGTCTGTAGCCATGAAGTGCTTTGAAAGGCTGGTCATGGCTCACATCAACACCATTACCCCAGAAACTCTAGACCCACTCCAATTTGCATTCCCAACAGATCCACAGATGATGCAATCTCTATTGCATTCCACACGCCCTTTCACACCTGGACAAAAATAACACCTATGTGAGGATGCTAGTCATTGACTACAGCTCAGCGTTCAACACCATAGAGCCCTCAAAGCTCATCACTATGCTAAAGACCCTGGGACTGAACAACTCCCTCTGCAACTGGATCCTGGACTTCCTGACGGGGAGCCCCCAAGTGGTAAGGGTAGGTAACAACACATCCGCAATGCTGATCCTCAACACGGGGGCCCCTCAGGAGTACGTAATCAGTCTCCTCCTGTACTCCCTGTTCACTCATGACTGCATGGCCAGGCCAGGCACGACACCAACACCTTCATTAAGTTCGCCGATGACACAACAGAGGTAGGCCTGATCACCAACAATGATGAGACAGCTTATAGAGAGAAGGTCAGAGACCTGGCTGTGTGGTGCCAGGACAACAACCTCTCCCTCAATGTGATCATGACTAAGGAGATGATTGTGAACTACAGGAAAAGGAGGACCGAGCACACCCCCTTTCTCATCGACGGGGCTGTAGGGGAGCAGGTTAAGAGCTTCAAGTTCCTTGGTGTTCACACCAACAAACTAACATGGTCCAAGCACACCAAGACAGTTGTGAAGAGGGCATGACAAAACCTATTCCCCCTCAGGAGACTGAAAAGATTTGGCATGGGTCCTCAGATCCTCAAAAGGTTCTACATCTGCACAATCGAGAGCATGTCAAAGACTCCAGCCACCCTAGTCATAGACTGTTCTATAGACTGCTCCAAGTCTAAGTCCGGGAGCCATCTGAACAGCTTCTACCCCCCAAGCCATAAGACTGCTGAACATCTAGTCATTTGGTTACCCAGACTACTTGCATTGCCCCCCCCCCCCCCCCCCCCCCCCCCCCTATCTTTTGCGCTGCTGCTACTCTCTGTTATTATCTATGCATAAGTCACTTTAATAACTCTACCTACATGTATATATTACCTCAATTGCCTCGACTGGCCGGTGCCCCCGCACATTGGCTCTGTACCGGTACCCCCCTGTATATAGTCTTGCTATTGTTATTTTACTGCTGCTCTTTAATTATTTGTTACTTTATTTCTTATTTTTTAGGTATTTTTCTTAAAACTGCATTGTTGGTTAAGGGCTTTGCAAGTAAACACTTTCACTGTAAGGTCTACACCTTTGGGGCATATAACAAATACAATTGGATTTGATTTTGATACAATCGGAAGTATCCACTATGAATATTTATGATGAATGCAAATTTCACTGTTTGGTAGCTGTTCAATAGGCAACTTCCAAGTAAAATTTGCTCTCATTCAGTGCTGTATGGTCTTGCCTGACAAAAATGCATACAGTTACACGTTTAAAAAAAATGTTGTGGCTATTGTACATCAGCTCTTAAGTAAGTAGGCTTCAGAGTGGCACAACGGTCTAAGGATTTGCATCTTAGTGTTAGAGGCGTCACTACAGACCCTGGTTCAATTCCAGGCTGTATCACAACCAGCGCACAATTGGCCCAGTGTCGTCCGTGTTAGGATTTGGCCGTCATTGTATATAATAATGTGTTCTTAACTGACTAAAAACTGTGATTTTCTTCCAGTCAAAGGTTCCACTGTGGATTTGATATGTTTAGCACGTACTCTTGCAATTAGGGGCCCCGCTAGATTTAAATCCAAATCCAATATTGCGTCCAAAATCAAATATGGCTGCCACATTAAGATTAAATGGTGGTGTAGTCACATGTATATGTACAGTACCAGTCAAATATTCGGACACACCGACTCATTCAAGGGTTTTTCTTAATTTGTACTGTTTTCTACATTGTAGAAAAGTAGTTGACATCAAAACTATTAAATAACACATATGGAATCATGTAGTAACCAAAAATATGTTAAACAAATCCAAATTTTAGATTTTAGATCCTTCAAAGTAGCCACCCTTTGCATTAATGACTGATTTGCACACTCCTGGCATTCTCTCAACCAGCTTCATGAGGAATGCTTTTCCAACAGTTTTGAAGGAGTTCCCACATATTCTGAGCACTTGTTGAAGGCTTTTCCTTCACTCTGCAGTCCAACTCATCCCAACCCATCTTGATTGGGTTGAGGTCGGGTAATTGCTGAGGCCAGGTCATCTGATGCAGCACTCCATCCCGCTCCTTCTTGGTCAAATAGCCCTTACACAGCCAGGAGGTGTGTTGGGTCATTGTCCTGTTGAAAAACAAATGAAGGAGACAAATACTTCACGGTGGGAACCACACATACGGAGATCCTCTGTTCACCTACTCTGCATCTCACAAAGACACGGCGGTTGGAACCAAAAATATGGACTCATCAGACCGAAGGACAGATTTCCACGAGCCTAATGTCCATTGCTCGTGTTTCTTGGCTCTTCAGTTTTGTTGGAAAGGTAAGAGTTAACACTGAAGAGAAAAACATATCCAAACAGGATTTTTCTTTGCTGGTCTCTGGGGAGATAAACCTAGCTAGCCAAGTCAGCCATTGGCTAGGCCATCAGAAGCTAGATAAAGCCATCTGCCATTCAACTGTATTAAGGCAAAATTTTGGAGTAACAGTGGAATCTACCAATCACATTTTGACTTAATGGATGGGACCATTTTTACAAAAATGTATGGGAACCTCTGCCTTCTCGAATGCCAACAGGTCACTGCGCAATAACAAGCAGTAGTTTTCCCACGGACTTTTCAGCGGCTGCAGCAGGTGTTATCAAAGAGGATGTTATTGCTCATTTGTTAGCTTCTCCCTTATCAAGTATAACTTTCAACAAGATGACACGTTTCAAATGATTATCATCTGGTGAGTGGAACTGTGTTTTTTATCATTGAAAATAACTTGTGTGTGAAACATTGTTGCCTTTAAAGTGTAACTTTTTTTGTTACGGCTCGAAGTCCGTAACAAAAAGGGAGACAACGTGGAGGTAAGGAATAACAAAAATATATTTTCTTAACTGAAGTAACCTAAATACAATCAACAATGGTGTGTGTAGTCAGTAATCAGCAGTGTAAGTGAGTGGATGCGTGCATAGATGTGATAATGAGTGGTGTTGAAAGGTGCCAAAGCAAACAAATAAAGCGGCCACAAAAATGCCACAACCAAAATCTATCATTGTGTCTGCATGGAGAGAGTCTCCTCGATGAATGGGGAAGAGGTGTATTTATCCCGGGACACACCCGGGCCCAGGTGTGTCCCATGTCGCTGGCGACCCTCCCAGCTATGCTCACCGACATCCTGTTAAGGAAAACAAGAGCAAAGAGAAAGAATTCAGCAGACAGAGTGGGAGGATCGTCACAATTTTAGCAACATTTTCTGACAAGCAACGATGTAGATAAAGTCCTTTCCACGTTTTCATAAATTCTTAGAATGCTTTGGAATTTAGTATACTTAAGGCCTTTGTGAAAATGCTGTAACAATATACAGTAGAGTGGGAAAGCAGCCATGTGTTTGGACAATTAATAGTCACTGCAGTAAATAAAACAGAAGAAAAAAAACATCTGTCTTGTTCAGGACCGGACTCTACACAGCCCGGTGCGCTATAGCCAATCAGAGCCATCATAAGCCTGTATACAAACAAGCCATTTGCCACACGGGCCTGCTATCATTTTCTTTGAATCGTACTGTGTATTTACAGGCAGTTGCAACAGTGTGACTTTAGATCATTAGAACGCATTCGCCAAAAGCCACAAAATACACCTGAATAGATTTCTGAAAATATGTAATTACATTTGGGAACTTTACAGTTCCATTGATCAAACAACCATGAAAATGTAGTCTCTCTCTCAGTAATGCACATCAACAACAACTAATGCTAACCAGAGCAAGATGAGCTAAAAATCTAACGAAGGAACGTTAAATAAACCTTCTCATACTTTTTCAGCTAGTTGGCCGTCAAAATTGCACTGATAAATGATAGGGAATTTTTGCCTCCCCATTCTTCTGCAGCTTGCCTGCTAATGCATGCTTGTCCCAACCAAGCACCCAAGCTAACTGGCTAAAGTTAGCTAGCTTGCTGGCTAGCTACTTCCAGACACATATGAGCTGGTTAGGCTGAGCTGGTTAGGCTGTTTACATGTTATCTAGAGCGTTCTTGACTATCTATGACTTTTTCACCCCACATTTACAGACACCGGTCATATTCAGTGGGTGTTGAGCATTCGTAAATTCATCAGTGGTTCTGCGCTCTGGCACACTCAGGCGAGGGTGCCCTGAAATCGGAGTAGATAGCCAGAGCGAATTTGCGAACCCAAGTGATATGCTAACTGGATAACAGTCATTCAAGTTGTTTAGCCACCGAAAAACGATATGAGTGGATGGCATGACATGACATCCTCCTAGCAGCTAGCTAGCTATCTAGCTAACATCAGGCTCTGTGTTTTTAGCTTGCTATATAAATATATATGCTAGCCTATTAGCCACATTATGACTGACTTGTGATCATTGCCCTTGCTAATTTGATCGGATTGACATTGACATATTTGGCCTGGCGAAGCGGTTTATTCCGCTGACTGAATGGAAGCTGATAATTAGATTAGCGGAGTTTTTTACTCCGCTGGTCTGCTGGTCTCAGGAAGAATTTACGAGTCCTTACTGTCCGAGTCAAGACCGAGTACAAATGTATCCGACACCAATATAAGACGAGACACTCAATATGTGATCTTGAGACCGGACTGGAGTACTACAACACTGGTCTATGACCTAGCTACACTCTAAGTAACCTGAGGTCACCCTCAGAGGTTCTGTCACTCTCCACATCTCCTGCTGGACATGCCCCAGTAGTCCGTAATCAATGCCAACCACCCACAGTTAATATAGGCCAAAGTATCATCCTACCTGACTTCCAAAGGAATATAAAGAAATATGTTGGATGTGACCTTCAAGACCTTTTGCCACATTCAACATTAAGAAAATCCACCCACGGGCCAATTAGGCATTAGAAAGATCGAAAGGCAAGTCTTTTTGTGACAGCCTATTCACAAACTTTCCTTCACAACCAGCTGTGCAAGCTGGTCAGACCCCATAACTACAACCACCACTGGCTACTTTGTCTCCTCACCCTTTAGGACTCACTCATGTCCTGGACACCTCAAGACTTTGAATCAACCTTGCACACTTAGTTTTAGTGGGATAAAAGGGCTGTCCTAAAGTAGCTGACTGTTGTATTACATGCTTACCAGACCACACGTGTGCGTGCATCCGCGTGCGCCATCGTGCGCATGTTGATTTTGTCAACCCTCACCAGATGTGATCAGAACACGCATGTTGAAATATCAAAACACACTCTGAACCAACTATATTAATTTGGGGACAGGTCGAAACACATTAAACATTTATGGCTATTTAACTAGCTAGCTTGCTTTTGCTATCAAATTTGTCCTGGGATATAAACATTGTTATTTTACCTGAAATGCACAAGGTCCTCTACTCCAACAATTAATCCACAGATAACATGGAAAACGTTTGTTTCTAGTAATCTCTCCTGCTTCAGGCTTCTTCTTCGTCTGACTTTATATGGAGGTTGGCAACCAACTTTAATGTGCATTACCACTACCGACTGGACTGGAGTGTGGACCTCAGTGCATCTTTCAATCACCCACGTAGGTATATGCTCCTAAAAATCAATGAGGAGATGGGAAATGTGTGGTCAGCATGCTACGGTTGCTTTCCTGTAACTTGGTTACACTACTGTGTGTTTGTTATTATATTTTGTGGAATTGCCCATTGTTAAAATGCTGTAAGTGTGTGAATAAGATTAAAACATGAACACACATTGAACAACTAGTTTGCTTCAACTATTCAAACACAACAGAGGCATGGCAGTGCCACTCATAGTCCTAGATATACCAAAAGCCTTGTGAAACCATCTTAAAGAAAGAATAACATAATACAAAATGAATAAGGGCTACTTATATGCAGTCGAAGGTGTTTGAATGTAAATTATGTTGGCCAAACGGTCTTTATAGGCATGACTCTCATTTACAAAATGAATATTTACAGGTGTTTTAACTTCTATTAGATTTTGGCCACCATATTGGATTTGAGGCAAATTACGTAATTGCAAGTCTAGAGCATAATGATACAAAATCATTTAAGGAATCTTGGACGCCCAAAAATGTAATTTCAATGTCTGACACCAATTGTTTCCCTTAGAGCCGATTACAATAGCCACAATAGCCACAACATAAAAAAAAAAAAACGTTTTACTGTATCCATTTTTGTCAGGTTGTGTTTCGTCATATCTAGGGTAAGGTTATCTCATTTATGGGTCCTTGCCACTAGCCTACCTCCTCCAAACTCCTATTACAGACATAGTCTTCAGGTAATAGACTGGGAATTATAAACAAAGGAAAAAAAGTGCTAACATAGAAAGCAGGCCGACAAATAACGCAATTAGCTTTTTGTTTGGTCTGGCTGGACGGCCCCTGACCTTTCAGGAAACACTCACTTCCTGTCTGTCCCGTCGTCGCTGGAAAGGTTGGCTCGCCGGGCCGGGCGGCTGATTGAAAGCTAAAAAACACTCAGAAAATTCCTGGAAGTGTGTGTGTGTGTGTGTGTGTGTGTGTGTGTGTGTGTGTGTGTGTGTGTGCGCATGTGTGTATGTTTATTCACAGTGTACATCTTTTACTTGAGTAGTGGACCTTTTACTGAATCATGATAACACAAAGTCATGTTTTCATCGAGTTTTCATCTACCGTGAATCTAAACTAGTTCTCCAGATGAAGTCGCCATCATCTCCTCCTAATCCTCCTCCTCCCACTGATCTTCACGGTGTTGTTACCACCACGCGTGCCTCATATTTCCAGATGATGCGGATCACAGAGTTGTGTTTTTTTCAGGAATAGAATATAGTATAATTTCCAGTTTCATGCCATGTATAATTTACAGTTATCATCCAACATGGATATATCTCAACTGTATCCTACATATAAAGCCACCCTCTCCTCTCCTCATCCTCCTCATCCTACTGATCTTTAGGGTCTTGTATCGGCCTACGCGTGCCTCATGTTTCCAGATGATGCAGATCCCACTGTACTCCTCAAGGACTCCTTAACCTGCTTCCTGTCAGCATTGACGTATTTTTTGCCTTCTTTTCTCTCTCTATTGGAAAATGAATAATTTAGCCATTTGTAATAACTTAACCATAGCCCTCAGGGTTTCCAGATCGCAGTGAATGCGTTACATTGTGTCGGGGGTACAACCAGTGCATTTGCAAAGAGGTTGTATCAGTTGCAGACGCCTTCTCTTGCTCATGGTAACAGACATATATGAACGCAACAAAGTGCTAACAGTTGGGACACACAATGGACAAAACACATCCAGTAGTGAACCCCTTTGTACATCTAAATATATCTGTAAAGCAACATAATTATTTTTACATTAGGCCTGGATAGATTTTTCCGTTTGTAACCTGAACTTTAGTGAGGCAATTTGACTTTGTTTATTTTGTCCATGATTTAGGGCAGGGGTTGGCAAAACCCTGCAAAACATTGGTCCGGGTTTTGTTCCGGCCAGGCAGTAGCACAACTTTTCTACTCATCAACTAATCATAGTCTCCAGTCAAGCTTTTGAGGAGTTGAAGGAAGCCTGTCATAAGCAGGCGAAGAATGGTGTAGTTCATTTCACAATGTTAGCACACTAACAGTACACTTGGTAAATGTGGTGATGGGTATTCAGAACACAGCTGCTGTAACTCAACTGGCCACATTAACCATGTCCCCACCAATCTTCGCACACTTACAGTGCCTTCGGAAAGTATTCAGACCCTTTTGCCTTTTCCCACATTTTGGTAGGTTACAGCCTTATTCTAAAATGGATTATATTGTTTTTTTCCCCCTCATCAGTCTACACACAATACCCCATAACGACAAAGCAAAAATAGGATATTAGACATTTTGCTAATTTATTCAAAATAAAATAAAAAATATATAACATTTACATAAGTATTCAAACCCTTTACTCAGTAGTTTCTTGAAACACCTTTGGCAGCGATTATAACCTTGAGTCATCTTGGGTATGACGCTTCAAGCTTGGTACACCTGTCTTTGGGAAGTTTCTCCCATTCTTCTCTGCAGATCCTCTCAAGCGCTGTCAGGTTGAATGGGGAGCGTTGCTGCACACCTATTTTCAGGTCTCTCCAGAGATGTTCAATTGGGTTCAAGTCCGGGCTCTGGCTGGGCCACTTAAGGACATTCAGAGATTCATTATCTTGGCTGTGTGCTTAGGGTTGTTGTTATGTTGGAAGGTGAACCTTTGCCCCAGTCTTAGGTCCTGAGTGCTCTGGAGCAGGTTTTCATCAAGGATCTCTCTATACTTTGCTCTGTTCATCTTGCCCTCGATCTTGACTAGTCTCCCAGTCCCTGCCGCTTAAAAACATTTGCATAGCATGATGCCACAACCATGCTTCACTGTAGGGATGGTGCCAGGTTTCCTCCAGAAGTGACGCTTCGCATTCGGGCCAAAGAGTTCAATCTTGGTTTCATCAGACCTGAGAATCTTGTTTCTCATGGTCTGTGAGTCTTTAGGTGCCTTTTGGCAAACTCCAAGCGGGCTGTCATGTGCCTTTTACTGAGCAGTGGCTTCCGTCTGGCCACTCTACAATAAAGGCCTGATTGGTGGAGTGCTGCAGAGATGGTTGTCATTCTGGAAGGTTCTCCAATCTCCACAGAGGAACTCTAGAGCTCTGTCAGAGTGACAATCGGTTTCTTGGTCACCTCCCTGACCAAGACCATTCTCCTCCGATTGTTCTGTTTGGCTGGGCGGCCAGCTCTATGAAGAGACTTGGTGGCTCCAAACGTCTTCCATTTAAGAATAATGGAGGCCAAGGTGTTCTTGGGGACCTTCAACGGTGCAGATATTTTTGGGTACACTTCCCCAGATCTGTGCCTCAACACAATCCTGTCTCGGAGCTCTACGGAAAATTCCTTTGACCTCATGGCTTCGTTTTTGCTCTGACATGCACTGTCAACTGTGGGACCTTACATAGACAGGTGTGTGCCTTTATAAACAATTTCCAATCAATTGAATTTACCACAGGTGGACTCCAATCAAGTTGTAGAAACATCTCAATTATGATCAATGTAAACGGGATGTACCTGAGCTCAATTTAGAGCCTTATAGCAAAAGATCTGAATAGTTTTGTAAATAAAGTTGTAATTTTTTTTATACGTTTGCAAACAGTTCTAAAAACCTGTTTTTGCTTTGTCATTATGGGGTATTCTGTGTAGATTGCTGAGGATGTTTTATTTATTTAATCAATTTTAGGATAAAGCTGTAACGTAACAAAATGTGATAAGGTAAAGGGGTCTGAATACTTTACGAAGGCACTGTAACCGATAATAGGAGCAGGATTTTCCACTTTGTAAACCTCCCACGCTTCTTCACGAGTATTCCTTTAGATTAATAACAGTATACCATAATAAACATATTTTTCATAAGGTCACTCCTTATTATGATTAGCATATGTTGTAGGCTATAGTTTTACATTACTTGTTCTGTTCGTGCAATTAGAGCTTACATTTATTTTTGTAGCTCACCTTCTTGACCCTGTAATTATGACAATACTGTACACAGAGCAAATGGACAAGATTCTAGTCAACATTCTGCTCATGGAACTTGTTTGTTTGGAGAGGATTTGAAACCAGGGGGGAAGCCTAACCAAGAATTATTTTGCTTCGCCAAGAAAACAAAATGTCAGAACCCACAAACACGCGTCCCCTTTGGTCAGTGTGTTTTCCCAAAGGATGGAGTTACAGTTGGACGGCTAGCTAATCCACGGTGGCTAGCGCCGTAGCGCAGAGAGCCAGACCACAGGCCCAGGTCACGCGAGTTCTCAACCTTCGCCACTTCTCCTATTATCCCTCCAAGGGAGCAGTTTCTGTTTCAGTCGACTGACAGAGGAAGTCTAAGGTCATGTGCCACCTTCAAACAAACACATGAATCCACAATAACATTGCTAATGTTAGCATTAGCACGGTACCTGGTGTTAATTAACCTAGCATAGTCTAGTGTCACCTAGCCTTAACATGGCAGTTGTTGACTTGTTTTGTCTGGTTCGTTCTGTCCTTGAGTTCTGTCTGGTGGGGCTGGAGTTGTTTTGATAGGTGAAAGGAAAGCATAATGTTGATTCATTAAAGAAAAGGAAAAATAAAGGCGGTCAAGTGTTTACTTCCATGGTGTTGTAGCCTACATGTCCTTGGTGTGCACTGTTTCTGAAGTGTGTGCATGCAGAGATGTAATAATGTGCTTGTGTGGGTGCATGTGTGTGCGACCAAGTCAAGCTTTATCCTTCGTAATCCATAACCAGAGCACCACTGAGGATCATCTACAGTAGTATTCATATTCCTACATTAACTTCCTACATTTCCTCAGTTGCCTCTCTGAAAGTATTTTTACTCTCAGTTTGAAGCAAAGATTTATTTATAAACCAATAATTTCAGCAATTCCAGGTCCAACCACTACTTAAAGCTCTGAATCTCCTCCTGCCTCAATTGTTTTTTCCATATCACCCACATCCTCCCCATTTTCCTATCATTAACTTTCACTCAAGCTGAAATCGAATCAGTGAAAAATGTCGGTTTGTGTTTGTGATTACAGAGAATGGCTCATTTGTGTCTTTACACTGCCACTGTACGTTGTTACCATAGTAACATTGCATTTCAGAAAGCAGGATCAATAAGCTAGCCAGCTAACTTTGATAAACACTTAAATTAAACTAAAGTTGAACGTGAGTTATACAGAGTCAGTTAGGCCATGCCATGTCCATATTAATTTAATATTTCTCTGTGAACTAGGACAGATCAGGCTTTTCAGTAATGATCTGGTTAACCTATTGGCAAATCCAGCTGTGCATTGCCCACCAAAGCCTCCCTCCCAGACACATTCTATGTTCGATACGAGGCAGACAATACTGAGCCATCCAGGAAGAATCTTGCTGCTCCGGGCGACCAGGTGCTTTCGCACTCTGAGGCTGATGTGAGGATAACTCTCAAAAGAGTGAATACTTGGACTTCCTGCAATGGCAAAGCTCTAACAAGACGCGTCTGCATATCGTCCTCGAACTTTTGACATTTTTTAAGGCATTTTGACAGGGTTGTCCTGTTTGTTAATAGTGAGTTGGAAAGGCATGGAAAGGTTCCCCCTCTGTCCACCCTTCATCAGCCTCAGTGGATGCTAGCTCGGAAGAAGCACCAGCATGGTTCAGAATGGAGATGGACAAGGGTATAAAAAACATTGAAAAAAAACATTGAAGAGACACTTTCTGAACGCCTCATCAAAATGTATTTTCTGGTCGATAAACTCCACGAAGACCAGAAAGTCACAAAGGGACGAGTGACAAAGTTAGAAAAATACCATGCTGCCATCCTGGACGTCCACGAGGATGTGGATCAAAAGTACAAGATCTTGGAAGATGCCATTTATAAACTCGAGGAGCAATTCGAATCTTATAAACATTTCCAAAGGCGCTCGAATTTGAGCGCCTTTGTACAGGAATGGATTCCCAAAATCCTGGATCTACCCCTTCCGCGCACCCACTGGAAATTGAGAGGGCCAATCACACACCACGGAGGCGGCTGCCTGGCCAGGTTGCACCCAGGGCAATTGTCATTAAATTGCTACGGTCCCAGGACACTGTCCGCATCCTATCTGCTGCCCGAGCAAAGGGAGAGTTCAAGTACGGAGATGCCAGAATCATGACCTTTCCGGGTCTTTCATCCATACTTCACAAGAGGAGGATGGCTTTCTCCCCACTCAAGAGGCTACTGCGGCAGGCTGGCTTGGTATACGGTCTGCGCTAGCCAGCGACTTTGTGGATCGAAATCAAGAATGGTGAGTGCACATTTGAGGGTGAACTCAGGACGATGCTGATTGTTTAACTTATTGTCCCTATTTCATATTTGAGGGATGATAGTTATTGTCTGGAAAAGGTTTCCATTTATTCATCGCAGCTTGATGTCTTTTTTCCTGTGCTGCTTGGGTGCATTTGTGGTCATCACTTTTGTTGCTTGCGTGGCACACGTTTCGGGGCGCCTTGGGGAATGTCGATTGGTTGACAAGGCGCGGGTGGTGACCATGAACGCATCCTCTGTGTTTTTGGGGGGTTTTGATGGAGACATGCTCATGTGGGGATAAATAGTCCGGTCATTTTTGTTTCTAATGTTTGTCGCTGTTTTGTTTCCATTTTTGTTTCCATTTTTGTTTCCATTTTTGTTTCCAATGTTTGTCGCTGTTTTGTTTCCATTTTTGTTTCCAATGTTTGTCGCTGTTTTGTTTCCATTTTTGTTTCCATTTTTGTTTCCATTTTTGTTTCCAATGTTTGTCGCTGTTTTGTTTCCATTTTTGTTTCCATTTTTGTTTCCAATGTTTGTCGCTTTGATTCACATTTTATTTTGTGACTCGACTGACAACATTTTCATGTTATAGGGAACAGTCAATGCACTTTATGCACTATACGTATCATTTAGAATTAACCTAATTTGGGTGATGCTATGCATAACAAGTACATGTAGCTTAAAGACTGGCATCTAATGGTATGTTTTTTTTTAACTCCCTCATTTGGGGAGGGGTTTGTAATAACTATACATTTATGACACTTAACATTAGGGGTACTAAATTCCCAGTCAAACGCAAGTGCATTCTGATTCATCTAAAGCAGCATAAGGTTGATATAGCTCTTTTTCAGGAGACACACCCGACTGACTCTGAGCCTGATAAACTGAAGAGAGAGTGGGTGGGTCAAGTGTACTGTTCATCTATCACCTCTCGGGCAAGAGGGGTGGCCATTCTCATTAATAAGCATTGCCCCTTTCAGATACAATCTCAGATTAAAGACAAGGGGGGGAAGGTTTGTGATCATTCAAGGTTTCATTAACATTGAGCCCATTACCATTGTGAATGTGTATGGGGCCTAACCATGATCCTACATTTTACCAACACATCTTACTGAAGTTAACGTGCCCCTCATCAGAGATAATAATGGCAGGGGGTTTTAACTTGGTACTGGACTCTTCCAATGATATATCTTCCTCTAATAGTATCAACCTCACACAAGTAGCTAAAATGTTAAAATATTTTGGACTTGAAGACATATGGAGATTTCACAACCAAAAAGTTAAAGAATACTAATTTTACTCCTCAGTCCATAACAGTTACTCTAGAATTGACTTATTTCTTATTCCTGCAGACAAGGGAAGTTTAACTACGGGGTGTAAGTACTTACCAAAACTAATATCAGATAATTCTGCCCTGCCGGCTTCATTACCAGTCAGTTAACTAACCTCCAGACGAGCTTCAATGCCATACAACTCTACTCCCGTGGCCTCCAACTGCTCTTAAACGCAAGTAAAACTAAATGCATGCTATTCAATCGATCACTGCCTGCACCTGCTCGCCCGTCCAGCATCACTACTCTGGACAGCTCTGACGTAGAATACAAATACCTGGTTAGACTGTAAACTCTCCTTCCAGAGTCACATTAAGCATCTCCAATCCAGAATTAAATCTAGAATCGGCTTCCTATATCGCAACAAAGCATCCTTCACTCATGCTGCCAAACATACCCTCGTAAAACTGACCATCCTACCGACCCTCGACTTCGGTGATGTCATCTATAAAATAGCATCCAACACTCTACTCAACAAACTGGATGCAGTCTATCACAGTGCCATCCGTTTTGTCACCAAAGCCCCATATGCTACCCACCACTGCCACCTGTATGCTCTTGTTGTGACCTGTACACTCTCGTTGGTTGGCCTCACTTCATACTCGTCGCCAAACCCACTGGCTATAGGTTATCTACAAGTCTCTGCTAGGTAAAGCCCCGCCTTATCTCAGGTCACTGGTCACCATAGCAGCACCCACTCGTAGCACGCGCTCCAGCAGGTATATCTCACTGGTCACCCCCAAAGCCAATTCCTCCTTTGGTCGTCTTTCCTTCCAGTTCTATGCTGCCAATGACTGGAACGAACTGCAAAAATCTCTGAAGCTGGAGACTCACATCTCCCTCACTAGCTTTAAGCACCAGCTGTCAGAGCAGCTCACAGATCACTGCACCTGTACGTAGCCCATCTGTAAACAGCCCATCTACCTACCTACCTCATCCCCATACTGTATTTATTTATTTATCTTGCTCCTTTGCACCCCAGTACCTCTACTTGCACATTCATCTTCTGCACATCTACCATTCCAGTGTTTAATTGCTATATTGTAATTATTTCGCCACAATGGCCTATTTATTGCCTTAACTTACCTCATTTGCACTCACTGTATATAGACTTTTGTTTTCTTTTGTTCTACTGTATTATTGAGTGTACGTTTTGTTTATTCCATGTGTAACTCTGCTATGCTTTATCTTGGCCAGGTCGCAGTTGCAAATGAGAACTTGTTCTCAACTAGCCTACCTGGTTAAATAAAGGTGATTTTTTTTTAAAAACACCCTCAAGAAGGTGGAGGTTTGGCACATACTAAATAATCTCTGAACACTCATATCAACATCTTTTAGCACCAATAACAACTCTGCCCCCCCCCCCCCCTAAAGTAGGTGTAATATGTAAAGTAGGTGTAAGATGTATAAGGCTCAAGTAGATTTGTTGGAGAAAGACATTTGAGATCTGGAAAATTAACATAGTATAACATTTGACAACTCAACTCTACCAAAAATTTGACTCAAAGCAATTGGAATATAACATGCACTTAGGAGGACAAAACAAAACTACTATGAACATGGAGATACAGCAGGAAAGTTGCTTGCTTGGAAGATAAGGCGAGATGAAACTAAGAAGGCTATTCGTTCTATTAAAGCTGCCCAATAACACAGTTGTTCAGGGCCTTGAGGAAATTAATCTAGTCTTTAGGGAGTTTCATGAAACATTGTACATTGTACAAACATTGTAAGTCTGAAGGGGATGCCCCTGCCACAATGCATGAGTTTTTGAACAAACTCAATTTACAAGCTTTAACTGATGACGATAGACAGTACTTGGAGAAAGAGATTACATCTGAGGAAGTTAGAGATTCAATTTTCAAAACTGTTGGGGGAAAATCACCAGGGTTAGATGGATTCCCTATTGAATTCTATAGATCATTTTTACCCAAACTAATTGAGGCTCTTTGCAATATGTCTATTCATGCCATAGACACAGAAAAGCTCCCAGGCACACTTGAACAAGCACTGGTCACAGTTTTGTTAAAAACCTGGGAAAGATCCTCTGCTTTGTGGGTTGAATAGACCAATATCTTTATTGAACATATAAGATTGTTGCGAAACTCATAGCTCTTTGACTAGACAAGTTTCATCCTGATTTGGTTGGTATGGACCAAACAGGCTTTGTAAGAAACCACTCATCTCCTGATAATATCAGAAGATTATTTAATAGTATGCATTATGTAGAGAATGACCAAGAATGTGTGGTGGCGGCCTCATTTGATGCAGAAAAAGCTTTTGACCGCATAGAATGGAACTGCCTGTTTGAAGTTTTACAGATGATGAATATTGGACCTAAGTATGTAGGTCTGATTAGATTACTGTACAAATGTCCGGTAGCTCAGATCCTGACTAATGGAAAGGTTTCCTCCCAGTTCTCTCTATCACGTGGCACAAGACAGGGTTGTCCCGCTAGTCCTCTCTTTTTTTCTTTGGCTATCGAGCCATTGGCGGAAGCTTTTAGAGCTCATCCATTCATCCATGGTGCTCGTATAGGTGGGCGCAAACATCTGGTCTGGTTATACGCCAATGACATTTTGCTTTACCTCACTAAACCAGAAATTTCACTCTGAGCATTAGTTGACCTCCTAAAAGAGTACGGGACCTTTTCAGGATATAAAATAAACATATGAAAGAGTATAATCATGCCTTTTAACAGGGCATTTATGCAGAACCCAATTCTAGACCAGCCGTTTTCTTGGAGACATCCGAAAATGACATATCTGGGATTGCAAATTCCTTCTGAAAATATTAAGACAAATCAACTCCACTTCTCAAAAAGGTTGGGGAAGAATTGGATAGATGACAAGATTTACCCATTTCTCTTATTGGGCGGGTCAATTCTGTAAAGATGAATATATTACCACAATTTCTGTACCTTTTTCAAACCTTGGCCTTTCCTACTCCCAAAGTTTTCTACAAACAACTTAATAGGAAGGTCTCTGAAACACACAGCTTTATGCAAACCATACTCGGAAGGTCTTACTCTACCTGACTTCCAGTTGTATTACTGGGAATCTCAGTTAAAGGCTGTGGCTATGGCAAGATACAACATGTTCACCCTCTTGGAGACAGATAGAGGAATAGTCTTTCCCCTGTTTCATTGGCATCTATACCTTATATTAGCCCACCTAAAGCTTTGCTAGGTCTGATAAACAACATTTTAATTGAAAACACTCCAAAACATATTGATTGAAGTCTGTAAACAAACAGAAGGGCATAGCTCTATATATTAACTAACCTCATCTTACCCAAAGCCCTGAGAGATGGTATTACATTTTCTTGGTTCAACAAAGGAATTTAAAAAATTTGGTCATCTGTATAGAGAAGGTGAACCGCTGTCCTTTGAACAACTGGCATCTCATTTTCAGTTACCTCAAACTGATTTCTTCAAGTACTTACAGGTTAGGCATTATATTGCCACTCAACAGGGAGGTAGGACTCAGCCCATGAGTAAAATCTACAACTGATACATTGTGACTGTAGAGGAAAGGGTAAAAAAGATTTAATTTCTTAGTCCTCTAGTCTAGTCCTCTAGTCTAGTCCTCTAGTCCTCTAGTCTTCAAGCTCTGTTAGGGAATGATGAAGCCCTGAAGGCTTGCATGCAGTGGCATGATGATCTTGGCGTCATTTTTGAGGACGAAAAATTGAGAAAACGATTTTTAGATGCCCAGCAACTTTCATTTAACACAAGGCACAAGTTGATGCAATTGAATCTTTTACATAGGGTCTACTACACCTGAGAGACTGTATAAAGATACATTTGAAATATTCAACATTTTGCCCAAGATGTAAATCGGGTGTGGGCACACTTCTGCATATGTTTTTTTTGTCCTGCCCTGATCTAGGCAATTATTGGGAAGAAATGATTCAGATCTTATCACAGGTCACTAGTATGACTACCACTAGATCTTTCCCTTATTATTTTTGGAGATGACTCTGTTCTTCCAGTTAATATTGGTAAATTGGCAGTCATTGCAGCCAATAAATACACAACGGTTACCCATCCAGGACATCTACTCGAAATGGGGCCCGAGGAAGGAACGCAGCTTCATCAAGGAAACCCACACCCCCCAGGCCACGAGCTGTTCCTTCACTTACCGTCGGGTAGATGGCATCAAAGCATGAGGTCTGATACCAACCGTCTCCGAGACAGTTTCTATCTGCAAGCCATCAGACTGCTAAACATTTGAACTGGACAGACCACCTGCTCTGTATGTCCGCACCTTACCACACATTCACTCACTCATGCACACATCCAAACAGACATACAGTACACACACACACACACACACACACACACACACACACACATATTTGTACACTTGTCCCCCCCCTTCCCCAATACAGGTGCAAATATTGGACTATAAATTGTGCCTTCCTGTATTATACTTATACTAAAATGTATTATTCTACTGCCATTTACTTTATGTTTGTATTCTTTTCTTTTCTTATTTATTATTGTTGTTGTATTGTTGAGAAGGAACCTGCGAGTAAGAATTTTGTTGGAAAATGTATTCCATGCGTATCCCGTATATATGACTAATAACACATTCCACTTATTGATCATGGTTTGTGAGATACCTCCCTGAACCAGTGACTATCAATAAATAATAATCTGCAGTAAAAGCCCTCTACAAGATACATTGTTATGGCCCGAGGGATATTGCATTGCCAGGTTAAAAACGTAGAGTAACTTTTAAAACACTACCTTCCTAAAGGATATTTTTAGTACAATGTGTTTTTAAGTTGTTTTTATGGGTGTTATTTGATTTTACTGTTTGTATTTTCATACAGTGCATCCTGATACAACATTTCCTGCCATTGTCAATGTCTGCCACAGTCTCTCTCTCTCTCTCTCTCTTTCTCTCTCTCTCTCAGCTCTCTCTCACACTCTCGCTCTCTCTCTCACACTCTCGCTCTTTCTCTCACACTCTTGCTCTCTCTCTCTCGCTCTTACTTTCTCTCTGACACACACACACACTCTCTCTCTCTCTCTATCTTTCTCTCTTTCTCTCTCTCTTTCTCTCTCTCTCTTTCTCTCTCTCTCTTTCTCACTCTCGCTCTCTCACACTCTCTCTCTCTCGCTCTTACTTTCTCTCTGACACACACACACACACACACACACACACACACACACACACACACACACACACACACACACACACACACAGTGTTGGAAAAAGTAAAAAATGTTGTACATTGTTTACAGTTCCTATGCTGAACACATACTGTGTTTGAATTCTGTACAGAGTGGAAAGGCAAAGACATCATGGAGGACGAGGACGCTTGTTTACAGATGTACAAGAGACTGCAATTATAAATATGGTTTTGGCCAACAATGCAAGAGAGATAAGAGAGCATATCTTGAATAATGACACCATATTTAACAACATCAATGCTGTAAGCCTGTCGACCATACAACGCATCCTCCAACGGCACCAATGTTAGTTTTCACCGGGCTGTTCTGGTCCAAAACTGGTTTGCCACCCATCCACAATTTGTAGTTGCATGCGGGCATATGGTTGATCGCCAACCATATGCCCGCATGCCGCTTCTCCAGCCAATGGAGGACGCATGTGGGGACATAGAGGTTGCCTCTGTCCAAGGTTGGATACGTCATGCTAGGAGATACTTCCCTCGATGTTTGGCAAGAGAAAACGTATCTTGTGATGTGGATGAAGTATTGTGGCCAGACCCAGGCCGGAGAAGAGGCCGGAGAAGAGATGAAGCCCCCCCCTCCCCTACCAATTCCTGGACTGACCCCCCGGGACCCCACACACACAATTGTGTTCTTTACTGTATTCTAAATAATATACTTTTGGTTTACATATGTTTATGGTTTTGTTGTATGCTACTGTATACAACAGTAATGTTTGGCATAATAAATATTTTCTGTTTCTACATTGTATTGGTGTTTACAGTGTACTTGTTACCCCTCTCAGCAGATTATTTTCACTGTAGAACATTGTATTGAAATGTAGATATAAGCCTATGAAAGACCAAAGAGCTCTAGATTTAGAACAACAGTGTTTACAGGGTATATCCAAAAATGTACTATTATGAAAGCAGTGTTTGCCATTCGATGCAAATGCTTCATTCTGACATGTGTTTATTGCATTTTGAATGCAGTGTTACATTTTGAAGGAGATGTGAGACATTTTGCATTTTGTGTGTGCAGTTTTGGGAATTGTGTGTAGAGTTTTGAAAAAAGGAGACAGTTTTGAAAACGTGTGTAAGCAGTTGGAAAAAACTGTAATCAAACCTTACAGTGCCATTTTCTTGTTATTTTAATTTATGGATAGCCAGGGGCACACTCCAACACTCAGACATCATTTACAAACAAAGCATTTGTGTTTAGTGAGTCTGCCAGATCAGAGGAAGAATGCATGACCAGGGATGTTCTCTTGATAAATGCGTGAAATCGATTATTTTCCTGCCATGCTAAGCATTCGAAATGTATAGAGTATTTTGGGTGTCAGGGAAATTATATGGAGTAAAAGTACATTATTTTCTTTAGGAATGTAGTGTAGTAAAAGTAAAAGTAGTCAAAAATATAGAAATAGTAAAGTAAAGTACAGATACCCCAAAAAACGACTTAAGTAGTACTTTAAAGTATTTTTACTTTAAGTACTTTACACCACTGCTCACACACACTTTCCATTTTTTTTCTCTTACTCTCCCTGTAGCTTCTGGTTCGGGGGTTGCACTGACAAAACCTACATTACACTGATAGAGCTGAGCAACTGTGTGAGTCTGAGAGAGAGGGAGAGAGAGAGAGAGAGAGAGAGAGAGAGAGAGAGAGAGAGAGAGAGAGAGAGAGAGAGAACGGAAGTGAGAGTGGCTCAAAAGGCAGAGCAAGCCCCTTGTCTCAAGCACTTCTTCTCTCTCTCTCTCCTTGAACGTACACACTTGCTCTCTACCCACCCCGCTGTCCAGCAAGTATCTAACCCACCCACCCACTTCAACCCGTCCCTCTGAGATTGACCTGCTTGCTGACTGCTGTATGAGGGACAAGAAAGCACCTAACACTGGCTGTCCAAATCTAATACTGGTAAGAAAAAAATAGTTTTACTGTTCTGTATCAGATGGGTACTTTTGTATCACTCTGCAATCTGGTTTCTCAGGGGTTCTATGCGATTAGAGATGGGCTGACAAGAGAATGAGATGTCACTTTACACTTCACTTCAACTCCACTGTACTTGACATGCTCACGTTAGAGAGTAAGGGTAACACGTGTGCAGATGAGGAGATATGTTGTTTACTCAAGTTGGTAAAGACGGGGTTTTGTTGATTCATTGTTGTTGTCATCTTGTTTGAGTCAAACTCCCCGGCAGATGTTCATGTGTCAAGTCTCTCATTGTGCGTTTCTGGAGAACAGCTTTAGCTTTGGTTCTTCCTCGCTTTGTGATGTAGCTTCCCACACTCGCTTTGTTGTTCATGTTCAATGATACCACACTAATATCACAGGCGGAAAAACTCTGGGCATTCGGAGGAAAATATGATTATTGTACCTACAGTAGGTTTTTCCTTTTGTCGTAGAATTCGGAGGTGATGTTGCTTGGGACTCGGGACGGGGAGAGGGTCGAAAATTGGAAACAGACCCCACCCACCCCTGAGACTTAGTCAGTCCGCTCAGAAGAAGGGAACACAAAACAACAGTCCCACCACCAGTGTCAGGGTGTGTGTGTGTGCATGTGCGTGTGTTTGTGCGTGCAAGCGTGTGTGTGTGTGTGTGTGTTTGTGTGTGTGTGTGTGTGTGTGTGTGTGTGTGTGTGTAGAGAGAGACACACACAGAAACAGAGAGAGTAGACAGGGTAAGGGGAAATTTCCTAATGTTTCATTTTGTTTTGATCACTCTGATGTGCTACTTTCTCCCCATACGGTTAATAAAGCTTGCAGAGTGAGAAGGAGGAGAGATAGCTAGGAGCATTGAGAGTGAATTGGCCTGCTTTCATAATCTGACCAATGTATTTCCATGTGTCCCACAGCACTGATCACTGCCCTACAGGTCCCTAAGCAGGGAAAAAGAACAAATCAACTAAATGTGCTTGCAATTTGTCCATCTCATTTCCCCCCTCTCTCCCTTCCTGTCCATTGGCACACGTCTTCTTATTCCTTTGAAAAACCGCCTTTATGATAGCGATAGCGCAATTTGAAATTGCAACATACAAACATTTTCTTAGTTGTATGGCTACAAAAGCTGTCCTAGCTGTAGAGTTCGACATTTGTGTACTTTACCACTGATTGTATTTCTACGGCGTGGGACAATCTTCAGGCAACCAAAAGTTGAAAACATAAAGTCTTATCAGAGACTAGATCAAAACTAGTCATCATAAGACACAAAAACAGAGTGCAAAGCATTCCCAGCTCTTGATTTCTTGATCCTCCTCATCTTGAACTTACAGTGCACCACACTTAAATCTAGTTTGATTTTTAAAAAAACACGACTGAACTCATGGCTCAGCCTTTTGCTCACTCTCTTGCCCAAAACACTAAAGTTCCTCTCTATTTTTAATCTTCCCAGGGCTACTCCATATATATATAGTTGTGTATGTGTGGTTTGTTGAGCTCCTAACTCAGGAGTTTTATGCCCTTTTTGACAATAATGGTCCATAATGAGGACATTCACAAGCTATTTTGCTCTGACTTGGAGGTGACAAACTCAAATTACAGTCCAAGGAGTTCTTGTTGGTTTGAGAGTTGAAAGCACTTCATATAGAGGTTTAGGACTGATGTCATCTACACCTAAATAAATCTCTACTGTTAAGCAGAACAATTCGATGAATTCATATTGTAGATGTGCACTGTTTCATAGATGCTCACTGCTCACCATTGAAGTTATACGAGACGTAGATGATGTGTTGTAAATAACACACAAATTAAGTATTTCCATAATAGAGATGGTATCTCACTCCAGACCAACTCTTGTTGAGAGTTACAGTGTGCAAAACAGTGATATTTCACAAAATGCCCTCGATACCTAGTTATGAAAAGTTCAAATTGGTCATATTTGCATAGTAACCACTATGATTGCACCCTGTGTTATGCTTCTTGGACCAATGGTATGAGTTCTCTGATTATTACATGAATTTGAAATTCAATCAAATGAATTTCATTTTAGCGGAACAGAAACTCTCTCTGTGAAATGCCAGATTGGGTAATCAGCCTCCGTTTAATTACTTATGGCCAGTATTTCTGTTGTGGTGATAAATCTTCCAGCACAGACTGTGTTTAGCCTGTGGAGGTCACTAGGTCAAGACGTCAAAAGGTCAGACAGAAGTAGCCCATTGGGACATAACACTCTCTCTGGGACAGTAGTTGACTCTCAGTCTTAGTAGAGGAGTGACCGAGACCACAGGTCAAGTGCAGAGAGGGAATTATTGTGCATAATGGGTAAAGAGGATGTGTGATGGGTGATTTTTGTCATGGTAAGACTCCCTTGGGCTTTAGCCAATGTTGAGATTCAATGAGAAGTACTGTAGCCTCAGGGTGGTCAAATGGTTCGTTAACTGCCACCCCCTGCTGGAAAAGTTGAGTCATTGCATGACTCTCAGTATATTTCGGTAATAATACTACAAAAATGGATGTTTTAGTATCACATACACCAGATAGGTGCAGTGAAACGTGCTGTTTTTACAGGATCAGACATAGTAGTACTGCACCCCTGGAGTAAATTAGCGTTAAGTGCCTTGCACAGAGGCACATCGGACGATTTTTCACCTTGTCGGCTCTGGTATTATGCAACAGCGACCTTTCGGGTTACTGGCCCAACGCTCTAACCGCTAGGCTACCTGCTGCTCAAAATTATAACTGCAAAACTATATACCATATAATGACCAACAATCACTAGTTGTTGTTGTCACTTTGAAAGGTAGCTTTTGAAAGGGGCACAGACACTGGGTGATGGAAAGGGAGATTTGTAGGTATGTGCAAAAGGAGAAGTGGTAGCCTTTTTCAGCAGTTAGTGACCAAAAGCACCCTCTTTAGCCTCATGGATGGAATGTTATTCATATTTTTCATAATTGTATCATTAATACATAAAAAAAACATGTTTTTATACGGTTTTGTTATATTATATTATATTATATTTCAGTCTTCTCTGATGTATATAGTGCAATATTGGGATGCAAACTAAAAATGAAATACATTTCAACTCATAACCCATAACCATGCGTGTGAGGTGTATACTTTTGTTTCTAAATAGATTTGTTTAAGACTACCAAGAAACACTCTGTTTGACCCTGATTTAGCCCACTGCAGTAAAAGGTGATGCTGGATGTATGATGACTAACAACTTTTCTCAATTCTCACTTGGGGGTGGAAGGAAAACCCACTAATAGCAACATAGACAGAAAGGAAAAATGCTGTACTGTCTATTTCTATCCATTATTCATGGCCTCCCTCGTCTTTTCAATTTGTTGTCATCAACGAGGTGTGTTCCACGTGAATGAACTTTGTCGAGCATTTTAGATTTGAAACGTACATGATACTAGCTTACAAAGTTTCAACTCGTTCCCGTGGTCTCAAAGGAGTCAGGCGCAGGGTTTAAATGAAACCTACATTTGATGTCATTAATTTCAAGTTGTTGCCTGCAGAGAGCAAGACATAAGACAAGACATTTAAAATCCTTTGAGGTTACAGTACATGCGCAAACACACACACACACACACACATACACAGATACGCGCGCGCACACACACACACACACACGCGCGCGCACACAAACACACACACACACAGAGGAGTGTGTGAGGGCGTCATATCACTGCGCTTTCCAGCATCTCTGTTTCCAGTGAAACGAAGTGAGTGTGTTTTATCTGTCTTCTCTGTGGCTTAGCGTAACATAGCATCTCTACCAGGAATGGAAAGGCTGAAAGGCAACCCATTTTCGCTAGCATCTCAACACCTTCACAGTCACCACACCACTGCTAGCTAGAGACAGTCGAGTCTGAGGTTTGTTACAGGACGTTGACTAGAGTGGTCTCTGATAGAAAACACACTACCCTGATATGAAAGGGAATTGATGTAATGGCAGAGAGAGACAGTAAATAGAATATCAGTAAATGGATTATACCATAACTATACACCCCCCAAAAAGATATAAGACCTTGCAAGTGTCAAAGATAAATGTCACCACATCTTTCACATGTGCATGGGAAAGGCTGGAACACAACAATGATCCATCACATTCATTCTCTCAGTTCTTTCACGCTTCCTGCTCTGCCTTGCCAGTGGAAAGGACAGTTTTGCTCAATGACACACAGCAGTCATAGCTCAGCCGGTGTGTCTCACTATCAGAGAAAGAGACCGTCAGACAGACAGACAGAACAGAGCAGAGCCACAGAACAGAGAGACTGAAATAAATAGATGGAGGGTGGTGAACACACCCTGTGCCCCCCCCCAGAGATTGAATAACAGATGAGTGTTTGCCCAGGGATATACCCTCAGGCCTCCACCCAGTACCAGGAAATCTGTGACTGAGATAATATGACATATTCCAGGAATCATAACACTGCATGAAGCTACAGTAGGACTCCTCATAATAATAATAATCTCTATCGAATATTCTACATCTAATATTTAATTATGCCATATACATGTACATGTTGAACACTGTGATAGGTGCAGTATGTATCTATCTATCTTTCTTTCTGTCTTTTTTTCTTTTTGGTAATCTGCCCTGTGTGTATGGTAACTTCTGTTCCCTCCATCACTGCATTGCCTGACTGCATTCCTTTCATTCCTATTGGCTTCCTGTGCCTGGGAGCGGAGCTGGCACCCCACTGGTCATAGAGCTCAGAGCTGTACATTTCAGTATTACTGAGGCATGTGTGCATGGTATCTCTCTCTCCCTCTCTGTTTCTCTCTGTACTTCTCCACCTCACTTGTCCTCCTCCCCATCTCGCTCAGCTCTACCCGTCCTCACCCACAGACACCTCAGCATTTATCTCTCTGACAGAACACAATGTGTGGTACAGGAGGGCACGGAAATGTGAGTTTCGACGGCTTACGAAGGGGGTCCTCCAGGGTTCAGTTTTAGGGCCTATTATTTTTACGCTGTATATTTATTATATTGGAAGGAATGTAAAATCTACTGAACTCCATCTGTATGGTGACAACATTCTGTAAGACACAACAGCAGTAGCAGTCTGGCCCATTTGCCACAGTCACAGCTGAACTCTTAGTTCTCACAATCCTGGTCATTCTGGGTCAGATCAGCAGCCACTCCTCAACTCACTCTCCTAGATAATAGGATTATTCCCTTTTAAATGAGACTAAATGTTCTCCATTCGGCCAAATCCACCCTATGTCTACAATATGTCATTGAGCACGGCCCATGGAGATAACTCTAACCTGATTTGGGATGGTCAAATAGATTCAGTCAGTTAATCTTTTGGAATTGTCTGAACCAGTCTGGCACTGTTTACACTTTGGCTCTCTTCAGTTCATTTAAGGTGAAATTACAATTCCACTCAAAACAAACTGATATCAACAAGTTTATCAGAACCATAATACAACACAGCTAGTGTCTCTCCTTTGGTACTTATGGCAAGAGTAATCAGCCAACAAGTCATGGGTATGACTGTGGGGTGGACCCAATCCTAACTTGGGATACGTGCTTGTAGCTTGAATTTAAACTCGGCACTCCCATGGATCAATACACAATTTATATTAATGTTGTGGCCCGGGGACCGTTTGCGGTCCATCCTTGATTAATTGTGGCCCCAATTTGTACTCTCAAAATTTAGATTCATGTTTGATTCTTTGAAAATATGTTAGGAACACATAATTTTACATTAAGCCGTACATGATTTCAAAGCAAATGCTGTTGAGGTAAACTGCTATACAGCCACTTCCCTTCTGATGTTTGACTTCACAGAAGCACACACACAGAGTGAAAAGGGAAAATCCTTTTGGCATACCAAAAGGTAATTAAAAGTAATTGCCATTTTTTTCCTATTATTTCACACCACAATGTTTTACAACTGTAAGCTGAATAGAAGGAGTTATCCCTCTTCTTTGCTCAACAGATACATTTTTTTTGTCCAGTTTTGAATTTGCAGTGACAAGGTCATTACCTATTTTCAATAAAGTTTTGTTGGAGTGTGTTGTATGTGTGTTTGGCACCTCATGTTTTTGTCTACTCCGGCAGAGTGAGGCTGGCACTGTACATTGTCTGCACTCATCTCGTCTCTCCCTCCCTCCCTGCCATGTTCCTTATCTTACCCTCACACTCTGAAGAGTCTGTCTATGGACACTACTGGATGTGAACATCAGGGCAGTGCACTAGTATTGTCTGTGTTTGTTTGTGGGTTTCTGTCTGTTTGTTTATTTGTGTTAATTTGCTAATTGCTACTCTACATTCATACACATACATACAGTACAATTAACACCATATTATTTATTATAATGCCTTTGCATGTATTTTCTACATGTCTCTTGCTATTTGTAGTTTTTCATCAGGCACTTGCATATGCCTTTCTGTTTGTGTGTGTGAACTCGAAATCCTCTATAACAACACAATATACCACATCCTTTCTTTACTCGTTATTATCCTTGCAGCAATCTCTATAGAGAAATTCAGCATTACAGCGCGATTGAAAGTTAAAGGCAATATTCCTGTCAGCCGAGCGGTCAATAATGCAAATTTCGGCTCAATCTGAAATCACCTTTACATTTCTTGGGCAGAATCTGTAGGCCCATAACGCCTCACCGTTACAGATTGAATAAAGCCCTGCATTTCGAGTGAGCTGTTCCAATGTTATTGTGCGATTGTGTGGTCTCCACTTTTAGCTCAAATGGACATGATTCAGACAGGCTGATAAAATGGGTGCGCGCCCTCTCACACGCAAAGAGTATTTTGAGTTCAGCAGGTGGAGCCCTGAGACCGAACTGGCTCATTTTACTGTTCCTCAAAGGAGATGAACGTTAGACTAACAGATCAACTCAACAGTAACGTCGCAGAAATTATAGCTTCTACAATGCGAAAATTAGACAGATTATGTCAACACCTCTCGCTTAGTTTTTTGTTGCGCGTTTGACGAAAGGAAGTAGGCTCGTCAATTTCTTTTGGAGTTGTCAAGATATTTCATTCGCTACATTTACAGTAGCCTCATATTACAGACGGCCTACATGTATCGCAAAATTGGACCACATGTTGCTCCCCTGTTGAATTTCATTCGCTAATTAATATCAGCGTTGAAGACGTCAATAAATTAGAAAACTGTTCTCAAATTAATGTGTCAAATAGTAACCACGGAGGTAGGCTACTTATTATTTGGTCTACTCTTGAATAGTCTGAACAATTTAAATGTAAAAGATAATCTTCAATTCTTCGTTTGCATTATGTTGGGAGAATTGAGGCAGAGTTTAGCGCGTGTGAAAGGTCATCACGCTTTTGCATTTACCCACGTATTTGATTAGCCATTTATTGAAACAATCAATTCTCTCGCGTCATCTGGTTGCCCATCAGAAAGTGATGATGCACTTAAATGGTGCACCTCAACTCACTCAGTGCTGAATGTATGTTGTACTCACGATTGTTTTCCTTTACTTTCTAACAGATGGACCTCAAATAGAGACAGGCGGACTGGAAAGACGCGTTTCGACGGTGACGGGTAGGATTCCATATTTCACTCATATCAAGGTTGTCAGGAATCCAGGTGTAGTGTAACCTGAGGTAGATTCAGGTGCGTCTGTAAACTAATGAAGGCTACATTTCCTGTTGAAAGGAGTGCGCTAACTGCATGGTGGTGTGGTTGTATTCTACGGTTGTATTCTACACCATGTATTTAATGTAGGTTAAGGTTGCCTCAATTACTAGAAAAGGTGATATAGATCATTGGTAATCGTGTAATTGTGCAACTAAGGCATACGCTTGGACAGAATAGCCTTATTGTCAGTGAAGGTATTACATTTACAAGAGGCTCAAATACGACCTATAAAGTCATTGAAAAGTTTGACTCATGCAATGGGCAAAACACTTGGTTCTTTGATGTACTGTAGGCTACAGTAGTTTATGAGTATGGCTGATGTTTTGTAGCAATGGGAGAGCAGCTGTGTTTGTGTGTGCGTGCGTGTGTGTGTGTGTGTGTGTGTGCGTGTGTGTGTGTGCGTGCGTGTGTGTGTGTGTGTGTGTGTGCATGTGTGTGTGTATGAGAAAAGGAAAAAACCTGGACACATGAGACTAGCTCACACACACACACACACACACACACACACACACACACACACACACACTAGTCAGGATGAGGTCATAGTCATAGTAATGTGAGGATATAGTTACGCCAGTTTCACGTGTGCCACGCCAGAGGAATCGACACCACTCTCCGTTTGTATAGCCTTTTAGATCTCTTTCTCTCCATCTTGTTCTCCTCTTTCCCTCTTTCTCTCCATCCCTCTCCGATAACCAACTTAGTTCATTGTGTGAGTGTACGAGCCTACCTGCCCCTCATGCCTGTCTGCATGTGTGTGTGTGTGTGTGTGTGTGTGTGTGTGTGTGTGTGTGCGTGCCTGCATAGAGGCGCTAAAAACATTTTTAGTATCACTTTACCTGAAAGTGTCATTACACAGGGATAGTCACAGCCTCAGGCTGACTCCAGTTGTTGTGACTGCCATTTGTTTAGTCGTTGCAAGTGTTATAACAGACACAGTGTAAAGGAGACTGTGATTGCGGGTTCAAGTGAAATGTTATAACCTTACCTTGGAGGTTTCTGTTATGTGCCACTGCCATGTGTGCAGGGTTTGAACTACACTTTTACTCATGGGGTGCTATCACGATACTACATTTTCCATAGCAAGAAGGAAAACACGATGCAGACTAAACTCTTGGGGGTGGTTTCCTGGACACAGATTAAGCCTAGTTCTGGATTTAAGAGCATGCTCGATGGGAAATCTCCATTCAAAAAATATTTTTAGACCAGGTCTGGGTTTAATCTCAGTCTGGGACACCAGCTCATAGTCTTTTAGGAACTTGCTTTATGTAACATAGTGTGTGCTATAACTTGGGGAAAGTGTGACAGTATGACAACATAATCCATGCGACATGCATCTTGCCAAGTTGCTCATTTGGCCGAACAATGCATTATTCATGCTTATCAAATGGCTAGCCATTACCTCTTCCCCTTAACAAGAAGACCTTGCTGAAACACTGGTTGCTAGTAATTTGATATGTATCAAAGAAGTGATTGTTCACTCAATAATATGCTTGTTGCTATTTTTGTGTGTGCTCAGTTGGTAGAGCATGGTGCTCGTAACATCAAGGTTGTGGGTTCGAGTCCCACGGGGGACAGTACTGGGGGGGAAAAAGTATGAAAATGTATGCACTCTGGATAAGAGCGTCTGCTAAATGACAAAAATGTCAAATGTGAACAGAGTGTGTTAACATGACTATATCTTAACAGACTCTTTGAGGTAAGCGAAGAAAGTAATATAACTTGGTTGGTACTTGGGTTAAGTGGATGTTCTGGACAGGGAATTGGCTGCTCTACCTCTGTGTATTTTTTATTTTCTACTGAAAAACCACTTAAAAAAACCCAAGTGTGAGAGAGCAGTGTTGACAATATGGATAGTGTTGTGGCTGGACAGGACTAGACGTGAAGATCACGTTGTTGCCTCTTCCTGGTTTTAAACCAGCTCAGCTGACCGCACACGCACTCCCTCAAAATATAGCAGTACTGCAGTATGTGTGTGTGTGTTTGCATACATGCATGTGTGAGCTACCAAACTAACATCACATTTGTCTACACAGATCGCATTTGAAACAAAAAAACATGATATGTGCACACATACAGTTGAAGTCGGGAGTTTGCATACACCTTAGCCAAATACATTTAAACTTAGTTTTTCACAATTCCTGACATTAAAGCTGAGTAAAAATCCCCTGTCTTAGGTCAGTTTGGATCACCACTTTATTTTAAGAATGTGAAATGTCAGAATAGTAGTAGAGAGAATTATTTATTCCTGCTTTTATTTCTTTCATCACATTCCCAGTGGGTCAGAGGTTAACATACACTCAATTAGTATTTGGCAGCATTGCCTTTAAATTGATTAACTTGGGTCAAACGTTTCGGGAGCCTTCCACAAGCTTCCCACATTAAGTTGGGTGAATTTTGGCCCATTCCTCCTGACTGAGTGTAACTGAGAGTGTAACTGAGTCAGGTTTGTAGGCCTCCTTGCTCGCACACGCTTTTTCAGTTCTGCCCACAAATTTTCTATGGGATTGAGGTCAAGGCTTTGTGATGGCCACTCAAGTATTTTGACTTTGCTGTCCTTAAGCCATTTTTCCACAACTTAGGAAGTTTGCTTGGGGTCATTGTCCATTTGGAAGACCAATTTGCGACCAAGCTTTAACTTTCTGACTGATGTCATGAGATGTTGCTTCAATATATCCACATAATTTCCCTCCCTCATGATGCCATCTATTTTGTGAAGTGCACAATCCCTCCTGCAGCAAAGCACCCCCACAACAAGTGCTGCGACTCCTGCATTTCACGGTTGGGATGGTGTTCTTCGGCTTGCAAGCCTCCCCCTTTTTCCTCCAAACATAACGATGGTCATTATGGCCAAACAGTTCTATTTTTGTTTCATCAGACTTGAAGCCATTTCTCCAAAAAGTACGATATTTGTCCCCATGTACAGTTACTAACCGTAGTTTGTCTTTTTTATGGTGGTTTTGGAGCAGTGGCTTCATCCTTGCTGAGCGGTGTTTCAGGTTATGTCGATATAGGACTAATTTTACTGTGGATATAGATAATTTTGTACCTGTTTCCTCCAGCATCTTCACAAGGTCCTTTGTTTTTGTTCTGGGATTGATTTTCACTTTTCGCTCCAAAGTACGTTCATCTCTTGGAGAGCGGTATGACGACTGCGTGGTCCCATGGTGTTTATACTTGAGTACTATTGTTTGTACAGATGAACGTGGTACTTTCAGGCGTTTGGAAATTGCTCCCAAGGATGAATCAGACTTGTGGAGGTCTACAATTTTCTTTCTAATGTCTTGGCTGATTGCTTTTGATTTTCCCATGATGTCAAGCAAAGAGGCACAGAGTTTGAAGGTAGGCCTTGAAGTACATCCACAGGTACACCTCCAATTGACTCAAATGATGTCAATTAGCCTATCAGAAGCTTCTAAAGCCATGACATAATTTTCTGGATTTTTCAAGCTGTTTAAAGGCACAGTCAACTTAGTGTATGTTAACTTCTGAACCACTGGAATTGCGATACAGTGAATTCTAGGTGAAATTATCTGTCCGTAAACAATTTTTGGAAAAATGACTTGTGTCATGCATAAAGTAGATGTCCTAAACGACTTGCCAAAACTATAGTTTGTTAACAAGCAACTTGTGGAGTGGTTGAAAAACTATTTTTAATGACTCCAACCTAGTGTAGGTAAACTTCCGACTTCAACTGTAACCTTATAGCCATTGAAAGCTGCAATATGTAACTTTTTGGGTGATGAAATTCACATAGAAATGTGAGTTATAGATCTGTCATTCTCATTGAAACCAAGTCTAAGACGCGGTAGATCTGTTCTATGTGTACTATTTCTAGGCTTCCCATCCTAAAGTTTAATTATTTGTGTATGTTACGTTTGGTTTTGTACACCAGCTTCAAACAGCTGAAAATACTATATTTTTTGGTTATTGAAAATATTTTACAGCAGTTTAGGTGGTACAATAACAAGGGACCTTGTTTTTTCACGAAATCTGAAATTAGGCAAACTATTAGAATTTTAGCATCCAGGAAATGGAGGAGTGATTTCTGCATATCACACCAGTGGCGGTCGGTGTCATTAAAGATGAGGGAGGATGATTATCTTTGTATGAGCATGGCCTTATTTCTATTACAGCATATTGGATGACTGTCACATCGATAGGTTTGATGATGATACTCAAACTTTTCTCTATTCCCTATATCCATCATAAGGTTGCTACAACCTAGCCTATGAATTAAAGTTTAAAACATAGTTGCACAGGTTGAGAGAAATTTGAGTAATCAAGGTGACAGATACACACAGCCTAAACACAGCCTACATTGTTGTCACCATATTCGAATCAAATCAAATGTGTTACATGCTCTGAATACAACTAGACCTTATAGTGAAATGCTTACTTACAAGCCCTTAACCAACAATGCTTTTAGAAAAAAAAGTGTAGAAAATAAAAGTTACTAATAATTAATTAAACAGCAGCAGTAAAATAACAATAGCGAGGCTGTATGCAGGGTGTACCGGTACAGAGTCAATGTGCGGGGGCACCGGTTAGTCGAGGTAATTGAGGTAATCAGTACATGTAGGTGGAGTTATTAAAGTGACTATGCATAGATAATAAACAGACAGTAGCAGCAGAGTAAAGGAGCGGCCAGGGTAGCCCTTTGATTAGCTGTTCCGGAGTCAGATAGCTTGGTGGTAAAAGCTGTTAAGAAGCCTCTTGGACCTAGACTTGCCACTCCGGTACCGCTTGCCGTGCGGTGGCAGAGAGAACAGTCTATGACTTGGGTGGCTGGAGTCTTTGACAATTTTTAGGGCCTTCCGCTGACACCTCCTGGTATAGAGGTCCTGGATGGCAGGAAGGTTGGCCCGAGTACTGGGCTGTATGCACTACCCTCTGTAGTGCCTTGTGGTCGGAGGCTGAGCATTTGCCATACCAGGCAGTGATGCTCTCGATGGTGCTGTTGTCGAACCTTTTGAGGATCTGAGGACCCATGCCAAATCTTTTCAATCTCCTGAGGGGGAATAGACTTTATCGTGCCTTCTTCACAACTGTCTTAGTGTGTTTGGACCATGATAGTTTGTTGGTGATGTGGACACCAAGGAACTTGACGCTCTCAAACCTGCTCCACTGCAGCTCCATCGACGAGAATGGAGAGAGCTCGGTCCTACTTTTCCTGTAGTCCACAATCATCTCCTTTATCTTGATCACGTTGAGGGAGAGGTTGTTGTCCTGGCACCACACGGCCAGGTCTCTGACCTCCTCCCTATAAGGCGGTCTCGTCGTTGTCGGTGATCAGGCCTACCACTGTTGTGTGACTCCAACACATGATGGTGTTGGAGTCGTGCCTCGCCATGCAGTCATGAGTGAACAGGGATTACAGGAAGGGACTTAGCAGGCACCCCTGAGGGGCCCCCGTTGAGGATCAGCGTGGCAGATGTGTTATTACCTACCCTTACCACCTGGGGGCGGCCCTTCAGGAAGTCCAGGATCCAGTTGCAGAGGGAGGTGTTTAGTCCCAGGGTCCTTAGCTTAGTGATGAGCTTTGAGAGCACTATGCTGTTGAATTTTGAGCTGTAGTCAATGAATAGCATTTTCACATAGGTGTTCCTTTTATCCAGGTGGGAAAGGGCAGTGTTGAGTGCAGTAGAGATTTTATCATCTGTGGATCTGTTTGGGGCGGTATGCAAATTGAAGTGGGTCTAGGGTTTTTGGGAGAATGGTGTTGATGTGAGCCATTACCAGCCTTTCAAAGCACTTCATGGCTACAGACATGAGTGCTACGGGTCAGTAGTCATTTAGGCAGTTTATTTTACTGTTCTTGGACACAGGGACTATGGTGGTCTGCTTGAAACATGTGGGTATTACAGACTCAATAAAGGACAGGTTGAAAATGTCAGTGAAGACACTTGCCAGTTGGTCAGCGCATGCTCAGAGTACACATCCTGGTACTCCGTCTGGCCTTGCGAATGTTGACCTGTTTAAAGGTCTTACTCACATCGGCTACGGAGAGCATGATCACACAGTCATCCGGAACAGTGATTGCTCTCATGCATGCTTCAGTGTTACTTTCCTCGAAGCGAGCATAGAAGTTATTTAGCTTATCTGGTAGGCTCGTGTCACTAGGCAGCTCACGGCTGTGCTTCCCTTTGTAGTCTGTAATAGTTTGCAAACCCAGCCACATGTGACAAGTGTCGGTGCCAGTGTAGTACGATTCAATCTTAGTCCTGTATTGACGCTCTGCCTGTTTGATGGTTCGTCGGAGGGAATAGCGGGATTTCTTATAAGCTTCCGGTTTAGATTCCCACTCATTGAAAGCGTCAGCTCTACCTTTTAGCGCAGTGCGGATGTTGCCTGTAATCCATGGCTTCTGGTTGGGGTATGTACTTACGGTCACTTTGGGGATGACAAACTTATTGATGAAAATACCTGGTAGAATTTAGGTAAAAACGGATTTGTTTCCCTGCATTAAAGTCCCCGGCCGCTAGGAGCACCGCCTCTGGATGAGCGTTTTCCTGTTTGCTTATGGCCGCATACAGCTCATTGAGTGCGGTCTTAGAGCCAACATTGGTTTGTGGTGGTATATAGACAGCTACGAAAAATACGGATGAAAATGATCTTTGTAAATAGTGTGGTCTACATCTTATCATGAGATACTCTACCTCAGGCGAGCAAAACTTCGAGACTTTCTTAGATTTTGTGGACCAGCTGTTGTTTACAAATATACATAGACCGCCACCCCTTGTCTTACCAGAGGCCTACCAAAAAGCTTAAAACCCACCAGCTGTATGTACCTTGTCCCTTTGGTAGGATATACGTGATTGTAAATTGTCTATTTTATTATCGATTGATTGTACGTTGGCTAATAGGACCGATGGTAAAGTTAGATTACCCTCTCGGTATCGGATCCTTACAATGCACCTGGACCTTCGTCCCCAATACCTAAGTCTCTTTCTCCTGCGAATGACAGTGATGAGAGCCTTGTCGGGCGTCTGAAGTAAATCCTTCCCGTCTGACTCGTTGAAGAAAAAGTATTCCTCCAGTATGGAGTGAGTAATCACTGTGCTGATATCTAGAAGCTCTTTTCGGTCATAATCAAATCAAATCAAATCAAATCAAATTTTATTTGTCACATACACATGGTTAGCAGATGTTAATGCGAGTGTAGCGAAATGCTTGTGCTTCTAGTTCCGACAATGCAGTAATAACAAGTAATCTAACTAACAATTCCAAAACTACTGTCTTGTACACAGTGTAAGGGGATAAAGAATATGTACATAAGGATATATGAATGAGTGATGGTACAGAGCAGCATAGGCAAGATACAGTAGATGGTATCGGGTACAGTATGTACAAATGAGATGAGTATGTAAACAAAGTGGTATAGTATAAAGTGGCTAGTGATACATGTATTACATAAGGATACCGTCGATGATATAGAGTACAGTATATACGTATGCGTATGAGATGAATAATGTAGGGTAAGTAACATTTATATAAGGTAGCATTGTTTAAAGTGGCTAGTGATATATTTACATCATTTCCCATCAATTCCCATTATTAAAGTGGCTGGAGTTGAGTCAGTGTCAGTGTGTTGGCAGCAGCCACTCAGTGTTAGTGGTGGCTGTTTAACAGTCTGATGGCCTTGAGATAGAAGCTGTTTTTCAGTCTCTCGGTCCCAGCTTTGATGCACCTGTACTGACCTCGCCTTCTGGATGATAGCGGGGTGAACAGGCAGTGGCTCGGGTGGTTGATGTCCTTGATGATCTTTATGGCCTTCCTGTGACATCGGGTGGTGTAGGTGTCCTGGAGGGCAGGTAGTTTGCCCCCGGTGATGCGTTGTGCAGACCTCACTACCCTCTGGAGAGCCTTACGGTTGAGGGCGGTGCAGTTGCCATACCAGGCGGTGATACAGCCCGCCAGGATGCTCTCGATTGTGCATCTGTAGAAGTTTGTGAGTGCTTTTGGTGACAAGCCGAATTTCTTCAGCCTCCTGAGGTTGAAGAGGCGCTGCTGCGCCTTCTTCACGATGCTGTCTGTGTGAGTGGACCAATTCAGTTTGTCTGTGATGTGTATGCCGAGGAACTTAAAACTTGCTACCCTCTCCACTACTGTTCCATCGATGTGGATAGGGGGGTGTTCCCTCTGCTGTTTCCTGAAGTCCACAATCATCTCCTTAGTTTTGTTGACGTTGAGTGTGAGGTTGTTTTCCTGACACCACACTCCGAGGGCCCTCACCTCCTCCCTGTAGGCCGTCTCATCGTTGTTGGTAATCAAGCCTACCACTGTTGTGTCGTCCGCAAACTTGATGATTGAGTTGGAGGCGTGCGTGGCCACGCAGTCGTGGGTGAACAGGGAGTACAGGAGAGGGCTCAGAACGCAACCTTGTGGGGCCCCAGTGTTGAGGATCAGCGGGGAGGAGATGTTGTTGCCTACCCTCACCACCTGGGGGCGGCCCGTCAGGAAGTCCAGTACCCAGTTGCACAGGGCGGGGTCGAGACCCAGGGTCTCGAGCTTGATGACGAGCTTGGAGGGTACTATGGTGTTGAATGCCGAGCTGTAGTCGATGAACAGCATTCTCACATAGGTATTCCTCTTGTCCAGATGGGTTAGGGCAGTGTGCAGTGTGGTTGAGATTGCATCGTCTGTGGACCTATTTGGGCGGTAAGCAAATTGGAGTGGGTCTAGGGTGTCAGGTAGGGTGGAGGTGATATGGTCCTTGACTAGTCTCTCAAAGCACTTCATGATGACGGATGTGAGTGCTACGGGGCGGTAGTCATTTAGCTCAGTTACCTTAGCTTTCTTGGGAACAGGAACAATGGTGGCCCTCTTGAAGCATGTGGGAACAGCAGACTGGTATAGGGATTGATTGAATATGTCCGTAAACACACCGGCCAGCTGGTCTGCGCATGCTCTGAGGGCGCGGCTGGGGATGCCATCTGGGCCTGCAGCCTTGCGAGGGTTAACACGTTTAAATGTCTTACTCACCTCGGCTGCAGTGAAGGAGAGACCGCATGTTTTCGTTGCAGGCCGTGTCAGTGGCACTGTATTGTCCTCAAAGCGGGCAAAAAAGTTATTTAGTCTGCCTGGGAGCAAGACATCCTGGTCCGTGACTGGGCTGGGTTTCTTCCTGTAGTCCGTGATTGACTGTAGACCCTGCCACATGCCTCTTGTGTCTGAGCCGTTGAATTGAGATTCTACTTTGTCTCTGTACTGGCGCTTAGCTTGTTTGATAGCCTTGCGGAGGGAATAGCTGCACTGTTTGTATTCGGTCATGTTACCAGACACCTTGCCCTGATTAAAAGCAGTGGTTCGCGCTTTCAGTTTCACACGAATGCTGCCATCAATCCACGGTTTCTGGTTAGGGAATGTTTTAATCGTTGCTATGGGAACGACATCTTCAACGCACGTTCTAATGAACTCGCACACCGAATCAGCGTATTCGTCAATGTTATTATCTGACGCAATACGAAACATCTCCCAGTCCACGTGATGGAAGCAGTCTTGGAGTGTGGAGTCAGCTTGGTCGGACCAGCGTTGGACAGATCTCAGCGTGGGAGCCTCTTGTTTTAGTTTCTGTCTGTAGGCAGGGATCAACAAAATGGAGTCGTGGTCAGCTTTTCCGAAAGGGGGGCGGGGCAGGGCCTTATATGCGTCGCGGAAGTTAGAGTAACAATGGTCCAAGGTCTTTCCTCCCCTGGTTGCGCAATCGATATGCTGATAAAATTTGGGGAGTCTTGTTTTCAGATTAGCCTTGTTAAAATCCCCAGCTACAATGAATGCAGCCTCCGGATAAATTGTTTCCAGTTTGCAGAGAGTTAAATAAAGTTCGTTCAGAGCCATCGATGTGTCTGCTTGGGGGGGGATATATACGGCTGTGATTATAATCGAAGATAATTCTCTTGGTAGATAATGCGGTCTACATTTGATTGTGAGGAATTCTAAATCAGGTGAACAGAAGGATTTGAGTTCCTGTATGTTTCTTTCATCGCACCATGTCACGTTAGTCATAAGGCATACGCCCCCGCCCCTCTTTTTACCAGAAAGATGTTTTTTCCTGTCTGCGCGATGCGTGGAGAAACCTGTTGGCTGCACCGCTTCGGATTGCGTCTCTCCAGTAAGCCACGTTTCCGTGAAGCAAAGAACGTTACAGTCTCTGATGTCCCTCTGGAATGCTACCCTTGCTCGGATTTCATCAACCTTGTTGTCAAGAGACTGGACATTGGCAAGAAGAATGCTAGGGAGTGGTGCGCGCTGTGCCCGTCTCCGGAGTCCGACCAGAAGACCGCCTCGTTTCCCTCTCTTTCGGAGTCGTTTTTTTGGGTCGCTGCATAGGATCCACTCCGTTGTCCTGTTTGTAAGGCAGAACACAGGATCCGCGTCGCGAAAAACATATTCTTGGTCGTACTGATGGTGAGTTGATGCTGATCTTATATTCAGTAGTTCTTCTCGACTGTATGTAATGAAACCTAAGATGACCTGGGGTACTAATGTAAGAAATAACACGTAAAAAAACTAAAAACTGCATAGTTTCCTAGGAACGCGAAGCGAGGCGGCCATCTCTGTCGGCGCCGGACAGACACCATGGCAGAAACATTATGTACAAAATAAGTTAAAAATAATGCGAAAACATACACAATAGCTCAATTGATTCTGGGATCATAAAACAGCAGCCATCTCCCTCTGTCGCCATTCATATTAACATCATAGTCAACATAGCTACTAGAACTAACATGTTAGTAAACCCCCTACAATCACGCAGTACAGTCGGCAGCGAGCAGTTTAGCAGTTATACCGGTGGGCCCCGGTGGCTTGATTCTCCTTTATTTTTAAATAAATACATTTGTTCAAAACTGTTAAACTGCTGACTTTCTCTCTCTTTGCTCACCACATGTTATGCACTGCAGTACTAGCTGGCTGTAGCTTATGCTTTCAGTATCCAATTCATTCTCTTATCCTTTGATTGGGTGGACCACATGTCAGTTAATGCTGCAAGAGTTCTGATAGGTTGGAGGATGTCCTCCGGAAGTTGTCATAGTTACTGTGTAAGTCTAAGGTATGGGGTGATAACCACGAGCCTCCTAGGTTTTGTATTGAAGTCAATGTACAGAAACTAGCTGTCCTCGGTCTACACCATGGTGCAACCCTGTTAAAGTCTTTCATTGCAAAACAGTGTGTTTTAATAAATTATTTAATATATTTATACCATGTTATACCAGTGTTATACCGTATCTATTGTCAAGTTAGCACAGGCATCAAGTCAATCTCATGACATTGTTATGAGCCTCTACTTCTGAGAATGTTACCTCCGTTTTTTACACTTTACACTTTTTTACACTTGTTTTTCATAGCCCAAAACCTGGCTCTCTTGACCCTTTGAACTGCGTTTAACAATTGTGAGTCTGTTTTAGCCGTGAGAAATGTTGAGCAGCATGCTTAGGAACTGGTGGACTTGTGACTCTCTCTCTTTCTTTTTCTCACACATCTTTCTCCTTTTCTCTATCTAATGTCTCTCTCGTCTCTCAACTATGAGTCAGCGACCCCTCACCTTAGCCCTGAGGGGATCGGCTTCGTGAAAGGACTTGACACACCCATGACTTTGACCTCTGACCTTTTGATTGATCGGCCATTGTTCCAACACAGTTACAGTGGAGTGGAGCCATTGGGAAGGATGAAGTACAAAATTAACAAAGAGAGAGAAAGAGAGATAAAGTGAAAGAGAGAGAGAGAGAGGAAAAGAGAGGAAGACTGCTTGAAATGAGAGTGCAAGACAGTGAGTGAGTGAGTGAGTGAGTGAGTGAGTGAGTGAGTGAGTGAGTGAGTGAGTGAGAAAGTGCCTCTTTTGCACAAAGTGTCTTTTTGTGCCACCCAGTTAAATTGGTATAGTCAAGTAAGAGGAAGTGTTACTTTTGCGGTGGCAAAGTTAGTTGTTACTTCATCATGCTGGCTTTTGAAAATATCTGTAGTGAACTACGTTTTGAAAGTAACTTTAGTATTTATATTAAGGGTAGCTTTAGTGTAGCTTAACTTCTTCCAGGTTGAATTCATTGGTAGCTTGGTAACTATATTTTCAGAGTAGCTTCCCCAACACTGGTCATTACCTAATGTTTTCATAGGAATGTTCCAGTGACGTGCAAGGACTGTTTCCAAGAGACCATTCCCTTACTGTCAAACAGAACTTACCCAGAACGTGGTTACCATATTCTCTGAATATTCTATATTCATTTTCTAGACTCATTTCATAGGAATGTTTTAAGAACATTCCTGTGTCCAGGTTTCTAAGGGTTAAGAGAATATTCTATCAACGTCCCACCAAACATACACAGAATATGGTTGCCATGTTTTCAGTATACAAGATATTTTTTTATCTTAATTTTTTTAATTGAACCTTTATTTAACTAGGCAAGTCAGTTAAGAACTAATTCTTATTTACAATGGCGGCCTAACCCGGCCAAACCCTAACCTGGACGACGCTGTGCCGGAAAACTGGACACTCAAACATCTGGGGAACATTACGGGCAACATTACAAAAATGTTCTCTTTACTTAGATTTGTTAGCTGGGTATGTTAGTACAGCATAATATGTCCATGCAATCTAATGCATACAAAGCAGCATAAATATGCATCCACTCTATGCTGCTTTGTATGCATTACATTGCATGGAAGAGCAATGCCAATCGCATGGTTTGTGTAAGTAAACATTCTCTTCCACACACCCTCCATAGGACTCCATACAAGGCTGAACATATTGACAAACACACACACACACACACGCACACACGCACGCACGCACACACACACACACACACACACACACACACACACACACACCATACACACAAGGACACGAGTGTGTGCATGCAATTCATGACACTATTAATACATTGACATGCATATATACCACACATGCACACACAAACACGCCATACACTCACAAAGAGACAAATGTGTGGCAAGCGGGGTGATGCTATAAATATATATATAAACAGTATATACACACACACACTTGAACATATGCACACACGTGCTTTGCAGGAATATTCACAGTGACACAAGTGTTACCCAACAGGTGACACTATAAATAAACTAGCACGCCTAGTTACCTACGTATACTACTTCAACCCACACAAAGACGTGCTGTGTGCCGTAAAGAGACAAATGTGCACTATTAATACACTGGCACACACACGGACATTCATAAACACACTCGACTGACACACACAGGCATACATAGGCGTACTTAGACACACACACCCACACACTTTTTCTCACACACACACACACACACACACACACACACACACACACACACACACACACACACACACACACACACAGTAAGGAAGGGGATGGATTCTCCAGCTGCTTGCAAGCAGGGGGACAGAATGTCCCCAACAGCTGTGGATTCCTCCAGTAGTGAAGGAGAAGGATGGAAGGATGTAGGGAGGAAGGGATGGAGGGAGGGAGAGATGGAGGGAGGGGTCCTAGGACAGTGGCTGCTTACCATTTTCACACTACCATGCCAAACAGTGCTGACTCTGATATTTACAGCTTGGTTCAGCTTAGTTTGGCTCAATGTGTTCCAACTAATTCCATCAGAATGCCAAGTTAGATTGTTGTTATATCTGCAATTGATCTTATACAGATGTACAGTAGGATCTTGATCACCCTGTTGCAGGAGAACTTTCCATCCAAGAAATGTAATACTTGTATTCTATTTGAGGCATAAAAAGTCTTCTAAAGTTTATAATTTCGACTTAGAAATTTCAGACTGTAGAAGCCTTTTCAAACCTCAAATAGACTACAAGATTTACATTTCATGCGTTGCAGGAAAGTTCTCTTGCCACAGGGTGATCAAGATCCTACTGTTACTGTACAGCGGGTACAACCCCCCCCCCCCCCCCAGTTGGTTGTACCTGCTGTAAATTCATGACTGGGGCACTGAGTAGGGGGCACTGTGGGGAAGGCAGCTGCTGGGCTGTATTAAAGACTGAGCCTTGGCAACCACAACCGCTCAATCCAAAATGGCCGCTCTATGAACCCGAAATGGTCAGATAGGTGTTAGCAATATGGTGGTATGTTTAAGAGACCAAACAAAAGATTTTGCTGTTACATTTATGTGGATAATATTACAAATATTTGTTGGCCTGATGTGATTAATAAGGAGCATCTAGATGCTGCACTTGATGAATTTATGAAATTGCTTCTTCCAATTATTGATAAACATGCACATGTTAAAAAAAACTGACTGTTAGAACTGTTAAGTCTCCATGGATTGATGAGGAATTTAAAAACTATATGGTTGAAAGAGATGGATAATAAGTCTGGCTACACATCTGACTGGCTGACTTACTGCAAATTGAGAAATTATGTGACTAAACTCAACAATAAGAAGAAGAAACTGTATTATGAAGCCAAAAAACTTTGGAGTACTTTAAATTACATTTTGGGCAGAAAGATCGAATCAGATGGCTTATTCATCACAAAACCATTTGATGTTGCCAATTATTTTAATGATTACTTCATTGGCAAAGTGGGAAAACCTAGGCAGGGAATGCCAACAACGAACAATGAGCCATCATACTCATGTATAAAACCTAATAATGAAAGAAAAGCATTGCAAGTTTGAATTTTGAAAGTTAGTGTGGGAGAGGTGGAAAACTTATTGTTATCGATCAATAATGACAAACCTCTTGGCATTAACAACTTAGATGGAAAGCTACTGAGGATGGTAGCTGACTCCATAGCCACTCCTATCTGTCATATCTTTAATCTGATCCTAGAGGAAAATCTTTGTCCTCAGACCTGGAGGGAAGCCAAATTAATTCTGCTACCCAAGAGTGGCAAAGGGTCCTTTACTGGTTCTAACAGCAGACCCATCAGCTTGCTGTCAGCTCTTAGCAAACTGTTGGAAAAAACTGTGTTTGACCAAATAGAATGCTATTTCTCTGTAACCAAATGAACAACACACATTCAGTATGCTTATAGAGAAGGGTACTCAACATGTACTGCACTGACAGAAATGACTGATGGTTGGTTGAAATAAATTGATTTCAGTGCAGCCTTTGATATTATTGACCATAACCTGTTGTTGAGAAAACGTGGCTTTTCAACCTCTGCCATATCGTGGTTTCAGAGCTATATATCTAATAGAACTCAGATGATTTTCTTTAATGGAAGCTTCTCTATTGTCAAACATGTAATGTGTGGGGTACCACAGGGCAGCTCTCTAGGCCCTTTAATCTATTATATTTTACCAATGACCTGCCACTGGCATTAAACAAAGCATGTGTCTCCATGTATGCTGATGATTCAACTATATATGCATCCGCAGCCACAGCTAATGAAGTCACTGAAACCCTTAAAGAGTTGGAGTCTGTTTTGGAATGGGTGGCCAGTAATAACCTGGTCCTGAACGACTCTAAAACTAAGAGCATTATATTTGGTACAAATAATTCCTTCTAGACATCAGCTGAATCTGGTAATGAATGGTGTGGATGTTGAACAAGTTGAGGAGACTAAATTACTTGGTGTTACCTTAGATTGTAAACTGTCATGTTCAAAATATATAGATTCAATGGTTGTAAAGATGGAGAGAGGTCTGTCCATAATAAAGAAATGCTCTGCATTTTGACACCACACTCCAAAAAGCAAGTCCTGCAGTCTCTAGTTTTGTCTTATCTTGATTATTGTCCAGTCATGTGGTCGAGTGTTGCAAGGAAAGACCTAGTTAAGCTGCAGGTGACCCAGAACAGAGTGGCACGTCTTGCTTTTCATTGTAATCAGAGGATTAAAATAAATATGCCAATCTCTCTTGGCTAAGAGTTGAGGAGAGACTGACTGCATCACTTCTTCCTTTTATAAGAAACATTAATGTGTTGGAAATCCTAAAATGTTTGCACTTACGCCACCAGACATGCCACCAAATTCAAGAAAGGGTACAGTATTATATAGAGCCATTATTGCATGGAACTCCATCTCCTATTGCTCAAATTAACAGCAAACCTGGTTTAAAAAAACAGATAAAGCAATACCTCACGGCACAACGCCTCACCCCTATTTGACGTAGATAGTTTGTCTGAATATATTGATATGTATGATACGTGTGCCTTTTTTAAATTGATGTAGTTCTGGGGGCGCTGTTGGAAGCCAAGGATGTAGAACGCCTTTCCCTATCGCTCCTGTGTTAGTGACCACATTTATATATTTAACCTTGCAAAATTGTATATATTTCTGTTTGGCCAGGCGTCTGAAGGGACCCCTAAACAATTCAGATCAAATTTGAGAAATGTAAGTTTGTAATGGAGTCTGCAAAGAGCAGGCCGCAGCAAGCCCGCGCTCTCTTCTGATTCACCCCCGCCACTGGATGCTGCTAATGCCGGCCCCGCGGGAACTCTGACTGTGGAGATGCTACAATCCGTGATAGGCACCCTCAAAACCGATATTTTTGGCAAAATTGACTCTCTCTCTACCAATCTCAAGTCAGAGATATCAATGGTCAAAGACAAGCTTAAAATAATCTATCGAGAGTATACAGAATAACCCCGACACACACGGAGTGGCCTTATCGGAGCTGGAGCGAAGTGATATAGACCACAGAACTCGCATTAGTGAGCTAGAAGCTAACGTTGGCTCATTAGCAACTAGGGTGGCATACCTCGACAATAGATGCGAAGATATGGAAAGTAGAATGCGGAGGAACAACATTTGTCTATTGGGAATAATGGAGGGAGTGGAGGGCCCAAGACCCACAGAGTTCATGGCCCAGCTGCTTCAGGAGCTGCCCGGTCTGGAGGAGAAACCACTGATAGATCGTGCCCACCGCACTCTGCGTAGCCGACCCCAGGATGGAGAACCCCCGCGACCATTTGTCATCAGGGTGCATTTCTTTCACGTCCACAATGACATACTGAGGAGATTGCGAGAAGAATCCTTTCTCCTCTATAAGGGTAATAGAGTCTCGATATTTGCGAACTACACCACAGCTGTGGCTAAGAAGCGGGTTAGCTTTGGAGCTGTGAAGCGCCAGCTACGCGCCTGCACGGGCGTGAAGTTCGGCCTCATCTACCCTGCGGTTCTGAGACTGACTTTACCGGACAGCTCCGCGCACAGATTTGAGGACCCGGCTTTAGCGGCCAATTTCATCAACAATAACGTGAAAGTGGCTGTTGTACTGCACGGTGTGGAACAAATGGTTGGTTAGTTGGTCTTCGAAGGAGGCTAGTTAGCAGGCCGGCCAGCAGACTGGTTGGCTAGCGAAGCCAACTTTGCCGGGTTCATTGACATTTGAATGTCATTCTCTTTTTAATTATAAAAAAAAAATCCAACCCAGGTTGCAGCCTCTAATGCTAATATCTGGCTGTTTTCATGGTTCAGTCGTAGTTTTACTATCTGTATTGCTGTTAAACCTCTCTTAACCAGATTTTTCCCCCATAGACTCTGCTGGGGACAAATCTATGTATATTTGGCTTACTCTGGTTAAATGGTCACCCATTTCAGGTAGCACAGAGTAAGAGTTGTCATGCTTTGCTCTAAACTTTTTTTGTATTTAGGGTTTTGCTTGCATCTCAGTTGGTGAGATGCTTCATCAAGGGAGGGTGTGAGGGAAGGGGTTTTTCCCTCTTTATTTGTATATAGTTTTTATATGTTTTTGTGCTTCGTCGCTTGTCTTTGTTTTTTAAATTTGCACTTTTAGGTTCAACTAAGATCTTTAGTTTACATTGTACCTTGTCCTTTACACATCCTCTCTCTCTCTTAAGACATGACTCAGCCTAGTGTAGCCCATCCTGCTGGAGGGAATGGCTTTAATTTTCTTACTTGGAACTGCAGGGGCATAAATAACCCAGTTAAACGTAGTAAGGTGCTACACCACCTTCATCAATTTAAAGCTCACGTCATCTTTCTCCAAGAAACTCATTTTAAGGTATCACAACACTCAAGTCTTAAGTGCAGATGGGTGGGTCAGGTGTTCCATTCCTCATTTCAGAGTAAGGCAAGAGGGGTAGTAGCTATTTTACTTCACAGATCGGTACCTTTCACATATTTCACATATATGTGATTTCAGATCCCCATGGTAGATACATAAATGTCAGTGATAAGCTGCTCAATACGAATGCACTTCTTGTTAATATTTATACTCCTAATTGGGGCAATGGTTTTCTATACAATTCCACATATGTCTTCCCATATGTTGATCTTAGGCGGGGACTTTAACTGTTGGTTAGACCCACATTTGGAGCGATATTCCACTAAATCTACCACCTTATCAACCTTAGCTAGAGTTGTCCGAACCATTATGTCTGAATTCGAAGTCTCATGTCCCTGGAGAATGTTTAATCCATCTGGAAAAGAATACTATTTTTCTTCTCACCGGTTCACCACACTTTTACACGCATAGACTACTTCCTTGTAGATGACAGGCTTCTCCATTCCATATCTTCATGTTCATATGATCCAATTGTTGTATCTGACCACGCCCCTGTTGCCATGAAAGCAGTCATTCAAACTGTTGACAATCTGCAACCACCTTGGCGGCTAAATACTCAACTGCTCAGTAAATGAACACTTTGTCAATTTTGTTTAAAGTCAAATCGACTTTTTCATGATTACAAATAGAACCCCAAACATCTCTGCGTCTACTCTTTGGGAAACTTTGAAAGCTTACATCAGAGGTGAAATGATTTCCTACACCGCACATGAGAACAAACTGAAAAGGGATAGGCTAACACGCTGTATTGCCCAATTAGATGACATTTATGCCGTTTCACCATCTCCGGCTATTTATAAGGAACGTTTAACTTTGCAAGCAGAGTTTGGCACATTATTAACAGACCAGGTTACTGAACTGCTTGTCAGGTCTAGGAGCACTTACTATGAACGAGGATATAAAGCCAGTATATAAATCCAATTATTAGCTCATATGTTACGTCAACTATCATCGTCATTTCAGATTCCTAATATTTGTACATCGTCTGGGATATCATTAGACCATAGAGGGATCAATGATGAGTTCAAGAGATTGTACCAGTCTCTATATACTTCTGAAAGTAAAGCGGATACATTGAAATTGGATGATTTCTTCCACTTACTTGCTGTGCCTTCGGTCAGCCGGGATTTGGTAAAAAATATTAGAGCAGCCGATCACTGTTGAAGAATTATCTAATGCTGTCAAATGCCTTCAATCTGGGAGAAGCTCAGGGCCTGATGGCTACTCGGCAGAGTTTTATTAAAAGTCTCTTTACAAAATAGCTCCTATTCTAATTGAAATGTACAATGAAACATTTGTAAATGGTGTTCTCCCACAGACTCTCACTCAGGCAACCATTTGTCTTATTCTTAAAAAAATCAAAGACCCTCTTGACTGTGTATCATACCGTCCAATTAGCCTGCTAAATGTTGACTATAAAATTCTAGCCAAACTTCTGGCAACGCGTCTGGAAACAGTCATCCCATCAATTATCTCTCCGTATATCAAACAGGATTTATTAAAAATAGACGTCAATATTCGATGATTATTTAATATTATATATAATCCTTCTGTCACCAATACCTCTGAAGCCATTATATCCCTGGATGCGGAGAAAGCGTTTGACTGGGTGGAATGGAAATACATTTTTTACACTCTAAATAAATTCGCCTTTGGCTCCAAATTGAGGGGATGAGACTTCTGTATGATTTATTATTATACACATCCAACCTTTCTGTCTCTGTTCCTGCTGCCCTTGCCACTTTTGCATCCTTCGGTCACTTATCAGGGTATGAACTGAATCTCAGTAAAAGCCAATTGATGTCGCTTAATATGGCCACAATATGGGAACATGTCACAATCAGATTTGAAAAACTTTTTCAAGACAACTTTGCTCCTCTTTTAACCTGTACTAAGGATGATTTGGAACGCTGGTCTTTGTTACACCTCTACTTAGTCGCAATAATTTATTATATTAAAATGAATGCTCACCATAAATTCTTATATCTCCATCAGTGCCTTCCGATTGTGCCTTCCCAATACATTTTTCAAAACGATCGATGGCCTAATACTACCCTTTATATGGGACAAAAAGCCCCCTAGGATACGAAAACAGCGGCGGTCTAGCTCTACAGTGCAAGTTCTCCCACTTAAAAAGATGAGAGAGGCCTGTAATTTTCATCATAGGTACACTTCAACCATGACAGACAAAATGAGAAAAAAAATCCAGAAAATCACATTGTAGGATTTTTAATGAATTTATTTGCAAATGATGGTGGACAATAAGTATTTGGTCACCTACAAACAAGCAAGATTTCTGGCTCTCACAGACCTGTAACTTCTTCTTTAAGAGGCTCCTCTGTCCTCCACTAAATACTTTTTTGCCCCACTGTATGTATTCTGTGATAGCAGAATACAACTCCACTAGCAACTCCACTATGCTACTTTCCGTTCACCTTCACCCAACAATAAACAATATCTTGATTGTGAGGTTGAGTTGTTAAAAATAACAGGAACGCATACACACATTCATCCAAAATAGCAGCGTCTGCTTGCCTAAATGAAAAAGAGGATGTCAATGGTGCAGACTAACTTTAGCAACAGGATGTCACTGTTTCAGTTTCTGTGTGTGTGTGTCTGTGAGTGTGTGTTTGTATGCATGTATGAGTATGTCTGTCTGTGCGTGTCTGTGTGTGTTTGTGTGTGTGTGTCTGTGTGTGGTGGTAGGCTGTTGCAGCAGCACCCGAGAGAGAAAAACGATGGTTGTGAAAGCTAAGATGTCAACATAGACCAGAAGTTTGCCTTGTGTCTATTTTTAGCAACAGAAAAACGGAAGTGATAACTGTTAATCGTGTTAATATTATCATCGTCTTTCCCCCTATTTTTGACACCTTATGATTAAATCTTATGTGTTCCATTTACCACATCAGGGAGAAAAACAATTTGGTGTTGCACACAGGGTGTGACCAAATTTGTGCTCTGTGCTTCAAATAGGACTACGACAACATTTCACTGACTGAGCACGCTACTTTATGTGGTCGTAAGGGTAGCCTACACTTGAAGCACTTTATGAGTGATAGAGATGTCTCCTATATGTGTCTCAAAAAGCACTTCATAACAATGCAGTCATAAAGTGTCCTTAATCACTTCAAAGTAGTGCAAAACAGGTATACTTTACACAGACAGCCAAGTTCTACAAAAACTCACAAGTTCTCTGATTTATAAATATGATTGGCTGTATTTCATATCTGTGGTTGGCATTTTCATGTTGAATGTAAAATGTAGCATACATTACATAAAGTATACTGTCGATAGTTGGTGTAGTGTTTCTGAGCGACATCATGGCTGTGGTTCCATGGTAAGAACACAGCTGGTGGTTGTTTGTTGTTCACTAGAGACTTCCTGATCGTTTCCTATCAGGGCATAATTTAGAGCTGGGAGACAACACCTTGCTAAGAAAAGACAAACTAACAAGCAGTAGTTTCAGACAGTTAGATACACAAACTAATAGTGTAATTATAGAACGCTTGTGGAAAGCAGCATGTCACCAACATTGTTGCATCCATCTGACCAGGCAAAATGAAAGGCAAGACATTTCTCAGTGACTCCGTGGTTGAGCAACTGCTCTCTCCTTGAGTGACAGGGGGCAGGGCTTGGCATGGTTAGCGACATAGAGCAGCATGAGAAGGAGAGAGATTACTCAAGTAGCAAACGAGTAAACTATAAAAACGGACAGAGTTGCGTATCACATTTAACAAACCAAACATTGAAATACCGTTGTAGAAGGTAAAGTCAAATTCAAGCCGGTCTGTGAATTAATACCGGTATATAGTATACCGCCCAGCCCTAGCATAAATCAGTGGGCTCACGCTTTGTTTATAGTCGTCTGCTGTGTGTGTGTGTGTGTGTGTGTGTGTGTCCCCGACCATTTCCTCTGAAAACACACATCTCTTTATGCTGGTAATACACAGTGTTCTCATTCCTGTAGTAGCTGCTTTTGTTCTCAAGCATGAAGAGAAATGGCAACGTCAATAAATGTATCCATACTGAAGTACCACACTGAATCTTGAAGTGCCTACTTCTTCAAATACCCAAATCGAGATGGAAAACAAACATGTACTGTAGCTGTACACACACACATAAACACACACACTTACTCATGCACACACTGATGTGAGTTCACAGAAATACCAATGTGTCTGGATGGAATAAGATCAGGTGATGCTGGTCACACCTGGGCATCCTCGTCTGGCATCCTGGTTGAGTCTTACCTCACTGATATTTAAGGCAGGGTGCAAGTGACAGCCCAGAGAGAGGGGTATTTGGTTTTTGGGGAATTTTATTAGGATCCCCATTAGCTGTTGCAAAAGCAGCAGATACTCTTCCTGGGGTCCACACAAAACATGAAACATTACATAATACAGAACATTAATAGACAAGAACAGAACTACGTAGCCTACATATCTATACAGTGGTTCCTCCTTCCTCCTAAAAGTTGCAGCGTACTGCGGCGCAGCTTGCATGTTGCCGCAGAATTCTATGGTAAGTTGGTGCCATTAATGCTAGTTGGCGCTAGTTTGACCACCAGAGGCCATATTTGAGAAGTATTTGATAGCCTTCAATAATGGCTGTACTAGAAAATGCGGACACGCGGGAGACCGGAGTTCAATTCCCCGATGGGGAGGAAGGAGTAGGCTGTCCTTGTTAATAAGAATTTGACTTGCTGAGTTAAATAAAGGTTACACTAAGAGCATAACTTTTCTGCACCATCATTTTCTAATTCTAGTCTAACCAATATCCAAATGGAGATTAAGTGAAAATAAAAATCTAATTGATTTATCAAGACCAGTTCCCTTGCTTGTCTCAGAGCAGCTCGAATCGGTGCTGAAATAGTTGTAGGCTTTTGCTTCAAATCCTATTGCTTCTAACTTCAATATGCTCTTTAAATAAATAAGACCTACACCACTTTTAACAGCACATTACTCAACACCAGTGAGACACCTCCAGGCTGTGTAAGGGCTATTTGACCAAGGAGAGTGATGGAGTGTTGCATCAGATGACCCGGCCTCCAGAATCACCTGACCTCAACCTAATTGAGATTGGAATGAGATTGGAATGAGTTGGACCGCAGAGTGAAGGAAAAGCAGGCAACGAGTGCTCAGCATATGTGGGAACTCTTTCAAGACTGTTGGATAAGCATTCCTCATGAAGCTGGTTGAGAGAATGTCAAGAGTGTGCAAAGCTGTCATCAAGGCAAAGGGTGGCTACTTTGAAGAATCTAACATCTAAAATATATGTTCACTTTTTTGGCTACTACATGATTCCATGTCGTCTACGGTAGACCTACAGTATATCGAAAAACATGACGTGACTCTCCACCAATAATTACATATAGAGGATTGGAGGATTCTAAATTAAAATCAAAAGCCACCTCATGAGTCTCCCGGTGGCGGCCGGCACGGGTATCGAACCTGTAGCAACCCATTTTGCACTGCGGGAACCCCCATCCACTCCGGAGCCCCTATCCACAAAGTATCAAAATACAGAGAGGTGTTGGTAAAGGTATACAGTATTGTCCTGCTAATAGCCCATAACGGGCTATTATAATACTGTACATGGTGTCCAGGTCAGAATAACCAAAACATTTCTTTATTAAAGACTGTACGAAAGAATGTTGAATGAGTGAGTCATCGAGCCATGAATGGGTGAGTCACTCAGCTTTATGTAGGTGCCTGTCATCAACTTGATAATATATAACGATATTTTGGAGGTTATTTCGAAAGAGAGCGATTGTAATCTGAATAAAGGCCAAAATAATATTTGTAAAGGCCAAAACATGTATTTCTGTTTTTAGAGGGAGAGAAACGCTGGGAGAATTGTGCGCCACCCATAAAGGCCAAAATATAGCCCTGCTAATAGCCATAATGGTGCTGTACAACGTGACCATGTGTTTGAAAGAGTATTTTCCAATAAGCAACCATTTGTTTACCTTCATTAGACAACTTTGTTACAATATTTCTGTAATTCACTGATTTATTCCCATAGTAAATGTATCCATAACTAAATAAACATCAGCATTTTGAAAGCGTATTTTTATCATTATTTTATTAACGAAAGCATAAAGATGTTGATGAATAAATACTGTACTGCTGTTTTGAGTTAGAAATGCAACACTTCAGAGTACTTAAGCATCGAATACATCGCAGGTAGGGGGATGTTCACATCGACAGTAGCCGGGCTATAAAGAGTCTATTGTTCTGCTAATTTAGTGTTTGAAAACCTGTTTTCAAAATGCCACCAGCTGTCCATTACTACTGTAATGATGGAAACCCCTCTGGGTTTCTGTCAGGGTGGAATGGAAAATATGGTGCTGTACAACGTGATGGTTGGGAGTACAGTACTGGGCTATTTAGCTAAAGAATCCAGTGTCCTGCGAGCACGCAGGAGACCTGGGTTCAATTTCCCGACAGAGTGGGCTGTCCTTGTAAATAAGAATGTGTTCTTAACTGACTTGCCTTGTTAAATAAAGGTTACACTAAGAGCATAACAATTCTACACCCTAATCTAACCAATACCCAAACGGAGATTCAGTGAAAATAAAAATAGCATTGATTTATCAAGACCAGTTACCATGCTTGTCTCAGAGCAGCTCGAAACGGTGCTGAAAAAGTAGGCTATTGCTTCTAACTTCCAAAATGCTCTTTTAATAAATATGACCTACACCACTTTTAACAGCATATTACTCAACACTAGTGAGACTCATGTTATTGGTGGAGAGTCACGTAATTTCAAAGAAATATGGCATGACTCTCCACCAATAATTACATACAGAGGATTGGAGGATATTTCTGTAATTCAGGGATATTTGTTCCCATAGTAATTCGTTATGTATCCATAACTAAATAAACATCAGCATTTTGAAAGAGTATTTTTATAATTATTTCATTAATGAAGCATAAAGATGCCATTATTAGTTACATTGTTTTAGTTTGAATGTGGAGACTTGCACTAAGAACAGAACAGCAGGAATGTTTCCCTAGTTGGTGCTATTATTAGTGCAAAGCCCCTTAAATATTTTGGAGATCATTTTGTTTTCAAATAATGTAAAATGAGTGAGAAAAAGGCCATTCTTGAACATGGGGTGAGATATTGTTACTAATTTGTAAATAAAAACCAGTTTGTTATTTAGAATGATTTCTGTTTTTGGAGGGAGAAAATCGAACCTATCTCTTGGGTCTTCCAGTCGAGGACGGCACGCGTATTGAACCAGACTATGTAGCAACACAGCTTGCACTGCTATGCAGTGTCTTAGACCATTGCACCACTCAGGCACTGTACAATGTGACCGGTTGGGAGTGGGTACAACAGTAAGAGCAAAATAATCCTAACAAAATCAAATAAGAAAAACCTTAGTGTAACTACAGTGTTAGTAAGTAATACTGAAGTCGTGCACAATCAGTTTCTATTTAGGTTTATGTCGCCCATTTATTGTCAGTTAGAGACACAGTAGGACCCAAAAGAATAATCAGTGCTCTAACTCTGCCTTGCGCTGGTCTGGAGCAATGAAGCGGTGACACAGGGTACCATACAAAACCACAAATTACCTAAGTCCCAAGGTGTAAGCTCACAACTTCTAAAGGAGGAACCACTGTACATACACACAAACTATCTAGGTCAAATAGGGGAGAGGCGTTGTGCCGTGAGGTGTTGGTTTATCTGTTTTTTGAAACCAGGTTTTCTGTTCATTTGAGCAATAATGTGACGCAACGGAGTTCCAATGCAATAATGGCTCTATATAATACTTTACGTTTTCTTGAATTTGTTCTGGATTTGGGGACTGTGAAAAGTCCCCTGGTGGCATGTCTGGTGGAGTAAGTGTGATTGTCAGAGCTGTGTGTAAGTTGACAATGCAATGGATTTTCAACACATTCATGTTTCTTATTAAACACATTTGAATAAAAGGGGGTGATAGACAGAGAGAGAGAATGAGACATGCACTCGAGATTCAGTACACTCTTACCGCTTTCAATTTCAACCTGGATCCTCTCTCTCTCTTTCATTCTCTCTGTCTGTAAAAAAAACGCACATGCATGTAAACACACATACAGACACAGAACCAATGTTACTCACACTTAAGACACTCCACACCGTAGCTCTCATGGCTCTTATTAGTTATTATGGCGACGTAATGAGGGTTTATTATACTAAAATGTAATAGTTATTCCAGGTGTTTCAATCTTACTTGCCCCACACCCCATTTCAAGAGTTTTCCAGATGTACTGGAATCTGTTGTTTGGTGATGGGGCTGTGTGTCATGCATATTTGACCTGCAGTAATACGTGTGTGGGTGTGTTTTCCCTCTGAAAGTACTGTTTGACTGAACCGTCTCGCAGACGTCTCTCTCTTAGTCATTTCTCCACTCGGGGTACATATTCATAAATTGTCTCAGAGTAGGAGTGCTGATCTTGGATCAGTTTTTCCTTTCCGATCATAATGAATACAATTCCATTGACGATTGCATACTGTCATTTTGGACCAATGCTATTTGGGTAACTCTTCTACCCAGTATTATAACGCACCACAAATCTTATTAATAGGTATTTATAAGTGTATTCATACATTATACACTGGTGGCTCATAGAAAACGATACATTATAGGAACATTGTTTACTCCTACTATTCACTAATACTGTCTTAATGAACTACTGTTCACCAGGTCATAAATGGTAGTGTAAGTGTTATGAAGGTGACTCGTGGACTTGTGTCACGGTAAAGAGTGCTGGACATTGTGTAGCAAGCTATACAGATAGTTCACTAAGGTTTGATGATGGAGGATTTCCATTTGTTTTGACAGTGAGCCCCTTAATCCTTACCTGTCCTACCTAGCTGAATGGGGTATGCCAGTGTTAGGACACGGGCCCCCTACGGGAAGTATGTGAGTAATGCTGCTGACTAATGTTTGTCATGGCATTCAGAAACCGTGGTACATTTCCATCATATTCCTCCGCTCCCACCCTGAGGGGAAAGGTGTCTCCACCCTCCATTTCTGTCCTTTCTTTCTATCTGTAGTATTTTTTATGAAGCCTTCCATACAAGGACATAGAAACTGCTTGGAGGAAGAGCCAATGTCAAAATCCTTTCGACACCTAAACATGGCTTGGTGTAAGTTGAATCAATAAACAAATCTACACTGAACAAAAATATATACGCAACATGCAACAACTTCAAAAATGTTACTGAGTTACGGTTCATATAAGAAAATCAGTCAATTGAAATGATGTCCTAATCTAGGGATTTCACATGACTGGGAATACAGATGTGCATCTGTTGGTCAAAGATACCTTAACAAAAAAGCTAGGGGCGTGGATCAGAAAACCAGTCTGGTGTGACCACCATTTTCCTCATGCAGAGCAACACATCTCCCTCGCATAGAGTTGAATCAGGCTGTTGATTGTAGCCTGTAGATGTTGTCCCACTCATCTTCAATGGCTGTGAGAAGTTGCTGGATATTGGCGGGAACTGGAGCACACTGTCGTACACGTCAATCCAGAGCATCCCAAACATGGTCAATGGGTGGCATGTCTGGTGAGTATGCGGGCCATGGAAGAACTGGGACATTTTCAGGATCTCGTCATGGTACCTCTGCATTCAAATTGCCATAGATAAAATGCAATTGGTTTCGTTGTCCGTAATTTATGCCTGCCCATACCATAACCCTACCGCCACCTTGGGGCACTCCGGTCACAACGCTGACATCAGCAAACCGTTCACTCACACGACGCCATACACGGTATCTGCCATCTGTCCGGGGCAGTTGAAACCAGGATTCATCCGCGAAGAGCGCATTTCTCCAGTGTGCCAATGGCCATCGAAGGTGAGCATTTACCCACTGAAGTTGGATACAATGCCGAACTGCGTTGTATCCAAGGTCAAGACCCTGGTTAAGGTCAAGACCCTGGTGAGGACAAGGAGCATACAGATGAGCTTCCCTGAAACTGTTTCTGACAGCTTGTGCAGAAATTCTTTGGTTGTGCAAACCCACAGTTCCATCAGCTGTCCGGGTGGCTGGTCTCAGACGATCCCACAGGTGAAGAAGCCAGATGTGGAGGTCCTGTGCTGGCTTACTTACACGTACGTGGTGTAAGGCCGGTTGGATGTACTGCCAAATTATCTAAAACAAGAAATGGTAGAGAAAGAACATTAAATTCTCTGGCAACAGCTCTGGTGGACATTCGTGCAGTCAGCATGTCAATTGCACGCTCCCTCAAAACTTCATTAAATAGTACCCGCAAAACACCAGTCTCAACGTCAACAGTGAAGACTCCGGGATGCTGGCCTTCTAGGCAGAGTTCCTCTGTCCAATGTCTGTGTACTTTTCTTTTTATTGGCCAGAGATATGGCTTTTTCTTTGCAACTCCCGGAGTCGCCTCTTCACTGTTGACGTTGAGACTGGTGTTTTGCGGGTACTATTTAATGAAGTTGCCAGTTGAGGACTTGTGAGGCGTCTGTTTCTCAAACTAGACACTCTAATGTACTTGTCCTCTTGATCAGCTGTGCACCGGGGCCTCCCATTGCTCTTTCTATTCTGGTTAGGGACAGTTTGCGCTGTACTGTGAAGGGAATGGTACGCAGCGCTGTACGAGATCTGTAGTTTGTTGGCAATTTCTCGCATGGCATAGCCATCATTTCTCAGAACAAGAATAGACTGACAAGTTTCAGAAGAAAGTTCTTTGTTTCTGGCCATTTAGAGCCTGTAATCAAACCCCCAAATGCTGATGCTTAAGATACTCAACTAGTCTAAAGAAGGCCAGTTTTATTTCTTCTTTAATCAGAACAACAGTTTTCAGCTGTGGTAACATAATTGCAAAATGGTTTTCTAATGATCAATTAGCCTTTTAAAACTATAAACTTGGATTAGCTAACACAACGTGCCATTGGAACACAGGAGTGATGGTTGCTGATAATGGGCCTCTGTACGCCTATGTAGATATTCCATAAAAATTCAGCCGTTTCCAGCTACAATAGTCATTTGCAACATTAAAAATGTCTACACTGTATTTCTGATCAATTTGATGTTATTTTAAATGGACAAAAAATTTGCTTTTCTTTAAAAAACAAGGACATTTCTAAGTGACCCCAAACTTTTGAAGGGTAGTGTATGTATGTGAAGTGTTATGTGACAAAACTGGACATTTTAGAGTGATCTTTCATTGTCCCCAGCACAAGGTGTACATGTGTGAAAATCATGCCTTTTAATCAGCTTCTTGATATGCCACACCTATCAGCTCGATGGATTTTCTTGGCACAGGAGAAATGCTCACTAACAAGGATGTCAACAAATTTGTGCACAACATTTTAGAGAAGTAAGCTTTTTGTGCGTTTGGAAAATGTAGGGGATCTTTTATTTCAGCTGATGAAACATGGGACTAACACTTTACATGTTGTGTTGATAATTTTATTGAGTATAATATGGCCCCTTTTTGTCCCGTGAATTTAGCTACCATCATGGGCAATATTTGTTATGATTTGTCAGTCAGGTTCTCTTCCATCATTGCACTATACACATTATATGGTTGATTTACACTATTTATATGCCTACACTAACTACACACAAACGTGTCACTACATAACAAAAATTACACACCTGTGCTTCTGAGGGGTATATCCTTGCGTTGGTCACATCGTGGATGATGGACATCAGGGGTCACCATGTGAGGCTTTGGGGTCATGTAAAGGAACAACAGTTCATGAACGGTTCATGATTCGACAAGTAGTTAACCTTGATGCCCACTAAATGTTCATTCAGTGACCCGTGACTCAAAATAAGTAAGAAAGATTTCTGGGACGATTGTTGCGGGTCATGACACTGAGTTTGGTTTTATTGTCTCGCACTCTCTGGCTAAATTTAGCCTTGTTTCTGGTAAAAGCTCGATAGAGGTGACAAATGCATGCATATGACTCAAATGCCTTTGCCACACATTGTTCTAATCCCCTCTTCTCCCCCTCACTTTCTTAGTTCTTTCGTTATTTTGTGGCAACCTTTCTTTCTTCACTTTCTCTCTTTCCTCTCCTTTCACTGAATGCAATTTTGGGTCAGTGGCCAAGTCCCTTAGAGCAGGCTGACGTGAATGAAGTACGACTGTTATTCTAAAGTCAAGTACATAATGCGCACACACATGGACAGACTCTCAACACACACACACTGACTCACGTTATCCGACGATGACTGGCCTGTTGTAAGGACTGGACATGCCGTGCTATGCCTAGCTAGTAGATACTCTCTTACACTTGATCATCAGCCCATGTTTTGTTTTGCTCTAAGCTAGTTGTTCATTGCCCTGGATCATCTAAATACTTGGACAAAGACCAGGTGTTGGATAGGGTTATGGTTGTTGCTATGGTGTGTGTGTGTGTGTGTGTGTGTGTGTGTGTGTGTGTGTGTGTGTGTGTGTGTGTGTGTGTGTGTGTGTGTGTGTGTGTGTGTGTGTGTGTGTGTGTGTGTGTGCATACCATCATTGGTATGTTTTCATCACACAAGTCTAGACACTTCCATGGGGTCAGTCATCCCTTTTCAAGTGTGGCCCGGTACGGACATCAGCATGGGGGCCTTGACTGGGCGGTGACAAGAAACAACACAAAGGAATGAGAGAGAAAAAGAGAGGACAGAAAGGGAGAGCTTGAGAGTCATGGCAGGGTTTTCTATTTGGGGGATTTTGTCCCAATAGCAGGGACAGTCCGGAGACCAATTGACGTGGTTCAGTCTGGTGCTTAGAATGTAGCACCTCAGCTTCGGTTCATTCCTAGTTTACCCATTCTCCAGTCTAATTGTCCAATCTAACAAAGAAAGCCTTGGATCTTCATCACTAATAATCTCCCTCTTTCTTTTACCTCCTCTCTTCCTCCCTCCCTCTCTCCATAGTGGATGGGCTAATCCCTCGCGAGGCTTCGTCACCACTCCGGCCGGTGCGGCCCATGGACCTGCGTACCCAGGGGCTGGTGCGACCCGGGCCGGACTCAGCCATGCTGGCCCCCCACCTCCCCCCGTTCCTGGGGACCTTCTCAGCCCAGCACTGTGCCAAGTACTCCCAGCAGCTCCTGCCACAGCACATCCAGGTGAGCATCCCTTCCATAGAGATGGATAGAGAGCACACTTCCAACATAGCCTGCTTTAAAATGTAAATAGTCCTCAACTGCGCTGCCAAAGCGGCCACAAAAGAAATCAATGGCAAAGATAGGTGTGCCCTCTTTCCATATAATCCCTCTCTTTCCATTGACTGATATCACTTCCTAAATATAGTCTTCACTGCACCCAAATGAATGGGAATGTTAATGTTCTCGTTTCAGTACGAGTTTGACAGGGAGCAGAGTCGGCAGGAGAAAGAGCAGGAGAAGAGACAGGAGCTGCAGCAGCTGATGCACAAGGATAAGAGCGAGCAGAGTAAGTTACAGCGCCCCATAGCTGTGTGGAGGAAAAATGGCATGCAATAGAAATGAGTGCAACGTTATCAGTATGTTATGTATAAGGATCGCTTACAGTACCATGTAAACTATGATGACCATGAATGTCTTTTTAGAAATGCAATGTATGATGACAGCAGTGCGATCTTGTAGGTAGTTTAGGTGTTTGTGCACATGGTTTTCGGTTGTTTATTTTTGAGGCCCCACTATGATCCTCAGAATGTGGTTGTCTGTAACAGAGGGAGTTCCTTGAGATTAGTCACAGTCTATTTTCACATGAAACCTAAGTCAGAAAAAGGAAGCAAGTCACTTAATAATTGTAAATGTCATGTTGTTTGTTGTCTTTTACTTTCGGGAAGGAAGTGCCTACTAAAGAATACGACCTAGCTATCTGTCAGTCACCAAATTCCTAAGAACCCGCCCTTCAAAGTTCAGCTTCAATAAATTGTCCTTGAATAACTTGCATTATCCAAGTCATAGCAGTCAGATCTGACTAGTAATTACAAGGGAAATGCCTAGCATCTTTCCTCTTTATCTAATGTTGAAATCGTAGGTAGGCACATTGAGTACTTAGTTTAGTAGATTATAGATATTTGACTCAGAGTGAAACTGCTTGTCAGCTATTATACAATACAGATAAATCGGTATATTGGAATATATTGTTTGTGTCCCTCCGCTAACCCAAATAGATTAAGATTCAGTCAATTTAGAATGCTGCGCCTAGCTTTGGTTCATTTCCAGGTTCTTGTCTCTGATTGGGTGACTCTGTTGACGGACAGGTGCTGTGGCCAGTCCCCTGGTGAAACAGAAACTCAGAAGCCAAATCCTGAAGAGGAAGGAGCAGGCCGCCCTGGAGAGGACCGCCTCCAACCTCTTCGGCAGCACCACGCCCAGGGGTTACAGGTGAGAGACAAGCCAGGAAAGACTTTGATTAAAGTTTCTACGGAAATGTTTTTTTTTTAAAGTGACCGCGAGAGAGCTGTGTCCACTCGTGAAAATACACTGTTATTAGACTCGCGTGGCTTTGGTGGGAGTACCATCTTGTTCTTTTCACCTTTCCAATCTTGTCCCACAAATGATCCTCATAAGAGATGGAAGTAAGGAAGATTTACCTCTAAGACAATTTGGATAAGCCCGAGTGACTCATTAGATTAGGTGATAGGTTAAATAAGCCCGGCTGACTGACTTCTAATCAATGGTTGTGCCACAGGTGAAGCATTATTTCACAATACAATATTTTACTGTCCATTTTCATCAAAATGATTGTTGTGAGGTCACCAGGACATACACAAAATTGATACAGCACAATACAGCACAATACAACAAACAATTAACAATTATTGTTCATGGTTTTGGTGGATGACTCTCAACTGGCTGTTTAGGGAATTGGCCCCAGATCCTGACATGACCCCAAAGCCTCACATGGTGACCCCTGATGTCCATCACCCACTATGTGACCAACGCAAGGACATGCCCCTCAGAAGAACAGGTGAGTCATTTTTTTTTATGTAGTTTGTACTTTCTTTGTAGAGACATTTGTACTTTGTACAGTACAGTTAGAACAAGATCATTTCCTGTTCTCACTATGGTGTCATGAGGTGACACTATGGTGTCATGCAGTTGACTCCTGACAATGGTTTGGGGGTCTGCCATCAATGGCGGGCTAAACTGGAGCACAGGAGTGCTGATCTAAGATCTGTTTTGCCTTTGAGTACGTCATGAATAAGATACATGGACAGGGGGGGTGGACCTGATCCTAGCACTCTTATACTCACTTTATGAATACCGGCCCAGGTATTCCAGAGCAAATGAAGGTACTACATGCCTTTTAACACAGAGTAGGTAATGCTTGAGAAGGCAATACAGATTCATTTTAAAAGGAGCCATATCACATTACTTCCATTTGTAGTTGTCTGGTGAGTTATGCAGTTCGATGCATGTTAACACACATATACCGAACATTGATGTAGAGAGAGGCAGACACAGAAAGAGACAGAGACAAAGTGGGAGTTACCAAGCCTACAAGGAAGGAAAAATGAGAGAGAGAGAGAGAGAGAGAGAGAGAGAGAGTTTGAGTTTTTATAAAACCTTTATTTTTTACTCAAATGTTAACATAAAATAATGACACACTGCCTTTTCAGAAATAAAACAACAAATGTAATTCCTAAACAAAAATAAATACATAACATATACATTCAACTTATTTCATCAGCAAAAAAATAATTTCCCCTCCTCTACAAAACAAAGCGCTCCTTCGTAAGCCCACTTCTCCTCAAATAATAGGAGATCTTTTACAGCTGAAAAGAACTCAAAATCTACTTTTATTCTTGCTTTCACTAAACCTTTAAAAACACATCTTACATCCTGCCCATATCCCGTTTCTATCTTATGTTTCCTACTCAGAAAAATTGACATCTTAGCTTGTCCCAAAACAAAATTTAACATTTGACATTTTCTTTTCTGTTGTTTACTATAATGAAACCCCAAAATAAAAACAGTGTTATTGAAAAACTCCCCTACAGCTTTAAACAAAGATTCCAGCATTTCCAATAGAGGTTTTATCCTCTCACACTCCATAAAACAGTGAAAAATGGTTTCTCTTATATTACAAAAAGGACATCCATCTCTAACATCTGAGTTAATAACAGATACAAAAGCATTAACTGCAATGATGCCATGTAAAACCCTCCATTGCATATCACCAGTACCCTTTTGTAACGGTGGTTTGTACAGTGCTCTCCATGCTGGCTTTACCTTGTCATCAATGCCCAATTTTACCCTCCATGGAGTATCTTTTCTATTTTTCAATTTATCTTTATTCAACACCTTGACACACCCCCTATACAAGTCCTTCCCATTCACCTCATCCAAACCCACCTCCTCCAACCCTCTCAAATCCAGCAATAACGCCTTTCTTTCTGACTCTGGGATATTTGGTGTAATCCCTAGTTTTGGAAATGAGACGTCTTCATCTTGCACAATCTTCTTGTGGCTACTAAGCATACCCCATTCTTCCGCTGACAGAGCCTTCCTACAGCTCCCCAGCATTTGTCCGACAATCCTTTCCGACCTCATCCCCAAATGTTCTGCCACCCGTCTTCCATCCATTAAGGCGGGCCCAGCCATGGCCATTAACTGTCTTAAGGTGATGATTTTCCCCTTCACCAGAATCTTGGAGAAATGTGGAACAGCTGCAGTTGTACAGTCCAGTCTTGCCCCATACACCAGAGGTTCCTCCAACAGCCAATGCACTGACTCCGCTGAAGTTCTTCTGGACACCTTCATTACGCTCCACACTCTGAGAAGGCCTCTGTAAAACGGAGGTACTCCCTCCCTAGAAATCTGGCTAATATCAACCAGAAATAAAGCCTTCTTTAAACCTAATCCTCCAACCCGCTGTAATATAAGACCTGCCACCCCTCTCCACACCACATTTTCCGGTCCATAAAGCAACCTTTGAATAAACTGAAACCGGAAAGCAGCAGCCCTACTAGCAAGATGTACAAGACCTTGTCCCCCCTCCTCTTTTGACAAATACAAAACACTTTGTGGAACCCAGTGATATTTATCCCAAAAGAAATCCACAATAATTGCCTGTATCTTAGCCAGAAGGCCAGATGGTGGTTCTAAAACTGACAACCGATGCCACAGTGCAGATGCAATCACATTGTTAACTATAATAGTACGCCCCCTGTATGACATACGAGATAGTAACCAACGCCATCTCCTCATCCTCCCTTCCACCATTTCAACCACCCCACTCCAATTTTTTTCCATAGTCCCCTCATCTCCTAGGTACACTCCAAGATACTTAAAACCTCCCTTACACCATTCTAGCCCCCCTGGCAAAGCCATGATCCCCCCAGACCATTCTCCAATCTGTAAAGCACAACTCTTTTCCCAATTTACCTTTGCAGAGGATATTCCCCTAAAACGATCAACCATTAGACTCAAACTATCCACCTCCGCTTGATTTTTCACTAGCACAACTACATCATCAGCATAGGCTGAAAGACGAATAGGAGGAATATCCTCTGAAAGGCACACCCCTGCAATACGACTTCTAATGCTATTTAGTAGTGGCTCTATAGCAATAGCATATAACATCCCTGACATAGAACATCCCTGCCTAATACCTCTACACACTTTAAAAGGAGCACTCAAACCACCGTTAACTTTCAATACACTTTCAATGTCACCATATATCACCTTTATCATGGCAATAAAACCAGAGATGAACCCAAACGCTTCAAACGTGTGCCATAAATATTGATGTTCAACTCGGTCAAATGCCTTTTCCTGATCAATTGAAATTAGACCAGCATCCAACCCAATAGCCCTAGAGACGTCCAAAAAATCACGAATCAGAGAAATGTTATCCCCTATCTGCCTGCCAGGAACACAGTAGGACTGATCCGTATGTATGATTTGCCCCATCACCTCCCTCAGCCTGTTGGACAAAGCCTTTGACAATATTTTATAATCAGTACACAATAAAGCCACCGGCCTCCAGTTCTTCACCTCCCTCGGGTCACCCTTTTTAGGCAGTAGGGTGAGGACAGCCCTTCTGCAGCTTATTGGTAGTAACCCTCCGGTTAAACTATCATTAGCTACTTCTAACCAATCCTCTCCCAACATAGCCCAAAAAGACTTAAAAAAGTCAACGGGAAGCCCATCAATGCCTGGTGCCCTTCCATTTTCCATGCCTTTTAATGCAGTGTATAAATCCTGCAAAGACAATGGTTGCTCAAGCTCAACCTGAGCTTCTGCAGGCACCTTTGGGAGCCCATCAAAGAACTGCTGTGTCACTGTTTTGTCCTCTTTGTACTCACACTTGTAGAGCTCAGCATAGAACTCTACTGCCCTCTTTCTAATTTCACTAGGGCTAGTGAGCTCTTGTCCAACAGCTGATTTGAGACAATGAATAATTTTTCTTTGTCCATTCTTTTTCTCTAAACCAAAGAAAAATTTGGATGAGGCATCCATTTCAGATATGCCCTGAAATTTACTTCTCACCAATGCCCCCTGTGCTCTGATACCCAGCAGATCTGCCAATGCAGCTTTTCTCCTCTTGAGGGCCTGAGTATGGCCTCGATCTCCTGTGGTCTCAACCAACGTCATGAGTTCCACTATTTCAATCTCTAGGGCTTTCATTGATCTGGTGATATCCTTGGTGACATTCCTTGTGTATTGATTACAAAATTGTTGAATCTGGATTTTCCCTATATCCCACCATTGTTGAAGGGATACAAAACTGGCCTTTTGAGACCTCCACCTCTCCCAAAAAAAACTGAAACAATTCCTGAAGTGAGCATCACTCAATAAAGTTATATTAAAATGCCAGTATGCGCTTTTAGGTTTTACATCGTTAATGAACACCACCTCTGTTATTAAACAATGATCAGAAAATCCCACTGGAGTTATCACACTTGATTTACAGACCTGAGATTGATGCTCAAAAACATAAAACCTATCTAACCTGGCCATAGAGATGATGTTCTCTCTCACATGCGCCCAGGTGTACTGCCTTGTTCCTCCATGTTGACTCCTCCAAATATCACACAGTTCATTTGTTACAATAAGGCGTTTTAAAAACGTCCTTGAGGCTATATGAGGTTCTTGGTGATTTCTATCTAAATCACTAACTGTGCAGTTAAAATCCCCAGCAATAAACAAATAATCTTCTTTGTTACATTTCTCAATGGTATTTGATAATGTCTCTAAAAAACCTACCCTCTCAACTGTCACCACAGGGGCATATACATTTATCAGACACATATTGATGTTTTCATACCTTGCTCTAACTTTTAATAACCTCCCCTCAACTACCTCTTCAACCTCATATGACAAAGGCAAAAACCCTTTTGAGAACAAGATAACCACACCCCCACTTTTTGAGTTTTTATGACTACACACCACTGTCCCCCCCCACTCCTGTTGCCACATAACTTCATTTTCCAAATTACTATGCGTTTCTTGTAGAAAAATTATGTCACTTCCCTTTCCCCTCATTAACTCATACACCATGGCTCTTTTTTTAACATCTCTTGCCCCATTTACGTTTAAAGAAGAGATCTTAAAACTGCTCATGGAAAAGAAAAAAATACAGAGGAAGATACAGCCACCACATCTCTTTACAGAGTTAAAACTGCAACTGAACTCTTTCATTTTCTTTAGAATTTGCATCACTTATTACTCTCGTGACCACTTTCTTGAGTCTAGCAATTTCAGGGCTTTTCAAACCTCCCCCTGTAATTTTTGACATCAGAAACTTTGCTGATTCAATAAACAATTCACGTTCAGGGAAAAAATCAGTTACATTGTAATCCTGCATATATTTCTTCCCTTTTGTCAACTTCAGAAATTGACGTATCTTCTCGATCCCATACCTCCCTTCCACCCCATCTATCTCACTATATTGTTGTGACGCGTCAGATGACTCACTCTCGCTATCCTCCCCAGAAGAAAACCCCATCTCTACAACCTGGTCATCTTCACCTGATTTATCCATCTCTACCTTTCTCTTAGAATTAGACCCTTCACCACCCCTTAAATTCTTCCTTTTACTCCTCGGTATTTTGAAAACATCCGCTTCCTTTTCCGTTATTTCAATCTCCTCTTGACCTCCAATTTCATTTTCCAGCACCACCTCAGCGACGGCAGTCGCAATCTCACCTAGTGTTTCCCCTCCCTCTTTGTTCTGATCTACCACACTTGCCCCCGTATCCACAATGCCTTCCTCTCCTACTTTTCCAACCACATCTGCCCACCTTCTCTCTTCCCCTACACCTGTAGTATTTTCATCCCTTCGCTGTGGTACGTTAGTTGCACCCGCACTAAAGCTACTACCAGGCTCAGCGCGTTCATTCTCGGGACAATTACGCACCAAATGCCCCTCTCTTCCACATCCAAAACATTTCATTGATTCAGTAGATGCATAGAAGACATAATCAAATCCATCAATCTTAAAACTAAACGCTAAATTCAGTTCATCTCCTTCCTTTTTTAAAATCATATGCACTTGTCTCCTATGAGACACGACATGTTTCAACAACGGAGATTTGCATCCAAAAGGAACCTTCTTTATTGTAGATACGATTTGACCATGGCGAGATAACTCTCGCTCTAACACTTCATCTCTAACAAATGGTGGCACGTTAGAAAGCATAACTTTCTTCGCCGGATTCATAAGCGGAAATACCGGCGTCTGTGTCTCCCGCAACACAACACCCCTCTCAACTATCTTATTCACCTTTTCAATTGAATCTAAGAATATCACTACAGCGCTATTCATCCTTGAGGCTGATTTAATGCTATCATACCCAATGATAGCACCCACAGCCAAGCTACATTCTTCCACTGAACACCCAGCCGCAGCAGGAATTTTTACTCCATGCCTCCGACTAAGTTTTTCAAACTCTACATTTCCGCGAGTGGCCATTGCAACCAGCCCCACCCGCTGGTTGTGCCCTCGCGAAAAACCAACCTCAAAGATCCCACCACCCCTATACGTGCTTATTGATAATTAAAACAATATACCCTTAAAACAACTAAACTAATCAATATATATATATATGTACATACCAAAACCCAATAGAGTGAAAAGAAATTCCATTCGCTCTCACAAACACTCTGCTTGACGACTCACTCCCAGCATGCACTCCGACGAGAGAGAGAGAGAGAGAGAGAGAGAGAGAGAGAGAGAGAGAGAGAGAGAGAGAGAGAGAGAGAGAGAGAGAGAGAGAGAGAGAGAGAGAGAGAGAGAGAGAGAGAGAGAGAGAGAGAGAGAGAGAGAGAGAGAGAGAGAGAGAGAGAGAGAGAGAGAGAGAGAGAGAGAGAGAGAGAGAGAGAGAGAGAGAGAGAGAGAGAGAGAGAGAGAGAGAGAGAGAGAGAGAGAGAGAGAGAGAGAGAGAGAGACTAAAGTATGTGTAAAATGAACCACGTGTGAGAATGTCAGACATGTCTTTCTGACTGGGTGTGTGAATGACGTGCGGACATAGAGGCCAAACTTTCCACCATGCACAAATTAACTAATAGGATAGAGATAGTCCTCAATGCCATGGTCACAGAGTTGAACAATTGCAAAGGTGTGGCCTCTTTCCATTATATGCATAAGTACTACTAAGGAGTGGTCCCTACTAAACTATGTCACCTGGAGGACTATTGCAATGCCATTATTTACCTGTGTTACCGTAGCAGCATTGGACATTTGCGGCTACACACCCCTCTACCTCTGTATTAAAATCCGACAACAATACCATACTGTCATGGGTGTCTTTTGTCTGTGCTAAGCCACTCGCTGATTGATCGTTTGGTTAGGCCTATTGTGGCCATTGCCAAAGTAAACATGAAACTTTTGGCACTGCTGTCAACTCTTTTGTTATTTGTTCAGCTGGGGTGTAGAAGAGGTTTTGGGTTTTGTTATGTAAAAGGTTATTGCTTTATGCTGACATAGCACATTATGGATTTGTAGCCATTTTTAGTTTAATACTGTTGGGGTCGGTTATGGAATGGCGAAGGAGGAATTCAGATATTCGGCACAATCTACTTTTTTTTGTTTTTTTTGTGTGTGTGTGTGTGTGTGTATTTGCATGTACGTGTGTGTGCGTTAATTAATGCGTGTTTGTGTGCGTCTGCGCATGTTTGCTCGTGTGTGTGTGTGTGTTCAGCCTCGGAGCCCATCCTGAAGGTGAAGAGTAAACTGAAGAAGCACATCAACTCCAGACAGAACCCTCTCCAACGCAAAACCAGTGCTCCCCCTACTGTCAAGCACAGAACACCGGACACTCAGGGTAACGTAGTCCTTCCTGCCTCGTTGTGTACACCGTCTATCAAACCAACCTCTATCTCTTCCTGGTGCTGTAGCCACAGTGTCTGAGCACTTTGGCCTCGGCCTAACACTAACATTCCTGGGTCGTATTCATTAGGGCACAAAGTAGAATATATATTTTTTCTCAGCGGTAAATGTAAACAAGCATTTCCTATTGGACAATTACAGTGAGTTTACATCCCTTTGGTGCCAAATGAATATGGCCAGGGTCTTGTTGATGAAGTGATTAGTTGAATCAGGTGTGTTAGTGCTGGGCGGACTAGTGTTTGTGTACCGCCACTAACACACACACACACACACACACACAAATCTGTTATCCTATATGTCAGTATCTCTTTAGCTGATTGGCTATCCCTCCCTTCCATCCTGCAGACTATTCCCCCAGCAGCAGTAGCACTCCAGTGTCGGGGTGCAGCTCGCCCAATGACAGCCTCCTCTCGGATAGCCCACTTACTACCGGACTGGCCCACGAGGTGAGTCCCACTCATCCACCCTTCGCACCTCTCTCCTCCAACCCCACTGTAATCCCAAGTACATTATAAGTATATTGTGACAATCAGTAATTACAATACTGGTAACTATAAGAATAATTTCACAGTAAAAATGATCACACTAATGTTAAGTGTGACCCAGTTTATGTATACAATATGTTATTGTAATTTAAAAAAAAAGAAGCTAAAACTGATTTTAATTCATGAAATCTGTTCCAAAGCATTCCCATGAATAAAAAACGAGACATAAGTGATCGTATCTCGACGTAATCAAGATATGAAATAATTGTTATTTTCAAATACAATTTATTTTTGGGCTTAGTTGTGGTCAATTTGCAGTGTACAAATGATTATAATTATGTTCCGGCCGCACGACCATCCGCTCCAACAATAATTGGCCCGCGACTGAATCTAGTTGCCTACCTCTGCAGTATAGTATGTGCCTGTTCTGCTCAACTCCCCCTGTATCCAACAAGCATCAACAGAATTAACACTTCCATACCTGATTGAGCCATTTCGTACCACCACACACAATGTCACACGATGTCACATTCACTACCATATTAGAACACACACTAGATACAGTATCACAGTTGCTTCAGAATCTCAGTATAAGAACAACATGAGTGTCAGGGCCAGAATTGGTTATGGATTCCCACGAAGATTAGTGAGGTGTGTGTGTTCAGGTTTAAAATAACTTTATTAGCTATAAATGGCGTTCAACATGTTTCCTCCCGTGGAATTGTATTCCTTTACTACAACAGATACAGTGGGGAGAAGTATTTGATACACTGCTGATTTTGCAGGTTTTCCTACTTACAAAGCATGTAGAGGTCTGTAATTTGTATCATAGGTATACTTCAACTGTGAGAGACGGAATCTAAAACAAAAATCCAGAAAATCACATTGTATGATTTTTAAGTAATTAATTCTCTCTCTTCAATAGGCCAGTTTAAAACATTTGGCCACCCGACTGTACTGTACCATGACACATTACACATTAACATTGGATTAATGTTCAAATGACATGCCCTTTTCAGTTTCCAAAGAACATGTTGTAAAATGATTTTTCATCACTCAGATTTCAGCAATCTGAATTTTTTTCTGCTTACACTTATACTACACACAGCAAATTCTTCAGTGTTAAATCAACACTAAAAGTGTGGACCTGTATAGACACTGGAACAGTGTTAAATTAACACACTGCCTAGTGTAAAGACTTATTTGCATATTTCCCATAGTGCCTTGCCATTCGAGTGATTTGTAGAGTTACTACCAATGACTGTATTTGTCAGTGACAAAGACATGGTTGTTGCATTCATCCATTTTCAGTCTTGTGGAGTTCACCAAGTGAGATCCAAAGCGAATATGTTAACATTAAAATTACATTCTTTAACACAGTACAGTATTTCATAAGGCCTTATTTCAAGGGCCTAGTTTTTGTCCTGATACTCATTGTATACAGGCCACAACAGGCCTGTATACCATTATGCTGGCTTGCAAAGTGATGTGTAACTCTTATTGGAATCCAGCCAGAGTGGGGATATTCAACCTTTGGAATGACCTGCAACTAGGGCTGTTACAGTCATGGAATTTTGGATGATGGTTATTGGCCAGCCAAATGACCATAATAAACGTTTGAATATCAAAAAAATTAAATTGAAGACACATTTTCACCTCTCCTCCGCACCTGACTGCATGTGCTGCCATAGAAATAGAATGAATAGAACGGGCGTCCCCATTTCAAGTCTATGATGGCATAATGGATGGACTGGTGGCTATTGCGAGTGTACCCATAGAAGCAAAGCAGGATGTCACGATCGTTGAATGAGGAGGACCAAAGCGTGGTGAGCGTACATATTCCTTTATTTCGGATGACGCTGACAAAAACAATAACCAATCAAAAACGACCGTGAAGCCTAAGGGCTATAATGCTACAAACAAAGACAACTTCCCACACCCACAGGTGGGGAAAAAGGGTACCTAAGTATGGTTCCCAATCAGAGACAACTATAGACAGCTGTCCCTGATTGAGAACCATACCCGGCCAAACACAAAGAAATAGAAAACATAGAACACAAAACATAGAATGCCCACCCCAACTCATGCCCAGACCAAACCAAAATAGAGACATAAAAAGGATATCTAAGGTCAGGGCGTGACACAGGAAGTGTTGATTGAGCCACATTCCATTGCATGAGCCACATCAGTTAACATAATTTGAATGAACATTCTACATTACCAAGGAAATGATTGCATCACAATACCAGGCAACCGTTGCGATTGTACCCATGAGTTTACCAGTGAAATTGACAGGGTTAGAGGTTCCAAGTACGTTATATTCATTCTATTTCTATGTGTGCTGCTGCAGGGAGTGTCTTTTGCAAAAACACCTTGCTTGTTTCAGCAAGGAGCAACAAAGTTTCAGCATGTTTTTAAGAGTCCATGTTACCATGGAAAAACGGACTCAACCACACGAAGGCCGGTTATGACTGTTAATTTATTTGTATTACAGTTTTCACAGGTTACACAGTTATACGGTAATTGTGCCAGCCCTAACCGCAATCTACATTCAGAATAACTACACGGGTTGGGAAAACTATGATATGAAACTACCTAAAGCAACTTAACTGGAACAACCATTTCAGTAACAAATGCAATATGTCCAAGTAACATATTGGATAAGTTTAGAAAACGTATGTAATTTATATTTAAGTAGCATAAGATTAATTTATCAATGTACAGGCAAAAACATAGATATTGAAACAAACCATTCTAAAAAATCAACCTGCAATAGAGCATGCTGGGAAATAGGATAATGATGGGCGTGGTTTTGGTTCAACTGTAGTAGTAACACTAGGGTTATTTTACACCAATGAGTGTTAATTAAACACTTACAGTGAAAAATCAACATTCATTAACACTGGCCAATTTGCTGTACAGTAATAAAAGTTTCAAACTATTCTAACAGACATGGAATCACGGAGGACTGAAGTTTGATACCCCAGCAGTTCGTCATTGAGGACATACTACTTAACTGAATCAAGTTCCAATGACTAAAGTTGTTTGAGTCAACACCAATTTATTTCAATTGAATCAAATGAAATTGTATTTGACACATGAGCCGAATGCAATGGGTGTAGACTTTACCGTGAAATGCTTGCTTACGAGCCCTTCCCAACAATGCAGAGCTAAAACATGAAAGTACAAATAAATATAGTAACACGAGGGATAAAACACACAAGAATGGAGCTCTATACAGGGAGTACCAGTACCAGATCAATGTGCAGGGGTGCAAGCTATTATAGATATGTACATGAAGGCAGGCGGGTTTGGCAGTTATGTTTTACAGTGTGCGTGACTTATTGTGTCCCCTCCCTCCCTCCATCAGGCTCAGAGGTTGCTGCTCCAGGATGGCACACTGGCCAACTTCTCCTTGCCCTGCTCCACCGCCCTGCCCACCAACAGCGCCAGGCTGCCCACCCAGGGTGACAGGGAGTCGGGTAGCCACCAGAGGGTGGCCAGGGTATTGCCCCAGGTCTACCTGCCCATGGAGGGCCTCAGTGCTGCCCAGCTGGCTCACCAACGCCTCCAGCCCTTGCTCATCCTGGAGCCCTCAGTGCTGCTGCACACACAGCTAGTCACTGGTGAGAAACACACACAGATATGCACGCGCACACACACACACGCACACACACACACACACACACACACACGCGCGCGCACACACAAGCACTCCCACTCATAGGGTACATATACTGTACACTGAGTGTACAATACATTAGGTTCTCTTTCCATGACATAGACTGACCGGGTGAATGCGGTGAATCCAGGTGAAAGCTACGTCACTTAAATGCACTTCATTCAGTGTAGATGAAGGGGAGGGGACAGGTTAAAGAAGGATTTTTAATGCTTCAGACAATTGAGACAGGGATTGTGTATGTGTGCCATTCACAGTTTGAATGGGCAAGACAAAAGATTTAAGTGCCTTTGAATGGGGTCTGGTAGTAGGTGCCAGGCGCACCGGTTTGAGTGTGTCAAGAACTGCAATGCACACTCAACAGTTTCTCATGTGTATCAAGAATGGTCCACCACCCAAAGGACATCCAGCCGACATGACTGTGTGGAGCATTAGTGTCAACATGGGCCAGCATCCCTGTGGATCGCTTTCGACACCTTGTAGAGTCCATGCCCAAGACAAATTGAGGCTGTTCTGAGGGCAACAAGGGGTGAAACTCAATATTAGTAGTTCCTAGTGTTTAATACACTCAGTGTAGATATGTATGCATACTCACACAAACACACACGCCACACCTACAGTCATCCTGGAGTCCTCAGGACGGCTGCACATGAAGAGAAACACACTCGGAGCGACACTGCCCTCTATTGATCGTTTGACTGAATGCCACTTATCCTACTGATCTAGACATGTGGAACTTTCCCTACTCTATAATGGATCTGGTTGATCTGGGAGTGACTACACAGACCTAGCCAATCAGAACATTCCACCACACTGTCTGCTTCCTCTCTGGTCGTTCTCACAACGTTTTAGTCAAACATGATGATCCTGACCTCTCTATTTCTCTCAACCCTTTCTTTCTCCCCCATCCCTATCGCTCTCCATGTTCACCCTCCTTGCTTCCTCTCCCTCCCCCTCGCCTCTTTCTGCCTCCCCTTCACCCCACCTCTCTCTCCTTCAGTGCGAGGCCTGAGCCCTGGCCCTCTCCAGTACCCCTCCTCCAGACTGGAATGCCTGGCTCCCCCGGGCCCCCACAGACCCCTGGGTCGGACCCGCTCTGAGCCCCCCCTGCACTCTCACCACCACCAGCACCAGTTAATGCAGCAGTACCACAACGCACTGCTGCTGGAGAGACTCAAACAGAACACACACCTGGGCAAGGTGAGAGAACACACCATTTTTGGACACACACATTTTAGGGACTGTTGAGCAACACACACACATACATGCACACACAAACCAAGGTGATCTTAAAGAGGGGCATAGACAAAGACACACACACACACACACACACAGTCTGATTCAGAGGGGTTGGGTTAGGTTTAGGGTCAACCCTAACCCTACAACTGACTAGGTATCCCCCTTTCCTCTTTCCTTTCTTGTACAGCTAACTTTGTGGGGACAAGCAATTCAGTCCCATTCAAAATCCTATTTTCCCTAACCCTAAACCTAACCCTAACCTATACTCTAACCCCAACCCCAACCATAACCCAAAAACCTAACCTTAACCCTAAACCTAACCCTAGCTCCTAACCCTAACCCTAAATCTAACCCTAACTCTTAACGTAATTCTGACCCTAACACTAATTCTAACCTTAACCCTAAACCCCCTAGAAGTAGCATTTGACGTCGATGGGACGAACAAATGTCCCCAGTTGGTCAAATTTTGTTTGTCTACTATTCTTGTGTGGACTTACACACACACACACACAGCACAATACAAATTACATCTAGATACCGCATAATAGTGCTCACCAACACAAAAAGAAGAGGGAAGACTGATGCATGACCTTTGACTTTAAGAGTGTGTCTGTGTCTCTCCCTCATCAGCTCATGACCAAGTCCAGTGAGAAGCCTCGTGTCACACAGATCCCCTCGAAGGACATGGACCCGGCGGAGACCGGGCCTGGGGACGGCTACCAGAGGAGGAGACAGAGTGGGACCAGTAGCACTGAGTCAATGTGGGACACAGAGTCCACCTCCTCAGGCAATTACCTAGGAGATCACACCATGGAACACACACCTCTGATGAATCAGGTACACAGACACAAACATATGCACGTAGGTGCGCACACACAAACACAGATATACACACACATATAAACACACACAAAGAGACCTATAGGTCATACATAAACACAATTATTATAGTAGTCCCACTCTCAAATATACACTATATACAGAAGTGGATTTGGCTATTTCAGCCATACCCGTTACAAACAGGTGTACAAAATCAAGCACACAGCCATGCAATCTCCATAGACAAACATTGGCAGTAGAATGGCCTTACTGAAGAGCTCAGTGACTTTCAACATGGGACTGGCATAGGATGCTACCTTTCCAACAAGTAATTTCGTCAAATTTCTGCTAGAGCTGCCCCAGTCAACTGTAAGTGCTGTTACTGTGAAGTGGAAACGTCTAGGAGCAACAATGGCTCGCTCAGCCACGAAGTGGTAGGCCACACAAGCTTACAGAACGGGACCGCCGAGTGGTGAAGCGTGTAGTGCGTAAAAATCATCTGTCCTCATTTGCAATACCAGCCAACCTCTTTTGACCTCGGTGGGTCTATTTATGTAAGGGAGTGTGTACACTTATTACCATGACATTATTAACAGGGTTGCAAAACTTACTACGGAGTTCCAAACTACCTCTGGAAGCAACATCAGCACAAGAACTGTTCATCGGGAGCTCCATGAAATGGGTTTCCATGGCCGTGTAGCCGCACACAATCCTAAGATCACCACGCACAATGCCAAGCGTTGACTGGAGCTGTGTAAAGCTCGCTGCCATTGGACTCTGGAGCAGTGGAAACGCATTCTCTGGAGTGATAATTCACGCTTCAATGCATAGTGCCAACTGTAAAGTTTGGTGGAGGAGGAATAATGATCTGGGGCTGTTTTTCATGGTTCGGGCTAAGCCCCTTAATTCCAGTGAAGGGACATTTTTACGCTACAGCATACAATGACTTTCTTTCAACTTTGTGGCAACATTTTGAGGAAGGCCCTTTCTGTTTCAACATGACAATGCCCCTGTGCACAAAGCGAGTTCCATACCGAAGTGGTTTATCGAGATCGGTGTGGAAAAACTTGACTGGCCTGCACAGAGCCCTGACATCAACCCCATTGAGCATGTTTGGGATGAATTTTAACGCCGACTTCGAGCCAGGCCTAATCGCCCAACATCAGTGCCCGACCTCACTAATGCTCTTGTGGCTGAATGGTCGCAAATCCCCGCGATAATGTTCCAACATCTAGTGGAAATCCTTCTCAGATCAGTGGAGGCTGTTATAGCAGCAAAGGGGTGGACCAACCGCATATTAATGCCCATCATTTTGGAATGAGATGTTTGATGATCAGGTGTCCAGATACTTTTGGTCATACATGTGCAGACCAGCTGGCTGGAGTGTTTACTGACATTTTCAGTCTCTCTCTATCCCAGTCTGCTGGCCCCACTTGCTTGAAGATGTCCACCATTGTTCCTGTACCCAAGAAAGCAAAGGTAACTGAACTAAATGACTATCACCCCATAGCACTCACTTCTGTCATCATGAAGTGCTTTGAGAGGCTAGTTAAGGATCAAATCACCTCTACCTTACCTGACACCAAAGACCCACTAAAATTTGCATACCGCCCCAATGGAACCGCAATTGATGCAATCGCCATTGCACTGCACACTGCCCTATCCCATCTGCACAAGAGGAATACCTATGTAAGAATGCTGTTCATTGACTACAGCTCAGCCTTCAACACCATAGCACCTTCCAAGCTCATCATTAAGCTTGGGGTCCTGGGTCTGAACCCCGCCTTGTGCAACTGGGTCCTGGACTTACTGACGGGCCCCCAGGTGGTGAAGGTAGGAAATAACACCTCCATTTTTGCTTATCCTCAACACAGGGGCCCCACAAGGGTGCTTGCTCAGCTCCTTCCTGTACTCCCTGTTCACCCATGACTGCGTGGCCACGCACGTCTCCAACTCAATCATCAAGTTTGCAGACGACTCAACAGTAGTAGGCCTAATTACCAACAATGACGAGACAGCCTACAGGGAGGAGGTGAAGGCCCTGGGGAGTGATGCCAGGAAAATAACCTCTCCCTCAACGTCAACAAAATGAAGGAGCTGATCGTGGACTTCAGGAAACAGCAGATGGAGCACACCCTTATCCACATCGATAGAACAGCAATGGAGAAGGTGAAAAGCTTCAAGTTCCTCGGTGTACACATCACTGACAAACTGAAATGGTTCACCCACACAGACAATGTAGTGAAGAAGGCACAACAGTGCCTCTTCAACCTCAGGAGGCTGAAGAAATTCGGCTTGGCCCCGAAGATCCTCACAAACTTTTACAGATGCACAATTGAAAGTATCCTGTCGGGCTGAATCACCGCCTGGTACGGCAACCGCACCGCCCGCAACCGCAGGGCTCTCCAGATGGTGGTGCGCTCTGCCCAATGCATCACCGGGTGCACACTACCTGCCCTCCAGGACACCTACAACATCCGATGTCACAGGAAGGCCATAAAGATCATCAAGGACATCAACCACCCGAGCCACTGCCTGTTCACCCCGCTATCATCCAGAAGGCGAGGTCATTACTTGTGCATCAAAGCTGGGACCGAGAGACTGAAAAAAGGCTTTTATTTCAAGGCCATCAGACTGTTAAATAGCCGTCACTAGCCAGCTACCACCCGGTTACTAAATTCTGCACCTTAGAGGCTGCTGTCCTATATACAGTGTACATAGGCATGGAATCACTGTTCATTTTAATAATGGAACAGAAGTCACTTTAATTATGTTTAAATCATGTTTACATACTGCTTTACTAATTGTATATGTATGTACTGTATTCTATTCTACTGTCTTTTTAGTCAAAGACATTCCGACATTGCTCGTCCTAATTTATATATTTCTTAAATCCATTCTTTTACTTCTTCTTGTGTGTATTGTTGTGAATTGTTAGATATTACTGCACTGTTGGAGCTAGGAACACAAACCTTTCGCTACACTCGCAATAACATCTGCTAAATATGTGTATGTGACCAATACAATTAGTTTTGATTTGTAGCTTCAGTTCAGGCCACCTTTCTGGCTCTCCAATAGAGGGTGCCATGGCATTACGGCTCACTCTGTTAGTCATCCCTTAGTCATGGCTTTTACAAGGTGCTGTAGTTGGGCTATTTTATGTTGTTGCTAAAGTAACTCCTAATAACCTTCTGGGTAAACAAGTAAACAAACATTTAGCCTTTAAAATGTTTGTTTTTTAACTTTTCACCTACGTTTTTTTCCCCCTCCCGCTCTCCCTCCCTTTCTATATTTTTATCTATCCCCCCTCCCTCCAGTCATTTCGTTGGGAGCAGCCCAGGCACCTCCAGGTCCCGACAGACAGGCGTAGACAAGCGACCCACCTGGACCCCCTGGGTGTGCCCGTGGTTCTGGGCCCTGCCCACCGGCCCCTCGGTCGCGCCCAGTCCTCCCCTGCCTCCACCTCTCTACCCCCTCCTCCACGGCCCACAGACACTCCACAGTCTCTGGCCGGCCCTGGTCCGGAGACCACCGCCAAGCTACGCTTCACCACTGGTGAGAGACACTTGGGGAGTGCTGTACGATACACCGTGCTTGTTGTATCTTGTTGTATCTCGTGTACAACATACTGTATATTCAGAAGGTGCTGTAGGTCCCATCCATAGAATTATTAGCACTTAATGTATTAGGATCTCTGTGGTCCCGTCTACTATCTATCTGTCTGGCTGGCTTTCTACCTATTTTGTATGGTCTCTAAACTACAATGTGTGTCGGTGTGTGTGTAGGTCTGGTGTATGACTCTCAGATGCTGAAGCACCAGTGCACCTGTGGCGACAACAGCCGACACCCCGAGCATGCTGGAAGAATCCAAAGCATCTGGTCCAGACTTCAGGAGAGAGGCCTCAGGAACCAGTGTGAGGTAGGTACAATATAAAGCACTACACAGCAGCACATACTACACTACAATATTCTAGCGTCAGAGGGTTTGGGTTAAATGCGGAAGACACATTTCAGTTAAATACATTCAGTTGTAAAACTGGCTAGGTATCTCCCTTTCCCTTTCTACACGACACCACAGAACTAAATATGTTGGTTGAAACTCCTGTTATGAACACTGCTGCCACCTAGGGTTACACCCCAGCACTGCACCCCCCCTTCCTTTGCTAAGGCCCAGGTTTTCTTAGATCAAACTTTGTGTTTTGTTTGTCACTTTAAACAGTCCCATTGAGGTCAGAAGACCTATTTTCCAAGGGAGGCCTGTGTGTGTACCGATGCTGTAATTTGTGTGCGTTCATGGGTGTATGTGTGCATTCGTGAGTGCGTTTGCGAGTGTATGCATGTGGACCAATGTGTGTATGCGCCTGCCTGCATGCGCCTGTGTGTGTGTGTGTGTGTGTGTGTGTGTGTGTGTGTGTGTGTGTGTGTGTGTGTGTGTGTGTGTGTGTGTGTGTGTGTGTGTGTGTGTGTGTGTGTGTGTGTGTGTGTGTGTGTGTGTGTGTGTGTGTGTGGTGCGTTGGTTAATTCTAAATGGCATGGTGTGTGTGTGTGCACTCCTCCAGTGTATCCGGAGCAGAAAGGCAACTCTGGAGGAGCTTCAGTCTGTCCACTCTGAGAAACACGTCCTGCTGTACGGCACCAACCCACTCAACCGCCTCAAACTGGACAACCGCAAGCTGGCTGGTGCGACACGCACTCAGTCTCTCTCTCTCACACATACACCGACACACAAACATGCACGCTCATCTTCACGCGCACACACACACACCGCTCTGACACATCTCATTGTCAAACACTCACACTCACTTGGGCATATAGGTAATAGGTAGGGCTGTGGCGGTTACAAAATTTTGTCAGCCGATGACTGTCAAGCAAATAACTGTCGGTCTCATGGTAATTGACCGTTAATTAACATAAACACATTTAGCATCTCCTGGCTTCCACACACAGCCTACAAGCCATTTTAAAAAAAGTATAATAAATCCATGTAAATATAGCCTACATCTTCACAATAAATCCCTAATTTCTTTTAGACAGGTCTAAAGAAGTATGATAGGAAGAAAATGTAGTATATTTCAGAAGAACAGAATAGCATACTCTGAGTTGTACTTATGTTAAGTCCTGATCTGGCTATGCCAAATGGCTGTGGGCTACACTAGTTCATATAGCAGACAAGATTTGCTTAGAATTCCGTGGCATTATTTTATATTATTTTATAGTACGAAGAATACAATTGAACAAAGCTGAATATTTATTTATTTTTTATTCTCCAAAGGATTTGAGGGAGTGCACACACGCGGCTATTTTGTGTGTTGAGCGGTTAACAAAGAAACAGCTACTCCGATATGCTTAATTTAGAGTTTTTGATGTAACTTTAGTTGTTCTACATACTTTGGGCTCTATGTTTTGATTTTAGTACATTGTAAGGCTGCATGATGAGACTCTAATGATCATTTCCCAAAAGAAGTAGCTTGAAAGGCAGGCTGTACACACTCCAATAGTCTCTCATTCACAATTTGCCAAGCACTTAATTAACGCCTCGAATTTCACGGCGGCATCCCCTTTGTGGCCGTAATGCACCATAAAAAAAAATCCATGCCTTTTGCGGCCCGGAGTGCTGCCTGTTGTGCCCTTCTCCCTGAGTGTGCTGCCAATCCGAAGTGTCTCTCACTCACACTGCTCTCCATCACGTGATCGGGTCTTTCTCACAGGCTACAAGTGAAGACAGACACATCGGGGGACGCGACTGCGCGCGTCCTCATCCAATTCCGAGGTGCATACTGAAGATATTAGAACTGCCCACGTTTACTTTTCGTTAGCCGACGACATGAGTAGGCCTTACGAACAGCTAAAGCACCAGCCTATGTCAATCTACTATCTTCCATAGTACACCAGTCGACCTATTATATTCTGTGCGAGAAATAAATATTCCAAACATTGTCTGAGATAGTTGTGGGATGAGATAGATCCCAAGTTAATACAACCACCAGCATCAAAACACCTTTTATTTTATGCAATGTGACTGACGCAACAGATCAGAACATTTAGCTTAAAATGTTGATAAACTATTTGTCTATTTCTTCACGTTATAAGTGCAGCAATGCACAAACGGCAGTAGGTTATAAGCGCGAATGTCCCATTAGCGGAAAACACTTATCAAAAGGGTATTTGTTTATGCGTGTGATGCTTTTATTATGAAGGTGCATTTCTATGGTGAAAAGGATCTTCCCCAAACTTGAAACTCACACGCTGCTTATATATGCCAGTTAGGCTCTACACCCCTTGTAAAGTGGATTAATGTGCTTCATTTTAAGTTTAAGTTATTTGGCCACTTTAGTTGTGATACAAACCTTATTAAAACATATAGGCCTATGGGCTAGGCTACATGAGGTGTGCGACTATGATTTGAACAAGTCACACAAAAAAAGCCATTTGTTTCTTATGCTGGGCATCATTCACAAGTAATAATATATAAGTCACAAGTGATAGGCTAATATTGTCACCCATCCGACTATTCTTGATTTAATCTTGTCTTTACATATGCTAAATAATACATGTGTGATATTGGTTTTGATTTAGAATGGACCATTATCAAGCACCTGTCTCGAAACAGGGGCCGGGGGAAAAAATACATGTCATCTATGCACTTAAAAAGCGAATGGAGGATGCTTTTCATTTTCATTTTCATGCCAGCCAGGTAGGCTATACTCATAATGTAAATATAAGCAATGTGCTTAATATTAGGAAGTTGAGAAATAAATATAGTAGGGCTAGCCTGTAGAAAGCTGATGGGATCCTCCTCTTTTTATTTAGCGGCCACTATTGCATAGCCTATAGAGATGTTGCGCAACATGAGCTCATGGGCTCTGATGAAGTGTTTGATTAGATTTTCGAATGCATTTGCATTGATGTCAGAGTGATTAGAGGGACAATAGAGTGCTGAGTACAAGTCAGTTAGCAAGTTTGGTAGGCTACTAATGACCAGCAGCAGCATCAGAGCTTGGAGTAGCCTAATTACCGTGACTAAACGGTAACGTGGAATTTGACTGCCTTCGTGACTCGTGACCGCCGGTGTGGTGGTAATACGGTCACCGCAACAGCCCTAGTAATAGCCACACTTAAGTATTTTTACACACTCATAATCACACACATGGAACTACACACATATGCATGGATCATCAAGTATTGAATGAATGTAAGATTAATGTATTGGATTTATCTCACTCTTTCAGGAATCTTATCTCAAAGGATGTTTGTGATGCTACCATGTGGAGGAGTTGGAGTGAGTTACTCAGAATCTCACACACACACACACACACACACACACACACACACAGTACACAGGCAAACAGCTCAACAGACCCTGTAACAAACAATCAAAGAGTCATGTGAAATCTGTCCACTTATCTAATCACATTACAAAATGGCAAACATTACAAGCTTGATTATACCTCATTACACAATTAAGCTAATAGAGCGACAAATTGTGGAGGCTGTTGTTGCTGGCGGGGACACGGTCAAAACGCCAATCAGATATCAAAGGCAAAGAAGAGGTGAGAAATGAGAGGAAGAGAGAGAGGAAGAAATGGGGTGGACTCTGAATCGTTCGCTTGGAGGGGTGCCTGGGGAACTGTGGTTGAGTGGAGGGGAATTTATTCAGGAGGAAGGGATGTGGGGAAAGAGAGAACCTAGACACTAAAGAAGAGGATGAAGAGAGGATGAGTGGAGAGAGGGGGAGAAGAGATAAGGAGGAAGAATGCTGCTAATATGGTGTGGATAAGGAAAGAGAAAATGCAGACACTGAAGAAGAGAGGAGTGCAGGAGGATGATGAAGATGAAAGAGAAGGGGCAGATGAGCGTTGAAGAGTAAAAGAGAAGGAGGTAGACTGTGTATAGTCATGATGAAAAAAAACTATGTGGACACTGAAGAAGAGGATGAAAAGGGGATGAGTGGAGGAGGAAGAAGATGAGAGCAAGAGGGTGAAGAGGAGAGTAGAGGAGGGCTTGCATGGTGTTGATAAGGCGCCTGATCTGCCTGGATTTCCGGCCTTTGGTTCCTCTGGTGAGGTGAGCTGATTGAAACAAGATGGCGAAGAAAGTGATAAAATAAATTCCTAGGATTTCATTGTTCTGTCGTGCCAAACCGCCAGAAATGTGGAGTTTTGAAACATGGAATGAGAGAGAGAGAGAGAGAGAGAGAGAGAGAGAGAGAGAGAGAGAGAGAGAGAGAGAGAGAGAGAGAGAGAGAGAGAGAGAGAGAGAGAGAGAGAGAGAGAGAGAGAGAGAGAGAGAGAGAGAGAGAGAGAGAGAGAGAGAGAGAGAGAGAGAGAGAGAGAGAGAGAGAGAGAGAGAGAGAGAGAGAGAGAGAGAGAAGAGAGAGAGAGAGAGAGAGAGAGAGAGAGAGAGAGAGAGAGAGAGAGAGAGAGAGAGAGAGAGAGAATCTGAGAATCTGAGAACAGGAATACTCTACTACCCCCTTTACTGTCATCATAAGCAGTTAAAGTCAAGGTTGTGGTGATTTGTGTGGGTAAATGTTACCCTTGCCACTTCTATCCCCCTGACTCCCAATAAGTTATGCTACTCTTCATTTAGTTGGTTCACAGTAGAGACTTTGTAATCCAACACTGTAATAATCCAGTCCTTACCACAACCCGTCACCTCTGTTTCCTAATTCCACTGCATGACTTCCTCTTTACCTCATTGGGCTGTCACATAGTTGATATCAAGTGACACCTATTTCAACCAATGAACTTATAATGTTTCTAAACGATGCCCTTGTTTCTCCTAGTGGTTTTAACTTTGATCCCGCCCCCTGGTAAAATCCTGGTTTTGCATGATTGACAGGTGGACAACGATACGATCTGGAATGAGACACACACGTCGACGGCGTCTCGCTTGGCGGCAGGCAGCGTGACGGAACTGGCGCTCAGGGTAGCACAGGGAGAGCTGAAGGTGAGACCGCCAAACGTTCATCGTCACCTCAGTTACACCCCCACTTAGTTATGTCAAGGCCGTAACACAACTGGTCAGAATTGTCAACACTGTAACATACATTAATGCACTTGGATATTGAAGCATAATGTCATTTCTGTTCATTATTTATGAACTTCACATGAAATTGGAATTTAAAAATTGCCTTTCTATATCAGTACCATTCAGTGTATTCTGAACTGATGAACATCAAATTGTAAGATGTGCTCAGAGAGAGCCAAAGTGTAACAGTTTCTATTTACATCTCACAGAATGGCTTTGCAGTGGTGAGGCCCCCTGGACACCATGCAGCCCGCTCTACCCCCTTGTAAGTACTGCACAGACGCACACACACACACACACACACACACACACACACACACACACACACACACACACACACGCAGCCAGGAGGTCTCTAAAATAATTTCAAAGGGTTTCCCCTACACATCAAAAGCACCGTCCAAAAGTGTGTGTTATGTGTGTGTATGGAGTCTGTGCGTTACCTGCCCAAGGCTTGTGTGCATGTGTGTGTGTGTGTGTGGGTGCATGTCTGTGCATCAGTCTGAAATAGAATGCATTAGAAGGCTAACCACATTCAGCTGTGTGTGCTTGCATACGTCAGCTTATGTGTGTGTGGGTGCTTGCATGCGTGAGTGGGTTCACGCGCGATAGTGTGTGTACTCAGCAGTGCCTGTCACTAGTAATTTATGTGTCGATAAAGACTTACTGGAGGAAAGGAGTTGGCCGGTAGATATGATCTACAGTTCACACTCGCCGAGCTTATAGCTCCTGCTGACAACACCGCTTTCAACATTCCTCTTCTCATTTTCATACATCAACTCTTTCTCTCACACCTTCCCTGTCTCACAATATCCTACGGATATTGGGTACGAGCCGGCTTACTGTAAGTGGTTTTATGCGGAGCACGCTCTCTGAAATGCGCGAGGAGGGAGGTCACGAGAAATGATTTCAGGTCACGAGAAGTTATTTCACCAGAACTTATTTGGATATGCGGAGAGTATTTTCGTCTTTGTGTTTTGCTTTTGTTTCTGTTATGGTTTTCTTTTGTCTGAGATTGTCAGATGTTTACTTGCCGTGTCTTTTTCCCATCATTCATACATTGCCCCTTCGCCATTCACACCAAGCCTAAATATGAGTGCATGTCCAGTGAAACAAAGCATGTTTGACCCATTGGCACTAATATCCTCACATCACCTAGTGTGTGTATTGTGAGGACATTCTCTGAGACATTGGGTGTCTTTTGTCACGTTATGGGGACATGACCTCCTGTCCTGATTATGTCCTCATAAGTCCATATGTGTCTTTCCAAAGGGGTTTCTGCTTCTTCAACTCCGTGGCCATCGCAGCCAAGCAGCTCCAGCACAAACTCAGCATCAGCAAGATCCTCATTGTGGACTGGGTGAGAGATGACCGCCATCACTGGTCCACACATGAGAGCTTAACACTTGCTTACTTACACAACACACATATTGACCATACGCGTGGTGTCAACATTCACACTGATCTCTGCTTTTCACATGAGTCTGGGCCCGCCACGAGTCTGGGCGTTAACACAGACACAGACAGACACACACACACACACACACACACGTTGGAACACATGCACACTTAAATACTACCTGGTTTGTAAAGACAAATAAGATGCAAACATCCAGAGCAAGTATGAGACTGGTCAAGCATACTACATATGACGACCCCTTGACCTGTATCCCCAATGTGCAGGATGTTCACCATGGCAACGGTACCCAGTCAGTGTTCTACAACGACTCCAGCGTGCTGTACATCTCCCTGCATCGCTATGACAATGGCAACTTCTTCCCCGGTAGCGGTAACCCAGCCGAGGTAAGTTATGTTGGACGATCCACCACCATGTACATCATGCTCCCCCATCAAATACATGATTGGTCTTTTCATGTGGGGGAAAAAAAGAAAACATCTGAGCCAGCACAGAACGGATTGTGTCTGCCCAATAGTCTGAAACGCCTTTAGCGTTTGTTACTACCCACTCCATTCTCACCAAATAAGGAGGATAAAAAAAGGGGATGTTTTACCATATTCTTCATCATGGGAGGATGGTCCATTAGATGCTATGCTGGCTTGGATGTGGCTTAGCCTTAAATGGCCCCTCGACCGCCACTGAGCTGTGTGGTAAACCTCTGGGGTCTCTGTGTCCCTCGACCACAACCCTGTGTACCTATATAACACACTAAGGGGTAGCATTGATGTCATCAGGGGTACCACAGAGAAACATCAGGGTACCCGTAATCCGCTCCAGCGTCTCTTAAACATGAAAGGAATAACAGAAAGGGGGGGGGCCGAAGAAAGGGGATGAAGAAGAGAAGAACAATGGAGAAAGAGAAAGAGAGGGAGAGTGACTAGTTGGCAGTGGATGGCGGAGCTCATGTGTTTTGAGTTTGCCCTGTGAACATCCCGTCTACCGAGAGAGAGTCAAGTCAGACACTCTGCAATGCACATCATCCTCACACACACACACACACACACACACACACACACACACAAAGGAAATTGCTGCAATTTGTTGCCAAGAGTGTGTCACTCAGAGTCCTCACTATCTCCTCACCATGACATTGAGCGATGGCGGAGGAGTTTCAAAAGCTAAATAGCCGTTAGCAGACATTTTTAAGGCTTACTCTCCTCTTAAGACCAGGGGATCAGTTAGTATGCCATCCCACGAACGTGAGGTCAAATCAGGGAGACATCCACCGGTGAAATATAGTCTCTCGCGACAGATGTTAACATTTGGTTCTGGGTGCGGAGATTATGTGAAATATAACTAGAAACTGAATATCGCCAAGTGCCGACTCAGGAATATACGTACGTCCCTGTAGTGTGTTAAAACTGGGACTTAATCTGGGTGTAGTTTTGTTGTTGCTGCGAGGGATTTATAAGCCGATTTGACAAATTGTATCAAAAATCGAAATAGTTGAGTTGATGGAGGCGTTGAATTAATGGCCAGCCGTCTTTCATTTGGAAATCGTAATCACTCCCGTATGTCATTGAAATGTGACGCGGCTTTTCCTCAATTGTAACAAATGCGCATTTTTCAACAACCGTGCTGATAAGTTTGTGAACATTTGATGCAAAATATCTCATGACCTTTCAACTCTCAGCACAACTTTCCATGAAGTAAGACATAACTCTCTCTCCCGCTCTGTCCAGGTTGGAGCAGGAGCAGGTGAGGGCTTCAATGTCAATGTGGCGTGGACGGGAGGCTTGGACCCTCCCATGGGCGACGCTGAATACCTGGCGGCATTCCGGTACAGTAGAGACACACACACCTAACCTACCTCACTTTACCTCCAGCCCAATTCACATTAAAATAAAATCACAGAAGATTATATTCTAGTCAAAGCCAGGGGTGCTCGCTAATGATTCATAGGGAGTCTTACCGAACCTCTTCACTCATCCTTGAAATAACAACAGACAGCTGTGACATAACAGACATGTATGTCATGTGTTCAGGTGTTATATTGTGGTGCGAGTTGGATGTTTGTGATGCCATCCAATCCATGGGGGAATTCATGAATGTACTGAGACCAGCGTACATTAATGAACATACTTTGCTGGTGTCAGACCATATGTGAAAACGTAATACATATTTTGAAAGCTGAGAAACAGCCCTTTCAAATGATATGACATGCAATCGCACCACATCAATCAAATGGTAATCAGTCAAGAAAAAACTCCTTTGAAAATGTGTATCTTTGTGTGTCTTTTCCCAAACCGCTGCCACTTACACAAATTCCTAATGAAGATAGAGAAAAACTTAGAGCATACTGAGTCTTCCCTATTTGGTAAGGATTGATAATCTGAAATCAGAATTTAACTGGAATGACAAAATAAGGCATATAATAACAATAATTGGCTTTTAACTTAAATTTCTTCTTATATACATTCCACTAGGCCTATAGCCTAATACACAAAGAGTCAGAATTAAAAGCATGCAAGAAAGGGGAAATTACCTGTCGCAATCTGAGCTACTGGGTGAAGACTAGAGCTGTGTTCGAATACCCATACTAACATACTGTATACTACATACTTAATGAGTATATACAACATACTATTAGTTCATTTTAGTATATTGTAAACGAATGGTATCGTTTCAGTTGAGCATACTAGTGCTTCGCCTGTCTACCGGAAGTTGATGCTGTTGCTATGCAAACTCTTGCTAGCTTGTTAGCATGACAAATGACTAGCTAGACATTTTACGATTTCGTTTGTGTTCATAAATTCGATCTGGAGTGCCACAGTGCGCTCTGGGCGTTCGTAAATCCAGAGAGTAGACAGATTGTCCTTTTGTAAAAACAATTATCGGAGCATTCAGAGAGCACACTGGACACTCTGGCCGAGGAGTAGGGTTGATCCGAGCGTTCAACGGCAGTCAAGCACCCAAGCTATCTGAGTAACGTTGGCTAGTTACTTCCAGACACAAATGAGAGAACACCTCACTCTGACCATTTTACTCCCCCTAGCAGAGCTGGTTAGGCTGTTTTCATGTTATACAGAGTGTTGGAGACTGTAACTGTGCTGCTGGCAACAATTTAATTATGCTTTTTTTGCCCATGTTTACTGACACCGGCCATATTCTGCGCAAGAGTGCTCTGAAATCGGAGTAGATAGCCAGAATTAACTATGTCCATTGAAACGCACAACGACTATACCACTTAGCTAAGAATGATGTGAATAATCAAGTCAATAAATGTTGTTTAGTTAGTTAGCAGATAGTTAATATGCTTCCTGGCAAGTTCGATGTATTAGTAGCCAACTAACGTTAGGTAACTAGCTAACATGCTGGAACATACTGCAGTAATGCTATGCGGTTTGTAAGGATAACGTAGCTAACAAATTGTCAGCCAACATAACGTGTAACGTAACTTATTTGAAAAGTCATTACTTTATTACATTGCTCAACATTTTCTTAACATTTGTCATAATAAGTTAAAGCAATGAATTTGTATCCGCTCTCTAAGGACTTCGGCTGCATATTTTCCACCATTTTCTTCAAATCTGAAAATGTTGTGAAGCCACGCCCATTTCATGAAGAATTGCATTATGGGCCCTAAAAGCACGGAAATAGTGTCCACTTCTTGTATACTTCATATTTTGGCGAATTTAGTACGGCATCTGGGAACTTTTGGCATATTAGCTATATCCATACTATGACCAATAAGCATACTACAGTTGAAGTCAGATGTTTACATACACCTTAGCCAAATGCATTTAAACTCAGTTTTTCACAATTCCTGGCATTTAATCCTAGTAAAAATTCCCTGTTTTAGGTCAGTTAGGATCACAACTTTATTTTAAGAATGTGAAATGTCAGAATAATAGTAGAGATAATTATTTTTTTCAGCTTTTAGTTCTTTCATCACATTCCTAGTGGGTCAGAAGATTACATACACTTAATTAGTATTTGGTAGAATTGCCTTTAAATTGTTTAACTTGGGTCAAACATTTCGGGTAGCCTTCCACAAGCTTCCCACAATAAGTTGGGTGAATTTTGGCCCATTCGTCCTGACAGAGCTGGTGTGACTGAGTCAGGTTTGTAAGCCTCCTTGCTTGCACACGCTTTTTCAGTTCTGCCCTTTTTCAGTTCTGTGGGATTGAGGTCAGAGCTTTGTGATGGCCACTCCAATAACTTGACTTTCTTATCATTAAGCCATTTTGCCACAACTTTGTAAGTATACTTGGGGTCATTGTCCATTTGGAAGAGCCAATTGCAACCAAGCTTTAACTTCTTGACTGATGTCTTGAGATGTTGCTTCAATATATCCACATCATTTTCCTACCTCATGATGCCATCTATTTTGTGAAGTGCACCAGTCCCTCCAGCAGCAAAGCACCCCCACAACATGATGCTGCCACCCCCGTGCTTCACGGTTGGGATGGTGTTCTTCTGCTTGCAAGCCTCCACCTTTTTCCTCCGAACATAACGATGGCCATCATGGCCAAACAGTTCTATTTTTGTTTCATCAGACCAGAGGACATTTCTCCAAAAAGTACGATCTTTGTCCCCATGTGCACTTGCAAACCGTAGTCTGGCTTTTTTTTATTTTTTTTTATGACGGTTTTGGAGCACTGGCTTCTTCCTTGCTGAGCGGCCTTTCAAGTTATGTCGATATAGGACTCATTTTACTGTGGATATAGATACTTTTGTATCTGTTTTCTCCAGCATCTTCACAAGGTCCTTTGATGTTGTTCTGGGATTGATTTGCACTTTTCGCTCCAAAGTACGTTCATCTCTTGGAGACAGAACGCGTCTCCTTCCTGAGCGGTATGACGGCTGCGTGGTCCCATGGTGTTTATACTTGCATACTATTGTTTGTACAGATGAACGTGGTACCTTCAGGAGTTTGGAAATTGCTCCTAAGGATGAACCAGACAAGGTAGGCCTTGAAATACATCCACAGGTACACCTCCAATCGACTCAAATTATGTTAATTATCCTATCAGGATCTTCTAAAGCCATGACATAATTTTCTGGAATTATTCTGGAATTTGTCAAGCTGTTTAAAGGCACAGTCAACTTAGTGTTGAAAAACTAGTTTTAAAAAATATATATTTTTTGATTTTAGCCCCTTTTCTCCCCAATTTCATGGTATCCAATTGTTGTTAGTAATTACTATCTTGTCTCATCGCTACAACTCCCGTACGGGCTCGGGAGAAATTAATGTCGAAAGCTATGCGTCCTCCGAAACACAACCCAACCAAGCCACACTGCTTCTTAACACAGTGCGCCTCCAACCCAGAAGCCAGCCGCACCAATGTGTCGGAGGAAACACCGTGCACCTGGCTACCTTGGTTAGCGTGCACTGCGCCTTGCCTGCCACAGGAGTCGCTGGTGCGCGATGAGACAAGGATATCCCTACCGGCCAAACCCTCCCTAACCCGGACAACGCTAGGCCAATTGTGCGTCGTCCCACGGACCTCCCGGTCGCGGCTGGCTGCGACAGAGCCTGTGTACTGTCTTTTATTTATTTATTAGTATTTATTTTAAATGTAGGGTGTAGTTCAGCTTTAATATTGCAGATAGATCGTAGCTTCCATTAATGTAATTGTCTGCATTATTTCCAATACCCCATATTTTTTTGTAAATATATATATAACACACATGCACACTGTACACATACATATAAATACACACACACACACACATACACACACATATACAGTGCCTTGCGAAAGTATTCGGCCCCCTTGAACTTTGCGACCTTTTGCCACATTTCAGGCTTCAAACATAAAGATATAAAACTGTATTTTTTTGTGAAGAATCAACAACAAGTTGACACAATCATGAAGTGGAACGACATTTATTGGATATTTCAAACTTTTTTAACAAATCAAAAACTGAAAAATTGGGCATGCAAAATTATTCAGCCCCCTTAAGTTAATACTTTGTAGCGCCACCTTTTTCTGCGATTACAGCTGTAAGTCGCTTGGGGTATGTCTCTATCAGTTTTGCACATCGAGAGACTGACATTTTTTCCCATTCCTCCTTGCAAAACAGCTCGAGCTCAGTGAGGTTGGATGGAGAGCATTTGTGAACAGCAGTTTTCAGTTCTTTCCACAGATTCTCGATTGGATTCAGGTCTGGACTTTGACTTGGCCATTCTAACACCTGGATATGTTTATTTTTGAACTATTCCATTGTAGATTTTGCTTTATGTTTTGGATCATTGTCTTGTTGGAAGACAAATCTCCGTCCCAGTCTCAGGTCTTTTGCAGACTCCATCAGGTTTTCTTCCAGAATGGTCCTGTACGCTCCATCCATCTTCCCATCAATTTTAACCATCTTCCCTGTCCCTGCTGAAGAAAAGCAGGCCCAAACCATGATGCTGCCACCACCATGTTTGACAGTGGGGATGGTGTGTTCAGGGTGATGAGCTGTGTTGCTTTTACGCCAAACATAACGTTTTGCATTGTTGCCAAAAAGTTCAATTTTGGTTTCATCTGACCAGATCACCTTCTTTCACATGTTTGGTGAAGCCCAGGTGGCTTGTAGCAAACTCTTAACAACACTTTTTATGGATATCTTTAAGAAATGGCTTTCTTCTTGCCACTCTTCCATAAAGGCCAGATTTGTGCAATATACGACTGATTGTTGTCCTATGGACAGAGTCTCCCACCTCAGCTGTAGATCTCTGCAGTTCATCCAGAGTGATCATGGGCCTCTTGGCTGCATCTCTGATCAGTCTTCTCCTTGTATGAGCTGAAAGTTTAGAGGGACGGCCAGGTCTTGGTAGATTTGCAGTGGTCTGATACTCCTTCCATTTCAATATTATCGCTTGCACAGTGCTCCTTGGGATGTTTAAAGCTTGGGAAATCTTTTTGTATCCAAATCCGGCTTTAAACTTCTTCACAACAGTATCTTGGACCTGCCTGGTGTGTTCCTTGTTCTTCATGATGCTCTCTGCGCTTTTGACGGACCTCTGAGACTATCACAGTGCAGGTGCATTTATACGGAGACTTGATTACACACAGGTGGATTGTATTTATCATCATTAGTCATTTAGGTCAACATTGGATCATTCAGAGATCCTCACTGAACTTCTGGAGAGAGTTTGCTGCACTGAAAGTAAAGGGGCTGAATAATTTTGCACGCCCAATTTTTCAGTTTTTGATTTGTTAAAAAAGTTTGAAATATCCAATAAATGTCGTTCCACTTCATGATTGTGTCCCACTTGTTATTGATTCTTCACAAAAAAATACAGTTTTATATCTTTATGTTTGAAGCCTGAAATGTGGCAAAAGGTCGCAAAATTCAAGGGGGCCGAATACTTTCGCAAGGCACTGTACAGTTTAAGTCGGAAGTTTACATACACCTAGGTTGGAGTCATTAAAACAAGTTTTTCCCAGAGGTTCGAAATTTAGATTTTGGAGCCCTCTTCCAGTTTTTACCTATAGAAAACACAAAGGCACATCATAAGTTTAGGCAATTGTGGTCACTTTTCAAATCATGAGATGTGATATGCGAGGATAAATGTATCCTTGTTAATGTTTTTAAACAGGTGTTTATGTCATTCACAAAGGAGGACAATTTCATTCTGTGTTAAGAAAGTGAGGGATGCTTTTTCCTTTCCATCCTAAACTCCTGCACTTCTATGAGAAGCATTGGAAGCTCTACAAAACAGAATTGTTCGATTTAGTAATAAATACACATGAAAGGCCATTTCAACTGGGGAACACATTGCTTTTTTGGAGAAACAGCCTCATAAATGAAAGAATTTAAGGACATTATATTCATTATCCACCCTAGTGATTCAAGATGAAGGACATGCATCTCATCAGTACATTTCCATCATGTCATTCTCAACATATCTCTAATGATAGCAAAGTTACAATCTTTCCCTTTATTTACACTCTCTGTGTGATTTTTCGTTGGAGTCCTGTGTCGCCATGACTGACAGGCTAGCTTGACTGGAGCTAACATTAGCCGATGTTAGCTTCTATACCAATACAGATTTATAAATGAATTAAACTTTCAAAACATCATAAAAAATAACAAAAATAATATCATTACACTCCGCTTAACTTGGTGTTTTATATCATATGCTTTATAACACGCTCACCATGAAGATAGTTTAAAATAAATGTGTTTATCTGGTGCTTCTCTCTTCAATTTTCAGTTGGCTCTTTCAATAAACTGGCAAGAGCACAAGAAGCAAGTGTTGTCAACAATTTTTCATGGAAAATCGCTATTTGCTGTTTGTTTTGTCGCTAGAAGTCGCTAGATTACGTTTTGCCAGAGCTGCGATGACATCAGCCAATTTAACTTGCTGTGGCACATTGTTCTTCATTGAAAAAAGCGCATTTATGCTAGGTATGCAAGAGAGCTACTAAAAACTCACTATATGAATACTATAGAGATTTTGATTAATGATAATACTATACAAGTACTATTGAGTATTATTACAGAAAACATCTGGCAGGAAATCTTATAAGAATATTATATAGGGAGCGAGATATTATAGGACGCTATAAGCCTATAATATCCTATAGGAATACCATAGTTATTTTCTGTAAGGGGGGGCACAGAATATTCTCGTCCTAGTCCATTGTGAATTGATACTACAGTTTATTAAATAGCACAGGCTACAGTAAAGAGCAGTAAGCGGTGGAGTGTTGACAGTCAACATTGTTGACAGGAGCCTAGGATACTAAATTGTATTGCATGTGTGAGGCACATTCTCAATAAGCAAGATACAGCCTAGGCCTACCGTTGATATGGCCTTATGCAGTAGGACTGAATCATTTCGATATTTTTGATTGAATGTTTCTTAGGTAAATGGACAAGAGACACTTTTTGGAAATAGGGATGGATACGAGCCGAATGGAGAATGTACTGCAGGTAGGCCTATTTTCATTATGAATAATGCCAAAGAATGATGGCAAAATCCTCACGAGTAGACCATTTAGAAATCGGTAACACTTTGTTTAAATAGTCTGTAGAGCACCTACAGATGGACTATCAGTAACATTTCAGCTAACTATCTACTAACCCTAGCCCTAACCTGAACCCTTATCCTCATCCTAAATTCAACCCTAGCCCTAACATTAACCCTTATTCTAAAACCTAACCCTAACCTTAGCAAGCAGTTGCTTATTGACAGATAGTTTGTTGATAGTATGACTATCCGGACTATCCAAATAAAGTGTGACCTAGAAATATTTTATAGATCGGCTCCTTGGCTAATGCATGGCCAGGTTAAGAAATACACGCAACTTGTTGCAGTTGAAACAGCTTTCGCTGTAATAGGCCTAGGGTACGGGTAGCCTACTGACAATGTGTTTTTTAATCACATGAAACAGAAAACAAGCAATTGTAACAGAAAAATAACTTAAATGTTTCTAAATAGGGTCAGCGGTATCAGTCATCTTTCATACCATGATGGGCTTATGGACATGTAGCCTACATGAGGGGTTTTGCGCATATCCAAAATAATAACAGTATCTGGCTAAAATAATTTGTCCGCTCACATTTTGTGTTTGACAATGGCGCTGGCTTAACGGCTGCCGGAAATAGAGCCCATGGTGTAAATCCATGCCACTGTATGGAAGTGCGTCCCAATGTCTTTTTTTCTGTGCACCGCACTTTCCACTTCATTCAAGCCACAGCCCCTGAATGAATAGCTGCTCGGTTTGCAGCATAATGAACTTTGAGCGTTCCTGTCAGCGGTGTTGGCTCGCCACCAGGCCGTTAAACAGTATGTGAGGTCTGTATGGTGCATACACACACCGTGGGTGGGCCAAGCTCGTCAAACTCACGATGCTAACGGGTAAAGCCGTGCTGTACCGTTACAAGCTATCGGTTTCAACAGGGAGACGCTAGGCTCAATGTTTGCCCTTAGCATACTATGCTATTTGCTAACTATCTGAGAACCACTTAGGCAGTATAGTCTGTGTTGGTTCACTGGATGTATAAAAGGAAAAATGAAACTGGAAAATGTTCCTTAGTTCAAGTGTATGTTAACTAGCAACTCTACCTTCGTTTTGTGTACAGGTAGTTCCCAGTAATCTAGCATATCTCACGTAGTTATCAATACAGGTGTTTGTTACCTAGATGTTACCTACGACAGATGTTACCTCGTAACTTAGTAACTTTTTCGACTGTAATGTTTTATTAGCTCTCAGTACAGGTGTATGTTACCAACAACCTTCTTTTTTTTTTCTTTTTTTTAACAGTATCTCTCAATACAGGTAGATGTTACCTAGCAACTATCACTTAGTTTCCAGTAGCCTACATGTAGATGTTACCTAGCAACTGTTTCTTCTATGCCTATAGGCTATATCCTGGTGTGGAATTGGAAAATCCTAATGTAAAATCCCAGGAGTTCACCTTTAAAACACGTATTTACATGTGAAAATGATTTCACAGCGTTCCCCCCACCGTAATCCACCAACAAACACTGTAAAGCAATATATTGTCGACTCGGTGCAAGAAAGATCTCTGTGACTGAGCCACTTTTCAACTAGACTTCCTGTACAGCCAGACAAGATGCACCCAATTTGAAGAGTTTCTGCAATGGCCGTAAATGTAATAAGTACAGTGACTGGTTCCATTCTTCCTGCCATCTTTCTAATTTGATTCATATTCATGATTGAGATTTCAATCTCCCAGTTAGAAGCATATGTATTGGTGCATAGACATGGACCGGTTCTGTTTATTTCACATCTTGCCATTCAGAGGCTGAGGGATCTTGGGTTGCCTCCAAAATGGCAACCTCTTCTGTATATTGTGTGTGTGTGTGTGTGTGTGTGTGTGTGTGTGTGTGTGTGTGTGTGTGTGTGTGTGTGTGTGTGTGTGTGTGTGTGTGTGTGTGTGTGTGTGTGTGTGTGTGTGTGTGTGTGTGTGTGTGTGTGTGTGTGTGTGAGAGGGGTGGGGTAAATAGCGTGTGTCAAAGGGGAAGGGGTAGATTCTGGTTGAAAAGGATTTGAAGTGGTTTGGGGGGATTTCGGTATAATCTGGTGGATTCCTTTGGAGTTGGGGGTAAAACGTGCTGTGTGTATGTGGTACTAGGCAGGAGGGTCAGGTAAAGGGGCTGTATGTGGGGGCGTAGGGGGTCAGTGGCAGGGGTTAGAATCTGATGAGGTAGTGTTTTTTTATGGGTGGAGGTTGATATAGCCTGGTGGATTTTTTGTTAAGCTTGGTGGGAGGGGGGTCGTACTTGTGAGTGTGCATTGAAGAGGAAGTGTGTGTGTTTGTTGGTGTGGTTGTGTGCGGGTGTGCACAACCATGTGTATCTGCGTGTATATGTGTGCGTGCACGTCTGTATGTATTTGTGCGTGTACACGTGCATGTACATTCATGTGTGTGTATGAGGAGGTGCACCCCCACAACACGAGCTGCAGGGTCTGGTAGTGCATGGCGGGGAAAAATGGAGGGGGGGGGGGGGGGTGCATTGTTAGGGAATCCAAAGACGGCGTAATTAAGCCCAATGGATACCAGATGGCTGGCTGTCAGTGACGTGAGAAGAGGGACGAGCCCCTAATGGGAACCAGCCGCCCGCCGAAACGCTTTGAACTGGCGGCCGGAGAGAGAGGGAAAGAGAGAGGGGAGAGAGAAGGAGGGAGGGAAAGAGAGAGAGGGGGAGGAGGGGAGGGACAGAAAGAGAGAGGAAGAGAGAAGGTGGAAGGAGAGAGGAGGAGGCAGGGACGGAGGGGTTGACAGAGGGGGGATGGAGAGAGAAAGAGAGAAGGAGATGGCGGGGGAGAGAAAGAGGTAGCGAGAGGAATCACAGCATGGGCCGTGTGTGCTAGCTTAAATCACTAGCGGCAGCAGCAATGGGAGGAAGAGGAAGAAGGGAAGAGGAGGAGGAGGAGGAGAAGAACAAGGGAAGCGGTCCCAGAAGATGAAAATAGAGAGTCTGTGCTGGCATCATCGACAAATACTCCCCTCTGGACATCACTCTCTCTTGGTCCTGATGGTTTTCATCTGTTTGGTAGCACTTTACATAAACTACATGCCAGCAAGGGCAACTTTAACTACTTTGGTAACCACGGTAACCAGAATGTATCGTAGTAGGTACTCAAGTATTACTTGCAACTGCATATAAGATACATAAAACAATTATTACATTTCAAGGAAGAGGCCAAATGTGGTTTTTAATGAAGTTTAGTGACTGTGTTTTCACACTAAATGTTATCAAACAGAGATATGTAAATGATGTGTAACTATCGTTCAGCTACATGGTATCTGTGCAACTTGATGTTATGTTTGTACATCTATTATGTGAGGCTGGAGTTAGAGCACCATGTGGTTAGCATTTCAAATTTCATCTACTTTTAATTAAAACATGTAATATATATATATATATTAACCTTTATTTAACTACGCAAATCAGTTAAGAACAAATTCTTTAAAACAATGACGGCCTACCCCGGCCGACGCTGGGCCAATTGTGCGCTGCCCTAGGGGACTCCCAATCACAGCCAGCTTGGACACAGCCTGGATTCAAACCAGGGTATCGGTAGGGACGCCTCTAGCACTGAGATGCAGTGCTTTAGACCGCTGCACCACTCGGGACATTGTGTCACAATGGGTATGTTACCTAGGAGTTTGTTGAAACGGTTCAGACAGTTGGAATGATCAATGGTAGCCTGGTTCTGGATTTATTTGTGCTGTTTCGCAATGACCATAGGTGTTGGCAAGACCGCACAAACTTAGTTAGATCTGTGGAACATGGGGTTTAATTTGACCATGTCTCTTCAAAATGTTACCCAAATGTGACTTGGTAGTCAGTGATTTATTTGTGAATTGCCTTGTCATGTGGTCATACACATACTGTACATCTCTCCCAACCAAAAATGTTACATCCCGCTTTACTCTTCAAGAGCATGTCATATACAGTAAGCAATAAAGCACAGCGTGTTTTGTGTGTCATGAGAGGCTAGGGTGTGAAATAGGGTTGGGCGGTATCCAGATTTTCATATCGTCATACCGTCCTTCTTTCATCTCGGGATTTATGGCATTACCGCGTTAGTACACAAAGGGGGCACCAGAGAAACGAACAGACAGGCAGAAAACGGAGAGGAGGATAAAAGTCTAGGAAATCAAGATGGCAACTTTGCCTTCTCAAACACGTCAGAAACTAACACAATAGGATGCCCCGTCACCGTATTAACTCAGCTACGTACCTAGATAGCAAGTGAAACTAGGGGTCATGTTAACACATAACACATTCTGCATTTTTCACGCCAGAAAAATATCTAAAACGCATAAGAAATAGTTTGCTGTGTAAACACAGATCTAAAATGCTTCTCATTGTCCTTTCTGCTCGGCATCAGACTCATTTTGTGCTTCAGCTGCACTTCTAAACTCGGATGAGAATTCACAACTGGCTTTCTATCAGCAGACAGAGCTCAGACTGATGTGTAGCTTCTTTTCTCCTGTACTTTTCTCAGTGTGGCCAGCCTATTTTTCTCTGGTAAAATGCTAAATAAAATGTACGCAAAACATTAGGAAATGTAGCTGGCTACATTCTTTCTATGATAAGCTTAAACATTAGACATATGAAGGCCATGCATAGTTTTTGACAAAAAAAAGACCTTGTTTTTTCATTGTAAGCTCATCTACTTGTGTGGTTGCCAGCCAAATAGCATTGCACTTCTTTTGTCAGCTGATGAAAATGAAGATATATTATGTAACATATTTTCTGTGAAGTAAAACTATAGACTATAGTTGCACGTCCCTGATCGCTCTATTGAAGCAGAAAAAACACGGTTGACTTTCAATTTAAAACATGACCCCATGTGACACAGCTTGACTCATCTGCTCCCGCTTTCTCCCATTGTGCTATTCACCAACAAACACGTGACTGGCTCAACTGTGCTGGTGAACTAAGTACGCTTCATAACGTAAATGAATAATACTAATAATAATGTGACAGGTGAAATAAGAACGCGATCTGCTTCATCTCCTAATGTATTGCACAAGTTGACTGCAGGTATTTACTTAAAAAATAGCTACAAATATTCAAATGTATTGAAAAACTTCAAGGAAATAGTTACAACGGTATTGACGATATTGAAAAACTGTCCCGTGGCTATTTCAAAATACCCCGGTATAGAGTATATATGGTACTGTTGAAGTCGGACGTTTACATACACCTTAGCCAAATACGGTTAAATTCAGTTTTTCACAATTCCTGACATTTAATCCTAGTAAAAATTCTCTGTCTTCGGTCAGTTAGGATCACCACTTTATTTTAAGAATGTGAAGTATCAGAATAATAGTAGAGAGAATTATTTATTTCAGCTTTTCTTTCATTCATCACATTCACAGTGGGTCAGAAGTTTACATACACTCAATTAGTATTTGGTAGCATTGCCTTTAAATTGTTTAATTTGGGTCAAACAACTTTGGAAGTATGCTTGGGGTCATTGTCCATTTGGAAGACCCATTTGCGACCAAGCTTTAACTTCCTGACTGATGTCTTTATGTTGCTTCAATATATCCACATACTTTTCCTACCTCATGATGCCATCTATTTTGTGAAGTGCACCAGTCCCTCCTGCAGTAAAGCACCTCCACAACATGATGCTGCCACCCCCGTGCTTCACGGTTGGGATGGTGTTCTTCTGCTTGCAAGCCTCCCCCTTTTTCCTCCAAACAGAACGATGGTCATTATGGCCAAACAGTTCTATTTTTGTTTCATCAGACCAGAAGACAGACCAGAAAGTACGATCTTTGTCCCTTTGTGCAGTTGCAAACCATAGTCTGGATTTTTTTATGGCGGTTTTGGAGCAGTGGCTTCTTCCTTGCTGAGCAGCCTTTCAGGTTATGTCGATATAGGACTCGTTTTACTGTGGATATAGATAATTTTGTACCTGTTTCCTCCAGCATCTTCACAAGGTCGTTTACTGTCGTTCTGTGATTGATTTACACTTTTCACTCCAAAGTACGTTCATCTCTAGGAGACAGATCACGTCTCCATTCTGAGCGGTATGATGGCTGCGTGGTCCCATGGTGTTTATACTTGCGTACTATTGTTTGTACAGATGAACGTGGTACCTTCAGACTTGTGGAGGTCTACAATTTTTTTTCTGATGTCTTGGCTGATTTCTTTTGATTTTCCTGTGATGTCAAGCAAAGAGGCACTGAGTTTGAAGGTAGGCCTTGAAGTACATTCACAGATACACCTCCAGTTGACTCAAATGATATCAATTAGCCTATCAGAAGCTTCTAAAGCCATGCCATAATGTTCTGGAATTTTCCAAGCTGTTTAAAGGCACATTCAACTTAGTGCATGTAAACTTCTGACCCACTGGAATTGTGATACAGTGAATTATAAGTTAAATAATGTCTGTAAACACTTGTTGGAAAATTACTTGTGTCCTGCACAAAGTAGATGTCCTAACCGACTTGCCAAAACTATAGTTTTGAAAATTGTGGAGTGGTTGAAAAATTTGCTTTAATGACTCCAACCTAAGTGTATGTAAACGTCCGACTTCAACTGTATACCGCCCAAGCCTGGTGTGAAATGTACAGTCAGTTAAAGGGTCAAAGTCACATATAGTATGCTATTCTCTTGTGACCCTGAAGAATTGTGTTGAGCTCTTGCTAGCAACTACATTCGTCTGTCACACAGGCTCAGAAATTACTTTCTCACGTGGATACATCCTCTCCTAATATCTAACTACTATTTTTGTGACACTTTCTATGAATACCTTGCATTATAAGCACATTTACTACGCCTAATGAGCTATGCTGTTTTAAATGATTTTGAGACGGTTTAGGAAAACGTACTAGTTTGAGTGCTTGACCTACAACAGCGTTGAAGATTTGAACGTCTGATTTCTCTCTCCTGTATGTCTCCAGGACTGTGGTGATGCCGATTGCCCACGAGTTCTCTCCTGACATGGTGCTGGTCTCATCTGGTTTCGATGCCGTCAAGGGACATCCGGCGCCGCTGGGGGGCTACAAAGTGTCGGCCAAGTGTAAGCTCACGAAACACCTCGTCAGTTCCTCACTGAATCACATGCAGGGACACGCATGCAAATAGACGTTTGAGCGTACGCACACACACATTCAAAAGTTCATGCGATCACACATTATGACATTTTTCTTGTAGTTGACAAACATAGTTGAGACTTAATGGAAGTGTTTTTGTAAATACTAATCCTCTCCTAATATCTAACTACTTTATTTATTTATCTATGCTTTATTTATTTTTTACAGTACATACAGTATATTTATAGCTAGAGAGTTAGGGGAGTCAGAAATGTAACCGTGGTAAAATAAACTTGCCCAAATTGAGTAGCCTATGCTACAGTTTGTTTAAAGTAGTGTTCAATAATCACATGTTGGCAGCCATCTTTGATTCCTTGGTGTTTTCCCATGTCAAAGCAAATCAAAAGGATTGATGTAGCAAAGTACTCAAATTGTTCTCTATTATTGCTTTTATTCAAATGAGTTGTATCACCTGTGGGAATTTAAATACCAATCATTCAGATGGTTTATTTTCAAACTTTTCCCTTTTAGCTGGCACTATAAGAATCAAGCTAGCTGTCTTTACTGGTTCACCATTGGTTTTAGCTCAGCCAATCCAAAACGGCTTGATTCAAATAGATATAAAATACAGTTAAAATGTGATTGTGAAGGTAAATTAATACCTTACTTTACCTTCTATGGATCTTACAGGTTGAAATTAACCTTCTAAACTGTTCTAAGAGCAACCTATTTCTACCTCATCCTCACTATCTTAAGAGTTCTACTTCGTCGATCAGACAGTTCTTTATTTCACAGGGTTTATTCAGTAGTTTCGTCTGTATTTGTTCCTGACAAAGAGCAAACAGTGTCAGTCTTGGCTGATTTGATGTTTATGTCTGTGAGCAGGAAGCCGCCCCACTGTGTATGATGATGTCATATCGCTGAGTCTACTTTGTAAAAACAAGTTTTCACTTTGTCATTATGGGGCATTGTGTGTAGATGGGTGGGAAAAAAAAATATATTTTATCCATTTTGAATTCAAGCTCTAACACAAAAGGTGGAATAAATCAAGTGGTATACAGTGTCTTCAGAAAGTATTCATACCCCTTGACTTATTCCACGTTCAAAATGAATAAAACATGTATAAAATAGTTTTTTTCTCACACAATACCCCTTAATGACAAAGTGAAAACTTGCTGTAGAAATTTGAGCAAATTTATAGAAAATGAAATACAGAAATATCTAATTTACATAATTATTCACACCTCTGAGTCAATACATGTTAGAATCACCTTTGGCAGCAATTACAGCTGTGCATCTTTATGGGTAAGTCACTGAAAAGCTTTGCACACCTGGATTGTACAATTTTTGCCCATTCTTTTCAAAATTCTTAAAGTTCTGTCGAATTGATTGTTAATCATTGCTAGACAGCCATTTTAAAGTCTTGCCATAGATTTTTAAGCAGATTTAAGTCAAAACTGTAACTAGGCCACTCAGAAACATTCACGCTTCTTGGTAAGCAACTCCAGTGTAGATTTGGCCTTGTGTTTTAGGTTATTGTCCAGCTGAAAATTGAATTAATTTCCCAGTGTATGGTGGAAAGCAGAATGAACCAGGTTTTCCTTTAGGAATTTGCCTGTGCTTATCTTCATTCCGTTTCTTTTTTATCCTGAAAAACTCCCCAGTCCTTAATGATTACAAGCCTATCCATAACTTGATGCAGCCACCACAATGCTTGAAAATATGGAGAGTGCTAATCAGTAATGTGTTGTATTGGATTTCCCCAAAACATAACACTTTGTATTCAGGACAAAAAGTTCATTTGCTTTGCCACATTTTTTGCAATATTACTTTAGTGCCTTGTCGGAAACAGGACACATGTTTAAGAATACTTTTTATTGTGTTCAGGCATCCTTCGTTTCACTCTGTCAATTAGGTTAGTATTGTGGAGTAACTACAATGTTGTTGATCCATCCTCAGTTTTCTCCTATCACAGCCTTTATACTGTAACTGTTTTAAAATCACCATTGGCTTCATGGTGAAATCACTGAGCGGTTTCCTTTCTTTTCCGGCAAAGGCGTTAGGAAGGACCCCTGTTACTTTGTAGTGACTGGTTGTATTGATACACCATCAAAGTGTAATCAATAACTTCACCATGCTCAAAGGACTATTACATTTCTCTTTTTTTTTTTGTTTTACCCATCTACCAATCGGTGCCCTTCTTTTGAGAGGCATTGGAAAACTGCCCTGGTCTTTGTGGTTGAATCTGTGTTTGAAATTTACTGCTCGACCGAGGGACCGTACATGTGTGGGGTACATACTGTAGATGACCTAGTTATTCAAAAAATCATGTTAAACACTATTGTTGCACAGAGTCCATGCAACTTATTATGTGACTTGTTAAGCACCTTTTTACTCCATAACTTATTTAGGCTTGACATAGCAAAGGGGTTGAATGCTTATTGACTCAAGACATTTCAGCTTTTCATTTTTTATTCATTCGTAAAAATGTGTAAAAACACAACTCCACTTATGTGGTATTGTGTGTAGGCCAGTGACATACAATCTCAATGGAATACATTTTAAATTCAGGCTGTAACACAACAAAATGTGGAAAAAGTCAAGGGGTGTGAATACAGAACTTTCTGAAGGCACTGTACCTTTAAAAAAAAAATAGCACATTTCAGCATAACAGCTTTTTTCCTCAGGGTTCTCACACATCCTGTGTGTGTGCTTGGCAATATGGAGAAGGGGCTTTTTGTATCAACAATTTTATCCATGCATCTGTGACCTTTGGAATGTTTTAATCCTTTTCATTTTAATGTGTGAATTCTAATAAAGTGTATAAATGTATCTCTCCCTCAGGTTTTGGCTTCCTGACACATCAGCTGATGGGGCTGGCGGGGGGCCGGGTTGTCATGGCCCTGGAGGGGGGTCACGACCTCACGGCCATCTGCGATGCGTCGGAGGCCTGCGTCCGCATCCTGCTGGGCACTCAGGTCAGTAGACACAGTAGACACCAGCTTAACCCTCTGTAAATTCTAACCCGAGCCATAAGGGGGAAAAACACAATGCTGACCTTCGATCAGCATCTAGGACAGTGATGGGTAGTCTTGAGGCATTCACGTGCTTCCCAGCCGAAACAGTTCAGAAGAGTTCGTGCATACATTGTGATGACATTTTGTGACGTTTCTGTTAGTTTTGGACTTCGGGTAAGTTTTTTTTTGGCTGTTTGGGGACACCACATTTTTTCTCGAGGCCAGCTAAAGTTCAAGAGTCGAAGTGTACGCCCTTTCGTCTGTGATTGGTCAACAGTAGGGATTCTTCAATAAAGTCTTTGTTTTCATTCAACGTTTTTATTCGACTCGTTTTTATGCACGTTTTCATTGAGAAATGCTGCACCAATCTTAGTCAGATGTAAAATTGTGCGACTAAGATCTCGTCTGCAAAAATCGTCAAAATTAATGATAGATACCTTGAGTTATCGTAGATTAATTCTGACTATTTTGAGAAAGTGGCTACGGCTTCTCAAAATGGCCAAAGAGTACTATTGCCATTTTTTTTCTTGTTTTTCAAGCGAATGTCTTTTAAGGGCAGTATGCGAGCACACTCTTTCGGTTCGTCTAGCCAACTTTGGCTAGCTGCCAGCTGAACTGAAAGGTGCTGATGCCTTTACCCTGCGGGAGGATGTTGCCCCTTAGGCAGATCTTACCCCTCCCTAAATCCTAACCATAACCATTAGGGAAAACAGAACAGTGCTGACCTTATATTATTGTCTAGGACAGTGTTGGGTAGTCTTACCCTGTTGTGGGTTCAGGCTTTTGCTCTAGCCATGCAGTGCCAGCAACACACCTGTTGGCAGGGGAGGCATAATGTGTCCTTAGAGGGATATAAGGTCTTTCACTTTAGTACACCACACCCACCGCTTTTGTGTGTATGTGTGTGTGTGTGCGTGTCGCGTGCTATGTTTGTGCGTGCAACGCGTATGTGTGTTTGAGTGCCTGTCTCTGTGTGTGTGATGTTTTACTCCAATGTTTGACGTCCCCCCTGTCTTCCTCTGTGTGTGTTCCCTTCCAGGTGGAGCCCCTGTCTCAAGCTGTTCTGGAGAGGAGACCCTGTCGCAACGCTGTCCTCTCTCTACAGCGAGTCATACAGGCCCAGGGTAAACATCTGATGATAAACACTATCTACATTCTCTCTCATTATCATTGTCTTACTGTCTTCATCACTCTTCCCTCTGCCAATCTGTCTTTCACTCTAGAGTATCTTCCCTCTATCTCAGTCTCTCTCTCTTTCTTACACCATCTCAGTCTCTCGCTTGCTGTGTTTTTATTTTCACTTCTCTTTCTCTCCCCATCTTCTTTTCTCTCTGTCTTCCTTTACTTCTCTTACTCTGCACGTCCCTCTCTCTCGTTGTTTTTCTTCAAGCCTTCCCTGTACACCTCTCTTGTTCCGTCCACTCTTTCCCACATCTCTTCCATCTCTGCCACTCCAGCCTCGGTCATTCTATTTATTTTATCCCTCTATCTGTAGTACCTCCTCTCCCCATCTATCTTGCTGTCATTTCTCTCTCTGACCACCTCACTCTCCATCCATTCCCTTTCTCCTGCCTTCATCCCTCCTTCCTTCTCATTCTTTCCTTCCCTCTATTCTCTTCTCTTCTCTTCTCTTCTCTTCTCTTCTCTTCTCTTCTCTTCTCTCTCTCTCTCTCTCTCTCTCTCTCAGACACACACACACACACACACACACACACACACACACACACACACACACACACACACACACACACACACACAGAGAGAGAGAGCCTTCCTGGCTCCAATTAACTTCAAACACTTCTTTGGCACACGACCTTCACAACATCCCCTCTTGATTGCGCACAAATGTTATCCCAATCCAATTAGATTAATACAAAATATTTGCAAAGCCACAAGAATGTTAAGCCCCTTCATTTAGGCAGAGGGTGAAATATATGTGTGGTGAATACTGGGAACACACACATGCGTGCACACACACAAACACACTATGGCCCCCTCTCTCTCTCTTACACACACATCACACACACCAAGGCTCTTCAACACACAAATATCCAATGATTTATTTTCCTTCCGCCATGTGTCAAGAGACACACGCATGTCCTAAACGAAAAGAGCTTGAGAAGATGAGTAGTATGAACCCATATTGATTTATGCTAATGTCAGAATCACACATGCAACTCAAAATATTGTATAAATCAAGCTTGTTCTGAAGATGGGATTGATGGCATGTGAATGTGGCATAATGTGTGTTTTTGTGATATGCTGAATTAAAATGGCCGTATTGATCCTTTATTCCGACCACACACAGACAAGTATTACTGTAGCTGCAATATTGCTTAATAGAATACAGTTCACACATTTCAAAGACAGTACTCGCTACGGAGGCAACATGAAACCCAACCCCCCCCCCCAAAAAAAATCTCTCTCACTCTCTCTTGCCCTCTCTCTCTCTCCATCTCTCTCACTCTTGCTCTCTATTTCTCTCCCTCTCTATCCAGGTGAGTACTGGCGGTCGTTGAGGGCAGTGGCCCACACAGTGGATCAGTCCTACATGCAAGCCCAGGGACAGAGTCTGAGACGGAACTCAGAGGACCACAACAACACTGTGTCCGCCATGGCCTCCCTCTCCATGGCTAGCCTCACCACAGACAGGTAACAGTACTAGTGCTGAGCGATTTGTGCTTTTTTTTTTTGAGCTCGGTTCGTCTTCAGTTTGATCATTTATTTGAAATAGTCACGGTTGTCGATTTCGTAAAAAAAAATAAAAAAAATAAAAGTGGACATTAAATGCACTGTGCATTATGTGGTTCTGAACACAGAATAAAACAATAACAGTCCCATGATGACAGTGACTGCTCGTTACCGCTTATTAACCATCCTTTATTCATATGACTTTACTGGAGTCAAATATTTCAGTTGTTGTGTAAAATTACATTTGTTTTATTTGATGACTTTACTATTTAATTCCAAGTCATCATCTCATCTCCATAGAGCTGCTGCCTATGCTGTCTGACAAAATCACTATTTTAGTAGTTCTTCAAGGTTAATAAGGCATACTTTAATGACTGCTGAATACCAACTATCAGTCACTTAGATCATGTCGTTTTAGGTAGAGATACCTTGTGAGGCAAATGCTTTCTATCCCTCTCGGTCGCGCGTTCTTCTCTCCTTCTCCGTGTGCCACACAGACCGGACAAGTAGGTGCGCAATGGATTATGGTCATTGTAGTTAATTGCCACACTTTCGAAATGATGTAGAATATTGGCCTCTTAGAAACTAGAACTCCCTACTACATCACACAGTTCGGTTTTGTTCTGATTCATCACTAGAGAAACTGCGCATCGATCTCACCAAAATAATAATCATAATGGTGTTTTTAAAAACTCTGCATTCTAAAAACATCAAACAAGACCAGGCCAACAAAAGCACTGACACCATGTAGTAACAGCACTGACAACATGTAGTAACAGGACTGACACCATGTAGTAACAGCACTGACACAATGTCATCTCACATCATTTCAAGATAATATAATATCATGTGAAGTGATAACGTGAAATTATATTAAAAGGGATGGTTCACTCAAGATGTCCAAACAGACAGGTAACATCACTGACACCCTGTAGTCACATATGATATCAATATAATATAATGAAATATTAAGTGAAGTGTGATGACATGAAATTATAGTTAAAGGGATGGTTCAATCCACATTCAAATGTGGAGTTGTTTTTCGACCTAAGTGCAAATGTAGGTTATTTAGTTACTTTCAGCAGCCTCTGCCTAGCATTGTCTTTCCTGGACTGAAAGCTGGCAGCCTACTGTAGGTATGCGGAAAATCATCAGTGAACCACCCCTTTTTTTTAAATATGTATTCAATTAAAACATTGCCTTACTACAATTCAAATATTAGGCCCTCAGCTGTCAGCTGCATATCACCATACTGCTTTTGATTAGTGCTATTTTCCAACACTAATCCCTATGGCTTTTGAACCAGAAGATAAATCAATTAGTGTTCTAATTTCTATGGAAGAGAGTGTGAGAAAACAAAAACACATTCATATTTCTCAAGGTATAGCATTCCGTTTGCCCACGAGCTATACCACGCCCTGACAAAAGACACAACATTGACACCGCCACCTCTCTCCCTTTTTTAAAACCCGATTCAAACAGGTGTTGTCTTCAAACATATGCATCACATCTATTTGCTTAAAGGTACTTGCATCCGTATTCTCTAGAACTATTTGCCACGTCTGTATCCTGTGGAAATATACAACATTAACGCTGTACTACTGCAATAGGCTATACACCAGCATGCTAAATAAATCTATTCTCTCCTCTCTCCCTGCTATTCAGGACACACAGAGATGAACTCATGGAGGGGGACTGTGACTCCATGTAGACAAGTGCACTTTCTGATAAACCTATCACACAGACAAACACACTGTCATCCACTGTCATCCACTCGGCGCTGCTTCACTCGGACCAGAATCCACTGCCTCCAGTTGTCACTATACGGACCACATTCTGACCTCAATAGTCAAAGTGACTAGTGTACGCCTCACACACTCCTACACCTCATCGGAACACAGTACTACTGGCCTTACTAAGACCACTCGCCTGCTTCGACCGCAACTTAACCACACACTGAGAAGACATCCCATTAACAGGGTGAAGGAGGACCAAGAGGAAGGACAATGAACACTTGTGTTCTTGGCATGCCACTCCGTGCCTTTCCGGGTGTGTTACTCCTCCATTACCATGTAACATTGTGAATTGTGAGGACACAGAAGGAGAGGAGCACCAGACCTGAGCAGAAACTGGAAGGGTGTATATTTATATATATACACCCTTACTCCAAACCGCTTTCAAACACCACTGGGGAGGTTACGACTTGACTTGTATCATGAAGTGACTTGACAAAGACCAGCTAGACAGCTGGCTGTAAACAGAGTCTCTCTGGGGAAGAGGACAACTTTTTGTTGCCTTGGTCACAGGTTACCGCGGAGCATCGCCAGGCCGAATCACAAAAGGAAGTAGGAAGTTGTCCCACGTCCCCACAGGAAGTCCCTATGAAGGAAAACAGACATTGGACACTCACCAGGGGACACCTAAAACGCATCTCGTTCCGATGATGTCATTCGTATTTATGCGTCGCCAACAAAATGAATAAAAAGAGAGAGGAGACTGAGAATTTTGTTCAGACTTTTTTTGCACTCTGCATTTTGTCATGTGAACCATTGTGAACCAACCAGTATAGACCCCATTGAAGCTCTCCTGGGATTGGTGATAAAAAACATATGAATGATCATACTTGTGTTTTTAAGCTGATTGAATTATTGTAAGTTTTATCGATTGCATATTGTATTGCAAATGTCAATACATAATGGTCATATTTTTTTATCATCACATAACGAACCCTATGATTCACGTGCACGAATACCTGTGCAAAGCATATGCCCCTTTTCCCTTCCAGTATCCAAAGTGGCCTTTTGGATGGTGGTATAATTTCCCCCCAAAATGTATTTTTTTGTTAATTATTTTTTTTAAAATTGTGGTTCAGAACCTACTGCAAGTCGTCGTGACGTCATCAAGTTCGCCACCCCACACTGGACGGGCGTGTGGGTTGACACAACCAACCAAACACACGCCCATCCATTGGTTGTGTCAACCCACAAGCCCGTCCATTGGTTTTGTCAACCCACACGCCCGTCCATTGGTTGTGTCAACCCACACGCCCGTCCATTGGTTGTGTCAACCCACACGCCCGTCCATTGGTTGTGTCAACCCACACGCCCGTCCATTGGTTGTGTCAACCCACACCCCCGTCCATTGGTTGTGTCAACCCACACCCCCGTCCATTGGTTGTGTCAACCCACACCCCCGTCCATTGGTTGTGTCAACCCACACCCCCGTCCATTGGTTGTGTCAACCCACACCCCCGTCCATTGGTTGTGTCAACCCATACCAGTTTCCCAGTCTGCCATGTACAGAGATTTAACAATACTACTGGCCCTACTATGCTCAAAAATGTAAACGTTTTCACAACAGAGGCATTTGGTATGTTAGGAATTTCAAGATATGAATTATTAGTATTTTTTGGGGTGGGGGGTGCCATTTTTGGGGGGCGAGCTACCTGCCCCCCCTGAAAGGTCTGAGCATGGCCCTGATAGGTTTTTATAGTTGTTTTCCTTCTATAGGACAAAAAAACATGCAAAGTGAAGGTAAGACTTTTTTAACACTCCCTTTCAGACAGCAGTTTGAGGGCATCTTCACATTCTTTATCATTCGAGTGATAAAAGTTATTAGGAATGAATCATATGATCAGTGAGACAATTCAATCAGGAAACACAGACAGTCGGCTCAAACGTTCCAAAGCTGTTTCAGCCAATTACACACACCGCCATACTGTACGGAGAAGTCCTACTCAATGCTTGACCACACACAAAATAAATGTTTATGGATGTCAAATCAAAATCAAATCAAAATGTATTGGTCACGTACACAGATTTGCAGGTGTTATGACAGGTGCAGCGAAATGCTTATTCACTACAGCCACAATAACATCTTCTAAATATGTGTATGTGACCAATAACATTTGATTTGACTAGCTCCAACAGTGCAGTAGAATGTCATACAAATACAATACAAATATACAAATAATCAAAACAAGAAATAAAGAAATGACAGAACGAGAACACACAATATCCCATAATGACGAAGCAAAAACAGTTATTTAGACATTTTTTGCAAAAAAAAAACTAACTGAAATATCACATTTAAATACGTTTTCAGACCCTTTACTCATACTTTGTTGAAGCACATTTGTCAGTGATTAAATCCTTGAGTCTTCTTGGGTATGACATTACAAGCTTGCCACACCTGTATTTTGGGAGTTTCTCCCATTCTTCTCTGCAGATCCTCTCAAGCTCTGTCAGGTTGGATGGGAAGCGTCACTGCACATCTTCAGGTCTCTCCAGAGATGTTCGATTGGGTTCAAGTCCGGCCACTCAAAGACATTCAGAGACTTGTCACGAAGCCACTGCTTCGTTGTCTTGGCTGTGTGCTTAGGGTCGTTGTCCTGTTAGACCCCAGTCTGAGGTCCTGAGCACTCTGGAGCAGGTTTTCATCAAGGATCTCTCTGTACTTTGCTCTGTTCATCTTTCCCTCAATCCTGATTAGTCTCCCAGTCCCTGCCACTGAAGAACACCCCCCCCCCCCCCCCAGCATGATGCTGCCACCACCATTCTTTACTGTAGGGATGATGCCAGGTTTCCACCAGACTTGACAATTGGTCAAAGAGTTCAATCTTTGTTTAGTCAGACCAGAGAATCTTGTTTCTCATGGTCTGAGAGTCCTTTCGGTGCCTTTTGGCAAACTCCAAGCAGGCTGTCATGTGCCTTTTACTGAGGAGTAGCTTTCGTCTGGCCACTCTACCATAAAGGCCTGATTGGTGGAGTGTTGCAGAGATGGTTGTCTTTCTGGAAGGTTCTCCCATCTCCACAGAGGAACTCTGGAGCTCTGTCAGAGCTCCAATTGAATTTACCACAGGTGGAATCCGAACAAGTAGAAACATCAAGGATGATCAATGGAAACAGGGCTCAATTTCGAGTCTCATAGCAAAGGGTCTGAATACTTATGTAAATAAGGTATTTTTTGTTGTTATTTTAATACATTTGCAAAAAATGATAAACAACTTTTTTCCCCGCTTTGTCATTATGGGGTATTGTGTGTAGATTGATGAGGAAAATTTTTAATTTAATCAATTTTAGGATAAGGCTGTAACGCAATAAAATGTGGAAAAAGTCGAGGGGTCTAAATAGTTTCAGAATGCACTGTACATGGGGCATTAGTCTCAAGGTGCAGGGTAGAGTACCGGGCAGGTAGCCGGCTAGTGATGGCTGTACAACAGTCTGATGGCCTGGTGATAGAAGCTGTTTTTCAGACTCTCGGTACTGTCTCTGTCTGTTAGATGGTAGCAGAGTGACTGTGACTCAGGTGGCTGAAGTCCTTGATGATCTCTTTGGCCTTCCTTTGATACTGAGTGTTGTAAATGTCCTGGAGTGCAGACAGCGTGGCTCTGGTTATGCGTTGGGCTGACTGCATCAACCTCTGGAGAGCCATGGCGTTGAGGGCGGTGCAGGTGCCATACCAGGCGGTTATGCACCCCGACAGAATGCTCTCAATGGTGTATCTGTAGAAGTGCTGATTTTCTTCAGCCGCCTGAGATTGAAGAGGCGCGGTTGCGCCTTCTTCACTATGGTGTCGGTGTGGTGGGACCATTTCAGGTCCTCAGTGATGTGCATGCCAAAAAAACGTTTGACCCTCTCAAAGCTTTTGACCCTCTCAAATGCAGCCCCGTCGATGTGGATGGAGGTGTGCTCCCTCTTCTGTCTCTTATAGTCCACAATCAGCTCCTTTGTTTTTTTACATTGAGAGAGAGGTTATTTTCCTGGCACCACTCCACCAGGACTCTAACCTCTTTTCTGTAGGCTGTCTTGTCATTGTTGGTAATCAGTCCTACCACTGTCTTGTTTTCAGGAAACTTGATGATTGTTGGAGTTGTGTATAGACACAGTCATAGGTGAACAGAGAATACAGGAGGGGGCTGAGCACACATCCCTGGGGGGCCCCTGTTGAGGATCAGCGTGGCAGTGGTGTTGTTGCCTACCCTCTCCATCTGGGGTCGTCCCGTCAGGAAGTCTAGGACCCAGTTGCACAGGGAGGAGTTCAGACCCAGTGCAATGAGCTTAGTGACAAGCTTGGAGGGCACTATGGTGTTGAAAGCAGAGCTGTAGTCGATAAACAACATTCTCACATAGGTATTCCTCTTGTTCACGTGGGATAGGGCGGTGTGCAGTGCAACGGCGATCGCATCATCCGTGGATCTTTTTAGGGTGGTATGCAAATTCTAATTGGTCTCGGGTGTCGGATAAGGTGGAAGTGATATGGTCCTTGACGAGACTCTCAAAATACTTCTTGATGACAGAGGTGAGAGCTATGGGGCGATAGTCATTTAGTTCAGTTATCCTAGCTTGCTTGGGTACAGGAACAATGGTGGACATCTTGAAGCAAGTGGGGACAACAGACTTGGATAGCGAGTGGCTGAATATGTCTGTAAACACTCCAGCCAGCTGGTCTGTGCATGCACTGAGGACACAGATTGGTATGCTGTCTGGGCTGGCAGCTTGCGAGGGTTAACATAAAGTTTAAAAATATATATTATAATAATGGTGCTGGGTTTAACGCAGATTATTAAAACAGTTGAATGGACTTCAGATCAGTTACTATAAATTAGTTGTTTAACTATGGATGGCACTTAAAAGTTGTATGTAGACAACACCGGACTCACAAAAAAGAAATGCACTTACGATGTCTTAAGTATTGGAATTGTGCTTTAGTAAAATGGCCTATTTTTTATGTGTATTCCACTCTGGCGATGCCTTTTTTTATTGTTGTTCTGTTGTGATTTCACAAAGACCAGTGTTTTAACATGTGGATTGATTGACATGCCTGCTCTATTTTATATATCTATAGGCTGTATTTCTTGATACTTGCTTTTCTACAAATCTAAAAGACAGGTGAACTAGGATTTGTTCACCTCTGAAACCACTCTATTTACAAAAACAGTCAATGATTTTTGTTCCTGGACCAAAGTGCTGTTGGACAGTTAGCATTTAGCCGTCGGAGTTAGCTTGTTGAGCTAGTTGACTTTCCATGTAGAACAATTGGACACAGGTTGAGAGAAATAAAAGCCTAAAAGTCTTATGGGAACAATATGCCAGTCGTGGACTGGTAGGGCCTCTGAGCATAACTTCAAAGATTCTTGTGAATCCCTGATAGTAATTGTATCTAAACAGAGATTTTGCAGCTAAATATCACCAAAGAAGGATTAAAAACTGCTTACATTTCTTGTTGGCCCTTTCCATGAGATAATGATGTAATAGATTTCTATGTTGTCCTTTTAATTCCTTTGCAGTGCTGTGCTTATGTAATGTGTTTTATGAAAATCTGATGGTGCTACAGGTTAATTTGAACTATCATGTTATAGTTTATAATGGTGCTGTATAATATACATTATACAACCAAGACCTTACACTCTTAGAAAAAGGGTTCCAAAAGGGTTATTTGGTTGTCCCCATAGGATAACTATTTTGGATTCCAGATAGAACCCTTTTTGGTTCCAGGTAGAACCCTTTTGGGTTCAATGTAGGACCCTCTGTGGAAATGGTTCTACATGGAACCCAGAAAGGTTCTACCTGAAACCAAAAAGGTTTCTTCAAAGACTTCTCCTATGGGGACAGCCTTTTAGGTTCTAGATAGGACCTTTTTTTAAAGAGTGTACTTGACAAGACCCTGCAATATATGTATGATATTAATGACATTGACAATGTGAAAATGACATCATTGAGAATGAAATAATACATTTACCTATGATCAAAATGGCCACCACAAATACATTCTTGATATCTTTTTCAGAAAGGTCCTATTTCATATTTTATTGTGGTTTATTTCCGGTTTAATTTAATTCTTCCGAGAATATTTGTGTTCTGTAAATGTAAATCTATTTTTTGAGAATCAACAATCCCTTTAATTGTCTTAATATGAATTATTGCTCTTCCTCTGAGTGGTTGGTTATTGATGTTGTCGATAGCTACTGAGACCAAAATACAGACATCCTGTGCTTTGAATTATACTGACAAACCTATAGAAAGGAAGCTTTATTGAACTGAATCTTAATTTAGAAAACAAGCCAAGTAGAGATTAGATAGGGATTTGTTTCTCACTGTTTGTCTTTATTGGTTTGTACTTTGTACTTGTACAGTAAAAAATAATGTTGTGTTTTGTTTTTTTTTCTATATTTTTTTCTATAAACTGTTTTCCTCAATAAAAGGGTAATTAAAGTTCTCAACGTAGTTTTTTTCTGAAGTGTATATTTTGTATCCTTTCAATAATGTTTGAAATATTGGGCAATATTTTACTTGCACCAAGCACTCAGCTATTTCGGTAATGTAAAAACACATGACTTTGTAATGTAACACATTTTGACAAAAATCTTGGATCCTGCCTTGCTGTGTCCAAATACAAAGGCTATTGCTATCCACTTATTTTGTATCTTGTTTTATAAGATATAACATATAAGACATTGTCTTGTCTATCCATGTACTCTTTGTTATGCATACTACACTCTCAATATGTGCACAGGTGTTAGACAAGTTTCTATGAGACAGAAAGATGCAACGTGTCTTTGAAAATGGGCTTTTTCCAGACTATTTCAGTGGTATTTTATTAAAACAGCATTTATTATTATTTTCCACAGGAGCTCATGTAATGAAAAGCTGGAGACAAAAAAAATCTAAGAGAACCACAGCTGAGCATTAGGATGAAAAAATATTGACAAACTACATTTTCTGGCGACAGTATATCAGATAACATTGACGTGACCTAACAATACCCAGTAGCACAAAATCTGAATTTATCAAATGTTTTTAAAAAGTACATGGCACTGTTTTCCATTCTTAATACATTTACTGATAGGGTATTGCAGTATGTGCATAGTACTATGTTAAAGAGAAATCCTGAGGAATTACTAAACTTGCATTTAAAACTACTAGACCGTCACTTGCACAAAGTACAACAAAATGTTATCTTTACTCTTTATGTAATGTACTATTCCATTGTTGTTTGGCATATTACGTTTTTCATACTTAAATCCTACAGACAAGTAACAATATATCAGAAAGACATTAGTGGAATCTATCCACTATGTCTATGTCTAATCTATCCATAATCTGTGCATGCTACAAAACTGTGTGCATTACTCATGTATTACAGGTTGCCTGCATAGATTATTGCTTAATTACTCTAATATAAAGTCATTATAATGTAATATGCATATGCACATGCTAAATCCATTCGCTGTGAAGGGAAATAATGCAACACAGAGAAAAACATGTACAAGGCAACAGAAATCAAGCCGATTAGTTTATACAACTGCTAAAAATGTGCGTCAGGCTTCTTTGGCTTTTCCTACCTATACATCTGAGGTTGAAAAGCCTAAAGCTTATAAGCATCTTTGCTGTAAACATTCGTTGGGCTGGGACCACCAGCTATCGATTACTCTGGCATCCTTATGACGATCATCACTGCAATTATCACGATCATAAGTCATCTCAGTGGTCAAAGAATCTTCCTCTTTTAAAGAGTCTTTTGAAGTGGCATAAAGGGACAGGGACAGGGCCGAAGCGTTGGACGTTTTTAACGTCCAGAAAGTTCATCATGTGACCCTTAAGTATCCTCCTCACTTCAGTTCCGAAGTTTGTCACATACTGTATGTTGGCATTATCATACTGTCTGTCAGGCTGCACAAGGAGAGTCGACTGGATATCTGTCCTTAAACCGAAGCATGTGTCCGGTCCAATGCCCATGTCTGTGGGGCAGGGCTTCCAAAGAAGGGGAGATAAGGGTATAGCGGGGGGAACTACTGGTTCGACAGGAACAGACCTTTTAAAGAGAGGGAGATGAGTCCATCCATTTGGCGTCCTTCCTAAAAAAAAAGGGAAAGAAAAATAGACTGTCAACAACAGTTTCTATCTTGGTTTTAGCGTTTTATACCTCATATCTCAGCCTAATTCAACCACACAACCTGATGTAAAAAGCTTCTTTAAAAAAAAAAAAGTTTTACTGAAGAAACCGACATGGATGTGTACATTTTGTCAGTATAGGAAAATAATATCTGAGAGCGAAAATCCGCAGAGAAGTCGTTAATGTGTCGTGCGTGCAAGTCGTTGTCCCAAACAAACACATAAACCGGCAAACAAAGCTAATTCTTCTCACATAGTGTAAAAAAAAAGCCAACATCGCTAAACTTCTGCTATTTGTCTTGCAACAAGCAAATATTCCATCTGGAGTGTTCCCAATTGTCTGTAATTACAGTGTTTCTTTTCATGCTGAGAGAGAAAGATAAGAGAGAAAGGGAAGAGGGACAAAGACAAGAGAGAGAAAGCTGTCCAGTAAGCATGTGTGTTTGTGGGTGTCCTCTTTCAGATGGCTGTGCTTACGTCCTAATGCACTAATTGCCAGGAATGACTTGTTTTCTCGGTATACCAAATGGGGGTACGCTACAGCAGCAAATAACAAGTTGTGTGATCTTAGCGTCACTTTGAACAAAAGTACAGTAGATCCCATTCTTCTGCCTGCATTTGGGCAGAGTAACAATAGCTATCCTGTCGAGCCTCCTTGGCATTTGTGGATCTCCCTTTCTCCCAAAATGAAAAGTTAAGTGCGGCTGATTTACAAAGGAGCAACTGATGCAGTTTTAGGCACCAACATGCACACACACTTTGCATGGGAGCATTTTAGTCTTCCTACGACGCATTGACCTCATCTGCAACGCCTCTAAGGCAGAGGCCTACTCATGTTAAACCTGTGTGTACAACAACTTAAAAGGGATAGTTCGGTGATATTGCATCATTTAGATATGTTTCCTATCTAAATAAGCAATTTCGCTGAGCTATACCTTTAACACATGGATGATGTATATTGTTTTGTTGCCTATTGCCTGACACAGACTGTAACACTGTATTGATAATAGATTGAGAGCTATATCATACCTCCCTTTGCATTAGACCAATATCTTAACTTGGCCTATTGTTTCTACACACTCCCACTTGGTTTGTGCTCTGGTCCTGCATACGTGTCAAACCCAAAGTGTATAACTCAGGGGCGCACTACGTACACTACATACGCACTACAGCTGTTGGAACAGCCCAGCCCATGCACACACATCCATCCATCCACACAGCACCTGCTCTAGCATCAGCTCAAAGTTCAAACCCCTAAAAATAAAGATGAGTATCAGAAGCCCACAACTCTTGGAACCACCGGCCTGTTTGCAAGGCTCTGAAGCTCTTTAAAAAAAGCAGATGTGCCGCAGAGGACCTATAACAGCTGGTTTGAGATCAGATCCAACGTGAAAATGGAAACCCCAAAACACATGCACATGTTACTTTGGACTGGTCCAAGATCAGTCCAAAGGAACTGCAACCAACTCAAACACATGCAGAGCCAGAGGTTCTGGCAGAGGGAAGAACAGTGACAGCCCTTTAATTGGAGGATAAACAGAGTGGAGCACTGCGTGTTGTTGCCAGGTTAAACACAGCAGTCTATTCTAAATCACAGCTACACACACACACACACACACACACACACACACACACACACACACACACACACACACACACACACACACACACACACACACACACACACACACACACACACACACACACACACCCAGCAAAACACAGATCCACATTTTTACACACATATACACACATGCATACAGCCAGTAACACGCATATCCGCTTAAATACACACCACATGCTACACACACATGCAACCAACAACACGCACATCCTCATAAAACAGCCACACAAATGCACCCAAGATGCACCACTCACATAAACACACAGCTTATCCGAACACTTGTTGCACACAAAAAAAATATGCTTCGTGCACACACTAGGAGCATACTGTGAACGTACACAAATACGCACACGCACGTTTCGTTTAGGAAGGAATTTCTATTTTTTTTCCCCGATATGTTAAAAGCAGAATCAATTACAACCATTTTAGGTCTTCCTTATACTGACACTGTCCATTTCAGTTCATTTAACTGTCCACAGGTGAGTGGATAATGTTAGAATGCAGAACAGTAGGTAATGACTATGCTTCTCTTCAAGGACATTCTCATCCACGTGTCGGGTTCGGGGTTCCAACCACAGTGGTTGAACTCTCAAAGTCTGGCGTTTGAGGCCGTTGAGGATTTTATAGTAATGTAAGGGGAACACCTGGAGACTGCACATGGACCAGAAGTCCTCACAAGGATAGTAAAACAAGGACAATTCTGAAAAGTGGGGACATTTCGCTGGTCCCCACAAGGAAAACGGCTATTTTAGGGTTGGGGGTTAGGGTTACAATTAAGGTTAGAGTTAGAGTTAGAGTCAAGCTTGGATTATGTGAATCAGCTGTGTAGTGTGAGGGCAACAACCAAAGCATGCACCCCTTGGGGTCCCCAGGACCAAGTTTGGGAAACGCTGGGTTAGGGTTAGGGGTTACATTTAGGGTTCTTGCTCTAAATCTTTGCCTTTCCTGTGCTGCTCTCCCTTGACAGCCTAGTCCAGGTTTACATGAGTTTGGTTTTTGACGGATTACCAACAGTTTGGCTTCTGATGGATTACCTCTGCTCTCTGCACCGCATCATCCTTTCTTTGGCTCGTCATTCTTTCCTACCTCTCCCTTTTCATCCTGTCTTCCTGGTTATCTGATAGGCTTTTCAGTTAGCCCACACTCATCTTTTATCTTTTAATTAACGCTTATCTTGTAGCTTCTTATCTACGTTCAGAAGAGTGAGTGTCCGCCAATTCCGCAAAGTTTACTTTGTGATTTTTCAAGAGACTGAGAGGAAAGGCAGATAACAAAGTCAGATAATATCGAAAAAATGGCATGCACTCACGCACATGTATGTATGTATACACACACACACACACACACACACACACACACACACACACACACACACACACACACACACACACACACACACACACACACACACAGACATGCACATGTAAACACACAAGTACACACATACCAGTGTATAGGCTACACACAGTGATACACAAACACACCAAAACTCATCGTAAACAAGCACACACGCGCGCACACACACACACATACACCATATATGCATTGGCTCGCGCGCACACACACCATCAAACTCTCCCTTGGCACATACACCTTCCTAATGCCTCACAACTGTTTCCAATCTAAAGGTTCCTGCTTGTCTGGGACCCGGCAGGGCCTGATTGCACGACACTGGATACAAGATCCTGGAGGAGAAAGGGCAAGGCTGCAGGGGAGAAAAGGAGAGAGAGAGAGGGAGGGAGATCTGCTTTTTCTCTTTCCTTCCCTTTCCCTCTCTTTATTTCGCCTGATATACCTGTGCAGGATCCCGGTTTCTGTTTCCTCTGGTCTAGTCTGCCTGAGGTATGTTAGATAAGGCTCTGGATAAAAATACTTAAAAACTACAACAATTTTGTTAAGACTGAGTCCATGGTAAAAAAAAAAAAAACGAACACATTCAATGATCATTGATGTACTTAACCATTTTTCGTTGTTGAAAATGTTATATGATATTATATATATATATATATATATATATATATATATATATATATATATATATATATATTTGCGCAATTAAAGTGTTATATTGTCACTATAACAATAATTTGATTTTCAGCTAGTGGGCTACTGGTATTTATTATGTAAAACAGAAAATTATAGTCAGGCATTCTCTTTTCTTATCTTAAGAGTACACCAAGACAGATAGCTAAATATTTATGTCAAACGTGTAAAATGATTCAGTGTTATGCTAATCTGTTACATATTACAGTAACATCTTTCATTAAAATGCTTTTTTCATGAAATACGACATTTCGTAGCAACAATATTTGTGTAACTTAAATATTATTGTTTTAATGTTTAGCCAATTTGATAGAATGTATTATCAATGATAAAAGGAGACAATTATTATACTATAATTACTGTATATAAATAATTTGATATTTGATAAAATAGTTTTTTTTTTAAATGTTTGTCATCTTGTCAAAATTGTCAAACTGCACACCATATGTTGAAATAAAAATTAGAACGCAAATGTAATATTCTATATTGTAATTATGATCCCACATTACTAGGTGTTATAATTTGTCATTTAGACTAGTATGCAAATACTCTTATTTCATAATTTGTCATTTTGTTTGAACTATGTTGTTAATTTTTATGATGTTAAAAAAATGTATAAATTTTTTTAAAGTTATACAATAGTTACCAACACACAGAGATGTGCATGCACTCACGCACAACTGCAGTGGACATGTGACATTTATCAAATACATTTACCCACTGATAGATTAGGATTAGGCTGTACCTTTTTACCTATTGCGCACATTTTGCCATATTAAATTAAAAACAACATGCACTATTTCCTACTCATTCCCACTTACCACTTAATGTAACTAAACTTGAATCAAAACAAATAAAAACAGCCTTCCTTAGAGGAAGATGCAAATTAATACCTGAACATTACAGAAAACTCGCTTTTCTAAACATGCTGGAGTCGGAAATCCTCATTTGTTTGGCAATGTTTACTAAGGTTAGCTTGCTAACGATCCTGCATTGTGAATCACCCCAAGGGCCACTTGGTTGGTTAAATGTAATTAGAAAAGGCATATTTACATTACTTCGATGCACAAATATGTCAGATGTGTCCACTTTTCTAACCTGTGTATTGAATGATAACACATGCTCTCATCATTGTTGTCATTCATGTTCATAAAAAAAAAACATCAAGGTATAACCTCATGGTAAATCTGAAAAGAATAACAGCGCACAGATTCAACGATGCTCCTGCCAAGGTTTTAACAATATACTTAAGATACTTTTGGGAAACCACAGACCTGGCTGTTTGGCCATATGTGACACTGTGTGTGTATGTGTGTGTGTGTGTGTGTGTGTGTGTGTGTGTGTGTGTGTGTGTGTGTGTGTGTGTGTGTGTGTGTGTGTGTGTGTGTGTGTGTGTGTTTTTATACATACCTGCAGGGGTGCACCGTAGACGCTTGTGGAGTTAGGGGCTACATTGTCAGGGGGCATTTGAGGCGGAAGGGGAGGGGCAAGGTCGAAGGGTGAACAGGTATGGTGGGAGTGATGGGGCAGTGGATAGGTGAGTGACACATTGGGACAGAATGGGTAAAAAGGTTGGGGAGTGAACAGTGACTCTGGGTTGTGGTTAGAAGGAGGGTCAGAGATAATGGCTTAAAGGAGGACCGAGATGGTGGCTTTAGGGGTTACATCGATAGTGGGTTAGGGGTTACAAGAGGGGGCAGAGATAGTGGCTTAGGTGGAGGACAGAGATAGTGGGGTTAGGACAGAACAGGACGGGTAGAGCAGGACAGATAGGGGACACTAGTGGCTGGCTGACATGGCCCAGGCGCCCTCCATCCTCCAGACGGAAAAGGCATAGCTGAGCCGTTCGTGGGCCAAGTAGTTGCAGCTGGCCAGCTTGGCGTCCATCTCATCACTCTGCAGTACCTGGTAGAGGAAGTCGATGTAGCGCGACGCTAGCTTCAGGATCTGAATCTTGCTCAGCTTGTCCGATGGCAGCGTGGGAATGATCTTACGCAGCGAGGCGAAGGCGTCGTTCAGCGACTGCGTACGCTGGCGCTCGCGCACGTTGGCGATCACTCGCTGCGTGTGCAGGTCCTCGAAGGGCTCGCCGCCCGAACCTAAGCCGAGGCCGCTGGAGCCCAGCGAGGAAGGGGCCACACACACCACTGCCATGGGGGAGTTCTGTTGCTTCTTCTGCCGCTTGGGCCCCGACGGAACCAGGCTGTTGGGGCTCCCGCTGACAATGGCCCTCTCCTCGGCCCGACCCAGATTGTCTTTCTTGTGGTACGGCACCCGCTTTCGGCCCCCTGTTTGCCCGCTCTTCTTGGAGCCCCTCTCCAGCTCCTCCTCGCTGGCCCCCAGCCCCCCCTCGGGGGAGTTGGCGCAGGACACCTCCTCGCGCATCTCCTCCCTCTTAGGACCACCGTCCTTCTTCCCCTTCCGAGGCAGGGTGGTTTTTGCACTTTATTTCTCTCTTTCCGTGTCTTTTCTCTTCTTCAGATAGCCGTGTGGGACAACCGTTATCCCAGGAAGTTCTGATAGAGAGTCAAAGGCCTAGAAGTCTTCTTCCTCCAGTGAAACCAAGAAGAATGAGGCCGATACACTTCACGCTTCTAATCTGCAATCTGTTGAAGATCCATAGGTTTTGGCTTTACTCCCAGTCAAAACTTCTGTCTCTCCCTGTGTCTCTTTGCTGAATTGCTCACCTACAGTTTCCCATCTCCTCAACCTGCATGCAGAACAACAACAAACCATCTGCTTTGCTGGGCTAACTCCTGTCCCTTTATACTCGCCCGCATACTCTGGGCCTGCGGGCAGCTGCGATTGGACAGCACCGGCTTCTTTGGGTGTGGTTTGGAAGCAGGAAGTGAGCTTGAGGTTGGTGGATGGCTTAAAAGGGGGTAAGTAGCCTTCTCAGCCAATTGCGAGAGGCCTTGTTAAAAGCTGCTGAAGTTGTCCACGTCTTTATAGGTTCCAGATTTCTGCGGCTGGAGCACTCCTGGCTTTCTCCTGCACCCGCTTGTCTGTTTGTCCCTTGTCTCTCTTCTCATCAATTAATTACATGCTTTGAGACTCATAGGTCTGTGATGCACTTCAACTTCTAAGACATGAAACATTTTCTTTGTTGATTAAGGGGGACGATAAAAGCCATTGTGTTAGTACTGCATGAATATGCTGACGTGAATGCTTTGGTATGTGAAGATTAAGTCGATGTAATACCTAAAACTAAGTTTACACTGAAAACATTTGATGCATGATATCTCAAGGACCACAGTTTTCTATATAAAGATATAGGATTAAGTGTTTATTATTTATTAAGTGTGTCAAAGTGATCTCCCTAATATTTGTGTGCCATGGTTAATATCTATCACATGATACTGTAAAAACACATCCCTCGAGCCAAGGGTCACTCCTCAGTGCCAGTCGGGGAAAATAACATGTGGATTAATATCTTTAGACGGATTTTCACAAACAGTGATCTTGTGTTTCTGTTTACAAAAATACCTAAATAGACATTTCACCAAGACAGCTCACACAAGCTTAAAAAAAACACCACTGTGATTATTATTTGAAAAGTCCTGAACAGTCATTGTGAAAATACTGAGTGGGCGGGAGCTTGCCTCGACTGACAGCTCTTTGAAATGTCAAGCAACTTGGATGCAGTGAGCAGTCTTGCAGTAAAATCATTTCAAGCAAATGTGGTGGTACACAAAGCAACTCAAAAAACATTGAAATTGCATCAATTATACGTAGGTTTTCTTCATCTCCCATTTAGCATGTCTCTTGTGATGCGGTTCATAGCAACACTGACGGATGTGTTGACTTGACAACAGCGTCTGTGTTTTGAAAGTCCCATGCTGTCTGAAGACCTAGCTAGCCTGTAACTATCTAACACCAGACACAGATGAAAGCTCAAACATATAAGTAAGTATCTTTGCCATCGATGAATAGGGTCAATTTGAATTATATTTGTTGACTCCCTTCCAGTCAAATTTTGTCATGAGTAGAGTAGCTATTTAGCTATTTAAACCGCGCCCCTCTGCAAACACGCCTTCTCCGATGTTGGTTTCAAGGCGGTACTTATTTGAATTAGGTAAGATAATTTAATGTTAACATTGGTGTATTAAAATGAGAGTTAAGGTGATGTCACCTTGTCACCTTAATTGTGAATCCAAGTGTTTGACATGGGGGAGGAGACCAGTAACTTTATGATCAAACTTTATCAATGTAGAAGCAACAGTCATTTTTCATACTTTGGTCTTCATACTTTGATCTGGTTTCCTTCAAGTATTATCCAATTTCATTAAACATGATTTTGCCTGTTCATGACCTTTAAACCTTAATTTACATTTTCTCACTATAAAAATAGAAAATATGCCACACAACCTAGTAAATCAAAAGTACATTAAGATCAGTCAATATGTGAATTTCTAAATAACTTTTCAAAACAGACAGGTAAATCTACCGTATTAATATTCCATCATTATTCCATAGAAATAGAATAACTAGAATGGGTGTCTCCATTTAAATAATTCGATGTATTATCCACTGTATTATCCACTGTATTATCCACTGCAAACACTATATGGGAGTGATGTAGCCATGGGGATGGCCCAGCTCTGACCCTGTATAAGCTCTGACCCTGTGACCACTAAGGTGAGAGGGCTGCTAATTATGCCATCCATGCCCTCTGGCGGAGTAGACACATGTTCTCTCTCCACACCAGTAACCCAGGGGAACACACATCTGGGCTTGCAGGGCCACACCACAAGGAACAACACACACACTCGTACAAATGCACGTAGAAACACACGCACACACACATAGAATTGTCAATATGTCAAGGATATATATCTACTGAAACTAAAACAAATAGGATGACTATTTTCTGTATACTGCTTTTTCTTTGGGGGGGGTGGGGGGTGGCAGGTAGCCTAGTGGTTAAGGCGTTGGGCCAGTAACCGAAAGGTTGCTGGATTGAATCCCAAAGCTGACAAGGTAAAAATCTGTCGTTCTGCCTCTGAACAAAGCAGTTAACCCACTGTTCCCCAGTAGGCCGTCATTCGAAAATAAGAATGTGTTCTTAACTGACTTGCCTAGTTAAAGGTTAAATATATATATTTTTTAAATGACATTATATGACAATAATATGCATTAAAACCAACTGTTGCATAGGTTTACCGTTTCATGCATGACAGTGTTGTTACACATCCGTAAAGGTGCAATCCTTAAGATTACACCATTTAAAATACTTTAACATTTCTCTCCATTTCTGCAAGAGTCAAACTTATAAATGTGTAACATTAGCTGAGAACAGCTGTCTTATATCATAATTCTTACCGTGGATGAGAAATAAAGAATTACGTAACATTGTCTATAGTTACAGCTGTTGACAGCAAAAAGTGAATGAGAAAGAACCTTCCATTTCAAATCTTGACAATGAACATAGTTTGTGGATTTTAAATGTATCAGTAGACAGGAATAGTTACTTCTAGTAATTTATATGAATTGTCATTTTAGGTTATGACATATGTTATATTTGTCTTATGACAGCTTTATAGCAGGACTTAAAGAAAGATAGAGAATTTGTGAGGGGGGTTTTGGAGAGGGGTTAGTGAACTCTGTGATTGCAAAGGGCACGTTTAATTTGGGCATATTGAAGAGAGCTGGGATCAACTCCACTCAACTTCCATCAACTCAGAATAGGAATTCCAGCAGCTAAGGTATCGAAGTGGAGGTAACACTGTGCTTTAGCATGTAGGTATACTGCATTATGCTGCAGTTAAAATGCAATGTAAGACTTGCTAAGATCATGTATCATGGAAAACCCCTTATAATGTCTTATAATAATCTCATATTGATCCTGACTATATACCAGCCAATTTCAGTCTGTCGAAATGTTGACATGTAATCTGACATAGTCTTATTACAAGAGATTATAAAGGTTTATACATGCTAATACTGCATTGTTGCCAAAGTGAACATCACATTGGAATTGTAACAGGTCTTATTTACACAACGGGCCCTTTAACATGTTTAACCAAAATTCCCAGGTCAATTCCCTGGAATTAGATGTAAATTGGCTCCAACCTCCGGGTGGAGACAGTGGATTTGTGAAGAGGGACACGTAGCCCATTGTTGTGTTGGGCCGTCCAGGGCTAACCTTGGGGTTGCTTACCTTAGCAGAGCATGCCTCCATGCCACCATCATGGAAAGAATGAGCGAACGACAGCCTAACAGGAACAGCATGGAAACGCGCACCCCTCGCGCAGAACAGAGGGGAAAAGAAAGAGAGGGACAGAGAATGGGAGAGGAATAAAGGAAGGGAAAAGAGAGAAGAAAGAAAGGAGGGGGAAGAGAAAAAAGAAAGGCCAGTCCAAACAGAACCAGATGCAGGAGTGTGGAGGGCCGTTTGATCTCCGTCCTCATAGGCTGATTGATGTTGCACATTTCATTTCCTTGTCAGAGTCTCTACATAATGTTTCACTAAACACTCCGGCCCGTTTCTCTTTTGACTTTTATTTTCGGGGGGTAATAACGAACCTCTCCTGTAGGTGCAAATAGACTGCACCATATCAAAGGGATATACAGTGGGGTCTGAAATTATTGACACCCTTGATAAAGATGAGTAATAATGACTGCATAAAACAAATAATTCAAATACTGAGCTATAATGTATGCTCAAGAAAATTGGGAAATTATATTATTTTATACTAATACAATTACTAAGAGAAAGAGATTTTGTTTAACAAGTAATACATTTTTTTATTGACACCCCTAAATATTCTTATAAATATAGACATGCTAACCTCTCACCATTATCTATAAATAACAGGAGAGGTTAGCATGTCTCGGGGGTCGGATCTTTGACCCTCTGTAATTTCTCAATCATCATTATTCACAATTCATTCAGGAATATCTGTAATCATGGTAGCATCCATATTAATGTAGAAGTGTTTAGAAACATTATATTCCTATTTACAATAAAATTGACTCCAAAATACATTATTTATAATTAATTTCTATTGGACACAAAATAATCTGAAACACAACCAAAACAAAGAGCAAATTCCTCCAACAAGTTTGTAGAGTTTGTTGGCTAGTTTACTCATAATCTTTAAGAGTGTCAATCATTTTGACCGCCACCTTTTTGAAAAAATCTATTTATCTGAGCAATTGTGTTAGCATAAAATAATATTTATTTTTTGCATACAATATACCTCAGTATAAGAAGTATTTATTTTCAAACAATTTCGGCCCCCACTATATATAGAGATGGCTTCGATATCAAAGAGGAGCACAGGCAAATGTAATGTCCACTTTAAGTTTGGCACATATGGTTAAGTCCGAACTGATCCATAGTACTGAAATACTGTACTGAGGAATGCGTATGTTGAATGAGGACGGACTTTTGAAGTTTTTGAGCAACGAAGAAAAAAACTTTTCTTAACCCATAATACTGTCAATTCAATTACTGCCTTCCTGTAAAGTTCTTAGGGAATTTTGAGGAGAGACAACTGATCGATGGCATGTGGACCTTCTATCATAATATGTAAGCATTGAGTAATGTAGTTCCCGTTGAAAATGAGTCAGAGAATATACTCTTCACCAAACTTCTCACCTTAAAAGTTCGCTCGCCCCATTCCCCCTACCCATCCCTCCTACCGCTACTGCTCCATCCCTCCTCTGGAGCCCATGGGACACAAGCAGACATCTGGGACCCATTTCCCCCTGTAGAGCAGGACATCCTGTGGGGTATCGACTTAGAGGGGGTGGGTGGAGAGTGAGGGTGCATGGCGGTGAAGGACGGGGGTGGTGAACAGAGGGGGAACGGTGATGTATATAGATATAGACTATAAGTAGTGATGAGGGGTTGAGGGCTTTGAAGCTGGGAGAGAGGCAGGTCTGGGGCATTTTTATTCTCTTCAACAGCCAGCAAAATAGATTTTTCCTCCACTTTTCTTTTTGATGGCTAATGAAATTAAATCAATGTATTCTTATGGCAAATCTGGTCCTTTGAAAACACACACACACACACACACACACACAGTTTGTCGCTGTGCCGCATGTGTGTGTGTGGACAGAGCAAGGCAGCACCAACAAAAAAAATCCTGCTTTAAAAGCGGGGGTTTTTCTCCACTTCTGCGTGCTAACCTGTGTTATTACAGTTTGCCTGAGACTTATCTCTCTATATTAGGCTATAATTTATAAAAATATTTAGCACTTAAGCTTCCCTTAAATGTCCCTGCTTTCATGTGTAATTTAGCCAATATCCTGCACTGGCTCTGATTACAGTGCTTAAGTCCCAGGGTCCATCCATGGCACATTACAAACAGTCCCAGCGGAGTTCACAGCCAATCAGAACTATATAGAGCACGTTAGGCTAGGCTAGGTTAGCATAGCTCACTCCAAATCACAGCCAATCAGAACTATGTAGTGAAAGCTAGCCTTAGCTAGATTAGCATTGCTAACTCCTTTCACACTTGTCACAAAATGACCGTAGACTGAACAAGTGCCCTATCACTACTTGACGCACAGCACATTAAGCCAGCTAGCGTTGCCCATTGGTATTAATATGCAGAACATCTAGATTTAGAACAAGGTTTACGCAGGTTTCTATCTTGACAGTGTGACAAAACCAGTACTGGGCCCTTGTAAGAAATGTCCCGTCAACTGATAGATGGGAATGTCTCTGGATGGTCCATTCAACTGAGGTAACCTTAGATCACAGACATTACAGTGGAGGGGGTGATTGGATAGTGATCTATTGCTACCCCTCAAGGAGTCGGAATGCATTGATGAGTGAGTGGGTGGATCACACTGCACCAACTGGGCATGAGGAGAATTAATTTCAATCCGAACACATCGAACGCATTAGAGTAAACCCAGAAGATGTCTCTGACCAGGCCCTGTGTATCACCATTCGTAGAACAGAGCAATTGCATTAGAAATATCAACATGACTCTGTAGCTAGCTTCAAAGCGTAATACTTTTAAAGTCAAATCAATCCCCCTTTTCCATTAGATTAGATTACCTTACGAAAGTTATGTTCGGCTACGTGTTCTGGTACTGGTTCTCCCTATGAAGCCACTTCAAACGCCTGCCCCTGCCATGGCATATCCCTTTGTGCTCAGAACGGCAAAAAAATGTGTCTCCTAAAATGTTTCAGATGCAAGGTTCTGTGGTCCATGGGCGAAGCAGCACAGAAAACAAAAGAGTCGGAGAGGCAAACATTGATTGAACCTGAAGGTCGGCCATCCTACTGTACTGCTGCCAAGTGAAGGGGTTAATCACCTGATGTTACTTATAAAGAAAGGGGGGAGAGAGAGAGAGAGAGAGAGAGATGGTTTAGCAGTAAAAGAGAGGAAGAAGAAAGAGAGTGGGGAAAAGGGAAAAGAAGCCAAAGGTCCAGAGACATATGTTTCAGTTTGTAAATAAAACAGTAAATTGCAATGGATATTGCTTAAATATCTGTGGGCTTTGTACTGCATTTTGCGGAAGTTCCTCGGAAATCATTCCGAAACTGCCTTCTCCAAAATGCCAAAGCGCCTTTTTAATGTCAAAGCAGCCATCTGGTTCTCTACTAAATCAAGATGTTCGCTTTTCATTCACGTATTTATTTTTTGTTGTACTTTCTTTTTTATAAATACTCATGAACCAAAGTATGTTTGGGGCTGAATGGGTATTTTCCTAATAGCCGTTTTTTCCTGTATGCAAAGTGCAACAATGGATATCGATGTCACACAGATGTAGGCTTACTTTAAATACAGATAAACTTCAAAATGTGTTCACCTTATATAGAACGCAGTATATATTGTACTTATGGTATCATGTGGATATGGCCTTATAAATGCTATACGACCTCCTATATACATGTTACCTACCATATGATGAAGTTGTAAGAACAATAAAAGGTGAACAGGTAAAGCCTACTGTGACTGTCCCATCTGAACTGTACTATAACGAAGAGTTAATCACTTAACTTTATGCATAGGTCATATTCGGCCCATCAATATTTTAGGTGCAATTGCTGTTTGGCATTTACCAATTTATTTTAAGTATGTCTGACAAAATGAATATATCATTTGAATATATAAAATAAAAAAATAGCAAACATCAGATTATAAAAAATGATTTTAATACATTTGATTAAGGTGTGTAGTGTGAAAAGATACGCAAAGGTTTTACTTTTACCTTTATTTTTTTCCAACAGGAAATTTGAAATATTCCTGCATTTTTCAAGTTCCCTTTTCTTTTTTCAATTTCATTATTTCTGCCAGTTAAGTCTTAGATGACTTCCTTCCTTGATTTTGCTGGAAAGGAGTCCCCCCCCCTGCCCTTCCCTTTACATACCACACAAAGACACACACATTTTACTGCCTACAGTATAAACTTAATAGGACGGTCTTTCGGTCCAACCCCTACAACTTGTTCAATGGAAAGTAATGAGGATTGTTTTTCAGTGTCTTAATGTAAAATGTTATAACAAGCAAGATAAAAAAAATAAAAAAAAATGTTGCTATGGCTACTTAACCACAACATTGCAATTACCTTTATACAACGTGACTCTGAGGGCTTGCAAACAAACCAATGTAATGCAATAAATATATAAGTACCAACAAGAATGCTGTTAAAACAAAAGAGTAGAATGAGGGAAGTAGGATGAGGGCAGCAAAATGGTCTCATATAAAGGATCAAAGTTGGAAGATACTTAATTAAATAATTGGTTGAGCTCTGTGCTAGCTTCACTCACACTGCTTTCCTATTATGGTAATCTCATGTTTAAAAAAAAACTATTAAAAAAGCTTCAAAGCGCAGGTTATTGCCCGAGCGTTTACTGTTGCCTGCAGTGCTATAGGGTGTTTTCTTTTATAATGTGGGCTGAGTGAGTTGGAAAATGGCTGCCTCCTTCTCAGTGTAAATCCCACTCTAATGCTGAGGTCTGTTTCTACACGGCTGACCTGGCTAAATAAAAACAACAATGTTTCCTTCCCTCGAAATAAAAACACACAGGGTTCCCCAGACACTCTAACCCTCGTCCCCTCATAGAATCCATCTGAGAAACATTACCATGGTAACTGTACTACAACCACAAAAATACACACAGGTGCTAAATTTGGGGTTTGTAGGTGGCAGAAGTAAATACATTTTTATTAGACCATAATATGAGTGACACTTTACTTTTACTTTAGCACTGGGTAACAGCCTGCAGGTATATACCATCTTGCAGGTATAATGCTTTATAACTTGTTATAACCATGTATTAGCCTTTATAATGTCGTTTAATAAGGTTTGTCCATGAGAAGTCCTATAATGCATCTGATTTACACTAAATATACAAAGGAATGTGGACACCCCTTCAAATAAATGGATTCGGCTATTTCAACCACACCCGTTGCTGACAGGTGTATACAATCGAGCACACAGCCATACAATCTTAATAGACAAACATTGGCAGTATAATGGCCTTACTGAAGAGCTCGGTGACTATAAACGTGGCACCGTCATAGGATGCCATCTTTCCAACAAGTAAGTTTGTCAGATTTCTGCCCTGATAGGCTGCCCCGCTCAACTGTAAGCTCTGTTATTGTGAAGTGGAAACATCTAGGAGCAACAAGGGCTCAGCAGTGAAGTGAAGTGGTAGGCCACACAAGCTCACAGAACGGGACCGCCGAGTGCTGAAGCGCATAAAAATCATCTGTGCTCAGTTGCAACACTCACTACCGAGTTCCAAACTGCCATTGGAAGCAACATCAGCACAATAACTGTTCGTCGACAGCGTAATGAAATGGGTTTCCATGGCCGAGTAGCCTAACATCACCATGCGCAATGCCAAGCGTCGGCTGGAGTGGTGTAAAGCTCGCCGCCATTGGACTCTGGAGAACTGGAAACGCATTCTCTGGAGTGATGAATCACGCTTCACCATCTGGCAGTCCAACAGACAAGTCTGGGTTTCGCGGATGCTAGGAGATCGCTACCTGCCCGAATGCATAGTGCCAACAGTAAAGTTTGGTGGAGGAGGAAAAATAGTCTGTGGCTATTTTTTTATGGTTCGGGCTAGGCCCCTTTGTTCCAGTGAAGGGAAATCTTAATGCTACAGCATACAATGATATTCTAGATGATTCTGTGTTTCCAACTTTGTGTTTGTCGAGATCGGTGTGCAAGAACTTGACTGGCCTGCACAGAGCCCTGACCTCAACCCCGTCAAACACCTTTGGGATGAATTGGAACGCTGACTGCAAGCCAGGCCTAATCGGCCAACATCAGTGCCCGGCCTCCCTAATGCTTGTGGCTGAATGGAAGCAAGCCCCAACTTCGAGGTGGAAAGCCTTCCCAGAAGAGTGGAGGGTGTTATAGCAGCAAAATATTAATGCCCATGATTTTGGAATGAGATGTTCGACGAACAGGTGTCCATATCCTTTATGTCATGTAGTGTGTGTTGTGTCCAAACATTAAGGTGATAGAACCCAATCCCCCCCTCCCTTCAAGTCAACCCCTTCCCTGGGTGCGCCCCAGCAACAGGGCAATCACTTCCTCCACAATGTAGTTAAGCTAAGCTTTTCCATCAAAGCATTATGTCTACTAGTAAAACAAATTCAAAAGAACTATAAAAATCAAATTAGTCTATGGCCACTATGCCCAAGGCCTAGTACACACGCCGGTTGTACAAACGACGTCCAACACAAAGTTACAACTGTTGTGTATGAATTTGTGCGAGATGTACTACACTCCCAGTGTAATGCACACGGCTGTCATAAAATTATACTTTATTATTATGGCTCTCACACAGACATACCTGTACAACAGACAGGTGGATATATACAATGTCATGTTTCTTTATAGTACAATATGATACATGTGGTAGCCCACAGAGAAGCAAACAGATGTCAAGGGGAAAAAAAAGGTAGAGCACAATCAAATTAATCTCCATAAGCAGCAGTATGATGGTGAATAACGTTTGCGAGCTAAAGCGAAGGCACAGCAATGACACAAATTCCACAAAAAGAGCTCCCTCCTTTGAGCATTCTCCGTTCAAATAAGACGAGGCAGTTGGGTTTCCATTGGCAACTGTTGTGAAAAAAAGGCAGTTGTTCTAACATTCTGTGATGGTAGTGCAATTCTTCTTCATATAATCTCTTCAAAAACTATTTTTGGGGGATGTTTTGAAATAGTGTCGAACACTGACAGGTGTAACGCTATAAGACATTATACAAGTCTCATTTCCAAAGCATTATAACCGTTTCATAATACATAAGTGTTGAGACATGATACTCTAAATGTAGTTGCTTCAGCACATACACTGACTCCGAACTGACAGCAGGTTTCTGTGGACTAAAAGTTCACACATCGATAACACAGATAAAAACAGTCATCCAAAAAAAAAAAAAAAAAAAGACTACTAGGATTTCCCCAAACAGACCTGTGACGTGTCCTTTTGTTGTGTATAATGCATGTTTTATATGTGTGCAGAAACTTTGCTCTGTTTTCTAACAACTTTCTAACTGAGTGGGATGTTTTACCAACAGCCGCAACATTTGATCGACTGACTCCCCCTTGTGGCAAGAGAATGGAAACGAATTCTCCATCATAACCACATCAATTATATATCTTGTTAAGAATATGTTCCTAGGTATATAAGCACAGGAAGATGTACAGCAGGGTTGTAAACTCATTCCACGAATGGCCTAGTGTCTGCAGGTTTTGGGGTTTTCCTTTCAATTAAAACAGAGGCAACCAGGTGAAAGGAGTTTTACTAATTAGTGACCTTCATCAATCAAGTACAAGGGAGGAACGAAAACCCGCAGACACTAGGCCCTCCGTGGAATGAGTTTTCACATGTGATGTAGACAATTAACAAGGATTACCCACAAAGTCACCAAAAATAAGATTTAAATCTCATAAAAAAGGGAGATATTGACTCTAAAAACATGTGTCGAAGACATACAAGAGGAGCACAGACAGTGTCACATACATACACATGGGAACAGTCAAATCCATAAAAGGCATAACATAGGGATGAACTTGTGGATAGACTGGCCTAGCAGGGGTTGAGCATACCCTGTTTACAGATATAGAAAGAGAGGGGGGGGGGGGAATCTAACCGAGAAGGTGCGGGCATGGACAGAGGTCCAGGTACTAATTCTCCCATTAACACAGACAACACACAGGTTGCGTTCCGATTCACAACCCTTCTCCCCACTACCCTTCTCCCCAAAGTGTGTACTCGTTCACACCCCCCACGTGGATTTATAAGCAAGCGATTGGTGGAAGACATCTGGTGTATGTGCAGCTACCCCACGCCTTTCAGATCAACCCTCATTCCATCACTCATCCTCGTCATGACTACTTGGCTTCACCAACCCCTCAAATCTTCACTCCCTCCCTTCTCCCCTAGTTAGCACCCTCAGGTTAGGAGCCCTGCTAGTTAGTATTCCATAGACCTCCATTGGGTGGGGGGGGGGCTGTTCAAGGGCCCTCATCAAAAGTCACTGAGGATGCTGACGTCGGCAAACTCCTTGCGGTAGCGGTGGGAATAGAGAGCCAGCAGGAAGGACCACTTTAGAGTCATGAAGCTCCACACGCCCGAAAGAAACAGGCTCCTCGGGTCAGTCATGGCTGGGAACCACAAGATACGACAGACATGAGAGACTTGTAGACTCAGAGAAAAAGCCATGGTTGGCACACTGTTACACAATTCATTGAGTCAGGTGCTTCTCAATGAAGGATCCTGTAGGAAAAGTGACCAAAGCTTCAGGCTCATAGCATACACAAGGGCAAGGATCTCACATTGAATAACCCCATGGAGTCATGTGATGCCAGAGCAAACAATCTCTGGCAAGCAGTCTTTTTGTGTGGAAATAGATTTCATCATATGTACGTGCCCTAACAGATTAAGACATGCAATACTAAATGACTAAATACATCCTAATGCACAACAAGAAAAAGTACAATGGATGAAACGGAAGGGAAGCAAATGGGGGGAGAGACGTAGCCATTTGTGAATGAACAGAGCAAGTGAAGGGGAGAGGAGGAGAAGCAAATTAGGATGAAAGGAAGAGTGAATGAATGAACGAATGAGAGAAGGGGGAGGTGTGTGTGAAACTCACACTCTTTGTTGGTAATGGCAAGGGAGAGGAAGGTGATGAAAGCCACCACGGCCAGCAGGGAGAAGACGACTCCGATGAAGAGGAAGAATTTGAGGCCCTTCAGCCAGGTGCGCCAGTAGTCCTGCAGGTACATGATGTGGGTGATGAGGGCCCAGAGCGCCAGCACACCTGAGGGAGAAAGACACAAGCACACACATTCACAGTCAGGGGCTGGCCGTTCACAATCCCTACACTAAGTCAATTACTGACATGAGACAAGCACGTGTACCTATCACAAGTATTTGCACAGCATAGAATTGAACTGTATTTGAAAAAGCATTGTGGAGGGTGAGGGGTTCTCTCAAGTCAAGAGATGCCTTTGCTTGTCTAACTACAATCTTGAGCTTTAGGTCCTGTTGGAATAGACTATGTCAGTGTGTGGCTCGGTTGGTAGAGGCATGGCTCTTGCAACGCCAGGGTTGTGGGTTCGATTCCCACAGTGGACCAGTACCGAAAAAAAAAAAAATAAGTATGAAAATGTATGAACTCAATACTGTAAGTTGCTCTGGATGAGAGCGTCTGCTAAATGACTAAAATGTCATGTACAGTGCCTTGCGAAAGTATTCGGCCCCCTTGAACTTTACGACCTTTTGCCACATTTCAGGCTTCAAACATAAAGATATAAAACTGTATTTTTTTGTGAAGTTTCAACAACAAGTGGGACACAATCATGAAGTGGGACGACATTTATTGGATATTTCAAACTTTTTTAACAAATCAAAAACTGAAAAATTGGGCGTGCAAAATGATTCAGCCCCCTTAAGTTAATACTTTGTAGCGCCACCTTTTGCTGCGATTACAGCTGTAAGTCGCTTGGGGTATGTCTCTATCAGTTTTGCACATCGAGAGACTGACATTTTTTCCCATTCCTCCTTGCAAAACAGCTCGAGCTCAGTGAGGTTGGATGGAGAGCATTTGTGAACAGCAGTTTTCAGTTCTTTCCACAGATTCTCGATTGGATTCAGGTCTGGACTTTGACTTGGCCGTTCTAACACCTGGATATGTTTATTTTTTAACCATTCCATTGTAGATTTTGCTTTATGTTTTGGATCATTGTCTTGTTGGAAGACAAATCTCCATCCCAGTCTCAGGTCTTTTGCAGACTCCATCAGGTTTTCTTCCAGAATGGTCCTGTATTTGGCTCCATCCATCTTCCCATCAATTTGAACCATCTTCCCTGTCCCTGCTGAAGAAAAGCAGGCCCAAACCATGATGCTGCCACCACCATGTTTGACAGTGGGGATGGTGTGTTCAGCTGTGTTGCTTTTACGCCAAACATAACGTTTTGCATTGTTGCCAAAAAGTTCAATTTTGGTTTCATCTGACCAGAGCACCTTCTTCCACATGTTTGGTGTGTCTCCCAGGTGGCTTGTGGCAAACTTTAAACAACACTTTTTATGGATATCTTTAAGAAATGGCTTTCTTCTTGCCACTCTTCCATAAAGGCCAGATTTGTGCAATATACGACTGATTGTTGTCCTATGGACAGAGTCTCCCACCTCAGCTGTAGATCTCTGCAGTTCATCCAGAGTGATCATGGGCCTCTTGGTTGCATCTCTGATCAGTCTTCTCCTTGTATGAGCTGAAAGTTTAGAGGGACGGCCAGGTCTTGGTAGATTTGCAGTGGTCTGATACTCCTTCCATTTCAATATTATCGCTTGCACAGTGCTCCTTGGGATGTTTAAAGCTTGGGAAATCTTTTTGTATCCAAATCCGGCTTTAAACTTCTTCACAACAGTATCTCGGACTTGCCTGGTGTGTTCCTTGTTCTTCATGATGCTCTCTGCGCTTTTAACGGACCTCTGAGACTATCACAGTGCAGGTGCATTTATACGGAGACTTGATTACACACAGGTGGATTGTATTTATCATCATTAGTCATTTAGGTCAACATTGGATCATTCAGAGATCCTCACTGAACTTCTGGAGAGAGTTTGCTGCACTGAAAGTAAAGGGGCTGAATAATTCTGCACGCCCAATTTTTCAGTTTTTGATTTGTTAAAAAAGTTTGAAATATCCAATAAATGTCGTTCCACTTCATGATTGTGTCCCACTTGTTGTTGATTCTTCACAAAAAAATACAGTTTTATATCTTTATGTTTGAAGCCTGAAATGTGGCAAAAGGTCGCAAAGTTCAAGGGGGCCGAATACTTTCGCAAGGCACTGTACATTTTAGCAGTGAACAATGTACTATTTTGTTGTGTCATTGTCTCAAATCATACTGGTCTGTCACTCACTCACTCCTCCATGTTCCTCTTTTACTGTTTCATAACCACACACACACCACATTTGGGTCTGGACCATAGCACTAGTGTATAGCACTATCCTTCATGAATCCACTTTCACTGCATCTTACACAATATTAGGCTAAAATGGTCTTCACTAGTCGGCCATGCTAGACAGGACAAAGTGGCAATGTCAAGGAGCGTATGGAAAAAGATCCTAAATCATCCCCTACTCCGACGCTCATTTTGAATATGGGCCCAAAACTAATGAGCAAGTAGCCTGCATAAACTTTAGTTTTTTTCTTCAAGGGTTGGTTGTTAAAACAGTGTTTGAGGTTGGAAAGTACCCGACTTGCTTCCTTTCAAGCATGGTCAGACAGTGAGTGGAGCTGAGCCACAGTTCCCCACCCTTCAACTGAAGTGTGCACTTGCACACATCCTGTCGTGGCTCTAACAATGGTTGAAATTCCCTCTAGCCAATGCTTTTAAAATTCATGACGGGAGTTTTTTGGGGGAAGTGTAGAGAATCGGGATGCAGCCAAGCTAGTAAGTTCAATTGACCCTCATGAGTCATTTCTAGAGGGAATAGGCTTATTCAGCTGTGTCAATCTGCCATGCTGACCCCACTCATTTCCCCATCCCATGGTCTCTAGAATCATATGACCAATCAAGCACATGCCACGAAAAACCCTAGCAAGAATTGCACCCTTATTGATTCTCTCTGTATTGGCACAGGCATCACATGCTGTTATCACAACAAAGATATGGATTTGGCCTTGATAAGAACATCAGTGACAGTGCACTTTATAAAAGTCATTCTCATTCATGTTAAAAAATAGCAAGACATGCACTGTCAGTGAAATTGACCTACAACACTAAATATGCAAATGTAGCTACTGTTCTGTTTGCCAATAGGCCTACAGCAGAGAGGTGAGAGGAAAGTCACACAGATATCAGCTTGCTGACCTGAGAGGACAACGTTCACAGCCATAAATGCACCACTTGTTACCTAAAATGTGCAGGGCGAGGGTTCCTTTTTTTGAAGGAACTCAGTCCAGCTTTCAATTTACTCTTGAAAGTTGTAACAGTAGAAAGCACAAGGCGCAATTACGAAATTAGGTAGTGCATCATCAGTTATTGCATACCTTAGAGAGATATTTATAACTTGTCAGAAATGTCCAGATCAACTAGCCCATGTCAGCTAAAAATTCTCTGCACCCCATGATAAAAATGTGTTCCCCAATGCTGGAAGGTGGGCCTGCATGAAAAAGTTTGGGAACCCCTGACCTAGTGGGCCATTATGTAACACATAAATAATGCAAATACTAGGCCTAAGCAATTCAGTAACTTTCTAAAGTAACGTTTTTTTACATGGTTGTTAACTAGGCGTAGAGTAGATTATGTTCAATGCGCAAAACAAGTATTACTTTATGGTAGGTTCAGGCTTCCGCTCTAGACCAGCAAATTATAATGGTGATGCTGAAAACTTCAAATGGGATGAGTAGCAGGACACGTGTGCTAAATGCATCTGAGGAAACGTATCAAAAGCTTTCAGTCCCAATAAGCAGTGTACGCAGAAATAACACACCGTTTGAGTTGACACCAGACCGTTTTTTGGCCAGTGTGGTTGAAGCATCAGGAAGATCCAGAATTCCAGGTTAACCAAGCTGGTAATATAGAATGCATAAAGCTGAAAATGCGTTGGAAAGACGAAAGTAGACAGTGCTGGATATACACCTATTAATTGTTTTACTGGGTAATAAAGTTATTCTAGATATTACATAGGTCTTATGCCATGAATGTTACTACATTTTTTTGCCAAAGTTGTAACGTTAGCTACCGTTTTAGAGATCATGGAGCCAGCGTGGTGTATAGCCATGTAACGTTAGCTATTCTTTGAAGTTGAACAGTCCAACTTTTCTAGAATGCCTGGGGTAAAACGTTTAGGACTTTAGGTAGAACGTTTAGAAATTTGAAAAGGCAAATTAAAGTGTGGGCTTCTAACAATTTGTCACTCTAAAATCGTGTAACAGTACTGTAAGAGATGGGTAGCCTACTGTGGCAATGTTCAGCTCATGCGAGTCCAATGGACAGGTAAATCCTTAAAATACTGCAGTGTATACTGTTACATATTATCCACGAAATAAATATTTGTTTACATTCTTGCTAATACTTGTCTTTACCTGATAATCCTCCCATTGCAGCTGTCCATTGTTGGTTGTACGCGATGTTCCACACGAGAAACGCTGAGAATCCCATAAGCATGCCAAAAGAGGCATACCCGATACTAATGTACGTCTTATTGAACCCCATTGGGGACAGGTGACACGCTACAAGTAGAATGGGGGGAAAAAAACAATAACTTCAACGTTTAAAAACAAGTGCCTTATTTTGAGAAACTCACCTCTGTTCGACTCAAGCTAGCTAAACAGATGATTATAGTTATCCTAGCAGCAGGATATTATGCTGCCAACACGATCGCGGACTGTTTCAAAATAAAAGTCCCCCTGCAAGACATGCTATTGGGAATATCTTATTTTTGCACTCTAGTGCAGTCAATGGTGTGTATTCATGGATGCCAAGGGAACCCAGGTTTGACCAATAAAAAAAATAACAATTATAAAATAATTTATCTTTTGTCTCTGCGTTTTCATCATTTTCCATCAATTCGCAATTGTCTGAATCTCACTGGAGAAATCATCTGAGTGAGGGAAACAGCGCCCCTCTGACTCAGTACGTGTACCCCATGTATCTGATACTGTCTGGAACAAAAGAGTATGACATGTTGCTGCTGTAGCGTTTGATTGATTGATGACAGCAAGCATTTGGCCTTCCTTGATAAAACAATTATAAAATAATTATGCAATCAGCGTTGAACTGAGCTCAACTGTGGGTTGTCCTAGTGCAGCAAAATGTCCCCCAGGGGAGGCCAGTTTGGATTTGGCTTCACAGCAATTAAATGACACCATGAGAAATATGTCAGAATTGCCAGAAAAACGTGTCCGTTTCTGGTTCACTTGTGGTGATGTCTTGCAGTAGCTAGCTTGTTAAATCGGGATTTTCCTAAACCATGGATGGAGATGGGGATTTGGACTTGTTGTTTTGACCTAATTCTCTGTACAGGCCAATGATTATGACGGCGATTCTGATCTAACCATAAATTAATATATTGTGCCACTGGCCTGAGACGATTAAAGTTCAATATGTAGCCTAGATGTAACCTAGTAGGCTCACGTTAACTAGCTAGCTAACTTAGCTTCTTTTTTTGTTGCCCATGCGAGGAAGTTAGGCTAGCAAGCATTTTTGGTAGCCTATGAAAACGAAAAGCGTATGGAGCCATAGACCGTTTTGCCAACATGAAAGAGAGGAGGACGGCATTGGCGTTCAACTAGTCTACAAGTAGTCCCCAAAATGATTTTTTTGTTTTACTTGCACGCGCGCGCACGCAATAAATAAGTACCATGGACAACCACATGATATTTAGCAACATTGATTGGACTAAATTGTTTTTGGTATCTTTACGTTTGTTTTCAATGTATTAAACTAAGCATATATAGCTTTGTTGATTTGATGATGTTTAAATGTTTAAGTTGAAAGGGAGCTGGAGTAGCCGAGGCAGTGCTCCCGTTGTCTTTGTGCTGACTTGGTTCTAAATCAGTAGTTGTTTAGTAAACTGTTGAAAACATTAACTCGCTTGACCATGCTAACTGCAATATTTGCTTTGTGGACTTCACAGGACAGATGTTCCTCTCTGGTTTTGTGATGAAACAAATGTATGTGTAGTTTTTTGTGTGACTGTTGTCTATTTGTTGTCACTGCCTTATTGTATATCACAGTGGCGTATGAATTAATGGGTTATAGAGCAAGCGACGCAAATATATGCATCATCAGTTCCTCTTGTCATGTTAGCCATTGCATACCTTAGAGAGCTATTTATAACTTGTTAGCAATGTCCTGATCAACTAGCCCATGTCAGCTAAAGTATAGTTAAAAAAATATTGAATTAGCCCATAGATTTTGTTGTACTTTTTTTGTCACTCAAATATCACGAATACACATTAGATATTGCAAACTATATGGAAATACAAACAAAAAAAGCTTTAAAACTGCTAAATTGTCTTTGCACCCATGACAATTGTGTAGAATTGCAGGAAATAAGCTTTAAACCTACAAAATGCTCTCCACCAACAAGAGGGGTGTGAAGCGTTTGTGTTATGAACAGTGCTTGTGCCCATAGAAACAGACGTGGTGCGTGTGCACGGGTTGTTGCTGGAAGGGGGGGGCCACGAGTGAAAAAGTTTGGGAACCCCTATATTTAAGAAATACACTTTTAATAAAATACAAATATATGTTATTGGAATTACTCAATAGTCTACAAAACTGAAATTGGTTTATTGAGCTGGGTAACGGGTTTAATACGGAGTGCTGGTGACTCCTTACTCCACCCACTCCATTCACTGCAATGCAATACACGGTATATGGGATACTTTTTGGGTTGTAGAGAAAAACTTGACTACCTGTCTCATATAAACTGGGGTGAGAAATACTCAGTCAGGTCTCTACTAACCAAATATGTGTCGTTTTGGAGGGGGCTGTGTCATACATATCCAGCAGCACTTCGTTCTCCACCCCCTCCATAGCCCCCAATGCAATACATTGTAATATACTTTTTTTTTAAATTGTTGTCGCCATATTTGCTTGTAGAGCGAACAATGTTCTCAGCTAAAGTGAGGTGGGAAATACTCAGTAGGGTCTCTACTAACCAGGTATGGTTCGTTTTTGAGGGGGACGGTCAGGGCCCTAATAAATTCAAGGCATTTTGGCATGCGGTGTAGAGAACATTTGGAAGTTTTCTCTTTTGAACGAGTTATCCAAATGTCAATGTTTTTAAATGATGGCTTTTATTTTGAAGGTTTTGTCATTACCAAAAACTGTCGTCATCCTTTGTGCTGCAGACAGAATATTAGCTTGTGCATGCTAGTATAAAAATGTCTGAATGGCAATACATTATGTAGCTGCAAAGGCGACAACAATTAAATGGCAAAGTTGAAACATATATAAAAGGCTACACGACATGAACAGTGTGTCCTATTTGTAAAACAAAAAAACATTTGCTCAACAATGTTGTTATCTAATATTTACAGCCAATAATGTGTCAAAGAAATCCTCACACCAGATATAGGCAGTGTTGCCAACTCCTCAGTAAGGAAAGTAGCTATTGGCTCTCCTAAAAGTTGCTAAATGACGTCTTCGCCTAATTTGCATAGTTGACCATGTGAACGTAATTGTGATGGGCGCTGTAGGAGAGAGAAATAACATCGTGGGAGAGACAAAAAGTGAGTAAAAACACCCTAAATATGTTTAGAAATACAAATGAACTTTCTTCTGTCGAACCTTGTTTTTTTTTTTAAATGTCACAATTCCAACCCTCCTCTTTTATCCGGGCTTGGGATAAATTACCCAAAATAGACACTCTGGCGGAGTTACTTCGTTTTTAAATTTTTATTTTGTTATTTTTGTTTCGTTTTCTTAATTTGGTTTGGTTTTTAACCTTATGGTCCACTTAAGAGCCTAGAATAACACTAGAAAAAGTAGCTAGATTTGTCGCTAGTCGCTTTTTTTGAAAATTTGTGCTAGAGGGGTCTGAATACTTGCCAAATATAACGACAAAGTTGCTAAATTGGCAACATTGGATATAGGTGTCATGCTCGAGCGACTGCAGAATCATGAGAAACTGCTCCTACTCTGTTCTTGGAAGACTTCTGTGATATTCTTGCAAAGCAGCAGGCAAAATATATAACATTTTTACATCAACAAATAGGGGAGGACCATCCTCAGTGAATTTCAGAAAAAAATGTAAATAGTGAGACACTAAAAAAGTTCTAATTTTTTAGATAAAACGACTAAATATATTCAAGTCACCAAATAATTGATTTAAACACACTGTTTTGCAGTGAAGGATCTACGGTAGCCTCAACAGCACTCTCTATGTTAGCACCATGGTGTAGCCAGACGACAGCTAGTTTCTGTCCTCCTCTTGGTACATTGACTTCAATACAAAACCTAGGAGGCTCGTTAGGGTTGAATATTTTCCCGGTATTTTACAAATGTTCCATCTTGAGAATAAATCACTTTTCTCCCAGGTAACCCAATATTTCCCGCCAAAACGGGAAGTGTCATTCAAAAGCATTATAAAGCATATAAATAGGCCTATGTCTTTATTTGATTAGAGCTTTGATTGAATATGCAAGCCTGATGCTACCTGAGCCTGATGAGCCATACATTAAATACATTTAATGAGCCCAAGCCCCAAAAAGCCCAGAGGATTGTGCCTTTAGCCAATACACATGATATAGGCTACTGCCATTATGCACGACATAAAAACATTAAAGCCCATAGACGTAGCTAGCTATATGCTCTCTTCACTAAATACATAAAATGAGCTCTAGTAGGCTAATATTTTTGAGTGTGAACTGTATTACTGTATTGTATTATACGGACTGGAATTCCAAACATTGTTCAAACCACGATTAAGCAGGGAGAGAACATGCAATTCTGGTGCAGCACATGGCCTACAAAGTTACAAGTATATCCCTTTAAATCCAGCAAAGGGAGGCTATGGAACAGGGAGTTTTCAAAATAGCAGCCACTTCCTGTTTTGATTTTCCTCAGGGTTTCGCCTGCAATATCAGTTCTGTTATACTCACAGACAATATTTTGACAGTTTTGGAAACTTTAGAGTGTTTTCTATATAATACTAATAATAATATGCATATATTAGCAACTGAGACTGAGGAGCTGGTCGTTTACAATGGGCACCTTTTCATCCAAGCTACTCAATACTGCCCCTGCAGCCACATGAAGTTAACAGTCTGATGGCCTTGAGATAGAAGTTATTTTTCAGTCTCTTGGTCCCAGCTTTGATGCACCTGTATTGACCTCGCCTTCTGGTTGGTAGCGGGGTGGACAGGCAGTGGCTCGGGTGGTTTTTGTCCTTGATATATCTTCCTGTAACATCAGGTGCTGTAGGTGTCCTAGATGGCAGGTAGTTTGCCCCCAGTGATGCATTATGCAGACCGCACCACCCTCTGGAGAGCCCTGTGGTTATGGGCGGTGCAGTTGCCGTACCAGGCGGTGATGCAGCCCGACAGGATGCTCTCAATTGTGCTTCTGTAAACGTTTGTGAGGGTTTTAGATGACATGCCAATTTTCTTCAGCCTCCTGAGGTTGTAAAGACGCTGTTGTGTCTTCACCACACTGTCTGTGTTCATGGACCATTTCAGTTTGTTGGTGATATGTCCACCAATGAACTTAAAACTTTCCACCTTCTCCAATGCTGTCCCGTCGATGTGGATAGGGGGGTGCTCCCTTTGCTGTTTCCTGAAGTCCACGATCATCTCTTTTGTTTTGCTGACATTGAGTGATGTTCTTTTCCTGACACCACAGTCCAAGGGCCCTCACCTCCTGTAGGCTGTCTTGTCGTTGTTGGTAATCAAGCCTACCACTGTAGTGTCGTCTGAAAACTTGATGATTGAGTTGGAGGCGTGTATGGCCACACAGTCATGGGTGAACAGGAAGTACAGGAGGGGGCTGAGCATGCACCCTTGTGGGGCCCCAGTGTTGACGATCAGCGGAGTGGAGATGTTGTTTCCTACCTTCACCACCTGGGGGGTGGCCCATCAGGAAGTCCAGGACCCAGTTGCGCAGGGCGGGGTCGAGACCCAGGATCTCAAGCTTAATGATGAGTTTGGAGGGTACTATGGTGTTGAATGCTGAGCTGGAGTCAATGAACAGCATTCTTACATAGGTATTCCTCTTGTCCAGATGGGATAGGGCAGTGTGCAGTGTGATGGCGATTGTATCGTCTGTGGACCTATTGGGGCGGTAAGCAAATCGGAGTTGGTCTAGGGTGACAGGTAGGGTAGAGGTGATATGATCCTTGACTAGTCTCTCAAAGCACTTCATGATGCCGTCTGGGCCGGCAGCCTTGCGAGGTTTAACACGTTTAAATGTTTTACTCACGTTGGCCACGGAGAAGGAGAGCCCACAGTCTTTGGTAGCGGGCCACGTCGTTTGCACTGTATTGTCCTCAAAGTGCGTAAAGAATTTGTTTAATTTGTCTGGAAGCAAGACGTCGATGTCCGCGACGGGGCTGGTTTTCTTTTTGTAATCCATGATTGTCTATAGGCTCTGCAACATACATAACTCCACTTTCTCTATACTGACACTTTGCTTGTTTGATTGCCTTGCCGAGGGAATAACTAGACGGCCATGTTTACAGTCGCCTTGCCATGATTAAATACGGTGGTACGTGCTTTCAGTTTTGCGCGAATGCTGCCATCAATCTAGAGTTTCTGTTTAGGGAAGGTTTTAATAGTCACAGTGGGTACAACATCTCCAATACACTTCCTAATAAACTCACTCACCGAGTCATCGTATGCGTCAATGTTATTGTCTGAGGCTACCCGGAACATATCCCAGTCCACGTGATCGAAGCAATCTTGAAGCGTGGAATGCGATTGGTCAGACCAGCGTTGGATAGACCTAAGCACCGGTGCATCCTGTTTTAGTTTCTGCCTATAGGAGGGGAGCAACAAGAGAGTCATGGTCGGATTTGCCAATAGGAGGGCAGGGGAGGGCCTTGTATGCATCGCGGGAAGTTAGAGTAGCAATGGTTGAGCGCGTTAATAGCTCCTGTACTGCAATCGATATGCTGTTAGAATTTAGGTAGCCTTGTTCTCAAATTAGCTTTGTTAAAATCCCCAGCTACAATAAATGCATCCTCAGGATGTATGGTTTCCAGTTGCTTAAAGTCCAGTGAAGTTCCTTGATGGCCATCTTGGTATCCGCTTGCGGGGGGATATACACGACTGTGACGATAAATGAGGAGAGTTCTCTTGGGAGATAATACGGTCTAAATTTGATTGTGAGGAATTCTAGGTCAGGTGAACAAAAGGACTTGAGTTCTTGTATGTTGTTACAATTATACCATGAGTCGTTAATCATGAAACATACTCTTCTTCGGCGCAATGCACTGAAAATCCCGTTAGCTGTATGGACTCCGACAGCATGTCCCCAGCTAGCCATGTTTCCGTGAAACAGAGTATGTTACAATCCTGGATTTCTCTTTGGAAATCAACTCTTGCTCTGATTTTGTCGATTTTGTTAACTAGGGACTGGACATTAGCGAATAATATACTCGGAAGCGGTGGGTGGTGTGTGCACATCCAAAGCCTCACTATAAGACCGCTCCGGCACCCTCTCCTCCGGCAGCGTTGTTTTGGGTTGGCCTCTGGAATCAGTTCAAATGTCCTGGGAGGTGCAGACAAAGGATACACTTTGGGAAAGTTGTATTCCTGGTCGTTGTGCTGGTAAGTTGACATCTCTCTGATATCCAATAGTTCTTCCCAGCTGTATGTAATAACACCTTTTACAGGTTTTCTGGGCTAACAATGTAAGAAATAATACATTAAACTAAATACTGCACAATTTCCTAAGGACTAAAAGCGAAGCTGTCATCTCTATCGGTGCCATCTTGCCATCAAGATATATATTCAAAAGTTTGGGGTCACTTAGAAATGTCCTTGTTTTTGAAAGAAACACTTTTTTCCATTTAAAATAACATCAAATTGATCAGAAATACAGTGTGGACATTGTTAATGTTGTAAATGATTATTATACATGGAAACGGCAGATTTAAAAAACGAATGGAATATATACACAGGCGTACAGAGGCCCGTTATCAGCAACCATCAGTCCTGTGTTCCAATCATTTAAAAATAATCATTAGAAAACCCTTTTGCAATTATGTTAGCACAGCTGAAAACTGTCATTTTGATTAAGGAAGAAGTAAAACTGGCCTTCTTATGATCAATACTCAAGATCACACGACTACATGAGCAGAGGACACCGACAGAGGCAAGGCATGGCTGAACAGACTAATCACCTCAGATGCTAGCAGCGAGACAGAAGCATGCAGCCCAAGTGAAGATGGGAAGAACATACGGAACGTTACCATTGACATCCTCGGCAAAGTAGCACCCAGGATTCAAGACAAGCTCCCGGACGTAGTGCACCGCCAGGGAAACGAAGGGATCACGGATCTCCGCGGACAACTATCATTCGGTTCACAATGAGAATCTACAGAGATGTTGTATGGATATAAATCAAGGAGACCTGGTTTCTCGTGGATAATAAACTACGCGTCAAAGAGACTCACTGCAGAAGATGATGCTGCAAGGGATAAACTTTGGCCGGTGGTAAGGCCAAAGAAGAAGGGAAGAGAGCATCTTTCAGTGGCCTTTATGTCATGAGAGTACTGCATGTATTGAAAACACTGCTCAGGTATATAGCTACATTGACTTGAAATCGATGTCCTATTCTTTCTAAGTCAAATGAAAATGTTAAGAGGTAATAATAATAATAATAAGTCAATTGTAATTTGTACATTATATCACCAGGTTCGTAAATGTGAATACGGGTTCATCGTATTGATCACAACGACCTTGGTTTAGGGTAGTCCAGTTATTTCTCTAAGCTCAGGTTTCCTTACTAGCTACCTAGCTTAGTAGTTCAACTATTTAACCAGCTATTCATATCATGACACTGTATTTGTTTTATTATTGTTATTAAAAAGAAATCTGGTTATGCAACGTTTTGAATTTAATGCACTAAATATTATATCTCTAAAAGCCAGGGGTTTCCGAAACATAACTAAAAGAAAATCACTTTTTTCATTTTGTAAACACTGATGCTGATTTCATTCTACTCCAGTAGACGCACTCATGCGATTCAGAATCTAGTTTTTGGAAATCGCAATGGGGAAATGTTTATTATAGTCACGGGTCTACTCATTCAGCTGGTACTACGATATTGCTTCATAAGTTTAGAGGTGATATTTCAGAGTCTTGTGTGTCCAAAGATGGGTTATATTGATCTCCAAACTAGACAATGCTTGTTTTATTATATGCAATGTGTACGGGTACAATTCTCAAACCTCAAATAAGACTTTATTTTGGGATCTTGCTGATAAGCTTACTGAGATGCAAAACAAGTATACAAATGCATGGCTTGTAATAGCTGGAGACTTGAATGAAACACCTGGTAACTCTTTAGATTGATTTCCACCTAGAATAGCTCAAAGAATAGTGACATCTTCACCTCTTTTTGCAGTAAACTGACAGTGGTTGATACATGGCATTTCTTTAATACCCACTTTAACGAATACACCTGCTGTAATAGGTCAATGATGGTCAGATCCAGAATTGATCTGTTTCTCATTTCTCCCCCACTTTTACAGTATGTACAATAAGTAAGTCAGAAACATGCTCCTTTCACTGATCATAAAAGTATATTATTAAAGTTAGAATGTTCTGAAGAATCCATTTGAGGACACTGGAAATGTAGTAATTCACTCCTAAATTATCCAGACTTTAACAAAAGCGTAAACAACTTGATCATAGACTCATTTAACTCAACTGATTTAGAACCAAAGCATGGAAGTAACTGGGAAATATTTAAATTCAAAGTAAGATCTATCACCATTACACGCAGTAAGGAACTAAAGAGGCAAACATTTTTGAAAGAAGATGAGTTTATGAATAAATTGAATGTTCTTTTAGAAAAGGATACTCTTTCAGCAGTGGAAGAAACAGACTGGAATAAATCTCAATATAACTAGATCAAATGTACATTGATTTAGCTAAAGTGACCTTGATTAGATCTAGAGCAAAATGGGTTGAGGAGGTTGAGAAAAACACAAGCAATTATTTTGCTCTTCAAGAAAGGAACTATAAGAGAAAATCTCTTTCTACCTTAAATATTGATAATACCTTGTGTAAAGATCCAATTAATTTATTTAACCCTTATTTAACGAGTCAAGTCAGTTAATGACTGCCTACCCCTAACAGCGCTGGGCCATTTGTGCGCCACCCTATGGGACTCCCAATCACGGCCAGTTGTGATGCAGCCTGGAATCAAACCAGGGTCTGTAGTGAAACCTCTAGCACTGAGATGCAGTGCCTTAGACCGCAGCACCACTCGGGAGCCCAAAATATATATATCGCCACATGGAGTGAATTGTGTAGGTCAGCCATAGTACTATAGCAAATTACAGTTATGTGGTTTGCTCAAGGGCACATTGACAGATTTTTTCACCCTGCCAGCTCAGGTATTGAAACCGGCAACCTTTTGTTTACTGGCTCTACTGACTCTAACCGCCTGGCTAACTACCACCCTAAGATCATCTCTAGCTTTGTGTATTCTTTCTATGAAAATCTGTATAAATCTAATTTTAATGGGATTGAATGTGAACATTTTATGAAAAATGTCCATAGCCATGTTCGAATTAGTTCTGATGAGTTGAAGTCCATATGTGAAGATGAGTTTCTATAGTAGAGATTAGAGATGCGCTTAAATCTATGAAGAAGGGCAAAGCACCTGGAACAGATAGTTTTTCTGTTTAATTGTATTTACACTTTTGGGAACATTTAGAGAAACCAGTATTCAACATGTTCCAAGAATGCCTAGCTAATACCCTGACTACACCGCTCGCGTCGCATGCGCAAGCGTTACAAAATAAATTTAGAAATCTGTGTTATTCTATTATTGCACCCACACTGCTCGCACGTGTCAACGAGCATCTGCGTTGCCAAGGGCTAAAGTAGAAGTCCTTTCTATTTCTGACGCAGATCGCGCTGCAAGTCCTGCCTCTCCCATCTCCTCATTGGTTTATAGAAGCAGGCACCCACATGCCATCTCCTCATTGGTTATACCCATGTGGGTGATTGAAAGATGAACTGTGTTGCCTCTCGTTGTGGTAATTCTATGAAAGTTTAGATGCCAATCACCATATAAGTTCAAAGATGAAAAAGCCTGGAAGGAGGAGAGATGACCAGAAACGATTCGGTTGACCGTTTTATGTGTGGATTAATTGTCGGAGTAGAGGACCTTGTGCATTTCAGGTAAAATAACAACTCAATGTTTAAGTAGGACAAATTAGCTAGCAAGTGCAAGCTAACTAGCTAAATTGCCATAAATGTTTAATGCTTTTCGACCTGTCCCCAAATTAATGTAATTGGTTCAGAGTTTGTTTTGATATTTTAACCTGCGTGTCGTGATCGCGTTTGGTGTAGGGGGACAAAATAGATTTATGCATGATGGCGCACGCTCGCAGCCGGTTTGGGTTCTGTGTAAGGGTGAGATGATTACTACCATGAAACAAGGGGTTATTTCCTTAATACCAAAACCTGATAAAGATCCCTTTTCATAGATAATTGGAGACCTATTGCATTATTAAATACAGATTAATGGATAACTTTAGCATATGCTAATAGACTTAAAAGCGGCCAAAACCCCCTTATTAATGAAATAGTTTTAGACTTGATTGATTACACTGATTTAATTGACTCAGAGGCTATTGTTTTATTCCTCCACTTTTTTAAAGCATTTGATACAATTGAACACAAATGACTAATACACTTTTGTACACTTTTGGTTTCGGGACTAGCTTTGTCGCTGTAATCAATATGTTTTATTAAGATATGAATAGTTCTATTATGATTAATCGTAACACATCTAAAATATTTGATATTCACCGTAGTGTATGCCAGGGTTGCCCCATTTCAGCCTTCTTATTCATTTTAGTTGTATAATTACTATCTATTAAGATTTTAAACAACCCTGAATTAAAAGGTATTTCAATATTTGGAAAGAAATACAAATATCTCAATTAGCAGGCAATACAGCTCTGTTTCTAAAAGACAAGGATCGGGTTGCTTTTGCACTTAATATTATCAAATCATTCTCTTCTGCTTCTGGTCTGGAACTTAACTTAAATTAATGCAAACTATCATCCATACCTAACTCAAATACCAATCTGTGGGTGCAAATCGCAAAAAAACATATTATCTGTCAACATCTCAATTTCTCTCAAGAGATAAAAAAAACATCCATCTTTAATAACTGTCTCCAGCGTGACATCTCTATTATTGGAAGGGTTTTATTGTCCAAAGAAGAGGGTCTGTCATGTTTTGTCTACCCTGCTCTATCCCTATTTGTAGCTATCAAACCAGCAAGGATATCAACAAAACTTTCTTAGACTTTATATGGAAAAATAAAACAACACAAACTTAAGAAGTCTGTAATATCAACAAAAAGCTGATTGATGGTGGGCTTGAAGTACTAGACTTCATTGATATCAACAATACCTTTAAAGTAAACTGTATTCAAAGATGTATGCTTAGCTCTAAATATATATGGTACTTCATTCCCTGTCATATTTGTATGAAATTGGGTGGTCTTCAATTTTTGTGGATGTGCAAGTATTCTCCAGCAAAATTACCCATCAAATTTCATTGACAAGCCCTTTTAGCCTGGAAACTATGTCATGTCCACAACTTCACCCCTCACAAGGCACTTCTGTGGAACAACAAAGATATTGTTGTTAAATACAAGTCTTTGTTCTTCCTTAAGTGGTTTGAAAGAAATGTTATAGTTGTGCTTGATTTATTTGATAAAGGAAATATACTCTCTTAGAGAGAGTTCTTAGAAAATAATAACTTCCCAATACATTATACAGAATTTATTTTTATACGCAAAGCAATACCTTCAGGACTTACTCAATTAATTAAATCTCATTTGTGTTTTGGAGAACATGTCAAGATAGATGCACAACTTATAGAAGGTTGAAGGTTGGTTAGAAGGTTGCCCCCTACTGGATAAGAAATGTAATAATACATTCTTAAGAATGCAAGAATAAGATCTCTCCTAGAGGGAACTTCTTCTGGAATAATTGAATGGAAGAAAGCTTGGTTGCTCCCTCACAAATTTTGTATATAAGTTAAATAAATGTACTTTAAAATCTTGTACAAAATATACCCTTGTAATAACGTGTCCAAATTCATGGACTTAGAGGAAATATGCCTTTTCTCTGATAAAGAACGGGAAACTATTATACACATTTTATTGGAGTGAGGTAAGTATCTACATTTTTTATTTAATTGACAAGACTCATGTATTTACAATGAAATATGTCAAATGTTATTATTCATATTAAAACAAAACCACTGAATTAGTTGTTAATTTCTTAATTATCTCTGGTAAATGTTATATATACAAAAACAAATATTTGAAATCTGTCCAATAGATTTTTACTTGAAATCCAAGAGTTGATCAAATATCGAGAATTAATCAATAACAAATGCATTCTTAAACTCTATCATAGGTTTGTACATGTGTAACCACTGACCTTATTTTATTGTAGGTCATTTAACTTTTGAAACTCAATTTATGTGTAGTGGTTTTATTATTTTACTTTAAGGTTATTTTATATTTCTTCTGAGAAAATATACATGTAGTGATGACCTATGTATTTTTTGTTATTGTATTGTAATTTGAAAACGTATGGCAGTTTGAAATAGACATTCTTTGTGGAATCGATCTCCGTTGTCCTGCCTGCTCACAGGAGATGCTTGCTATATGGTAGTGAATGGAAATCGCAATGAATAACACTTCCAGAAATCCTCAGTGTTTGTACTACCTTCTTATGTGTTGATGTTTTGTTCAGGGTATAAGTGATTTGTTTTTTTGCTTTATCCAAACCCCTCCGAGAGGTTGGAGCAACATTGTCAGATGTCTGGTACTTGAACCAGCAACCCACCTCTCTAACCTCTAAGCTACATGCCACCTTTGATGTATAATTTTGTGATGTCATCTTGCAGTCTGACTCTATTTAGTTCTGAGAAGGGCACTTCTACGACAGTGTCTTCCAGGCGAAAGGCATGTCCATAAAAAGTACAAGCGTGTAATTATTCTCTTACAGTTTCTATAACATAGCTTTATGTTAATCTCTGCACTTCACTGTGATTATTATGTTGTAGACACCAGGCAAAGGAATGTGTGGCACATCAGGCTAAAGATGAGGGCCTTGAGATAGCAGTTTGCCGACATGGCATGCTCCTCAAAGTCCTCAACATGTGCAGGTGTGAAATATATATCTATGCAGTGTACTTGCAGAAGGAGTTGTGTTCTGTTGGCACGGTGGGCTTCTTCTGCTGCGATGTTGCATGCAAATGCTGGCCATATTTGTAGAAGTCATGCAGGCATGCCCAGAGTTGGAGGAGCTTCTAAAAATGCACCCTCCATCATGCATGCGAAAGCGCATACCTCTTGTGAGGTATGCAGAAAGGATATTGTAAAGACTTTTTAAATAATAGAATACATTATTTTTTAAATGTATTTGTTCATTATGGCATTATAGCTCAAATGGGGTGGCCACAATCAGCCTGGTACCAGCAACACAACCAGAGAAGGAAGTCAAGCAGGACGTCAATGATGCTGTGCTTCAGGAGTGAGTTGCTGAGGTGCAGCAGTGGCCTGAAGGTAGAACAATTCATGTTTCGCTGTCTCTCTACTTCAGAATTGCATTGATGTCAGTGGAGTCATGTTTGTAATTTGCCCTATGTTTGATGACTCTGAAGATAGTCCTATTGCTGAGAGCTCAGATGATGACTATGCTTTCTGAAATTATACACCACCCCTGCCTCTTTCTCTCTGTCTCTCTCTCCAGTAGGAGAGGTAAAAGGCCGCCACCACCTACTTCAGGAGCAGCCTGGTCTCCTGACGTTGACACCTGACCCCTCACCTCTGAACCTATCCAGGGAAATATGATTTGCCTGATGACACTAGTTGAGATTTTGGCACATTTGTTGCCATGTTTCCTCACCTCCATTTCTTCCGGTCCTAGACTATGGCGACATCATCATCAATTCAGAAATTGATCTGAGGACCTCTTTACTGAGGAATGTGGTTGTTCTACATGATTGTTGTTTGTATTTTCTATGCTGCTGTGATTTATGTGTAATTGTGAGTTGCAAAAGAGTCTTTGGTCTCAATGGGACTGGTAAAATAAATAAAGTAAAGGTCTTAATAGACATTCATTAAGCACTAACAGCTCTGTGTCTGTGTTTCAATCGATTACATACAGTGGTTGCTCCACTAAAAGTTTTGCAATTATGCTGCAGGACTTAAGAGGTCATTTGTGGTTTAGTACGGTACCCGGTGTCACTACTTTATTGCTCCAGGCCAAAGCAAGGGGGAGTTAGAGCACTGATTATGCTTTTGGGTCCCAAGGTGCTGCAGTGTCTCTGTGGTACTGTAGCCTACTCCCGACCAGTCATGTTGTACACCTCCTTAGTGGTGCAAAAGATGCTGGTTCATTACGTGTGTCGGCCTCAACTGGGAGATCCATTAGAAGACTGTAGGTTTTTGGTTTCTCTCCCTCTAAAAATATAAATAAATAATTCTAAAAAACAAACTCGCTTTATTTACAAATGTCTCACACCATGTCCAAGAGTGGCCTTTTTCCTCGCTCATTTTACGTTATTTGAAAACGAAATCATCTCCAAAATATTATTTATTTTATTTATGTTATTTTTTTAAACAAAGTGATTGTTATTATTACCATTATTAATTTAGAATGATGTGATGGCGTGGTCCCATGGTGTTTATACTTGCGTACTATTGTTTGCACAGATGAACGTGGTACCTTCAGGCATTTGGAAATTGCTCCCAAGGATGAACCAGACTTGTGGAGGTCTACAATTTTTTTATCTGAGGTCTTGGCTGATTTCTTTAGATTTTCCCATGATGTCAAGCAAAGAGACACTGAGTTTGAATGTAGGCCTTGAAATACATCCACAGGTTCACCAATTGACTCAAATTATGTCATTTTTCCTGTCAGAAGCTTCTAAAAGCCATGACATAATTTTCTGGAATATTCCAAGCTGTTTAAAGGCACAGTCAAGTTAGTGTATGTAAACTTCCGACCCACTGGAATTGTGATCGAGTGAATGATAAGTACAATAATCTGTCTGTAAACAATTGTTGGAAAAATTACTTGTGTCATGCACAAAGTAGATGTCCTAATCAACTTGCCAAAACTATAGTTTGTTTATTAACAAGAAACTTTTGGAGTGGTTGAAAATCGAGTTTTAATGACTCCAACCTAAGTGTATGTAAACCTACAACTGTATTGGTCATATTGGTCATGGCTCCCGAATGGCACGCAATGGGATTGCCTTGCATTTCTCCAGCTGTATCCACTAAAATAGTGGTGGGCGTGAGGTTCAAGGCACAAGGGCAGGGGGCACAGGATGTGCCGCAGAAGATGGACCTAGCCCATGGGGAGGGGGGACCAACACTTTAAGGGGCATTGCACTAATAATGGCGCTGACTAGGGAAACGTTCCCGCTGTTCTTAGTGCCAGTCTGCTCGTTCAAACTAAAACAATGTAACAAATAATGCCGTGAAAAATGCCCCTTAGATATGAATTTGAAAGGTAGATATTATTAAATATTGAAGTATTAGACCTCTCACTTAAGGTGTCACTCAAATGTTACACTTAAATCCGAACTGAATTTAACGAAAAATACATGAAAAGCACACATTTGTAAATCCCAAACTCTAAAAGTAATTGGAAAGGTAGATACAAATGATTTGTGACATGGTGGTTACAATAGAAAAATGTAAACAAGATGCTGTGTTTTTATTTACAGTAGTGATGGACAGCTGGTGGCAACTTGAAAACAGGTTTTCAGTCACTTGTAGCCAGATTAGCAGGAAAATAGACTCTTTATAGCCCGGCTACTGTAGATGTGAAAGTCACACCTTACAAGTACTCCTCACCCTGCCCCAAACTCCACCCTTAATACAGTTACCATTCAAAAACGAGCTTTTTATCTAAAAACAAATGACATTGCGACCAAAGAGAACAGACGACATGGACATTGTTTTCATCAAGCCAGCTTCTTTCTATGGTGCTACCCGTTCCAGGGTTAGGACCATAACCACGAGAGGACTTGAAAATGAGCCGGAGCTGAAAGGATCACCAAAACTAAAGGTATCTTGGTTTCAGTACATTTTCTTGAAAAAAATATGTATATAGCCTATCAATGTGTAGGCATACTGTACAATATAATTGATAATTAAATAAAGGTTCAATAAAAATGATTGCGTACTAAAAATGTGATAATGTTTTTGCAGACCATACAACCATGCCAACAACCATCTGTGGAGATCAGTGGACAAAGGGCTGGACAACGGGCCGCACCGGAAAAAAAAACGCATGGTTGCCAAGAAAGCGATTAGTTTTGCTAGATTCTTAAAATGTGTACACAGCTTTTATGTGTTGGAGTCACTTTTAATTCTTAATTGATCTACCGTTTCTATCATAGGCCACTGTAATCGATGGGCGCTCAGGGCTGTACCATTCTGCTCATCTGATGGAGGTGCACATGGATCAGATTCAAACTTTGAAGACCGAGATCGAGTCATTGAAGGCAGACCAGCAGAAAGAGAAACATTATCTGAGGGCAGAGATACGGGTGACAGCTGATTCATTGGTCCAGAGCCAGGCTGCATTGGCGAAGAGTCAGGCAGAGAATGATGCGTTGAAGAGGGCGAGGAACGAGATGGAGTCACAATCCATGCCAGACACACCTGTGAGCTCTGGAACTCCACCTCCGACAGGCAGAGTCAACATACCTGACGGGTTCATCAGGCTACAGTACTAAGTACCATTACAGGCTATTAGCAGGACAATATACCTTTACAAACACCTCTCTGTATTTTGAAACATTGTGGATGGGGCCTCCCGAGTGGCTGCCACTGGGAAACCCATGAGGTAGTTTAGGGTTTTAATTTAGAATCCTCCAATCCTCTATATGTAATTATTGGCGTAGAGTCACATAATATTTTTTGATATACTGTAGGCAACATGAGTCTCACTAGTTTTGAATAATGTGCTGTTAGAAGCAATAGCCTACAAGCTGCTCTGAGACAAGCATGGAGACTGGTCTTAAAAAATCAATGAGATTTTTATTTTCACTGAATCTCCGTATGTGTATTGGTTACACTACAATTAGGGTGTGGAAATGTTATGCCCCTTAAAAATTAATTTAGAATCATACAATCCTCTTATGCTCTTAGTAATGTAGCCTACTCCCGACCATCACATTGTACAGCGCCATATTTTCCATTCCATTCTAACTGAAACCCTGAGGGTTTCGTTTTTCATTTATTTCTTGGTATAGAAACACCATAATATTAATCTAATTAATTAAGCTACATTTCTTAAAATCAATCCCATATACTATGTTATTAGAAAAAAGTTTTTTTAAATTCTCTAGTGATGCCAATATTGAAAACGATCAAATGTTTCTCAAAGATGCCCTCTGGTGGTCAAACTAGCAATATTTTGCATTAATGGTAAAAATGGCTGACAATTAAATAACGTGCCATAGAATTCTGCAGCAGCCTGCAAGGTGTGCAGCAGTATGACACAACTTTTAAAGGAGGAACCACTGTAGTATGAAATAATTAATTTAATGTGTTACTGCAGCATGCTGTTTTTCTGTTTGACAATAAATCAGTTAACGGTGTGTCAATGAAAATCTTATATTGAGTAGAATGTACTATAGCCACTAACCCACATATTTCAGCAGTGCAGCACCATCATTTCAAATGGTAGGATATAGGGACTCTTTCCATGTGTCCTATTGAAGCTTACTGGCTGATGAGGGAGATAACGTTGCATGCCTATTTACAGCAGCATATGATTTGATAAAGTTGTTTATAAGCCTATAAGATAGGCCGCAGGAACAATGTTGATATAGGTTATGAGCAGTGAGCCTATTACTTATGAGCAGTGGATTGGTCTGAACCACTTTAGTAGGCCTAGAGATTTTATTTTGAGTAATGAGAAAACCATAATAAAAAGTGATGGGAATATTGCATTTTGAAAAGCAAATACTTACATTGAATATGCAGGCAAATTCTGACCTCAGTTGACCTTCGTGAAAGGTGTCATGAATAAGGGCGTTTGAAGGGGCTGATACAGTGTTGCACTAATTAGGCCGTGCAGGGATCCTGTTACTTTCCCCAGATGAAATTGCATGCTTATGTCAGACAGTCAAGATATGGTAAGTAGCCTACAAGCAATGTGAAAAAAGGATGAAACATGGCTTCAAGGCAGCATAAACCACTATAGTCCCCTTTCCATTTTATTACTTGTAGAACCTACAGCCTACATGAGGGCAAAATGTTTAATCGATTTGTAAAGGGGAACAACTTATGATAGATTATTATATTGCCGACTGACCTTCAAAAAGGTTACATAATATAGGGCCACACCTCATCTTTAACTGTGATGAGACTGGGTTTGGGGACAAGTCCAGGGAGCGGGTGCTGGTGCAGAAGGGCAGAAAGCATGTTAATCAGCAACAGAACACCACCAAGGAGAACATCATTGTGCATGCACGCATGAGAGCAGCGGGTGAGAGTATCCCCCCGTTTATCATCTTCCCCCACTGCCTCCCCAGTACTGCCTACTCCTTGGATGGACCCAAGAACACCCTTTATGGAGTCTCCCCCAAGGGCTACATGGACTAGGAGCTCTTGATGAAGTGGCTAGCCTTCTTTGTGAAGCATGGCCCTGCTGAGAGGCTCCTCCTCATAATGGATAGGAACGAAACGCATGCATACAGAGTGTTGGTCAGGTTCTGCCAGGAGAACACCAGCACACTGGACATCAGTGTCTTCGGCCCCCTGAAGTCGATCTTCACCATTAACGCGGCACACCTGGGCCCGGTGCGAGGGGATGTTGTCATCTGCAAGAAACACTTCCCTGCCATGCTGCACCAGGCCTACCCCAAGGCGGTGAGCAGTGAAAACATCAAGGGTGGGTTCAGGAAGGCCCCCACCACTTAACTCATAGCCCACGACTACCGAAGCCCTCACAGCAGCGACCCCGGCAGCTCCTACAGCAGCCTCCACCGCAGTGAATACCACGACCCCCACCGCACTCCCCATAGCAGAGACCACCACAGTTCCAGCAGCAGCAAACCCATCCCCTGTGTGCTGTCCCACCTGCAAACAGGTCACCACAACCGAAACCCTGGTGGCTGCAGGAATTATCTCAGCAAAGCTGACAAACGTCCAGATGCCTACCGCGAGGCGCAGACTTCCCCGGCCAGCTCGGGTCATCACTGCTGACGACTTCAATGAAATGCTCATCCAGCAGGACCAGGAGAAGTAGGACAAGGAGGAGGCAAAGCAGAGGAGGCAGGAGGAACTGCGCAGGAAGAGGGAGGATCTGCAGAGGAAGAAGGAGGAGTATCCTTTGATGAGGACGACATTGACAAGTGGGTGCAGTGTGAGTTCTGCCAGCTCTGGTTCACCACACACACACATGGAGCATTTTGAAAAAAGTTTTGTAAATAGGTTTTTGCACAACCAGTATGTTTTTATGCACCTATCAGGTATTCTAATAGATTTATTTTTTATTCCAATCAGTTATTTATATAATACTTTAAAAAAAAATACAATCCGTTTTTTGGGAGGCATTGGATCAGGGTTCTCATCGTGCCTCCTGTCAGTACCTGTTTATAGGGAAGCCAATGGTACAAAAACATTCCAAAAACGTTTGCGGTTTGGTGACATGCTGTAAAAGGTCACCGAACTGGCTGTGCACTTTGGGCTTTTAGGGAGTCCCCGTTCATTTTCTTCACAAAGCAGAAAGAGAGGCACGCAGGAATGTCGCATCTCATTTTGGTTTAGAGCATGTCATTCACAAACAAGTTTAACACGTGAGAATTTAGGACATGCATTATTGCACACATGAGATTTCACACTTCAATTACTGAACAAACAGCACATGTAAATACCAGGTGATGAGTTTGCTTGTGTAAATGCAGGTCAGAGGTTGGCGCAGTGGTATTTTTTTTGCAATTCATTATTGCCCTCTCCTACACCCAGGTTCTGTCATCTCAGGTTGTAAATTCCTGGAGGAGACTCTCTCCTCCTGGCCGTGCGGTACAGAGGGAGAGAGTTTCACAGTAGAACAAAGGAACTTATTCTACATCTCAGAACTTGAGAACTGAACAATATCCATGTTTTGAAGAATGTGTAAACGGTCGGTGGAGAAGCCAGCTACGACCCAGTCCGTTTTGTTTCTTGTTTGTGACCTCATGAAAGACAATACAGCCACATTACCATAAATCTGTTTATACAGGTGCCTCCGTTATGAGTTTTGTGTCTAATTATTGTATAAAATTAATGAGTAAAAGATTAAACTATTTGTGAAATGATTGACTTTAATTTTGTAGATTACTAGTAGCTAACTTATGCTACTCATCTTAAATGAGCTAGCTAGCTAGTATAAGGAATTCCATTGCAAGCACAGAGAAGTTATTTGATATGACAGAGCAACGTTGTTTGTTTCTCTACAAGGCTTTTATTTTAATAGTAATATATCATTTTTTCCCCCTTCAACAGACAGATGCACAGCCTTTGGCAGGAAAAAAACTTGTTGGTTTTTTGGGAGAGTAAAAGTCTCCCATTCAGTGGTGTTCCTTTTCAAGTTGTGTGCACAAAGACGTAAGAATGCAGCAGGGGAAAGACAGACAAACAAAAGCCAAAGAAATACGATGCTGAAATGAACGAGGCTGTAAGTTCAAAGACGGATCACTGTAATTTATACCATACACTTTGACAACATTTATACAAGTTCTAACTAACAATCGAATGTTCTTCAACAAATTTGAAGATGGGACATTAAACGGGTGACGCAACTGTGTGGTCACTAAAGATCCCATGTGGGGTGCTTATATTTGTCCTGTTTTCACTGTATGTGTATATCAAACAGTAGTCATATCATGTAATACTGTGTATAAAAGTACCATAATTGTAAAGTGTATGAAGAATGTACTGTATATGTAACAAAATCTGGAAAAAAAAATAATTTAAAAAGATCTATAAAAAAAAGTGACTTTTTTCCTCCGAAGAGGGGGGAGGATGGAGCATTAAAGGAAATACAAATAAAGAGTATGTAAGTGAAGTTAGGGTGGTGTGTTTCCCCTTACAATGGAAAGAGCTTTAGGTGTCTAGAAAAGCGCCATGTAAGTCCAATCTATTATCAACATGAAATGTTTTGCCATCTTCCATAGCTTGAAGACCATGCCGTTGTACAGAGATGGAAATGGGTACAAATGACCAGTTAAGTTAAATAAATGACTATAGTAAGTGCCTAGGTGCCAAATAAAGTGATTGGGTTGAAGTTTGATCTTAAATCAGCCAACTTCTGTGAACATGTCTGAAGCTTCGTTTTACTTGTGGATTTTGAAAATAAAAATATAAATTCAAGATGTGTCAATTTGTTTGTCTACATGCCATTTTAAAAACCAATGCAGATATTACAGTAAACGTATGTTTGGTTAAAACAAGTAACTATGAGTAAGGGCAAAATGATAATACCTTTGCAAGTTGAGTTTGAAAAACACATCCGATTGTTTTTCAAACTCAACTTGAGTTGCATTTACAACGGTTGGTTTGACTATATCTAATAAATAACCAAATCATTGATGGATCAATAGATAAAATAATTAATGTCTCTTCCTCTTTGTGGCTGTGGTAACTAGTGACAATACTGTTTTGACCTTTGACCAGGTAAAATTTCACCAACCTGATACAGGTTGTAATTGAGACTGATCTGAGGGCAAAATGGGTGGGGGTGGGGTAGGTGGGATCGTAATGGTATAGTCAGTCTATAATGGTACAGTTGCTCTAATACTAGATTGTTGAACACAATAAATGTATTATTGAAACCTTGCACCAAACAACCACACTGTTTTGGGGAGGTTTCAGTGGATGTACTGTAAAATTCAGCATCAAAACACCCAAAAATATTTTTGGCAGACTCTCATACAATCAAATGGTTTAGAAATGCAAATGGTTTATAGACTAAATATTGATTGGTGATCATTTTAAATCAATAAAGCCTATTATTGTAGGCTCTTTAAATATACATTTCCATTGATTAAGATACAGGCCCATTGTGAGATTATAAATTATGTTACAATCAAAATGTTTAGGGCTATGTAAAATATATATGAGGTAACATGAGGGCCTTCATCTCTGGTATTTGGATCTCCTGCTTGTCAAGACACTGCCTTAGTCCATTCAGACAGTCTTCAGGACTTGACAGTTGAGTAGACTTAACATGGACTTAAGTCAATAGAACATGGACTTATGTAAAACACTTATATTTTTTCAACACTTATTTTTTTACAGATTAGAAACAGAGAAGGAGTGGGACAGGTGAAGCAGGAAATGAACCCCCGACTTCTGGGGTAGTAAGATGGCAAAATAATTTGGAAAGTTCCCATTCAACCACACAACCATGTACCATGTGAGGAACTTGTGAATCTCATTGAGCTAAAGCCTGGGCCCCCATATCAGAAGATGTATGTTTAGATTAAAGGCAAAATGTGTACTGGATTTGCCCAGTCTGGTGCATGGAGGGGGAGATAGCGAATTTGTGGCAGGTGTGCCGTCTAGCAAACTCTATGGACAAGTATAAAAACAGGCACGTTTATGGGTGCTTCCCTCAATTCGGGTCCTTCTTGAACTCAGAGAGGTGAGCGCACACCAAATGGTGAGGAGAAATCGTTGAAAGTATGCGTCAATAAAAATTTGAGTACAAAATGTTATCACATTGAAGAAGTAAACAGAAAAGCTGTGTAGCATTTCAGACATTAATGGTCGCTACATGCTAATAGTCCAGGTCAAGCAGCAATTTTGATTAATTGATCAGTTTTGTTTATGCTACATGTAGTTAATTGACACGTTGTTGCTGCGCCTTTCTTGTATTTGTTTTTTATGCAAATTAAGACCGGCTCTGTAGTTTATACTGCTGGCTTGTTTGCCTACTAGCTTTATATATAGCTTTGGCATACCATGCCACATGTTATTGCATAGCTCTCAAACTCTAGGCTGCATTCTGCCTTCTCCATACAGTTTTCAGCAGTTCGCATCGCCCGTGACTGGCTCATGTGAACTACAATCCCGACTCTGTGTTTTAACGTTTAGAAACGGCAATAATCGTCGCTTTCGATTCGGCTTTTGAAACATATGGCCCTTATCATTCATCAGTGAGAAAGAAATCCTTCAAATAAAATAAAGACACTTACACAAAAAAAAGTATGATTCTTAATGACTGTACAACTGGAAATGATCACCAATATTTTCAGAAAACCAGATATGGTACTTTGATTCAATTGAATCAAATTTATAAAGCCCTTTTTACATCAGCAGTTGTCACAGAGTGCTTATACGGAAACCGGGCCTAAATCCCCAGAGAGCAAGCAACGCAGGTGTAGAAGAACGGTGGCTAGGAACAACTCCCTAGAAAGGCAGGAACCTAGGAAGAAACCTAGAAAGGTTTCCAGTGGCCAGTCTTCTTCTGGCGGTGCCAGTGGAGATTATAGTACATGGTCATGAAGGCCAGATCGTTCAAGATGTTCAAACGTTCATAGAAGACCAGCAGGGTCAAATAATAATCACAGTGGTTATAGAGGGTGCAACAGCACCTCAGGATTAAATACATTTACCAACAAAGGTAGTTTGTACAGAAATATGTAATTTATGTGAGTGTTCACACCTCTGAGTCAATACTTTGTATAAGCACCTTTAGCGGCGATTACAGCTTTGAGTCGTCTTTGGTATGTGTATCAGTTTTGCACATGTGGATTTGGGGATTTTCTACCTTGCGGACCTTCCCACGCTCTGTTAAGTTAGATGGAGAACGGCGGTGAACAATAATCTTTCCACAGATTTTCAATGGGATTCAAGGCTACTCAAGGACTTTCACATTCTTGTTCTGAAGCGATTCCAGTGTTGCTTTGGCTGTATGCTTGTGGTAATTGTCCTGCTGGAATGTAAATCTTCGCCCCAGTCTGATACAGGATCTCATCAAGGATTTGCTTGTATTTGGCTCCATTCATTGTTCCCTCTATCCTTACCAGTCTCACAGTTCCTGCCTCTGAAAACATCCCCATAGCATAATGCTGCCTCCACCATGCTTCACGGTAGGGATGGTGTTAGACGGGTGATGACATGTGCCTTTAGTCTATCAAGTGCCTTTTTCTAGTATTGACCTCCGTCTGGCCACTCCCATAAAGCCCAGATTGATGAAGTTCTATAGAGACTGTTGTCCTTCTGGCAGGTTCTCCCATCTCATTGTAGGAACTCTGGTCACCTCCCTGACCAAGGTCCTTCTTGCCCTGTTGCTCAGTTTGGTCAGACGACCAGCTGTAGGCAGAGTCTAGGTACTTCCATATTCCATATCTTTCATATCTTGGAGATCTACGGACAGTTCCTTGGACTTCATGGTATAGTTTCTACTCTGACATGCACTGTCAACTGGGACCTTAAATAGACCAGTGTGTTTCTTTCTAAATCATGTCCAAACTATTGAATTGGCCTCAGGTGGACTCCAATCAACTTGTAGCGACGTCTCAAGGACGATCAAAGGAAATTGGATGCACCTGAGCTCAATTTGGAGTGTCATAGCAAAGGGGTGTGAATACGTATGTAAATTACATATTTCTGTATTTAATTTAATACATTTTACTTTGTCATTATGGGGTATATTGTGTAGATGGGTGAGAAAAAAAATTGATTGAATGCATTTTGAATTCAGGCTGTACACAACAAAATGTGAAATAAGTCTGAATACTTTCAGAAGGCACTGTACTTTTAATGTGGTTAATTGGTATCCGCTCTTGTTTCCTCTGATCGTGAGAGCTGAAGCAAGGTGCCACACCATATATTCTGAGTTAAGTTTTTTTCTCTCACTATAGCTAGTTGTAGTGCTATAGTGCTATAGTGTAGTGCTATATAGCTAACTTGCGTCCCTATTTAAAAAAGCCTTGGATTGTTGTAAGCATTGGCTGGAGGGAGTTTCCAACATTGTTAAATCCTTGACGGGGAGAACGGTAGAGAATCGGAACACAGATACCATGGAAACACAGTTACCACCCTTCACCCAAAGTATGCACTTCTTGCCTCCCCCTCAATGCAATTAAAGGCACACTAATTATGGTGAATAACACATGCCTCCCCCCCAATAACACCAGTGTTCTTGCTTTCAGAAGGAAGCACATTAAATATTAGCATTAATCTTCTCAAAAGTACTTGGATAAGGTTATATGAAATGGTACATTTATTTTGAGTCAACTTATGAAAAAGATATGACAACTCCCAATATGGGAGAGAATAGTTTTACAAAAAAACATATTTCCACTGCATTTTACATAGTCTTCATAAAATTATAAGTGTACAACTTTGAAACTTACACCCCCCCCCAAAAAAAACAACCTAACAAAACATTTCCTTAAGTATGACCAAGTTCCTTTTGTTGAATGCACAAAAAAATGGGTTATAAATAGTGGTTAGTGGATGTGAGGTTATATCTATCATTCAACTGTAATAAGTATCTAAAAAAGCTCTAGCAGTGTATTTACAAATGTGGTCAAGTTGCACAGTAACATAATGCATCAGGAAGTGCATGACAAATGTAATATATATATATATCAGCAACAAGGCCATTTTCATTTTCTCAACAACATCAAAAAGTCTCCAGCTAACAAGCTTTTATTGGACAACTGGTGGCTATGAGACAGCACACCACTGTCAGCAAGCTGATATTGCACCCGTGTTGACAGATATGGTGGTATAACCAGCAACGCAATGACCAACTGACGGTCAACATGAAACTGTTAGCATTGTCAGCTGCCGCCGACTTTGTTGTCAGGGTCAGGCATGGCCTGTTTGGGCCAAAGTAAGGCAACTCGGAGTAGCAAACTCTCTTTCAATGTGTGGTCCATCCATACGTCGGGAGGATAGAGGGAGTTTTGTGACATTAGGAAAACATTTACCTTGACTGATACCCTTCCATGTGTTCTTTTCTGCTCTTAGCATTTGGAGGTCTTTGGCCGTTACCGTTGTGCTGCACACTGATTCCCTTCAATAACACACTTTCTTCAACATTCTCTCCTCATTTACCGGTAGGTAGGTATGTACAGTCTACCGCTGTACATATCATTCTTAAGCAGTTGTGTAAAGTACTTAAGTAAAAAATACTTTAAATGATTGCTTAAGTCGTTTTTTGGGGTATCTGTACTTTACTTTACTATTTAAATTTTTGACAACTTTTACCTTTACTCCACTACATTCCGAAAGAAAATAATGTACTTTTTAGGCCATACATTTTTCCTGACACCCAATACTTGTTACATTTCAAATGCTTAGCAGGACAAGAAAATGGTCCAATTCACACACTTATCAAGAGAAAATCCCTGGTCATCCATACTGCCTCTGATCTGGCCGACTCACAACAAAAAAATGCTTTGTTTGTAAATGATTGTCTAAGTGTTGGAGTATGCCCCTGCCTATCCTTTTTTTTTATTTTACATTTTTACCCCTTTTTCTCAACCAATTTCATGGTATCCAATTGTCGTAGTAGCTACTATCTTGTCTTATCGCTACAACTCCCGTACAGGCTCGGGAGAGACGAAGGTTGAAAGTCATGCGTCCTCCGATACACAACCCAACCAGCCGCACTGCTTCTTAACACAGCGCGCATCCAACCCAGAAGCCTGCCGCACCAATGTGTCGGAGGCTACACCGTGCACCTGGCAACCTTGGTTAGCGTGCACTGCGCCCGGCCCGCCACAGGAGTCGCTGGTGCGCAATGAGACAAGGACATCCCTACCGACCAAGCCCTCCCTAACCCGGACGACACTAGGCCAATTGTGCGTCGCCCCACGGACCTCCCGGTCACGGCCGGTTACGACAGAGCCTGGGCGCGAACCACTGCGCCACCCGGGAGGCCTCCCCTGCCTATCCTTAAATAAAATAAACTAGAAAATCGTGGCGTCTGGTTTGCTTAGGAGTGTGAAACCAAATATTTTAGACGTTTACTCAAATAGCGTTTAATTGGGTGACTTTCACTTTTACTAGAGTCATTTTCTGTTATGGTACAGTATCTTTACTTTTACTCAAGTATGTGTTCTTTTTCCTCCCTTGTTCTTAAGTATATATTTGTGTGTATACGCATAGATTCCATTTGGATTACTGATCCATAGTGTTATTTGGATTATCAACTGGATTCATTCTGCCATTCGTGATTTCTTGTTTCAAGTTAATAAAAGAAAACTAATTGTACTTGTTTGAAATTTTTGCTGCACTCTTAGGAGCTAGTCACACAAGCATTTCGCTGCACCCACTATAACATCTACCAAACTGTGTACATGACCAATAAACTTTGATTTGATTTAGGTAAAGATATATTTGGTGAATAAAACAATTGAATGAATGCTCCATTGCCCCATCCAGTGTTGCTACTTTGTTGGGAGATTTTCCCAAATCAAAAAGCAGGATTTTAAAAACATTATTGTCCATTCAACCGTGCCAGGATGGCTCTGTTGTAGTTTGAGCCAGACATCTCATTATGTGTTTGCCTGCTTGAGCATTTCAGTGTGTAGTACCAGGCTGAATACCAGTGAGGTCCAAGTAGTACTCATCCTACTGATATTAGTTGAAGACTGCCCTTCATGCATGAGTATTCTGTAGTTCATTTGGAGATACAAGTTCAGTCCAACGCAACGACTTTCCAGTTTTCGAACCGACGTCTGGGATGGTCCACCATTTAGGCCTCAGAAGAAGCCTGGGGTTTGAGTTGAGCTTTCTCCATGGCTGTACCATAGGGATTGGATCTTTTGAAGAAGCCCATCTGGAAGGATTGAAAGAGAAAGGAGACTAATTACAATTTCAAAGGCACTAATTACATGAATAGCCCTCATAGATGTCATAGTACCAGTTCAGTTAGTTTGCATTTCATCGTTATGTGCTAACAACATAGGCTTTCAAGACTGTACATTTTGAACACTTCTAATCTTGATCTTATTTGATAGTTTTGAGATATTTTTTAAGAATGATATGCTTCTCCCTAGCTGGCAAAACCGGTTGCAATGATATCATGATGACCTCTTATGGGACTTCATGGTCAGGTTGTATACTGGTGCAAAATTATTTTCTATATGTATTTTTAGCAACCAGAAACAGATTGAAATAGTATGACGTCTATCCTATGACAACATCATTATCTGGTTATATAATGTATTCCCAACCATAAAAACAGCTTACAAACAGAACATTACATCATTATTTATTTTACTAGGCAAGTCAGTTAAGAACAAATTCTTATTTTCAATGACGGCCTAGGAAAAGTGGGTTAACTGCAACAGATTTGTATCTTGTCAGCTTGGGGGTTTGAACTTGCAACCTTCTGGTTACTAGTCCAACGCTCTAACCACTAGGCTACCCTGCCACCCCTATGATGTAACATGCATGTGATTTTTCCCGATGGGTTTATTGTCCTTTACGCTACACTTACCTTGTATAGTACATATATGAGCAGGGCGAGCAGCAGCAGTCCAGCCAGTATGGCCAGAATGATAATCCACAGGGGTACAATGTACTGGCTCTCCGGCTTGTTCCACATCACTGGAGTCAGGACCTGCAACGCAATGATATGTTGCTACCGTGGTGGAGTCAGAGGTCACTTGGAACGTTTAAAAAAAAATGTTTTGTGTGCACTTCAAACCACTTCAAACGATATCCCAAATCATACAGACAGGACTGACCTAAACCATCAAAAACCTAAAAATGAACAGTTTAATAAATAAATTGCACTTGCCTTTGTGGATCCACTGGGTTTGAGTTTGGGAGCGATGGCATAGGGCATGTTCTTGACTCTGTACTGGGCAGAACACTCCAGCACATACTGCTTGTACGCCCTCTGTAGCATTTGTTCAAAGAAAATAAATCATGAGACAATAGATCATCTGAACTAGTTAGCCAAATATTGCCAAAGTGTGTACAAAAAAAAACAACACCTTTCACTGTAAAAACGGACACTCTAAAAAAATGTTATATGCTTTACTACAAGGAGAGGGCAACATTGTACCAGCGACTAGCAGAACCTACAGTGCCTTGCCTTCACTTATGTAAATGAAATAGTTCTGTATTTAATTTTGAATAGATTTTTAACAACAAAAAAATCATTATGGGGTATTGTGTGTAGATGGGTGAGATAAAAAAAAATGTTTTAAACGATTTAATCCATTTTGAATTCAGGCTGTAACACAAGGAAAATTTGGAATAAGTCAAGGAGTATTTTTTTCCATTTAACTAGGCAAGTCAGTTAAGAACACATTCTTATTTTCAATGACAGCCTAGGAACAGTGGGTTAACTGCCTGTTCAGGGGCAGAACGACAGATTTGTACCTTGTCAGCTCGGGGATTTGAACTTGCAACCTTTCCGGTTACTAGTCCAATGCTCTAACCACTAGCCTACCCTGCTGCCCTGAAAGTATGAATACTTTCTGAAGAAGCTTCATTCTTCATTTGAACTACCAATAATAGCAGTAGTATTATAGTACTAATACTACATTAGGATTGTTAGTACCAAGTTAAATTACATTTGATCTACAGTCGTGGCCAAAAGTTTTGAGAATGACACAAATCTTAATTTTTCTGCTGCCTCAGTTTGTATGATGGCAATTTGCGTATACTCCAGAATGTTATGAAGAGTGATCAGATGAATTGCAATGTCCCTCTTTGCCATGCAAATTAACTGAATCCCCAAAAAACATTTCCACTGCATTTCAGCCCTGCCACAAAAGGACCAGCTGACATCATGTCAGTGATTCTCTCGTTAACACAGGTGTGAGTGTTGACGAGGACAAGGCTCTGTCATGCTGACTGAGTTCAAATAACAGACTGGAAGCTTCAAAAGGAGGGTGGTGCTTAGAATTATTGTTCTTCCTCTGTCAGCCATGGTTACCTGCAAGGAAACACGTGCCGTCATCATTGCTATGCACAAAAAGGGCTTCACAGGCAAGGGTATTGCTGCCAGTAAAATTGCAACTAAATCAACCATTTATCGGATCATCAAGAACTTCAAGGAGAGTGGTGCAATTGTTGTGAAGAAGGCTTCAGGGTGCCCAAGAAAGTCCAGCAAGTGCCAGGACCGTCTACTAAAGTTGATTCAGCTGCGGGATCGGGGCACCACCAGTACAGAGTTTGCTCAGGAATGGCAGCAGGCAGGTGTGAGTGCATCTGCACGCACAGTGAGGCGAAGACTTTTGGAAGATGGCCTGGTGTCAAGAAGGGCAGCAAAGAAGCCACTTCTCTCCAGGAAAAACATCAGGGACAGACTGATATTCTGCAAAAGGTACAGGGATTGGACTGCTGAGGACTGGGGTAAAGTCATTTTCTCTGATGAATCCTATTGTTTGGGGCATCTGGAAAAAAGCTTGTCCGGAGAAGACAAGGTGAGCACTACCATCAGTCCTGTGTCATGCCGACAGTAAAGCATCCTGAGACCATTCATGTGTGGGGTTGCTTCTCAGTCAAGGGAGTGGGCTCACTCACAATTTTGCCTAAGAACACAGCCATGAATTAGGAATGGTACCAACACATCCTCCGAGAGCAACTTCTCCCAACCATCCAGGAACAGTTTGGTGAAGAACAATGCCTTTTCCAGCATGATGTAGCACCTTGCCATAAGGCAAAAGTGATAACTAAGTGGCTCGGGGAACAAAACATTGATATTTTGGGTCCATGGCCAGGAAACTCCCCAGACCATAATCCCATTGAGAATTTGTGGTCAATCCTCAAATTCTGACAAACTCCATGCATTGATTATGCAAGAATGGGCTGTCATCAGTCAGGATGTGGCCAAGAAGTTAATTGACAGCATGCCAGGGTGGATTGCAGATGTCTTCAAAAAGAAGGGTCAACACTGCAAATATTGACCCTTTGCATCAACTTCATGTAATTGTCAATAAAAGCCTTTGACACTTATGAAATCCTTGTAATTATACTTCAGTGTTCCATAGTAACATCTGACAAAAATATCTAAAGACACTGAAGCAGCAAACATTGTGGAAATTAATATTTGTGTCATTCTCAAAACTTTTGGCCACGACTGTACATAACACAATATACATGTGCTATCCAAATTATTATTTCATATAAACAGTACTGCATGGTATATGACAGTAGTACAAACTACAGGCACGCTCTCTCACCTCGATGAAGGTCTCAGCCCAGATGCGTGAGCGGACGGTCAGAATGACACTGTTTCCTCTCTCCAGTAACCCTACATGGCAGTGCAGCCTCCAGCACTCCACCGTAGAGCATGACTATGGAGGAAGGAAAACAGTAATCAATACAGACCACCAATGCATGACTCCAATCAGTCTCACACACAGTTATAGCTAACAATCTGTGATTATGAGCAGTAAGAAGAGGCTATTGTGAACTTTTGCCTTTGGGGCATCATTCAAGCCAACGTTTTATGTAAACAATGAGCAACTAAACTTAGTGTATCTTCAAGTTCTCCATAAAGAGCTAATCCCTTTGCTTTTAATGAAAGGGAATGATACTAGGTTGTAGTTTTGTGCCCTTTGTGAAAAGTGGGGAGCCATTGTTAATTTTGCTGTAAAACATTTTGTGGTCATTCGTTTTTTTGAGGTGAAAGAATACTGAATGACAGGGAGAGAGGGAATGAATAATGTTTGCATAACTGAATAATAATGGGTTTTAGAGCATAAAGGAAAAACACAAAAGAGAGCCGTTTTGATTTGACAGCTGTTTTGAGAAGTTTTGTTTGGAGAAGTTTATTTCACATACAACGACGCTATATAACTCATAATTACGAGCAGATCTTGTTATGATAGATATCCTCATATCTCTTTTAAGAGAGAATACATTTCTTTCAGTTTGTCTTTTGTGGTATTAGCGAAGCCACTGATGGTTCTTAGTGTTTTGTCTGTGGTAATTCAGCTCATAAGGCTATCGTTAGGACATGAAACAAAAGCCCTGACTCAAAAAGAGACTGAATTACAATGAAAAACAACAAACAAAGTAAAAAGAACAGACAATGACTTCAAGAGAGAAGAGGTTCGGCAGGCCAATAAACATGACTGCTGCACCAGCAGCGTTCGAGGCCAGTCTATTTAACAAGCTAGTGAACTACAGGCCTCACATAAGATACTCATTATTACCCCTTAACTCTCTAATCTCTGTGCTCCCGGACTATGTGCCAAGTGACTTCATTTAACAGCCTGTATCTGCTGTTTTACTGTTTTTAGAGTCAACAGACCTCAGCGGCCGTGTGTCACTGTTGACTCCACATGGGGTTAAGCATGTCGAGTCCCTAAACAAGATGAATGAGGGGAGGGGAGAGAAGAAAAGGGAGAGAAAATAAGGACATATGATAGATAAATAAATAATGAAGAAACTAGAGAAAAGAAAAGGTAAAAAGAGAGAAGATTAGGGCTGTTGAAGGAGAGAAAACATCTCCAGGAATCTTCATATGGGGATCAGATGAACAGCTCTCGAGAGGCACTACTGGCTGGCGTTTTTAAAATGCTGTAGGGACTGAGAGTGTGGTCAGTACTGTCAGTGGATGACTGTGTGAGTGCGTGCATGGTCATGTTTCCATTTGAAGAATTTGTAGCTACAATGAGTTTGGTAATTTATGGGTCTGGGCTGGTGGTTTCCTTTCAGCCATACATGTATTCACTCTCACAGTACATGCCAACAACATCCCACTAACTCCACTTAGCCTCCCTTCCCCCTCTAAAAGCTACTCCAAACATGAGGTGAAGCTTCTCCCTCTAAAAGCTACTCCAAACATGAGAGGTGACTGTAGAAACCAAGTTGACCTGCGAACCCTTTTTTTACATATTAAAAGTACCACTAACGGGTCACGACACACACACACACACACACACACACACACACACACACACACACACACACACACACACACACACACACACACACACACACACACACACACACACACACACACACACACACACACACACACACACACACACACGGCTGTCTCACCAAGTTGCTTTGTTTGGCCAGAGGATCCCTGTAGACCTCTCTCCTCTGGATGTGGTGTTCAGGGCTGACCGTCTGTGAGGAGGGAGGCTGTTCTGTTGAAGGAGGCTGGAGCTGGCAACACACACAGAATACTACACATGTACCGTTCCACTCATAGACACATAGCACAAAACTCTCATATGGTCATTGTGACTCATACACTTGGGTAATATTGGACTACTGCATATCCTTGGTGTAAATACTGCAAAATACACACAAAATAAATGACAATGTATTCGGTTTGGGTGTGAATGTATACAGTATCTGGGATGAGTGTCTGTGGATGTATATTATGAGCAAGCGTGTGCATCCATTATGAGCAAGTGTGTGCGTGTGTGTGTGTGCCTGCCTGCATGCATCTATGCATGTGTACATGTGTGCGTGCAAGTGTGTTCCTCACCTTGAGTTTCAGTGCATTGAGGGTGTGGTTGGAGCTGCAGTTGAGTGGTCCCTGAGTGATGACCTCCACAGGGTACAGAAGATCGTGACCCTGAGCTCTCAGAGGGCATCGCAGCTCCAGCACCGACTGACTGATCATACTGGGCCCATTGTTCACCAACTAACAGAGAGAGAGAGACAGAGAGAGAGAGAACCCATGTCAGCATACTGTACCAGTAAGCTGAGATAAGCATTTGTTCAACCACCTAACCCTACAACTCCACTTGACCCCACTTAACAAAATAAAACAAAATGGACTCTAGCGGCACACGTTGAGTACCTCGTAGACATGCTGGATCTCAGACCCAATGTCCTGCTCCTCTTGGAGGCTGTGGCTCATCCTCCAGTTTGGGGGAGGGAAGAGGAGCTTGTCCGGACGAGAAACGCTTCAATCGAGAAAAGGAGAGAGAGAGAGTAACACCGTAGGACAAAGGACAAAATAGTAGAAAGATGCAGTAGACATACCCAACAGAACATGGTAATGAAACATTATTTCCAATGGAATTGGGGCTGTTGACGTCCAATATATTGGTACCCAGTCACTTTGAGTGTAGCTAAACAGGGAATATGTTATTAGTATAGTGATGGAGACCACTAATTCATTTGTTTGTTCGTCCATCCATCCATCCGTCCATCCATCCATCCATGCTGACTCACCCCTGTAGGATAACATCAGCTACCACAGCCACCTCAAGATTATAGAGCTCAACATCGCTCTGGGAGCTATTCTCATTTTTACTGAGTGGAGAGAGAACAGAGAATTCATTTAGATTGTGCCAAAAAGATTGTTCATTGGACATTCACTTAACTGTCGACAACATTTTAACTAACTATGCACTAACCCTAAGCTTAGCTCAAGTCAGGACACGGGAGTAAGTGTGGAAGTATTTCTGTGCTGAAGGTACAAATGTGACTTACCTGCGTATCTGGAGCTCAAACTGCACCGTATTGTAAGTGTCCTTCAGTCGGGGCACAGTGAAGCGGAGGCCTGCCCACAACTGTGAAGATCCACACAAAAGACACACGATCAACCACAAAGACACTAGAGATACACTGACCTCAGATCTGTCAGAAAGACAGTCCGTCATAAACACACACACACTGGGTCACACAACATCATTCGTAAAGACAGATAATTGTACAGACATACAGAAACCCACAATCAGAAGGACAGAAGTACCATATTGCTTCAGCAACATTGGAAGTTCCCTTCAAAACAATAAAGCTCCATTTGACTTTGAATTTAAGAAAAAGTTAGTTCATGATGGTCCACTTACACTTGTGCCAGACTTCATAGGGTTGCCCAGGTCACAGACCAGAGAGCGGGTCTGATTCTCTGCCTCGTAGCTACAGGTTAGCTGAGTCAGACTCTGCTTATGACATCCAAGCACAAACATGGAGAGAGAGACATATACTTGACTTCACAGTATTTGCAAATTCTTTCTAACCATTTAAGTCATTACCATCGTTTTAGTCATCAGGCCATCATTAGTATCAACATTACTGCATTGATATTACTAGAATTATGGTCATTGTCATGTGGATATTTATTATCTTAGCATTGTCATTTTTATTAGAAATATTAGCCGTAGCATCGTTTTGAGTTAGCATTTCCCCTAAGAGGGACAAGACAGATGGTTGCTCCCTCACCGCATTGTTGCGGGCTATACCACTGTAGTCAGCCTCTGGGGGAAGCACCATGTAAAGCTCTGCCTCGTAGGCCCCGCCCTCTCCCTCGTTCCTGGCATTGAAAGTCAGGGTCAGGGAGTTATCGTCACCCAGATACACCTCCGTCCTATCGCTAAGGAAACCACAAGAAAATACAACAACGTAAAACAAAGCAACAATAAACATGTCATCCCCCACGAATGATGCAGCGCCGCCCTTGGGCCAATCAGTGTAATTAATGTAAATTACAAATCTTTATGACAAGACGCATCATTCACCGAAGTTTCGTCAAAATTGGGCCAGTGGTGTCTGTTATATTGCATATGACTAATGATTACTATAGCGCCCCCCTTAGGCCAATCAGTGTCATTTTTTAAATGCCAGATATTTATGGAAATACGCATAATTCGCCTAAGTTTCACTAACATCAGGCCAGTGGTGTCTGAGATATCATGTGGGTTAGCTAGACTCATATCCCTGAGCATGTGTGCCAAATTTCATCACTCTGAGCCAAACAAATCAAAAGATATAAACACATGCCTGTTATAGCACTACCGTAAGGTCGATATGAATGTTCTTGCACATGTTGAGTTTTGACATTGTTTGCAACATGTGTACCAAATTTTGCATTGAGAGACCTTTGTCCATAGATGCCACATATCAAGTTTTGTGCAGATCGGTCAATGTTTTTCATAAAATTCAAATTGGCGGAAAATCCATAATGGTGGACCTTATGGGGTCCCTGAGGCAAATTTGTTCCTTGTGAGGACAGGGATCTATGTAAAAAAAAAGTTGAACGAAAAGCAGAGGAGGTGATAACATCGCTACTCTATCACTGCAGACTATGAGAGAGGAGGAAAGGTTTAGGTGGTGGGGGGAGAGGGAATTGTACTGTAAGAAAATTATATTTGATTCAAAGCTTTTAAGATATCTTCAGATACAGACAAACATTTACATGAAATATAATCCATTTATAATTGTTTTTTATACGAGCAAAAAATATACGAGCAAAAAGTATTCAATTTAATTTGGAACGGCAAGCCAGACAAAATTAAACAGGCCTATTTAAATAATGAATATGAATTCGGAGGGCAGAAATTATGAACTATTAAAGCCTCCCTAAAGGCTTCAGTCATACAAAAGTCATACTTAAATCCGAACTGGTTCTCAAGCAGATTAGTAAGAATGTCTCACCCCATGTTCAAGAATGGCCTTTTCCCCTTTATTCAGATTACAACCTCTCACTTTTGGTTTTTTGAAAATGAAATTATCTCAAAAATATTGCTATTTTTAAAACCATAGAAAGTTGGTTGCAATTTCAGTTTAATCCACTAGATAAGACAGAACAAATATTACAACAAATATTATGGTTAAACTCAAATATACAAATATAATTGATAAAAAAGACTTTCTAGAACCCGATGGTCACTCTGACGGAGCTCCAGAGTTCATCTGTGGAGATGGGAGAACCTTCCATAAGGACAACCATCTCTGCAGCACTCCACCAATCAGGCCTTTACGGTAGAGTGGCCAGACGGAAGCCATTCCTCAGTGAAAGGCACTTGACAGCCAGCTTGGAGTGTGCCTGAAGGCACCTAAAGGACTCTCAGATCATGATAAAAAATATTCTCTGGTCTGATGAAACCAAGATTGAACTATTTGGCCTGAATGCTAAGCGTGATGTCTGGGAGAAACCTGGCACCACCCCTATGGTGAATTATGGTGGTGGCAGCATCCTGATGTGGGGATGTTTTTCAGCGGCAGGGACTGGGAGACTAGTCAGGATCGAGGGAAAGATGAATGGAGCAATGACAAGAGAGATCCTTGATGAAAACCTGCTCCGGAGCGGGGTGAAGGTTCAACTTCCAACAGGACAACGACCCTGAGCACACAGCCAAGACAACACAGGAGTGGCTTCTGAATGTCTCTGAATGTCCTTGAGTGGCTCAGCCAGAGCCCGGACTTGAACATCTCTGGAGAGACCTGAAAATAGCTGTCCCTATCCAAACTAACAGAGCTTGAGTAGATCTGCAGAAAAGAAAGGGAGAAACTCTCCAAATACAGGTGTGCCAAGCTTGTAGCGTCATACCCAAGAAGACTCAAGGCTGTAATCGCTGTCAAAGGTGCTTCAACAAAGTACTGAGTAAAGGGTCTGAATACTTATGTAAATGTGATATTTCAGTTTTGTTATATTTTATACATTTGCAAAAAAACTAAAAATGTTTTTGCTTTGTCATTATGGGGCATTGTGTGTAGATTGGTCAGGGGGGAAAACAATTTCATGAATTTTAGAATAAGGCTGTAACGTAACACAATTTGGAAAAAGTCAAGGGGTCTGAATACTTTCCAAATCTACTGTTTAATTCAACCCAGATAATAAAGGGCATTTATCTCTAAGATAGGCCTCAAGGTTGTGAACACAAAACAACCTCACGCATGGGAATTCTCGGGAAGTCCTAAAAGACAAGCTGTGTATTACATTCCAATGGTGATAGGTCGTCGAAGCAGCATAGAGAAAGTACTGAATCATCAGCTTTTTTGACTGACTTGGTCTCGTGGAAACAGAAAACACACATTCCCCAATTTTCCCATGGGAAACTCTTAACTTGATTGTACTCTGCCGCTAATAAAAATCACATGGCAAAGTCCTGCAATACACTACTCAAGACAGTGCAAGAAAAGAGCTAGAGCTACTAGTTTGTGAATGGCCCCAGTTGTTCCATTCAGCCTATAGTGCAACATACTCTGCTGTTGTCCACACTCAAACAACAATGATTAACCATTAATAACCATGAGCAAGTAAAGAGTCGTGAGGATATAAGTTACTCTCCTTGGAATAAAAGTGAATTTCTTAAATCAAGGACAAATAAACATACATGTATATCAGTGGCCACCAAAGAGTCGATCACGATCACGACTGGTCGATCTCCAAGCCATTCCTAGTCGATCACCAAACATTTCTGTAAATCCCCCAACGATAAACACTTGCATTCCTATTATTATAATTTTTTTTTTTTTTGCTGTTGGCGTTAGGTGCACTTGATTCAGCTACTCCAGCGCCGGGAAGGCAAAGTGTTCCCATTATGAACCATTTCATGTGTTTGAAGGTAGAACTCCGCCTACCCGGCAGTCCCAGAGAGCAAATCAAGCGCACCTACAGGCCTGTTGCTGGCCAATCAGATGGCTCAGATCACTGTGTCTGCTCAGATTCCTCGCACCATAGACTGTAAAAAGAAGCCTCGAATGCACAGCAAAGTTGATAATGTGAGATTTAAAAACTTTTAAAACCGTGACTAGAGAGAGACCCAACGAATCCCGCAAAGAATTGCTGTTTTTATGAGTTTGTTCATGTTTAAGTTATTCAGCACTGTCAATACTTTGTTCAACGGTTTTATAAGTCACAAAATGCATATTTTCCCTACTTCCACTCACGCTACAACCACCGCTGCAGCAGCAATGAATGAGTAAATCAAAGTGTTTCGATAAGCTATTATTTGTGGCTTTTTTAATATCGAGGAATATTTCACTTTCTCTGGTCATGGGAGAAACAACATGAATTGTTGCATGAGGCAGAAATAATGCAGGGCGACGTAAGTTTCGCCATCAGCTGGAAGACTGTGTCCCCTTTTCTCAGCGGAGGGAGGGAGAGAGGAGGGACGGTGAGACGTGTAAGAGGCAGCCTCAACGCTGCTCCCTCCGTCCCCTCAGACTGACCATCAGAAGGAGGCCATCACCAGTAAAATTTGAAAAAGCAACCTTTTAACACAAAAGCCCAACTATAGACCTCTCGACAGTCTGTATCCAATTGTTTCTTTCCTACTCTTCTTTCTTGGTTGCTACTGCTTTAAGAGGACATGACAGGTGAAAGCAATAGGCTGAAGACCTACTGAGGCCTTTCACCTATCGATAGGTCAAGAGGGAGAATACCAAGGTAGACTATTCCGGAGTAATGCCTTGGTTTAAGGTAATGGAGAGGGGACTTCAGCTCACCCATAAACAGCCAGTTTGAGGTCAGGGACACAGATGTTGTCCTCACCACAGTCCAGCTGAATCTGGGCCTGCAGAACAGAAGTGTGGAGAGAGAGAGAGATGTTAATGGGAGAGGGAGGGAGATATTTTGATTTTGAGAAAAACTTTATCGTTCCCAATTCAGTTAGCTCCTCATCTTAGAATGCTAAAAAAAATGCACTTCTACTGAAAGTGAGAGAGATATTTAGAGAGCGCAAGAGAGTTATGTAATACCGAGAAAGACATAAATACAACTCACTAAGATTTTCAGCATATTACGTACTACCAGTATATTTTCTTAAGACTGCAAAAACAGCATGTAGTTCTATGACAATTGACATTGGTTTTGGAACAACCGCTGGTAAATGTACCACGGCAATAAAGGCTTATGAAGACTAGAGCCTTAAATGAGAGAATGGGGGGGAAAGGTTGCGGAGTGAGAAGTAAGGGAATAAGGGGAGGGCGGAAAAAGAGAAAGCAAGTGAGGGGTGAAGGAATGAACGGAAACAGTGTTTCGTTGTGGTGGAATGAGGAGAGCAATGATGTTCGAGAAAGGTAGACAGACCCCAATGTGAAGAAAGGAGGGATTGGGAGAAAAAAAAAAAGAAAACGGGCTGCTTAGTGAGGCAATTTGTCACTGAAGTGTAAAGACAAAATATAAATTGAATATGATTCGATTAGACCGCATTCCCCTTCACTCTCTTCCGCCTCTCTCCTTCTCCAACATTGCTCTTGCTCGGTGTACTGTGAACCCATTGTGACGATACTACCCCATCCCGGCAGCAGCTCGTGGAAAACATTAGACCCAAAAAATAATTCTAGAAGAGTCGGCATGGCGGTCACTCACTCCGTATCCATGGCGATGGCTCATTTAAAGTCCTCCATGTTATCGTTCACTAAAGTCCTTGTGGTAATCGGTCAGTCAGCACAAGATCACAAGACGGAGGAGTGCACGGGGACTAGTAATGTTCACACAGAAACACCAAGGGTTGCCCTTCTCTGCTTATTCCCCCCCCCCCCACTTACTCACTGTCATGTTCTTTCAGCCCTCCATCTCCGTGGGACAAAAAGGGCGGTACAAACGTTACTGTTGAGAAGTGCAAGAGAAAGAGGTAGAGAGTGCAAACATATTTCTGTGTAATAACGTAAGCGTGGAAAGTCTGAGCTATTCCCAAACGCTGTTCTTGCTAAGTTGTATTGGTTTCTCTGCCAATAAGTGAGAGGCTCTGAGCACACACATACTTTTACACAGACACACACACACACACGCATGTGCACACACTTATACTCACACACACATATATAAACGCATGCACATGCTCCAAGCCTGGCTCGTCTGGCTCGCAACATGGCAGAGACCAAAGGCTACATACATAAACAAACCACAACCAGATGGTTAGCCTCAGTGCCCCACCCAGAAAGAGCTGTCAGTTCTCCCTCTGTTTTTTCGCATAGCCGTGACTCAACCCACCACCCCTACCCCTGAAGATTCTATTCTCAATTCGGAAAGGCAACCACCATAGAATTGGAAAGAGGGCCCACCATGTTCTTTGCCATTATCGCATATGTGACAGCATGGGTAGTGCCATTGAAGGCTTTCATCTTAAGTAAAGCAAAAAAAGGCTTTGTAGCAAGTGTGCCGTCTATCCAACTCTATGGCTGCCACATATTGTAATTCTGTGCTTTGTGTATCAGGACTAACCCCCAACCTTTAGACATATGGGGACCAGCACTACTGAAGGGTCGTCCATGTTTCAACTGGCCACTTATGCCTTTCTACTTCAACAAGTCTTTATGGCGCAAAATGTAGATGTAGATATTGGAGGATTTAGATATGGTGCACATGTGTGTTCGTGATGAAGTCTGATAGTTTTGGACTACATTGTCCATAGTGCACCTATGTTCATACCCTCTATACGTTGAGTGGACTGGAGACGTTGTGTTGGCGTTTCAGTAGTAGTAGTGTCATGTACATACCAGCGATGAAGATATGGGGTCTGGTAAATATGATGATATTCTGGAAGTACACGCTCTCTGCTCTATAAGGTGTGATGTCTGGCAAGGTTGGGGTAAATATTCCAGTTCAATTCAGTCAATTCAGGAAATAAACAGAAATTCCAAGTCCGAAATGTTTTCTAATTGAATAGCGTAGTTAATACATACCTTCTGCTCTATAAGGTGTGTTGTCTGGTATTTTAGAATGGGTCTCAGGCCATGGAGATCCAGCGAAGCGAGAGGGTCCAGGCTAAAGTTGAGTGTGACGTAAATGGGGGAAAGTTTATCCCTAAACTCCCCTTCACTCTGCAACACACATGGGGGAAGAAGGGCAACGGCATCAGCATCACACTCAAGAGGAAGTGAATCGGTGTCACACAGTTAAACACACTTCATGATGTGTTTAACTGTTCCTTGACTTATTGTCAACCAACTGGTCGAGATAAGACACCGTGTGCCTCGTTAAATGTACAGCGTAAGGGAAAATGTTCACTTTCAGTCATATTGAAACTATAATCAAAAAAAGATTAACTGTAAAATGTAAAATGAAATGTTTCAATGTACTGGTCTTTGAAGGCTGGATTCGAAATAACTAGCCAACATTTCCCCACAAACTTTAAGTCCATCTTGAGAGGAGTTCATTGGATCATTGTCGTATTTATAAATGGGCAATTTTTCCAACGCGTCTTTGAACATTCCTATAACACTTTACCTAAAGCCTGCAGGTTTAATGCTTTATAACTTGTTTTAAGCACGTCCAAGTCTTTAAAATGCCTTATAGCAAGTATTTTCATATGTCTCCCAACATTTCTTTGAGTGTTTGAAGTGACTAACTCGCAGGTAGATGCGGGTGTCGTGACACGTTCGTCCTCCATTGGCCATGGTGATGGTCTTCCGTAGGCTGGGCTGTTGGCTATCCAGGAACAGAGTTCTCCTCACTGACGACTCCTTCCGGGTCTGCTTCAGATGGTCCAACTGTACCTCCACCACAAAACCTGCACCACACACACAGGGTGGGTTACATACACGTGCACACACACACACACACACACACACACACGATAGAACACAGAACTATACTCACAAAAACAAACCCATTGAAACACACATGCATTTAATGTAATTACATAGTCAGCTATTGTGAATACACTAACACAATACACACAATTACAAATACCCATTCCCAACTCCCACATACTCAAACATAAACACACACATACACTCACAAAACTTGCAAAGTTTCCCCTGTACTTACTCGATTGTCCTTTTATCTTAATCTTAACTGCTAAATTGACCACACTGAGTTCAGGCATATTTGTGGCCACACAAGGGAAGGTAATGGGGAACAGCTGTGTCGGGGTCTTTCAAAATGAAAACACTGGGCTCACCTAGATCAGCAGGGAGGTGCTTCCCATTGGCCGAGAGGCAGAAACTGAGGTTGACACTGGAGAGGGTGAAGACAGAGAAAAAATAGTGAGGGGGAGTATTTCAGTATACGGTATATCCAATAGATCCATATAGATACATACGGTGATAATATACAATACTACTGCATTTTGAATGATGCATTCCATGTATAAAAAAAAAATGCTACCTTTGAATAGATACCCTGTAATGGAAATCTATTAATCTTGTATTCAAGTTTGAACATATGATCAAGTAATAGGACTGGCCACCCCTCAGAGCCTGGTGCTTCTCTAGGTTTCTTCCTAGGTTCCTGCCTTTCTAGGGAGTTTTTCCTAGCCACCGTGCTTCTACATCTGCATTGCTTGCTGTTTGGGGTTTTAGGCTGGGTTTCTGTATAAGTACTTTGTGACATCTGCTGATGTAAAAATGGCTTTAAAAATCTATTTGATTTGATAGTAAGACATCTCTGAGAATTTTCATCTTATTGGTACATTGAATTTAAATGCATTCAATCTCCGCACAGAATTGAAGCCCAATTCAACCTCTCCCCTTTAATACAAATTACCCAAACTCTACAAGCAGAGGCAGAGAGTGTGTGTTTCATTATGAGAGGTGTGCATGCACATACTACATCAATATGCTCCACTGTAAATCTGTGCATGTGCGTTTGAGTGTGTGTGGCCAACGGTCATCTGCCTGCGCACGTGTGAATGTGCGTGTGTGGGTGTGTCACCTCATGCATTCTGTGTCCTAGGCTGGTGTGCCAAATAATATGTCATTCAAAGTGAATGCCAACCCTCTCCACCCTTTCCTCTGTCCACAGCACCCCACCTCTACTCCTCCCTCTGCAGCTGCCTCCCCAAGTCTCCAAGCAACATAAACGGTAATCAAGACACAAACAAAAGCGACTTGTTCTGTACTAAAGGCAGATACCAAGATGCCAGCCACGAGTCATAACTTTCTCTGAAGAGTCTAAAAAATAATTCATGTTTTACTTTAATTTACCCAAGGAATTTTTGTGAGACTAAAAGTAGGAAACTGTTCCCTTGGCTTGGGCTCAGAATATAGACTTCGCCATTAAACCCTCACACTGGACCGGAGACTGGAAAAGCTTGTCAAACATGGTGTCATTTGACATTCTCAAGTGGTGAATACCGGACGTTTTGTCCATTGACATGGTTTAAGAGTGGAAAATGTACTACATAATATGTCTAGCGCTTGAATTTATATCGTTGCGGAAGATAGTTTCCCTCCTATCAAGGTTGGTCTGTATGAGGCTATAGTAATATCCTAGTCAATAATAGTGGTGGTGTCCGGGAAGTACAATTGACATGTTACTGATAGCTTGATTTTTTTTTTTGCTGTACAAGGGCACTCTCAAAATGAAGTGTTACCGGCTAAGCTTAACTTCACAAAGATCTTAACCCATGGAATATCAGCAGTGTTTCAACCAATCAGATCTATTTGAAAAGGAAAAAGTATGTACAAATGTGTTATCTTAATTTGATCAATCTGTTGTCACACAGAATCTTCCGGCGCCTCAGGAAATACAAATTGTAGTGTATTCAAGGTTTTAAAAGGCTTCTAAAGGGTGTAATTTACACTTCAACATGTCATACTGTATTTGCCCTATTTAAAAATGTATCAAACCCTACAAAAATGTCCATAATCCACATAATAATTTACATTTCCCATTGCTGCAGGATTATTTTCCTGCTGTGAGAAGCAGGGTCAAATTAAGACTGCACATCTGTATCAACATACCAGGACACAGAGATTGTCTCATTCCCATTGGACACCGTACAACTCTTCTCCTCTGGATTGATCATGGTAGGTTGCAGCACAAGAGAGGCACTGGCATTGACAATAGGCCGCGCCCTGATAGAAGAATAGCAACCAATTGGAAGACGTGATATGATTACCTTAAACAAAAGCTTTGATTCCAATACAAAAATAATTATGTAATTCAAAATTACACAAAGGTCACGTATAAAACAATTATTTGAGATGAAGGTACATGCTTAATTAAAATACAAATACAAAAATGGGGTGTAATTGGTCAGCTAGCTAATTTGCATGTACAATGAGCCAATAATGTTCTGGTGAGAGGATATACCTGTACAGAACAGCCTTGTCAACCCCAAAAGCACCTACGATGAGATCTGTACAAAGATGACCCCAAGATGAACACTAATTCAAGAACAATGTGATGCCTTATGAAATAGGAAAAGGCTAAATAATTTAAAACAAAATTGGGAAATTGGACTAAACCACTTTCTCTTTTACCTGGGTAGCCATTATGATCCAGATCTTTATTTCCGCGGAGGGCGTAGCCAAAACTGGCGGGGAAGGTGCCAGAGGCCCATTGGCCAGCTAGAGTCTGAGTGGGCATGTCCATCAGTCCACTGGCATGTCCATTATAGATGAGGACCAATCCCTGTTGGTCGTCTCCTCCAAAGGGACAGCCGATGGCAATATCTAAGTTAATCAACAGAGTTATGACACTTCAGGATAATGGTTTATCCCCACTCCCTCCGCCCTGATTTTAGTTATGTTCTTGCATGGATGATTGAAATGTATCACATATTCTTATGTGCGGCCTTTAGGCATCAAATGGAGAAAACTAAGGAAAGGTACTACCTGAACTTGTCCAATATCAAATCCTAATTTTCGTTTTTTCCATTGCAAAATGTTTTGCTACAGTGTTCATTAATGAACATGACCCAAGCTTTTCCAGAGTTCTCACCATTGAAGCCATCCTGGTTGAGGTCTCCCAGTGGGGCCAGCGAGCTGCCAAACCTCCCGAAGGCCTGGGTCCCCCCCAGGTGGGGCAGCCTGGGTTCAAACAGCAAGGGTCGCCGCTGCAGGTACACATAGACACGGCCCACCTCCTCCCAACGCAGTCCGTCGGAACCCCTCTGCATGAACATGGGAGCTCCCACCACAAGGTCTTCCATCCTGGGGAAGAGAGAGGAGAGAGGAAGAGATAATGTGTGCTCATTCAGTCAGCTGTTCATAAAAATAGATATAGCGTTGTCCGGGTTTGGCCAGGGTATGCCATCATTGTGAATAAGAATTTGATCTTAACTGACTTGCCTAGTTAAATAAAGGTACAATTAAAAATATATATATATATATTTTACGGTTATGAATGTTATTTTATTTTCACGACGGTCTTCATCCAAAACCGTCGGTAACACGGTTATATGGTAATTGTGACAGCCCTAGAGAGGAGAGATAAATAACTCCAGATAGTTTAACTTTACTTCTCCTGATTTACAATAGACTAGTACTTTAGGTCAAATCAAGGCCTCTAAAGTTGAGCTAGCGTGCATTAGTGTAGTAAGTGTGATGTCCTGAGTTTCCTGACTATGAGTCTAATAGGATAGGGGAAGTGGAATTGGCCAATAGAGAACCTTGAAAGCAGGAGAAAGGAAGTGTAGGAGTAGCTACTGTATGACAAGGAATTTTCATGACACACGACAGAGGGAAATTCATGACCATGGGATCTTCTGAAATACTGTATTTCACCTCCTTGCTCTCCATCTCTCTCTCTCTCTCCTTTCTCCCTTGTTAGCATACATTGTCTGTCCAAGTCTGTCTGTCCAAATCTTCCCTTACCTGCCTTCTTTTTGCACACTTTCTTTCTTTCTTTATCGCTCGACCCCATTTTTCTTTCTCTCTCTTTCCCTCTTTCCATCGCTCCCTCCTTCTCTCCACGCTAGCTCACTCACCCGTCGTTGTTGATGTCCGTGACTGCCACTGCGTAGCCGAAATAGGACCCCATCTGGAAGACATTAAAGCAGACAGAGTTAGCGTGTAATCACACCGGGGGGCATAGTCTCTCTCTCTCTCTCTCTCTCTCTCTCTCTCTCTCTCTCTCTCTCTCTCTCTCTCTCTCTCTCTCTCTCTCTCTCTCTCTCTCTCTCTCTCTCTCTCTCTCTCTCTCTCTCTCTCTCTCTCTCTCTCTCTCTCTCTCTCTCTCTCTCTCTCTCTCTCTCTCTTATATCCCCTCGCCCTAGAAGCCTTCCTCTTCAATCAGGCCCCCCAAATCCATCCCCCTCTTTCCTCTCTGTTTTCTCTAAGCTCAGTGCCAGAGCTTCTGTACGTTACATGAGAGGTAGAAGGAGGTAGGCATTCGGAGGAGGTGGGGGACTCAAGCTGCTATAGGCATCTCAGAGAGAGAGGGAGGATCGGTCACTCAGTGTCGTTATCTTTGACGATTCTATATTATGCCATAAATGATGGACTATTGTCAAGAGTTTTATTGCACAGCTATTACCCCCTGGTGAATGACTTCACCAGACTAATCGACAATGTACAGTATGGTGGTCCTTCTGTAAATCTGAGAGGTAGTGATGTTAGAGCTACTGTAGTGTAGCTACCGTAACCCAACACATAGCCACCTCGTCCAAAGTTTTGGATCTCTTGGCGTAATCGGCTAAGGTGTTGGGTTGACAGTCCCTGGACCTGGGTTGGAGTCCCGGTCTGAGCTACCCCCCGAATTCGAAGCAGTATACTCGAACCAGCAAGATCAATTTCATGGTATGGCTACTTGTATTGAGACATGTAAATGTATGGCACGGAGACATTGTTTACACAGCTTTGTTTACACAGCTGAGTCCGACGGTGCAGTCCAAAGCACTCATGTGGAGACTAGTCAACCTAAAGAGACCGTCAAATCAAATCCAGACAGGAGTTTATTTCAGATCGTTCTCACTATGCAATAAGCAGTTAGCAGTCCATTAGCAGCTTACACAGAACGTATACATACAAAGCACACATATGCATGTACAATAGTAGCTGTCTTGTTCATCAGCCATGGAGAATTTAGAAGACTACAGGAGTAACATGCAATAACACATGTCACATATTCAAAACAATCCAGCAATTTAGTCAATGAGGAATCCGAACCCTTTGGTACAATGGTGGGTTGGCATAAACAAGCTCCCCACCCCCTTATTTTGCAACACAAAATCCTGAGTCAACATGTAGATGTAACACTGTGTGTGTGTGTGTGTGTGTGTGTGTGTGTGTGTGCAACTATACTTGTGGAGACCAGTAAACAAACCAAAATTTGACCAACTGGAAACATTTTGTTGATCCCCACATGGTCAAATGGTATTTCTAGGGGGTTAAGTTTAGAATTATGTTTAGGTTTAAGATTAGAAGCTAGGGTTAGTTTTAAGATTAGGAGCTAGGGTTAGGGTTAAGGTTAGGTTTTGGGGTTAAGGTTAGAGTTAGGGTTTGGGGAAAATAGGATATTGAATGGGACTGAATTTTGTGTCTCCACAAGGTTAGTACAAGATGTACATGTGTGTGTGTGTACTTGGGTGTATGTGTGTCTACGTGTGTATGTGATTGCGTGATTCACAAGGTATGGAACACATAGGGCTTTGTGGGCTCACCTCTGACCCAGGGATAAAGCATTATCTCCTGGGGGCAAATTCCTTCAGCCCCCCTATATATACCCACATATGAAAATAGAGGCGCCAAAAGTCCAGTACAGCCTAGCCCCCTTGCTGTTAAGCAGATTTGCACCAACCTGTTCTCCGGTGAGGTTCAGCATGGATTTCAGGTCTGTTCCATTGAGTATGGACACCTGCATTGAGAGAGTTTAGAAAAAACCTTCAGTTATCAACCATGATTGTAGGAGAAATGAAAATGACATGAAAATGAATGAAAATGACATGCAATAATACTGTTGGTTGTAACTAGGGCTGTGGCGGTCATTCAATTTTGGCAGCCGGTGATTGTAAGCAAATAACTGCCGATCTCACTGTAATTTACCTTTAATTAACATAAACACATTTAGCATCTCCTGTATTCCATGCATAGCCTACAAGCCACTGATGCAGACCTTTGGAACATCTACATTTTAATACATAATAAATCAATATAATATAGCCTACACCATCACAATAAATCCATGATTTATTTGAGACAGGTCTAAAGAAACATGATATGAAAAAAATTTAGTATATTTCATAAGAACAGAATAGCATACTCTGCATTGTCCATATTTTAGGCGCTGATCTGACTATGCCATATGGCTGTGGGCTACACTAGTTAATTTAGTAGACAAGATTTGCTTAGAATTCCGTGGAATAATTTTATAGTATGAAGAATACAATTGAACATAGCTGAATAAAATAGAAAGGATGTTTTCTAGAAATGATTTAAGGGAGTGCTCACATGCGGCTCTTCTGTGTTGAGCGGTTAACAAAGAAACAGCTACTCCTATATGCTAATTTAGAGTTATTTATGTAACTTTAGTTGTGATACCAATATTGGGCTCTATGTTAAGATTTCAATACATTCTAAGGCTGCATGATGGGACGCAAATGATGATTTGAAAAAAGTTGCATGAAAGGCATGCGCTCTGCTTTGTTTTTTTTTGCACAGGCTGTACACACTTGATAATGCACTTGATAATGCTTCGAATTTCCCGGCTGCATCCCCTTTGTGTGGCCATAATCCCCCTAAAAAAATATATGCCTTTTGAGGTCAGTGGCCGTTATGCCCTTGGGCTGAATACAATAATTATAATTCCCTTCTCCCCACTGCGTGCCGAAGCACCTCTCACTCACAAGGCTCTCAAGTGATCGGGTCTTTCTCACAGGCTACAAGTGAAGACAGACACATCTGGGATGCAACTGCGCGCGTCCTCCAATTCCGAGGCACATATTGAAGATATTGGAAGAACTGTCCACATTTACTTTTTGTCAGCCAACAAGACGAGTAGGCCTAACGAAGAGCAAAAGCACTAGCCTATGTACATAGTACAAAAGTTTACCTATTCTATTCTGTGCGAGAAATAAATATTCCGAGCATAGTCCAGGACAGTTGTGGGATGAGATAGATCCCAAATTAAATACAACGACTAGCATAAAAAAAACTGTTTTAAGCAATGCGCCTGATGCAACAGGTTAAAACGTTTAGCTTAAAATGTTGATAAACTTTTAGGCTATTTCTTCACATTATAAGCGCAGCAATGCGCACACGGCAGTAGGCTGGCTATAAGCGCGAATGTTCCATTAGCAGAAAAATACCATTCTCAAAAGTGACCACAAATTTGATTTTATTATAAAGGTGCATTTTGATGGTAAAAATGATCTTCCCCAAACTTGAAACTCACGTGCTGCGTATGTATGCCAGTTCGACTCTACAACCATTATAAAGCGGATTAATGTGCTTCATTTTAAGAAGTTATTTGGCCACTTTAGTTGTGATACAAACCTTATCAAAACATATAGGGCTATGGGCTAGGCTACATGAGGTGTGGGACTATGATTTGAAAAAGTCGGGAAAAAAGCATGCGCTGTTTCCTTTATGCTGGGCATCATTAACAAGTGATAATATATCATTCACAAGTGATAGGCTAATATTGTCACCCATCCGACTATTCTTGATTTAATCGCGTCTTTACATATTCAAAATAATATAAGTGTGAAATTTGTTTTGATTTAGAATGGACCATTATCATGCACCTATCTCGAAACAGGGGCAGGGGAAAAAAAGACATGTCATCTATGCACTTAAATAGCGAATGGAGGACGCTTTTCTCCGTGGTTTATTTTCATGCCAGCCAGGTAGGCTATACTACTGTTTTAAAGAGAAGCAATGTGCTTAATATTAGGTAGGTTGAGAAATAAATATAGTAGGCCTTGCCTATAGAAAGCTGATGGGATCCTCCTCTTTTTAATAGAGGCCATCACTCTGTTTTCTTACTTAATTGCATAGCCTATAGAAATGTTGCGCAATATAAGCTCATGGGCTCTCATGAAGTGTTTGATTCAATTTTCGAAATACATTTGCTTTGATGTCAGAGTGATTAGAGGGACAATAGAGTGTGGAGTACCAGGCACTTAGCAAGTTTGGTAGGCTACTAATGACCATCAGCCTCATCAGAGCTTGGAGAAGCCTAAATACCGTGACTCAACGGTAACATGGATTTTGACTGCCTTCTTGACTCGTGACGGCTAGTGTGGCGGTAATACGGACACCGCAACAGCCCTAGTTGTAACACATGCATTTATGAATATGTATGCACATCATTCTTGTATAAGAACATCTTTCTTTAAATCCCTCTCTTAATTCACTTCCAGAAGTATTACAATGTTATTGATGACAGCATTGCTGCGGTTAGAGCTTGCAAGAAAGGAATTTCACTGTACTTGTGCATGTGACATTGAAACATGAAACCTTTCCCGTTTTATATACTGGCGTTCTCTCACCCCCTCTTCTTCTTCACAGTAACATTCCTCTATGTCATCTTTAGGTCTTCCCTATGTCACCCCTCATTACCTTTCATCTAGAATGAATGATGAAATATGTATAAAATATGTGAGGACTCCTTACTAAACCATACAACATGAGTCCCTTGGGGACTCCCGTGACGAAATCTGCAAAGACAGAAAATGAGAAAGAGAGAAAGGAAGTTCAAGAGTTGAGGTCAAGCTAGGGCTAGGACTCCAGCCACTTCCAAATATGAACAACCAAGGGGTTAAAACATTGCTGATCATAAGCACTGTTTAAAATATGAAAAGCTGAGGTTTGCTTGTTGCAGGTCTATGCCAATAATTTCATTCAATCTTAAAAGCTCAATGAACTGAGGTGATACGGCCAAGCACATCGTGCAAGTTTCTCATTTATTTTCAAATAAGCAGAACATCTTCATGTTGTAGCCTTGAGTGAGCTACTTAAGTACAGTAGACTCCAATGTCATGTAATAAGTAGGTTATTACATTGTGCTCTGATATTCTTTGGATATACTTGTGTGCTCTAATGACTAAAGCTCTACTGATTAGAGCACACAAGTATATTAGTGCATAGGGGACTTTAGATGGGCTTCCGACAGTTAATAACTATTAGACAGAATTATGGGGTAAGCAAACCCTAAGCCAAATCATGCGCAAGCCAGTCAGTTGGCGCCGTAAATATGACCCTCACCTTCAATATTATCTCCACTGAACTCCCCGCCTGCCACAGAGTAACCTGGAGAGAGAGAGATACAGACAGACAGAGACAGAGAAACAGACAGTGAGAGAGAGAGGGGGAGAGAGAGGGGGAGAGAGAGAGAGAGAGAGAGAGAATGGGAGAAAAATGATGGGTCAATAAGAGGGAGTAGTGCAATGCGAAATCGGGTAAAGCAACTACTTGGTGCTCTGGTCAAAAGCAGTGCACTGTGAACTGAATAGGGTGTCATTTCAGACGCAGCTTCTGTCTAACACCTATGAAGAAGTGGACCATGCTCACCCAGGTAACTGTCATCATAGCTCCCCTGCACCTGATGGGTCTGGATCTGCCCAGCAACAGAGAGCAGGAAGTAGGAAGGGTAGTAGGCCTTGACTATTTCCTTTGTGGTTGCTAAGATCAGCTGACCTGTCGGAAGGACGGATGGGGATAAGGGTCAGAGGTCAGGGGTAAAGACGAGCTGTGACTTTTGAACTTTGCCTTATGGGGTTTTAGCTGCAGTAAAATTACCTCTCCTTGGTGACCCCCAGACATTTCACACTTTTGTTGTAGCCCTGAACTAGCGCTCCTGCTTTACCTAGTCAAGGGCTTGATGATTAGTTGACAAGTGGAATCAGGTGTGCTAGCTCTGGAATGGATGAAATACATGGAACGGCTGGGGGTGCCTGAGGAGAGGTTTGAAAACCACTGGTCTAGGGGGTAACTTCGCCGCTTGGAAACCATATGTACGCGTCTGCGCAGGTTTCAATCCCGCTCCGTCGTTATGCTGACGTAAATAATATCTCTCTCGTGTCTCTCTACACTGTATCTGTTGAATAAAAAGGAAACGTTTGAAAGATTGGAAATTCCCAGCCTTTAAAGTAAAGGGGGGAAAACGAGTTGATGAATGGTTTTCAAGGCTAAACTGTATGCTATCTCTACGTCCTGTAGTTGAACCAATTCATATAAATCCACACATGGTCCCAATAGGATCCTATCATAAATCCAGTAGTGCACTTACCTTGCCAGTAAAAGCTTCCTGGTCCTCCAAGAACAATCTTCCCATCCTGAAACAAACAGGAAAAATCACCACTCTGATGAGAACCTTAGGTATAAAGCAACCTTTTATCAATGTATAAGGGGCTTTCAGATACAGTGCCTTGCGAAAGTATTCGGCCCCCTTGAACTTTGCGACCTTTTGCCACATTTCAGGCTTCAAACATAAAGATATAAAACTGTATTTTTTTGTGAAGAATCAACAACAAGTGGGACACAATCATGAAGTGGAACGACATTTATTGGATATTTCAAACTTTTTTAACAAATCAAAAACTGAAAAATTGGGCGTGCAAAATTATTCAGCCCCCTTAAGTTAATACTTTGTAGCGCCACCTTTTGCTGCGATTACAGCTGTAAGTCGCTTGGGGTATGTCTCTATCAGTTTTGCACATCGAGAGACTGACATTTTTTCCCATTCCTCCTTGCAAAACAGCTCGAGCTCAGTGAGGTTGGATGGAGAGCATTTGTGAACAGCAGTTTTCAGTTCTTTCCACAGATTCTCGATTGGATTCAGGTCTGGACTTTGACTTGGCCGTTCTAACACCTGGATATGTTTATTTTTTAACCATTCCATTGTAGATTTTGCTTTATGTTTTGGATCATTGTCTTGTTGGAAGACAAATCTCCATCCCAGTCTCAGGTCTTTTGCAGACTCCATCAGGTTTTCTTCCAGAATGGTCCTGTATTTGGCTCCATCCATCTTCCCATCAATTTTAACCATCTTCCCTGTCCCTGCTGAAGAAAAGCAGGTCCAAACCATGATGCTGCCACCACCATGTTTGACAGTGGGGATGGTGTGTTCAGCTGTGTTGCTTTTACGCCAAACATAACGTTTTGCATTGTTGCCAAAAAGTTCAATTTTGGTTTCATCTGACCAGAGCACCTTCTTCCACATGTTTGGTGTGTCTCCCAGGTGGCTTGTGGCAAACTTTAAACTTTTTATGGATATCTTTAAGAATTGGCTTTCTTCTTGCCACTCTTCCATAAAGGCCAGATTTGTGCAATATACGACTGATTGTTGTCCTATGGACAGAGTCTCCCACCTCAGCTGTAGATCTCTGCAGTTCATCCAAAGTGATCATGGGCCTCTTGGCTGCATCTCTGATCAGTCTTCTCCTTGTATGAGCTGAAAGTTTAGAGGGACGGCCAGGTCTTGGTAGATTTGCAGTGGATACTCCTTCCATTTCAATATTATCGATTGCACAGTGCTCCTTGGGATGTTTAAAGCTTGGGAAATCTTTTTGTATCCAAATCCGGCTTTAAACTTCTTCACAACAGTATCTCGGACCTGCCTGGTGTGTTCCTTGTTCTTCATGATGCTCTCTGCGCTTTTGACGGACCTCTGAGACTATCACAGTGCAGGTGCATTTATACGGAGACTTGATTACACACAGGTGGATTGTATTTATCATCATTAGTCATTTAGGTCAACATTGGATCATTCAGAGATCCTCACTGAACTTCTGGAGAGAGTTTGCTGCACTGAAAGTAAAGGGGCTGAATAATTTTGCACGCCCAATTTTTCAGTTTTTGATTTGTTAAAAAAGTTTGAAATATCCAATAAATGTCGTTCCACTTCATGATTGTGTCCCACTTGTTGTTGATTCTTCACAAAAAAATACAGTTTTATATCTTTATGTTTGAAGCCTAAAATATGGCAAAAGGTCGCAAAGTTCAAGGGGGCCGAATACTTTCGCAAGGCACTGTATAACTCCATTTGAAGTCTTGTGTCGCTAAACGTACAGAATTCCTACAGTGGTGTGTTCCAGAAAAGCAGGATCCTTCAGTTAGCCAGCTAATTTTGATAAGCAGTCAAATATATCTTGTGATTTACTGATTCATTTAGAAAGCTAAACTTGAATATAGGTTGTTGGCTGTCGAGTCAATTTACTCCATGCTAATTTCAAGTATACATTTCTCAAAAGGATGAAGTTATATCAGGATTTCTGGGACAGTTAGCTGGCTAACTCATTGATCCTGATTTCTGGAACAGCCTCCAAGACATAAGCCCCCATATAAAAAGTTCCCAAGATAATCAATTTTGAATTGGAATTGAACTGTTCATTTTCCTCTTGAACATACCTTGGTGAAGTCAGCACTGAACCCGCCCTGACAGTAGCCCTGTCCGGCAGGACCATGTCTCTCTGAGATAAACGGAAGAGAAGCAGAACACATTGTTGAGTCACACTGAAAGGCTACTACCCAAATGGGCTAGCCAGAGCTGTATCATAACAGGACTCAGCCCTCATGCAACTCAAAGTTGTGGCTGCATGCCTTGGCACTACTTCATTCAATTTACTTTCAGGTACAGTATTTTGGATCAGGGTGTCATTTGCAGTACTGTACCTGTGCGACAGGGGGCGTACTCCACAAATGTCTTGAGGTTGTCCACGGAGAGGTAGCAAGTTCCTGTGACGTCAGAGAAGGGGGCGTCGTGTTCCGTTCTCCAGTAATACCTCGGGGCACAAGCCTTGGACACATTCAAGAGAAGGGTATAGGGGTCAGGCAGGGTTGAAATTCAAAACAACACACAAGAAACTCTAATATCGTCTGTCAGATGCATTGTCTTCTGTCAGATGGCATCCTTCTAAAACCACTGTTGTGCTATCTGATGGAAGACAATGCTGTCAGATGTTCATAGGCATCACTGACACACTATGAAAAGCTTTTCATGACTGGGGCTATGGTCGACTTGTGACAGTAGTCAAATAATAAACAATATCAAAATACACATAAAATCATCAAATCAATCAAGTCCGTTTTGGCTTTCTGATGATCAATTCTAACTGGACAGCTAGATTATGACCTAATTCTCTCTATCCCACAGACCCTAGTATCTTACCAGGACAGTGTTGCCATGGGAACGCACTGTCGCCCCAAACCACTGATGGGACTTGAACTCCACCTGGACGTCTACGTCGTTGACATGGAAACGGCGATCTCCTGGAAGATGCCAAAGAAATGCACATTTACATTTAGAATACAATACTTCTATGAATTTAATAGCCTAAAGCAGGGATGGGCGACTTTGATGGGTTGGGGGCCAAAAAAAAATGTAACTCATCATGAGGGGCCACAGTGGCTTGCGGGTCTGCATACTCATATCCATACCCACACATGCAGTCATAACTGGCCTTTTGGGGGCCCTAAGTGACATTTTATTGGGGGGAGGCACCTTGCGAGCAAAGCATTTTAGCGGCTCCCTTCTTGACAGAGGAGAGAAATTTACATTTTAGAGTTAATTTCCCACAATTCTCCACATTTTACCATAGGGCGTAGAGAAAATATATGCATTTTCCCACTAATGGTATGTTTCCACCAAAAGGACTAGCTGCAGACAGAAATCAGTGCATGACAAAATGTACCAAATAAAAATATAAAGTTTAAATTGTTTCCATCGCATTTTCAACTTTACCGAGAGTTTTGTCACAAAAACAGTTACGTTAAATAGCAAATGTCCCTATTCTGGTCTTGGCACCAGTGCTCTAGCCAATTGCTCGCAGATACAGTGCGGGTGGACAGTTTGTGTTGTCTAGTCTACATGTTGAGATTATTATGGATAAGAGCGAGAATAGTTTTATTCGTCAAATGGCAGTCAAGCATCGATCATCGTGTCACCAGAATAGGACCCTCAATATTTCTTGGAAAGCAGCATCAAGCTCATCACTGTGCACTTTCATCACCCTGCGAAGTTCATAACTTATTTCATCTGTATCCTAATAAACTGCATGGTTTATCGAGTCATAGTGGAAGGACCACACACTATATCATAGCGTGACTCCTTATTTGAGAGTAAAACTTCCAAACAACCATAGTGATTTCTACTGTAACTATGTCTCAACATGATCCCCCATGTCATCCCTGTTTGATGTTCCTGTCACATGTTAGATGGTTCCATGCGTGTCCTTGGGTTTTTAAGCGTTGCTGTTTTTATAACCTCCGTCTCCGAGCCTCAACTCTTAATCCATCCACCATGCTATTGGCAAACGTCAAACTGTTCAGCAGGACTTGGAACGCGTTTTTACTATAATCTAAACATTTGGGGGGGGGGGGGTAAAACAGTCTCCTGTGACAGACAAAAACATTGAGCAGCTGGCTTTGAGAAAGTACACCCAAAATATCTGGGTGGTAACATTAGGTCAAACTTACAGTTGAGAGAGAATGAACACGAATGAGGACAAGCCTGGCTATGAACACCCTTAAATGTTCCTTAAAGGGATAGTTCACGCAAATTCATTAAAAAAACATGTGTCCTCAACTGCAGAGAGTCAATCTATAACGACACAGGACAAGAGCCAAATGCAGACACAGGAGGCAGATGGTTCGAGTCTCTGAGGCAGGCAGAAGTTCGTAAACCAGGTCAGAGTCAGATGGGTACAGGACGACAGGCAGGCTCGAGGTTCGGGCAGGCAGAATCGTATGGCAGGCGGGCTCAGGGCAGCCAGAAAAGGTCGGAACCGGGAGGACTAGAAAACCAGGACTAGGCAATCAGGAGTACGGAAAACTACGCTGGTAGGCTTGACAAGACAAGACAAACTGGCAACAAACAAACAGAAACCACCGGTATAAATACACAGGGGATAATGGGAACAAATGGGAGACACCTGGTGGGGGATGGAGACAAGCACAAGACACGTGAAACAGATCAGGGTGTGAAACAATCCTGGCCAATAGACTACTTACAAGGTAAGAAAAATCTGAACAAATGTAGAAATGTGGATGAACCATTCCTTTAATGCAGTAGACTTGGGTGTGTGGTTTGATTTATTTGTCTGACTCATGGACTTGACAGGTGACATTAACCTTCCCTAACCACTGCAATGCCCTGTCTGTCTGGCTGCTGGAGTCTGTACACACTATGCATTTTGAACCCAGAGACCTGCATGGGAAAAGCTGCACTGCACACAATTGGGAAAGGAAATGCCTGGGGCAGTGTGTGTGTGTGTGTGTGTGTGTCTACTGTACCTGTACTGTCTGTGCAAAACGGCTGTCAGCTAATTTCCTGAATTCACATATCACATCAGCTGTGCCTTCAATTTGGAGAGTGTACATATTAGGGGGTGTGTGTGGGCATGACTGCATATGTAAGCCTGTGGATGTGTACATGTTTGTGTACATAGTTTGTGTTTGTAAGCAGTGCATGTGTCTATATTTGTGTACTTATAAACAGTTTAGGTACACGAGAATGCGTGCATCCAGTTTTTGTGTATGCATGTTTGTGTGTCTGAATATGTGTATCCAGTGTCTGTATGTGTCTATGTAATGTACAGTATGTATGTATGTGTGTGCACGTGCGTTTGTGTGTGTGTGTCAGAGTATGTGTGTATGTGTATATGTAATGTGTAGCATGTGTGTGAGCATATGCGATAACGCACTCTCTGATCCTCAAACTGTGGACCTTATCACTTCCTGCTTATATCTGATGTGGCTGTGACTGCTTCACTGGCAGGGAGAGCTAGGGCAGGCAGCCCAGGGGTCCTTGTCCCCATAATGACTTTGGCCCAATGAGGTATAATAACAACTGGAGACCGAGTCCAAGATGTCCGCCCGTTGGTCTCAAAGATATCTACTCATGTTTGCATTCGCTGATTCATGGACCGTTTATATCCGGTTGCGTCCGGTTTATACGAACCGACAGGGCGTAGCGAGAGCAGCAGCGGCGGAATCACGTCATCCAAAAACACGGCAGACATTGGATGAATAAAACATTTTAATATCTTCGGGCTGTGAGCGAAGGGGAAAAGAAATGAGCCTCAGCAACAATTATTTGAATAATTCAATGGATGTTTTGTGCACCATGAAATTTTCAAATCTGATTTCTCTATGTGGTCGTGTATGGAAATTGTATTCCTGGGCTGGGTGTCAGTAAACTGCAGTACCAAAGCAAAACTCTAAGAGCAGTCGTAACAGTGTTTCTAGACCGGAACCCTGGCCCATTGCTTTGACCTAATTAAAGTTACAATACTGGGCTTCAATCCAGCCAGGCAGGAAATCAACCAAAGTCCTGTGGAGACACTGGATGTAGTGGATACAGAGCTTTAACTAAACTTTACCTCAAACTAGGGGCTTTGGAAAGGGGGAAGATGAGACAGGGCTCACTCACTGCTAAGCACAGGAGGAGAAACTTCAAAGAATGGTTTAAATAAAAACAGAGCACCGTTGGTGAAGAATCTCGAAGCCTGACAGAGAGGTTTGCCACTATAACCTCAGGGTCATCATAGCCAGTGAGCTCACTAATAGAAGCCTTATTCTTTAATGGCTGAAGACACATGTTTCTGTATATACAATCCAACTAACTGGAGGTATGCTAAGAAAGCCTTGCGATATACATTATTTGTAAAAAATGTACGTATGAAACCTTTGTGACACCTGACGTTAACATTGTTAATCGGGTAATTTCTTCGACGTTTGTATTAGACGTTTGTACAAGGAAACACAATGCTGGGGTGGCAGGTAGCCTAGTGCTTAGAGCTTTGGACTAGTAACCGAAAGGTTGCAAGATCGAATCCCTGAGCTGACAAGGTAAAAAAGTCTGTCATTCTGCTCCTGAACAAGGCAGTTAACCCACTGTTCCTAGGCCGTCATTAAAAATAAGAATTTGTTCTTAAACTGACTTGCCTAGTTAAATAAAGGTAAAATAAATAAATGTTGCAGTGCTGTATCATGAATACAGTCACAGGTAAATGCCGTTGTTCTGCCCGAAATGATAGCAGAGCCTCGCGCACCTTATCACTTTTATAAAACTGTTACCAACATATTAAAATAACAATGAATTACATATTTTCATTAGAACTTTATTTTGATAAGTCAATTGATACCATTTCATTCTTCCACCAAAATATAGTCGGGACAAAAATCTGGTTGTTAGTTATTTTGGCCTTATCGCTACAGACGTGAAAGGACTGGTCGTCAGTACTAAACAAAATGGTTGCTATGCAGGCTGGATAACGTTCTTGTCACTTGCTAGCTAGCTAGTTAGCCAACTTCAGCTAACTCAGTCACGTCGAACATTGAACCTGGAATAACAGTACACAAGCTGGATTTTTGTTTGTTTGAGCTTTTTTTCTATTGGTATTTACTTGGATATATCCATGATAATGTCGTTGATGAGTGATTTCGACTGGCGTAGAAAAAGTTGTTTTGTCTCAGAGATCCGAAATTTCAAAAGTGAAACATTGTTCCCTGAAGTCAGACTTGCAAACAGTGAGGCGTATATTAACCCCCGCTAGACAAAACTAAATGCTAGGCTGGAAGCAAGGGGAAATATTGTGCAAGTTGAAATAAATACAATCGATGATTCGGACAGCAACATGAACATGATGTTCGTATGGAGGTGCAGTGATCATTTTCAGATGGAACTGTTAGCAGGCATAGATGTGTCAGAATGCTGCTAGTCCAATCAGCATCCAGGATCCAAACAACCAGTTTTCTAATGAATGGTAAAGTAATTATCCTCATCCCCTCAAACAGGTTAAATAATCAAAAAATGAATTTACTCAAAGGCTTTGATCTGAGATGGAATAGCTGAGAGAATCACACAGTGGATAGTTGACACGTTAGCACTACGTTAGGGCTACTCATTCACTATTAATTCCACCAGGTTATTCAGTCAGGTATTTTACCTTCATTGTCAAAGTGGACGACACTGCAATTCGATTGGCCCTGGCTCCAGGGACATGAGTACACAGATCCACCTTCGTTGACATTCGGTTGGCTGGTGTTAGCTTTGGGAGCACCAATCAGAATGCTGACACTATAAAGTTAAAATAGAACACAAAAACACAACATTAGTGCACAGCTGGGCAAAAATAACAAGTGGGAGAACAGGAAGCATAAACAGTTGAGTCATATAGCAGACACTATTATCCAGAGCAACTTACAGGAGCAATTAAGGGTAAATGCCTTGCTCAAGGGGACATCAGCAGATTGTTCACCAAATCGACTTGGGGTTTCAAACCAACAAGCTTTTGGTTACTGGCCAAACACTCTTAACCTCTAGGCTACCTGCCGCCCCAAGTAATAATTTTTTAATGATTTGGCTACACACCTTTCATGGATCCATGCATTCAGAAGGTATTCAGACCCCTTCACTTTTTTTCACATTTTGTTACGTTACAGCCTTATTCTAAAATTGATACAATTACTTTTTTGTCATCAATCTACAAACTATACCCCAAATAACAAAGCAAAAACAGTTTTTTTTAAGTGTTTGCAAATTTATTAAAACAAAAAAAACAGAAATACCTTATTTACATTAAGTATTCAGACCTTTGCTATGAGACTCGAAATTGAGCTCAGGTGCATCCTGTTTCCATTGATCATCCTTGAGTTGTTTCCACAACTTGGAGTCCACCTGTGGTAATTCATTTGATGTGATTTGGGAAAGGCACACACCTGTCTGTATAAGGTCCCACAGTTGACAGTGCATGTCGAACCAAAAACCAAGCCATGAGGTCAAGGAATTGTCCGTGGAGCTCCGAGACAGGATTATGTCGAAGCACAGTTCTGTGAAAGGGTACCAAAAGATTTCTGAAGCATTGAAGGTCGCAAGAACCCAGTTGCCTTCATCATTCTTAAATGGAAGAAGTTTGGAACTTCCTAGAGCTGGCCACCCGGCCAAACTGATCACTCGGGGGAGAAGGGCCTTGGTCAGGGATGTGACCAAGAACATGATGGTCACTCTGACAGAGCTCCAGAGTTCCTCTGTGGAGATGGGAGAACTTTCCAGAAGGACAACCATCTCTGCAGCACTCCACCAATCTGGCCTTTATGGTAGAGTGGCCAAACGGAAGCCACTCCTCAGTAAAAGGCACATGACAGAATACTTGGGAGTTTGCCAAAAGGCACCTAAACGACTCTCAGACCATGACAAAAAAGATTTTCTGGTCCTGATGAAACCAAGATTGAACTCTTTGGCCTGAATGCCAAGCGTCACATCTGGAGGAAACCAGGCACCGCTTATTATCTGGCCAATACCATCCTTACGGTGAAGCATGGTGGTGGCAGCATCATGCTGTGGGGATGTTTTTCAATGGCAGGGACTGGGAGACTAGTCAGGTTTGAGGGAAAGATAAACAGAGTAGAGTATAGAGAGATTCTTGATGAAAACCTGCTTCAGATTGCTCAGGACCTCAGACTAGGGCGAAGGTTCACATTCCAACAACGACCCTAAGCACACAGCCAAGACAACGCAAGAGTGGCTTCGGGACAAGTCTCTGAATGTCCTTGAGTGGCCCAGCCAGAGCCCGGACTTGAACCTGATCGAACATCTCTGGAGAGACCTGAAAATAGCTGTGCAGCGACGCTCCCCATCCAAGCTGACGGAGCTTGAGAGAATCTGCAGAGAAGAATGGGAGAAACTCCACAAATACAGGTGTGCCAAGCTTCAATGAGGTAGTCACTGCCAAAGGTGCTTCAAAAAAGTACTGAGTAAAAGGTCCATTATTATTATTTTCTTTATGGGCAAACATTTCTAAAAAACTGTTTTGCTCTGTCATTATGTGGTAATGTGTGTAGATTGATGAGGGGGGAAAAACGATGTAATCAATTTTAGAATAAGGTGTTAACGTAACAAAATGTGGAAAAAGTGAAAGGGTCTGAATACCTTCAGATAGGTCAGAGATCCAATCCCACCCAAAATACAATTGTAAGCCTTTCACAAAGCATTTTGAAGAGGTATTGCTGATCTAGGATCTGGTTCTCGCCTATATTTTGCATTATGATCTGAAAGGCAAAACTGATTTTTAGATCAGCACTTCTACTCTGAGACCATTTGTGAATACAAGGATCCTCTCTATGCAGTGTGAGCATCACCCTCATTTTAGAGGTCCCCCAACTCTCATTTTAGAGGTGCCCTATCATTATCATCATCATCACCAATCTGTCTTAACCTTCCCCATTAGATCCGTTTCAGGAAATAGACTTGCGTAACTAAGGTTATCATTTGGGAAGTTGTTGAAAGAGCAGATGATGACAGTACTGAATCTGGGGAAAAGATAAAGGACAAAGGGCAGATCATAGCAAAGGCTAGTTCTTATCTCCATCAACTCTACTGGACTGATAGAGGGAGGAAAAGGGTGAGGGGGTAGAAGAGAGAGCAAAGGTGGGAGAAACAGGAAACACATTTTTGGGGGGCGGGGGCGGGGGGGGCAGGTAGATCAGCTTTAATATAGCTTTAATATTGCAGATAGATTGTAGATTCCATCAATGTAGTTGTCTGCATCATTTCCAACCCCCCATATATTTTTGTGTAAATATATACAGTACCAGTCAAAAGTTTGGACACATACTCAATCAAGGGTTTTTCTTTATTTTTTACTATTTTCTACATTGTATAATAAAAGTAAAGACATATAAACTATGAAATAACACATATGGAATAATGTAGTAACCAAAAAAAACGTGTACAAAAAATAAAAATATAATTGACATGTTTGATTCTTCAAAGTTGCCACCCTTTGCCTTGATAACTTGGCACACTCTTGGCATTCTCTCAACCAGCTTCATGAGGAATGCTTTTCCAACAGTCTTGAAGGAGTTACCACATATGCTGAGCACTTGTTGGCTGCTTTTCCTTCGATCTGCGGTCCAACTCATCCCAAATCATTTCAACTTGGTTGGGGTAGGGTGATTGTGGAGGACAGGTCATCTGATGCAGCACTTCATCACTCTCCTTCTTGGTCAAATAGCCCTTATACAGTCTGGAGGTAGGTTTTGTGTCATTGTCCTGTTGAAAATCAAATGATAGTCCCACCAAGAGCAAATCAGATGGGATGGTGTATCGCTGCAGAATGCTGTGGTAGCCATGCTGGTCAAGTGTACCTTGAATTGTAAATAAATCACAGACAGTGTTACCAGCAAAGCACTGTCACACCTCCACCTCCATGCTTCATGGTGGGAACCACACATGCGGAGATCATCCGTTCACCTACTCTGCGTCTCATAAAGACAAGGCGGTTGGAACCAAAAATCTCAAATTTAGACTCATCAGACCGAAGGACAGATTTACACAAGTCTAATGTCCCTTGCTCCTGTTATTTTGCCCAAGCAAGTCTCGTTTTCTTATTGCTGTCCTTTAGTAGTGGTTTCTTTGCAGCAATTCGACCATGAAGGCCTAATTTGGTCTCCTCTGAACAGTTGATGTTAAGATGTGTCTGTTACTTGAACTCTGTGAAACATTTATTTGGACTGCAATCTGAGGTGCAGTTAATTGCTGTTTTCTGAGTCTGGAAACTCTAATGAACGTATCCTTTGCAGCAGAGGTAACTCTTCCTTTCCTGTGGAAGTGTCCTCATGAGAGCTAGTTTCTTCATAGCGCTTGATGGTTTTTGCGACTGCACTTGAAGAAAATTTCAAAGTTCTTGAAATTATGGACTGTCATTTCTCTTTGCTTATTTGAGCTGTTCTTGCCATAATATGGACTTTGTCTTTTACCAAATAGGGATATCTTCTGTATAGCAACCCTACCTACCTGGAACAAATTGCAAAAATCTCTGAAGCTGGAGACTCACATCTCCCTCACTAGCTTTAAGCACCAGCTGTCAGAGCAGTTTACAGATCACTGCACCTGTACTTAGCCTATCTGTAAACAGCCCATCTGTCCACCTAACTCATCCCCATACTGGTATTTATTTATTTATTTTGCTCCTTTGCACCCCAGTATCTCTACCTGCACATTCATCTTCTGCCGATCTACCATTCCAGTGTTTAATTGCTATATTGTAATTACTTCGCCACCATGGCCTATTTATTTCCTTAACTTACCTCATTTGCACTCACTGTATATAGACTTTTTGTTTTCTTTTGTTCTACTGTATGTTTTGTTAATTCCATGTGTAACTCTGTGTTGTTGTATGTGTCGAATTGCTACGCTTTATCTTGGCCAGGTCACAGTTGCAAATGAGAACTTGTCCTCAACTAGCCTACCTGGTTAAATAAAGGTGAAATAAAAAAATAAATAAAAAATACCTTGTCACAACACAACTGATTGGCTCAAACACATTAGAGAGAGCACGTAGCTGTGCTAGAGCACGTAGCTGTGCTCTGCCCCTGATGGCGCAAAAGCCATGACAGGGAGACATAGTGGAGGGGTAACGCGCGTGCAAACAGTTGTTCCCAACGCCACTTGGGTACACGGCAGCATCCACCGAGAGGCTCTTGCTGCCAAGGGAATACCTGACAGCTTGAAAGACGTGTTGGATACTACAGTGAAAATGGTTAACTTTGTTAAAGCAAGGCCCCTGAACTCTCGTGTAATTTCTGCACTTTGCAATGATATGGGCAGCGACCGTGTAATGCTTTTACAACATACAGAAGTGCGCTGGTTATCAAGGGACAAAGTATTTACATGTTTTTCTTAACTGAGAGACGAGCTTAAAGTTTTCTTTACTGACCACTTGCATGATGACGCGTTTCTCACACAACTGGCCTATCTGGGTGATGTTTTTTCTCGCCTGAATTATCTGAATCTAGGATTACAGGGACTCTCCGCAACTGTATTCAATGTGGGGGACAAAATTGAGGCTATGATTAAGAAGTTGGAGCTCTTCTCTTTTTGCATTAACAAGAACAACACAAAGGTCTTTCCATCATTGTATGATTTTTTTGTGTTCAAATGAACTCAAGCTTACGGACAATGTCAAATGTGATGTAGCGAAGCACCTGAGTGAGTTGGGTGCTCAATTACGCAGGTACTTTCCCAAAACGGATGACACAAACAACTGGATTCGTTATCTGTTTCATGCCCTGCCTCCAGTCCACTTACTGATATCTGAACAAGAGAGCCTTTGCAACAAGCGATTCTGTGAAATTTGAATATAATCAGAAGCCATTGCCAGATTTCTGGATTTGGCTGCGATCAGAGTATCATGTGAGTGGATTCTCGGCCCTCACTAGCATGACAACTAAATACAGTCACAGACAGTGTGTGGAAAATGATTTAAGACTTGAAACTCTCTCCAATACAACCCAACATTGCAGAGTTATGTACATCCTTTCAAGCACACCCTTCTCATTAACCTGTGGTGAGTTATTCACAATTTTCGATTAACAAATAAGGTTTCATATGTAAGATGGATAAATAAAGAGCAAAATTATTGATTATTATTATATTATTATTTGTGCTCTGGCCCTATAAGAGCTCTTAGTCACTTACCACGAGCCGGGTTATGACAAAAAACTCACACTCATTCTTATGTTTAATAAATGTATCGTAACGTGTGTGTGTGGCAGGCTTACAATGATGGCAAAGAACAACATTTGAGAGTGCGCTGACCCTGGTGCTAGAGGGGGTACGCAACTGGAGGTTGAATGTTTGAAGGGGTACGGGACTATAAAAAGTTTGGGAACCACTGTCGTAGAGGAAACTGGTATACTTTTCTATTTATTAAAATTTTCTTTAATTAACCAATGGTGGTCTTTAATGCAGGGCCGACAGACAAGTTCCTTACTATTTCCTCATTCCACTTGTCCCTTCCATTTTTGCGGTAATGCTGCAATTAGTTGGTTGTAATTTTGGGTAGAGCAGACATTTCCATACATTTTTGTTAGCTGCATGTGTGACATAACTCCACCAGTCCTATTTATGATATCATTTACAAAGATTATACATTTTCTGATGTTATTGAAAAATGATGTGTTTTTAATCAATTAGTACATTTGAGTTTAACCACAATATTTTTGTATCGTTTGTTCTGTCTTTTCTGGTGGATTAAACTGAAATTGCAACCAACTTTATATGGCTTGTTTCAAAAATAGCAATATTTTGGAGATCATTTAATTTTCAAATAACCTAAAGTGAGAGGTTCTAATCTGAATACAGTGAAAAGGCCATTTTTGAACATGTGGTGAGACTGAAGTAACAGGAAACCCATTCTAGTCCAGTCTACTTCCAGTGGGCTCAAACATCTTTCCACAATCAAAAAGACTACATATGAAACATTTAGTTGTTCAGATAGTATTCCACCGAAGAAGCTAAACACGGCACATATTCCATTGAGGTATTGGGCTAAAGAGTGGCTGGGGTGGAGGGTTTTGGATTTGTGGTTTAAAAGTATTTGCTTTCCTAGGGTATGAAACGATAACATCTAGGATCTCTGGATCCATCTACCCATGCCTGAGTAATAAGCTACTGAATCAAGATTTGATTTTGCCTGACAGGACTATCAAGTGTACCTAGACAGAATTCACTGGGCAAAAACTGCTTGAATCAAAGGTGTTTCCACGTCATTTCAACCCCCCCAAAATCTATGTGATGACGTTGAATCAACACGGAAAACTGGTTGGATATGCAAAAAGTAATCAACGTAAGGGTGTTTCGTCTCAACTTTTAACCTAAATCCAATGAAATGGTGACATTCTTTGTTGATTTCACGTTTCAGATTAGTTGACAACCTAACCAAATGTGAATCAAAATCAGTCGTTGAACTGACGTCTGTGTCCAGTGGGAAGCATGTCTGTTTGGGAGTTAGCAGGTTTTTCTGACTTTGCAAGATGGTAATCATAGACATACAGTGAATATTAGGCATTGTGGAGCCTTGTAGTTTCCTAAGAATGAGAATGTAAAATGTTAAATGGGAAAAAGTGGGACTGAGAATTAACTGAGCTAAAACAGTGTGTGTGTGGGGGGGGACAGAGACAGAAAGAGAGAAAGATAGAGCGAGAGAGACAATCCGTCTACCCTTTCAAGTCAGCCACACAAACAGCCGAGCACAGGGGAATTGCAAAGCTTTAGATGTCAATGAATGATGACATTAACAGAGATCAGACAGCCTCCGAGTCAAGGGGCCCCCAAATGTCTGGCGAGCATAAGAGGAATATTTACACGGCAGGATTAACTTTCCTATAAACCATTCACTATGCAGTCTCTCACTCTTCTGACGACTGAGTTTTTGGGAGCCGTTCTCTTTCAGATACACTCTCGAGCTCCCCTGTGATTTCTCAAAGTGTTGAGTTGCTAAGTGCCCTTTAAGTCAATGATATACAACTAAAAAGAATATGAAAACATAAAGCAAAGGGAAACCATACCATAGCTAGAGTAACAATATCAGAGTAATGACACATGAATGAGCCAACTTGAATCTACTGGCCAAACAAATAGCAACACAGTAATGTTATCCACCTCGATTCAAATAATATTTGTTTTCTTTCAAGTACTTTGAGTTACTTTGAGTACTTTGATTGAGCTTGCCTGGAGTGCTATATGGGTAGGGCTTGCACCTTTGAGTCTATTCCATTGGTTCCATGACACCAGGCAAGCCATATCCAGTGGTGTAAAGTACTGAAATAAAAATACTACTTTTTGGGGGGTATCTGTACTTTACTTTACTATTTATATTTTTTGACAACTTTTAGTTTTACATAAAATTATGTACTTTTTACTCCATACATTTTCTCTGACACCCAAAAGTACATTTTGAATGGCTAGCAGTACAGGAAAATGGTCAAATTCATGCACTTATCAAGAAAACATTCCTCGTCATCCCTTTTGCCTCAGATCTGGTGGACTCACTAAACATATATTCATTGTTTATAAATCATGACTGAGTGTAGGAGTGTGCCCCTGGCTACCGTAAATAAAATAAAAACTAGAAAATGTGGCCATCTGGTTTTCTTAATATAGGGAATTTTAAATGATTTATACTTACAATTTTACTTTCAATACAGAAGTATATTTGAGCCATTACATTTACTTTTGATACTTGAGTATATTTAAAACCAAATACTTTTAGACTTTTACTCAAGCAGTATTTTATTGGCTTTCACTTTTACTTGAGTCATTTTCTATTAAGGTATCTTAATTTTTCTCAAGTATGACAATTGGGTACTTTTTCCACCACTGGATAAATCAAGTGCAACTAAAGCATTTGAAAGAAAACAACTACTATTTGAACCCAGGTCGGGTACATTGGAATGGTTAACTCCCTCCCCTTCAACTGATGTCATCTCAGGGTGTTACTGCAGTTGTTGCCCTGCCTTAAAAAATAAAATCTAAGGGAAACACTGCATTAACATAGCTTATTCACCAAAACCATTCTACAGCTAATGCTTGTTACATATTATTGCCAGACACCCTCTTTACCAAAACAATGGCCTTCTATCTTAACTAGGCTTATTGACTTACACTGTGGATGTCGCCGAGACACAAACAACAGTGGTATGCTGAAAAACAGCAAACTCTGTTTTGCCATACAGGCGATATCCAATCTAATATGTGGCATGCATGAAATTGAGCAGAACATTTTCGGGCGAGTGTGTCACTCTATTTGTCTCTCTACGACCGCAACTGCTCCACCTATCCCAACTTGACTTATATGACCCCAAACAAGACAGACACAATTGCAACAGGCATATGATAACATTTGGGAAATCAAAACGGCAACAATGGCTAGGTATTCAATTATTTTGTTTATTTCAGCATAAAGACTAACATTGTCCAGTCCTGACCAGTGTCACGTCTACTCCCGCTCATCTCCTCCTGTGTTCGTCGCCGCCAGTATACTAACCACCGGTCCTTGATCCATCATTACGCGCACCGGGCATCAATCATTACGCGCACCTGCACTTCATCATGAGGCACACCGGGACTTCATTACCTCACTTATTACCTCCCCTATATCTGGCACTCCCTTAGGTTCTTTCCCCAGTTAGTATTGTTCCTTTGTTTATGCGTTGACACTACTGTTATGTTGTCTCGGTCCATGTTTGTTGTTTTACTAAACGTTTCACCTGCTTCTCGATTCTCAGCATCTCTGTTACAATGGAAGCAGCAGGAAAACAGAATATCTCCCAGAGATTGACAAGCAGGGATACCTTCTACGTCAACACCATGACCAGCTGGCACAACTGGAGACAATTATGGAAGAGGTTCTTCGCAGTGTGCAACGTCTCGAACATGCCGGGAGGAGTTGTCATCAACTAGTGGAGGATATTCTACAACCAGTCGAGCCAGCACAACAGCACATTCAGCAACTAGCTCAGGTCAATGATACCTGTTTGTCCCTCCCGAATAAATATGATGGCACGCCATGTAAATGCTGTGGCTTCCTACTTCAGTGCTCCCTCTACTTTACGCACCAGATGGGAGCCCCCACCACCGAGAGGTCCAAGGTTGCCACGGTTATTTCTCTGCTGACTGGGTGGGTGTTGGAATGGGAGAGAGGAAGAGCTAGACTCATATGAGGGGTTCATGGCTCTGTTCAAATGCATCTTTGATCATCCCCCGGAGGGCAGAGAGGGGGGTGAGTGCCTACTCCAATTACGGCAGGGGGACCAGACGGCTGCTGAGTATGCCCTCACCTTCCGGACAGTAGCAGCATTCAGGGAATGGAACGAACCGGCACTTTCTATGCTATTCAGAAGCGGTCTGCACAAGGAGGTCTAGACGGAACTGGCCTGTCGTGACGACAACCTCTCCTTGGACGCACTCATTGTGATGGCCATCCATCTGGATAACGTACTTCGGAAGCACCGGTACTCTCATTGCTTCTCTCCCTCCCTCAGTGAACACTCTGGATCAGAGCCTGAACACACGGAGACAGTGACGGAGACAGCCGGGGCTCTGTCTGAATTGGGTCAAGGAGGGCTCCAATGGTGTCAGGCACTTCCTAATCTGGGATCCACAAGCGCAGAGGGACGGTCACGTGATTTTCCACCTCCTAGGGAAGGACTGAGTATTCCATCTTTATCACTTTCTCTTTTTGGTTTCCATCACACTAGTTGACTGTCCCTCATGTACTGTGTCTACAGCGTTAGTGGATTCTGGCGCCGCGGGGAACTTTATTGACCAGACCCTTGCCATCGACCTGTTGGCAGTGTCTGTGCCTCTGCGCAGACGCGTCTACCCTCTGTCGGTGGCTGAGACTCTGGCCATGGAGCATTACATCCAAGAGGCGCTCCAACAAGGTTTCATCCGCACGTCCACATCTCCTGCGTCGACTGGTTTCTTCTTCGTAGCCAAGAAGAATGGAGGGTCATGTCCATGTATTGATAACAGAGGACTGGCCACTACGAGTACTTGGTGATGCCATTTGGCTTAGCCAATTCTCCGTCAGTGTTCCAGGCATTCGTTAATGAGGTGTTCAGGGAAATGCTGGGATGCCAGGTGGTCGTGTATATTGACATCATCCTGGTCTACTAGGCTACCCTGGAGGATCACATCACTCACGTTCGAGCAGTCCTGGAACGCCTCCTGGCTAACCACCTGTTTGTCAAGACTGAGAAGTGCCAATTTTAGGCTACCAAATCAGCCCGCAGGGACTGAGGAAGGATGACAAGGTAGATGCGGTCAGGTCATGGCCAGTCCCAACCACCATAGAGGGGTTACAACGGTTTTGGAGTTTGCCAACTTCTAATGCCGTTTCATCAGGAACTTCAGCTCCGTCGCCTCACCTCTCCCCTCAAGGGTGGCCCCTGTAGGTTGGTGTGGAGCCCAGCAGCCAACGAGGCTACGCCCCATTGCTCAAACACCCAGATCCCATGATCTCATTTGTGGTGGAGGTGGATGCTTCAGAGGTGGGCGTGGGGGCAGTTCTGTCTCAACGACAGAAATCGTATCCGTGTGCATATTACTCTAAGAAACTGTCCCACACAGAGAGGAATTATGACGTCGGTGATCGAGAGCTCCTGGCGGTGAAGTTGGCATTAGTGTATTGGAGAGACTGGCTGGAGGGAGCCAAGGAACCATTCGTCATCTTCACTGACCATCGGAACCTAGAGTACACACGGACAGAAAGAGGCTGAATCCGCACCAAGCAAGATGGACCCTTTTCTTCCCAAGGTTCGACTTCACTTCACTGACCTATTGCCCAGGTTAAATAAACACCAAGGCCGATGCCCTGTCCTTTCTACGATTCGGGAGAGGGTCGTTTAAAAAATGCACCTATAATGTGGACATTCGCCAGACGGTCACGGTCAGCCTCACTCCTGGGTATAGGCCTTAGTCCAACGGGCAGATGGAGCGGATGAACTAGGAGCTGGGTAGGTTCCTGAGGAGTCGCTGTCAGGACCAGTAGGGAGAGTGGGCTCGATTCCTTCCATGGGAGGAGTTCTCCCAGAACTCGCTACGCCACTCCTCCACTGGGTTAACCCCCTTCCAGTGTGTTCTGGGTTTTCAGACGGTCCTGGCTCCAGGGACCCCGGGCCAGACCTAAGCCCCTGCAGTTGATGAGTGGTTCAGGCGCGCAGAAGTGTGGACGCTCACTTGACGCTCACTTGAGACCCAGTGCGCCGTCTACCGTCAAAAGGGGCAGGCAGATCACCACCACAGTGCAACCCCCCCTCCGGACATCGATGGGGTATAGCCTATTCCGTCAGATCTCTACTGGACTTCCGACGTCATGGGGGTCGGCTCCAGTACCTAGTGGACTGGGAGGGGTATGAACCCAGAGGAGTGGCGTTGGGTTCCGGTGGAGGACATTCTGGAACCCAACATCATCCTTGATTTCCACCTTCCCCTCCCAGACCAGGATTCATCATTACACACACCTGGCATTAATCATTACACACACCTGCAAGTCATCATGAGACACACCTGGACTCCATTACCTCCCCTATATCTGGCACACCCTTAAGTTCTTTCCCCAGTCAGTATTGTTTATGTGTAGATGCTACTGTTGTCTCGTTCCATGTTTTATTAAACGTTTCACCTGCTTCTCAACTCTCAGTGTCTCCTTTACAACCAGATTAAAAAAATGCATCATGGGGGGGGAAAAAGAGCCAACTCCTACAAGGCGACTGAATCAACATTTTCATAATGGCTCCACAACACACATTCTGCCCCCCCCCCCCCCCCCATGCTTAACTAAGCAAACAGAGGGAGACTTAAGCAATTTCCTTCCTGCTGGTGTCAGACAACGTGTACATTTAAGTCAATGGCATGAATCCAGTTCTGCCTCAGAGGATGGTAGAAAGGGCGCTGTGGCAGCCGGAGTTGATATAGGCCTCTATTTGTTTAAACATCACTCAGCTCAGCCCCTATGCCAATATTGGCTCTGCCCATATGGTGACCCTCAGATTTGAGTAAATGGGTTGTCCTTGACAATTAGTGAAATGAGCATTTGCAACAAGTGACCAAACCCCTGACTTACACGATAGGCCTAATGATAATGTCACAGCTAAATCTCTAGTGTTCCCATTGTGAACTAGGCCTACATGACTAACTTGATGCCCTTTTCTCAGGATTAGTTCAACCATAGTATGACACTGTAGAGTTTCAAAACCTAGGTCTAGGGAGCGTCATCTCTCACTATTTGACACTGTAGTTGTCCCCAGGCTCAATTGATACCATGAGATGAACCTACAGTACATGTACAAGGGCTGTGCTTACTTAGTAATAGGGCAAGATGATACTTCAGTTCAGTCAAAACCGTTGGAGTTCCTCTCTGTTGATGGTCTCCTATTGGTCATTTAAAAGAAAAAGGAGTGTAAGTTCACTATAACAGATGCCTTGCGGCCCATGCCCTTTTGTCTTCAGCTGCCATGATGCTGTTGATGACGATAGTCGTTCTAAATAGGCTGTGTGTGTGTCCGTCCTAAAATGTAGGATAAGCCTTTGCCACAATTGCCCGAAAAGCCTATTCATTCGAATATTTTTTTTTTATCAGCATAGGCCTGGAAAAATTTGAGGTTTTAGGGGAATGGTGTTAAAGTTTCATGACATTTTTCCTTCTACTGTAGGCTATATCATTTTATATCAATGAATCCGTAAATATGAGAGAATTTATTATAAACAAGTGAACTTGAAGTTTAATGCATTTTTCCTTAAAGGATCGGGATGTTGTAGGGGTGGCACAGCAGCGATGCGCACTTGTCAAAGTGATTATGACAATAGCAGGCCTACAATGCACTGCGTCATTTGTGTACATGTGATGTACTGTATGAAGTGCGAGCACATTACACAAGTTCAGTTGTTGATTTGATCCATGAAGGTTGTGGTACCACTACATTCCTATAACATTAGTTGGACAAAAAGAATGCAACTCTTGAGTACCTAATTTGATGGTACTCAAGACAAAAACACATTTCAGTTGGTAGAACAGGCCTAATTGTGTTACTTAATTTCAGCTGTGAATGCTAAGATTTTTCTTTTAGTGAAAGGTGAAAAGTGGTGTTACCTGCTGTGGGCGTCGGCTAAGTAGGCCTAGCTACATGTTTGAATCTTATTTAATCTCACTCACCAATTAGTAAAACAGCAGGGAGGGGGTCCCTCTTGTATTTGTCAAAGTCAATGACATCCCTATTCACCCAAGGATTTGAATTTCCCCTTAACATATATGATCCAACTCCCACAAAATGCTGAATATGTAAGTGTGTAATATATCACAAAATAATAGCTGAATAATGACAAATGCTCAATCTGGTACAAGCCTAGTTACTGATCAGAGGCGTTGCTGAAGAAAGTGAACATCTGGCAAATGGCCTTCTTAGCTGAGTTATACCAATTTCGGACAGAAAATGTGATATATTACCTGTAAAAAATGTATGGCAATGTTTATATGACCCTGATTCAAACAGCCCCTTATTTACCGAGTGGTGCAGCGGTCTAAGGCACTGCATCTCAGTGCTAGAGGCGTCACTACAGACCCTAGTTCGATTCCAGGCTGTATCACAACTGGCCTTGATTGGGAGTCCCATAGGGCGGCGCAAAATTGGCCAAGCGTCGTCCGGGTTAGGGTTTGGCCAGGGTAGGCCGTCATTGTAAATAAGAATTTGTTCTTAACTGCCTTGCCTAAATAAATAAAAAAATATAAAATACCACTTTCTTGCAGGTATACCCTTTTATACAAATCAGTTTTTTTTAACCATGGGGGCTGTTTGCATTTTAAATTAGGCAGGTGTTAAACAATGGAAGTGTTATTGAATTTACCCGATACCTGTATTTTGATTACAGGGTCTGTGAAATTGCAGGAATCGTGATTAGGTCTTTGGTGGATTTGAATTTGCAATGTGTTTTTACCCCTTTCCCCTTTCAGATACACCAAAAAACAGGCAAAAAGAAGCAGGCATGGTACATTTGTGGGATTTTGGTCTGTGTATGAAAGAGATATTACAAGCAAAAACAAGTTTCTTCAACATTTTCTTGCCTAGGAACCTCTTCCCAGGCAAACTGGTGACCCAGAAACCATCATTGGCAGAAGAAAAAAAAGTATCATCAGGTGGATGATAATGGTAAGGAGAAGTAAACAACATTTTAAAATTAATCGTTTTGGTCGAGAGTTTTACATTATTTTGACCTCTCTACATCATAACATAGCCTATTAGCTAGAAAGGAAACTCCAAACACATTTTCACTAAGAACAGCTGTTACGCCTCGATCACACCTACAGCGTCATTGCAATGTGTGACATCAGGGTCAACATTTCTAAATGGTTTGATATACATTTAAATGTTATTTTCTTTCAGTTTCAAATGTGCAGTTACAGGAATAAAAGTCCAGATAGGCACAATGAGACCATAACGCCATAACTCCAAGCAAAACAAAACATCTACATGTCATTCAAATTGTCACATGAAACATGGACACTGCATCTTTCTTTGTCATGCCTAGTAGCCAAGTCTGTCTGTGCTTTAGTCAACTTGTCAATCATGTATAGCCCTGTTAAACATATAAAAGATAAACAACAGGATTTCTATATTTTAAATAGATATAAGAATTGAATACAATAATATAATATATCTGGGTTCTGTCAACAAAATCATTGACAATAATAACCAATAATGAAATCATTATAATCGGTAAACCATTGAAACCACACATCCTTGTTTCAATCCAAACAGTTAGATGTGCAACTGCAAACTGCAGCTAGGGCATATCTCTAGTCTATCAATAGATACTGATTTTTTGGCTGAATAGCGTAATTTAATAAGATGACCAATGGTTAGCTAGGAATGTAGGATATATCAGTTAGGCTTGGGCGGTATATATTATATACCGTATACCTGGGTATTTTTCAATACGTCAATACCGTTGAAACTATATCTTTGAAGTTTACCTTTACATTTAAAAATGTGCAGCTATTTTTCTAAGTAAATACCTGCTGTCAAATTATGCAATGCGTTAGGAGATAAAGCAGATTGCGTTCTTATTTCACCTGTCACATTATTTTACATTATGAAACTTGTGTAGTTACCCAGAACAGTTGAGCCAGTCATGTGTTTGTTTGTAAATAGCACAATGGGAGAAAACGGTCCAGCTCTGTTGAGCTGATATATTGAAAGTCTGAAGTGTTTTTTTGCTTCAATAGAGTGATCAGGGACGTGCAACTATAGCTTTCCTTCACAGAAAATACATTAGCTTAATTTTCATCAGTGCAACTGGCAGCCACACAAGTAGATGAGTTTACAATGAAAAAGCAAGTTATTTTTTTGCAAAAATTATGGATGGCCTTCGTATTTCGAATGTTTAGGCCTATCATAGAAAAAGTGTTACCACCTACATTTCCAAATGTTTTGCTTAAATGTAATCATGCATTTTACAGGAGAAAAAGGATGGCTACATAAAAGTAACAGAGAAAAGTAGCTACACATCAGTCAGATCGTCTGCTGATAGAATGCCCGTTTGTGAATTCTCATCAGAGTTTAGAAGTGCAACTGAAGCACGGAATTAGTCTGATGCCGAGCAGAAATTACAATAAGAATAATTTTAGATCTGCGTTTGCAAAACGCAGCAAGATATTTCTTAAGTGTTTCATATTTTTTTCCTGAGTGAAAAACGCTGAATTCTAGTTATACTAAATGAATAAGTTAAATAAATTAGTAATACATTTTCTCCGTTCTCTGCTCATTAGCTCCTCCCCCCTGTTCTCCAATCAGAGCAGGCAGGCCCATTGCTGTAGCGACTCCAGACTCCACACAGACCTGTGTCTGTGTGGAGTCATATATATATATATATATATATATATATATATATATATATATATATATATATATACACAGTGGGGAGAACAAGTATTTGATACACTGCCGATTTTGCAGGTTTTCCAACTTACAAAGCAGAGGTCTGTAATTTTTATCATTGGTACACTTCAACTGTGAGAGACAGAATCTAAAACAAAAATCCATAAAATCACATTGTATGATTTTTAAGTAATTCATTTGCATTTTATTGCCTGACATAAGTATTTGATACATCAGAAAAGCAGAACTTAATATTTGGTACAGAAACCTTTGTTTGCAATTACAGAGATCATACGTTTCCTGTAGCTCTTGACCAGGTTTGCACACACTGCAGCAGGGATTTTGGCCCACTCCTCCATACAGACCTTCTCCAGACCCTTCAGGCTTCAGGGCTGTCGCTGGGCAATACGGACTTTCAGCTCCCTCCAAAGATTTTCTATTGGGTTCAGGTCTGGAGACTGGCTAGGCCACTCCAGGACCTTGAGATGCTTCTTACTCCTTAGTTGCACTGGCTGTGTGTTTCGGGTCATTGTCATGCTGGAAGACCCAGCCACGACCCATCTTCAATGCTCTTACTGAGGGAAGGAGGTTGTTGGCCAAGATCTCACGATACATGGCCCCATCCATCCTCCCCTCAATACGGTGCAGTCGTCCTGTCCCCTTTGCAGAAAGCATCCCCAAAGAATGATGTTTCCACCTACATGCTTCACGGTTGGGATGGTGTTCTTGGGGTTGTACTCATCCTTCTTCTTCCTCCAAACACGGCGAGTGGAGTTGAGACCAAAAAGCTATATTTTTGTCTCATCAGACCACATGACCTTCTCCCATTCCTCCTCTGGATCATCCAGATGGTCATTGGCAGACTTCAGACGGGCCTGACATGCGCTGGCTTGAGTAGGGGGACCTTGCGTGCGCTGCAGGATTTTAATCCATGACGGCGTAGTGTGTTACTAATGGTTTTCTTTGAGACTGTGGTCCCAGCTCTCTTCAGGTCATTGACCAGGTCCTGCCGTGTAGTTCTGGGCTGATCCCTCACCTTCCTCATGATCATTGATGCCCCACGAGGTGAGATCTTGCATGGAGCCCCAGACCAAGGGTGATTGACCGTCATCTTGAACTTCTTCCATTTTCTAATATTTGCGCCAACAGTTGTTGCCTTCTCACCAAGCTGCTTGCCTATTGTCCTGTAGCCGATCCCAGCCTTGTGCAGGTCTACAATTTTATCCCTGATGGCCATAAACAGCTCTCTGTTCTTGGCCATTGTGGAGAGGTTGGAGTCTGTTTGATTGAGTGTGTGGACAGGTGTCTTTTATACAGGTAACGAGTTCAAACAGGTGCAGTTAATACAGGTAATGAGTGGAGAACAGGGGGGCTTCTTAAAGAAAAACTAACAGGTCTGTGAGAGCCGGAATTCTTACTTGTTGGTAGGTGATCAAATACTTATGTCATGCAATAAAATGCAAATTTTTGGGATCACTGTCATGCTGAAAGACCCAGCCATGTTTCATCTTCAATGCCCTTGCTGATGGTAGGCTTTGTTACTTTGGTCCCAGCTCTCTGCAGGTCATTCACTAGGTCCCCCCGTGTGGTTCTGGGATTTTTGCTCACCGTTCTTGTGATCATTTTGACCCCACGGTGTGAGATCTTGCATGGAGCCCCAGATCAAGGGAGATTATCAGTGGTCTTGTATGTCTTCCATTTCCTAATAATTGCTCCCACAGTTGATTTCTTCAAACCAAGCTGCTTACCTATTTCAGATTCAGTCTTCCCAGCCTGGTGCAGGTCTACAATTTTGTTTCTGGTGTCCTTTGACACCTCCTTGGTCTTGGCCATAGTGGAGTTTGGAGTGTGACTGTTTGAGGTTGTGGACTGGTGTCTTTTATACTGATAACAAGTTCAAACAGGTGCCATTAATACAGGTAACGAGTGGAGGACAGAGGAGCCTCTTAAAGAAGAAGTTACAGGTCTGTGAGAGCCAGAAATATTGCTTGTTTGTAGGTGACCAAATACTTATTTTACACCATAATTTGCAAATAAATTCATTAAAAATCCTACAATGTGATTTTCTGGATTTCTTTTCCTCATTTTGTCTGTCATAGTTGAAGTGTACCTATGATGAAAATTACAGGCCTCTCTCATCTTTTTAAGTGGGAGAACTTGCACAATTGGTGGCTGACTAAATACTTTTTTGCCCCACTGTATATATATATCTTTATGAGCTGGATTACCTGTCTGCAATTCGTTTATGTTCATTTAAGCTTGTTAGCATACTTAGCTAGCAGCCTCCATGGAAACTCGCTATTACTTTTACTAATTTGAAAGCATTCTGGATTATAGATGCCCAATAGCCTTTTTTTGCCGCCACCTTGTGTACTAAACCGGTAATACTGTAAATCCCGGGGTAGAAAAGGACAGTATGATGATATGATACTGCCCAACCCTAATATCAGTCAGCTAACCATTTACAGTAACAGCAGTTCATTAATAAGTCTAATACTATATACTAATACTAACTATAATGCAGAAATTGAGAAATCGTACCTTATCTTGGCACTGTGGCACAGTATGAGCAACTATTAATCCATGAGTTAATAGATTATAGATTCATAGAATGAAGTTTGAAGAGTGAACTACTTTGAAAGGAGAGGAAGTGTTGGATGTGTACTTGACCAGGCGTTCCACGTTCCCGATTGCTCCGTTTTAACTTGGAAAACAATCTGTTAATCCTCGAAGTCAACATGAATTCCCACACTTTGGCTGTTGTTAAATCGTGTGCAGTATCACACAAGGTCTTCATCACTTGACTGTCATTCAGAAAATCATTTCCTGAATCAGCTGTTGTGCGATAATGTCTCCATGTAACTAAACAGCTAGACATCAAACAACTATTATGCGTAATTATTGAATAATTCTGTTAATGACAGTATCGATTTTTGTTTCATTAATAATATTAAAGTTACTCTTTGTGCTTGAAGTACTGGATTTTGCAAACACATACATTATTTTGGATGTGTGCCCATGAAAACGGTTTTTACACCTTAACATAGGGAGACATGAAATGTTATGAGGTTACAGTACACTTCCGTGATCGCCACACACACACAAAATGAGTCCAACGGCGATATCCAGGAATTTCACAAGATCAAGGTCAATGTCTGATTAAATTGTTAAATACTTAGTATATGATATAACAAACAACATTATCATAAATGTAAGGAAAGAAAGGTGAGTGTTTTATGTAAAAAAAAATTTGCCAAGGCATGAGAAAGGGTTTAAACATAGGTTTGATTCACCTCGTGAATTATATTGAATGTGTCCATGTTCCCCCTTTAAATCTTAATGTATTCACATTATTTTTTTAAATTAGTATTATGAATGACTTTGTAACAGCTCGAAACAGTTGTCCACTACAAGAAATGCTCACTGGAACCCTAGTTTACACACTGGAACCCAAGCACATTCATTTTCAATGGAACGTTGCGTTTGCCTAGCAGCTTTCTGTGTGGATAAATCGAACATATGCATCAAATTATATAAGTAGAAGGCTTGACAGATGGTGAATGTTGAACTTTTGTTCCACCCATGTCCAGATGATGCTGCGTACCATTTTGCACAAAACACTGTAGGTGTTTTCGAGGCATTAAGCTGGTTTAAAAAAAGCTTCGCTATGTGTTGCCAAAAATGTGTTATGTGTTAGCTATATGTTGGTGTCCGAGTCAAGATAGCTTCCCTGCAGCCAGCGGCACTTGCCTGACTGGTAGGTAGCCTATTTGCGGGTGCTTTTACAAAGCCTATGTCAGATACTCCAGCGAGTGTAATTTGCTCAATATATTTAGCTGATAAATAAAGTTGACATCATTTGAAAGAAGATATTCTCCTCTTTTATACTGTAGGTATGTAATTCACAATCCGTCTATACTGTTTGTTGCTAGCTGTATTCATACAACATTTGATATAAAACATATATATTTCCCCCTTTTATATATATATTTTAGTGGACCCCTGATTGAATACCCCTGAGCTAAAACTTTAGATAATATCACACCAGGAGGGGAAATTGGGAATAATTCCACCCAAAAGCGGTGTGGTATTGTAGGGAAGAAGGGGGCAGGAGCTGTGGCGGTGGGCTTGTCAAAAACGTGTTCCCTTTGCCTCTATGTAGCCTACAAACCGTTATTCAAATCGTATGTGTATGCTTGTTAGGCAGCTATATAACATGGTAATGTAGTTTCGGCCTAAACTGTGATATTAGACTGTGAATAACAACCATATCAAAATAGCCTATATGGAATCATTAAAATCACAACTTTTTAAGTGAATGAAATTGTGTATTCTTGTGCCAAACAGTTGCCTATAACAATATAAAGAAAGCAAAGCTAACCGAGGGGTAAAATAAATAAGCACCCACCTAGACGAATTATTGTAGAAAACATCCACCGAATAACCGAAAAAACTGTCCTTAGGTCCAGTGTAGACGACGCGGTTTTCCGTTTCCAAGTTAAACGTTGCGCACTGCTGGATAAAAACCAATGTAAGTACAACGAACAGGGCGCAATAACCTGGATTTCGCGGGGTTGAGTTTACTGAAATTGTTGCAAATTGCCGTCCAGTGCCCATTTCTTTTGTGCGTCTTTTCTTTCATCGAATCGCTAGATACTGTTTAATATGTTGCGAGGTGTGAAACTCATCATTCGCCTGCATAATATGTTTGGTAATGCATATTCCAGCAGAGACCATCAATTAATTGTGAATTGAATAGGACCCAGTTACACTCTGCTCCTCGCTCTCATAGGCTACTTGATCTAGACTCGGGGAGGGAGATACATTTCGGGGTGGAGCTTTGGATATTAAACATGGGATGTGGGAGCACTCATTACCTGTTTTGGTGTGTGTGTGTGTGTGTGTGTGTGTGTGTGTGTGTGTGTGTGTGTGTGTGTGTGTGTGTGTGTGTGTGTGTTCTATGAGATGTAGGCCCATCAAAGTCGATTAAAAAAAGCTAAGCATAGATTGTTAAAATTTCGCATTTTCAACAGTGCACTTCATTTTAAGATAAGGGGTGGGGAATGGTGGGGCAGCAGAGATGAACACAGAAATATAATTAATAGAACCTGTGTCCCCATTCAAGTCAATGGTGGCATAATGAGTGGACTGGCAGCCATTTCGACTGTACCCATCCCTAGTTCATAAATTCACTCTGGCTATCTAATCTGATTTCAGAACATGTCATCTGAGTGTGCCAGAGCGCAGAATAACTGATGAATTAAAAACGCTCAACACCCATTGAATACAGCCGGTGCCAGTAAATGTCAGCAAATAAATGTAGTTAAATTGTTGCCAGCATCACAGTGACAGTCACCAACGCTCTGGATAACATGAAAACAGCCTTACCAGCTCTTCTTGGGCGAGTAAAATGGTCACAGTGAGGTTCTCTCATGTTTGTCTGGAAGTAGCTATCTAGCGAACGTTAGCCAGTTAGCTTAGGTGCTTGACTGCCATTCTGAGGTCAGAACCCTCTCAGATCAACCATACTCCTCAGCCAGAGCGTCAAGTGTGCGCCCTAAATGCAGGAAGTTTACCCTTCATTCTATGCTGTGATTTGTTAAATCAACTCAACTGACATTACAAAAAGGACATTCCATTGCATGAGCCACACCAGTTAGCATAATTTGAATGAACATTCTATTACCATGTCAATTCAGCATCAGTTGATAGAACATTCCAAATTACCATGGAAATAATTGCATCACTATACCAGGCAGCCATTACGAGGGTACCCAGGGCCATGAGTTTACAAGTCAAATTGCCAGGGTTAGAGCTTCCAAACCCGTTCTATTCATTCTATTTCTATGGGTGCGTTCGTAAATTCACTCTCGAGTTCCAGAGAGCACTCGTTCATAAATTCAGAGCGTTGTCAGATTGTCTGTTCATTCACACTGGACGCTCACTGGACGCTCTGGCCAAGGAGAAGGGTTGATCCAAGCATCTGCAAGAGTTTGATCCTTCTATCTAATTTCAAAATGGCAGTGTATGTAACTGGAAGATGTGATGGATGTTGCTACAATATATTGATACATTTGAAGTTATAATTCAACATATTGCCAAATGTAATGGATCAAGTGAAGTGGCAAAAATTAAGAACCTGAAATTAAATTAATTTAAATAAATTAAACAATGTCATTTACTCATTCTATATCAAATAAATATAGTCACCTCAGAACAGGTTTACAGTGCCTCGCAAAAGTATTCGGCCCCCTTGAACTTTGCGACCTTTTGCCACATTTCAGGCTTCAAACATAAAGATATAAAACTGTATTTTTTTGTGAAGAATCAACAACAAGTGGGACACAATCATGAAGTGGAACGACATTTATTGGATATTTCAAACTTTTCTAACAAATCAAAAACTGAAAAATTGGGCGTGCAAAATTATTCAGCCCCCTTAAGTTAATACTTTGTAGCGCCACCTTTTGCTGCGATTACAGCTGTAAGTCGCTTGGTGTATGTCTCTATCAGTTTGGCACATCGAGTGACTGAAATTTTTTCCCATTCCTCCTTGCAAAACAGCTCGAGCTCAGTGAGGTTGGATGGAGAGCATTTGTGAACAGCAGTTTTCAGTTCTTTCCACAGATTCTCGATTGGATTCAGGTCTGGACTTTGACTTGGCCATTCTAACACCTGGATATGTTTATTTTTGAACCATTCCATTGTAGATTTTGCTTTATGTTTTGGATCATTGTCTTGTTGGAAGACAAATCTCCGTCCCAGTCTCAGGTCTTTTGCAGACTCCATCAGGTTTTCTTCCAGAATGGTCCTGTATTTGGCTCCATCCATCTTCCCATCAATTTTAACCATCTTCCCTGTCCCTGCTGAAGAAAAGCAGGCCCAAACCATGATGCTGCCACCACCATGTTTGACAGTGGGGATGGTGTGTTCAGCTGTGTTGCTTTTACGCCAAACATAACGTTTTGCATTGTTGCCAAAAAGTTCAATTTTGGTTTCATCTGACCAGAGCACCTTCTTCCACATGTTTGGTGTGTCTCCCAGGTGGCTTTTGGCAAACTTTAAACAACACTTTTTATGGATATCTTTAAGAAATGGCTTTCTTCTTGCCACTCTTCCATAAAGGCCAGATTTGTGCAATATACGACTGATTGTTGTCCTATGGACAGAGTCTCCCACCTCAGCTGTAGATCTCTGAAGTTCATCCAGAGTGATCATGGGCCTCTTGGCTGCATCTCTGATCAGTCTTCTCCTTGTATGAGCTGAAAGTTTAGAGGGACGGCCAGGTCTTGGTAGATTTGCAGTGGTCTGATACTCCTTCCATTTCAATATTATCTCTTGCACAGTGCTCCTTGGGATGTTTAAAGCTTGGGAAATCTGTTTGTATCCAAATCCGGCTTTAAACTTCTTCACAACAGTATCTCGGACCTGCCTGGTGTGTTCCTTGTTCTTCATGATGCTCTCTGCGCTTTTAACGGACCTTTGAGACTATCACAGTGCAGGTGCATTTATACGGAGACTTGATTACACACAGGTGGATTGTATTTATCATCAATAGTCATTTAGGTCAACATTGGATCATTCAGAGATCCTCACTGAACTTCTGGAGAGAGTTTGCTGCACTGAAAGTAAAGGGGCTGAATAATTTTGCACGCCCAATTTTTCAGCTTTTGATTTGTTAAAAACGTTTGAAATATCCAATAAATGTCGTTTCACTTCATGATTGTGTCCCACTTGTTGTTGATTCTTCACAAAAAAATACAGTTTTATATCTTTATGTTTGAAGCCTGAAATGTGGCAAAAGGTCGCAAAGTTCAAGGGGGCCGAATACTTTCGCAAGGCACTGTAGGTTTGATATAGGCATATCAAAATAATTATTTACAAGTTCATTATTTGTAGTAAATTAAATGTTTTGACTTGAAACTATTTAACATTGTTTTCTGTTTTTGTTTGTTCAACTGTAAACTATGTATTGTGGGCATACAGAGAGTGGTGGGGGGTGGGGGGGGGGGGCAGAGAGAGAACAGCAGTGGAATAATAAATGCTGGCTCCATCGCTTACACACATCTTGAGGTGGGGTGCCCTACTCTGGTCCAGGGGCTTGGGGTGGGTTTGGGTTTTAGCCTACAGCCCATGAGACAACAGGACAGGAATGTAGTTCTGCTTCTATGATGCAACAGACATCATCAGATGACATCCTGCTCTCCTTCCTGTTCACAGTGTAGCATGCCCAGGAGCACACCATCAATGGTATCATCATTGTAGAGGCAAATGTTCCGATAGACAATTGCATCATGCACTGAGCGGGATATGCATTAATTAAATACACTGGTGAAAAGCATTTTGTCGTGGCAGACGACAAAGTAGCCTTGTTAAAAAGGCTTCTTCAAAGTAGCCTTGTTAAAAATTAATTTGTGGAATTTCTTTCCTTAATGCGTTTGAGCCAATCAGTTGTGTTGTGACAAGGTAGGGTTGGTATATAGAAGATAGCCCTATTTGGTAAAAGACCAAGTCCATATTATGGCAAGAACAGCTCAAATAAGCAAAGAGAATAAGCAAAGAGAAACAATTTATTTAGAATTCAAGGCACACTTAACCAGCATGGCTACCACAGCATTCTGCAAAAATACACCATCCCATCTGGTTTGCGCTTGGTGGGACTATAATTTGTTTTTCAACAAGACAATGACCCAACACACCTCCAGGCTGTGAAAGGGCTATTTGACCAAGCAGGAGGGTGATGGAGTGCTGCATCAGATGACCTGGCCTCCACAATCACCCAACCTCAACCCAATTGAGATGGTTTGGGATGAGTTGGACCGTAGAGTGAAGGAAAAGCAGCCAACAAGTGCTAAGCATATGTGGTAACACCTTCAAGACTGTTGGAAAAGCATTCCAGGTGAAGCTGGTTGAGAGAATGCCAAGAGTGTGCAAAGCTGTCATCAAGGCAAAGGGTGGCTACTTTGAAGAATCTCAAATGTAAAATATACTCTACATTGATTTGACACTTTTTTGGATACTACATGATTCCATGTGTTATTTCATAGTCATCTTCACTATTATTCTATGTAGAAACATGTGTCCAAACTTTTGACTGGTACTGTATATAAAAATAATGTCTAGATAAAAAAACAAATTATTACTAATGTTACTGTCCCCACTACAACAAATAACTACTTAAATACTTGTAATTCTGTCCTTGAAACATTTGATTGAAATACTGAAGAATTCCATTCATTTCTATCGAGGACAGCTCCTACCGGGGAGTGCCAATATCGCCGAACGGTGGCTTCAAAACCTCTTAAACCTCTTGAAGCTAGGGGGCACTATTTTTATTTTTGGAAAAATAACGTTCCCAAAATAAACGGCCTATTTCTCAGGACCAGATGCTAGAATATGCATATAATTGACAGCTTAGGATAGAAAACACTCTAAAGTTTCCAAAACTGTAAAAATATTGTCTGTGAGTATAACAGAACTGATATTGCAGGCGAAATCCTGAGAAAAATTCAATCAGGAAGTGACCCTTATTTTGAAACCCCTGTCTTTCTATGCATCCCTATTGCCCATTGAAAGGGATATCAACCAGATTTATTTTTCTACGACTTCCCTAAGGTGTCTACAGCCTTTAGACGTAGTTTCACGCCTTTATGTTTAAGAATGAGCGTAAACAAACACATTGCGTAAGTGGCCAGCTGATGGCTCTCAGAGTGATTCTTGCATAAAAGAGAGAGGTAGCCATTTTTCCTCCCGGTCCTACTGAAAAGCCAACTGTCCCGGTTGATATATTACCGAATAGATATTTGAAAAACACCTTGAGGATTGATAATACAAAAAGTTTGCCATGTTTCTGTCGATATTATGGATATAATTTGGAAAAGAATTTCGCCGTTGTCGTGATCGCTATTTCCGGTGGATTTCTGAACATAATGTGACAAACAAACGGAGGTATTTTGGGTATAAAAATAATCTTTATGGAAAAAAAGGAACATTTGCTGTCTAACTGGGAGTCTCGTCAGTGAAAACATCCGAAGATCATCAAAGGTAAACGGTTCATTTGATTGCTTTTCTGATTTTCGTGACCAAGCTTCCTGCTGCTAGCTGGACATAATACTATGCTAGACATGAAACAGGAGCAATGACACCTAGGGAAGGAAACAAAGGGACAATCCCTGGGATCCGGAGCGGACCAGTCGCCTCCGCTGACGTACCTGATGAACCAGCTGAGACCTCCCTGGGTTGCCTCGGTCGAGGCATGGGAACCTGTTCAGCAGCTGAGGCATGGTAGCCTATCGAGCCCGCTGAGGCATGGCAGCCTGTCGATCCGCTGAGGCATGGAAACCAGTCGAGCCAGCGGAGGCAGGGGAACCCGACAAACCGGCTGAGGCCTCCCAGGTAGCTCCTGTTCAGACACTCGGACCCAACATTCACTCTCTGAACTTGCTTCCCGACTCTCAGCGCACTCGTTACAGAATAACACATCACCTAAGAGAAGCATCAGGAAGTGGTTTTTGTTTTGTTTTTTGTGTTTTTTTGTGTAATGGTTGGTTCCGGGAACTGCTATAGGCTCTCATGCCTCAACCAGATCGCCAGGCTTCCCTGCCTCAGCTGTCTCGTCATGCTTTCATGCCTCCGCCGGATCGCCAGGCTCCCCTGCTTCCACTGGCTCGTCAGGTTCTCTTGCCTCAACCGATCTGTCAGGTTTCCCGTGCCCCAGCTGACTAGGCAGGTTCCTGTGCCTCAGCTGGTGTGACCTTTCCGCTCCTGATCCCCGGGTTCGTCCCTTTTGACGGCATCGCGTCGGAGAGGGGGTACTGTCACGTATACTCCCTCTCCGGTCTCTAGGTAATCAGGCTGCTGATTATCCCGCACACCTGTCACCATCATCTTATGACACTCACTTGGACTCCATCACCTTCTTGATTATCTTCCCTATATCTGTCACTCCTCTTGGTTCTTTCCTCAGGTGTTATTGGCTCTGCTTTCATGTGGGTGCGTTGTTTGTGTTTCGTGTTCATATTTTATTTTATTTATTAAAACCTTCCTTCTCTGAACTTGCTTCCCGACTCTTAGCGCACTCGTTACTCTAACAAGATCTCCAAGTGGCTGGACGAAGGTTACAAAGGTTGAGTCAAGTGCTGCCTGTAAGGGTCCAGCCTCGTAGACTGGTGGAGGGAAAGCAATCCACGTACATAAGTATGTGATTATGGAAGGACTCCAGCTAAGACCTAGATCAGGGAAGGTCAACTCCCGTCCTCAGGGACCTGATTGGTGTCACACTTTTCCCCAGTGTCTAACTGGCATTAAACTAATTGCATTCTAAACTGAAGACCATGATGAGTTGATTATTGGAGTCAGCTGGGGCTGGGGCCCCCGAGGACTGGAGTTGACCATCCCTGACCTAGATAGACAACAAATCAAACATGCTCCATCAATCCCAATCCTAATTTGGAATATGATTTTACCATTTCACAATTATGACAGAATTTTCTTTCATGACCATCATTTTTAGATTTCCAGGGTAAATACATTCACTTTAGGATAAAGGGAGTTAGTATTTTTTTCATCATTGGATAAACAAGGTTATTAGGCAGAATGTAGCGAGCAGATTCCGAACCTACCGTTAGTTTCAAGTTTTAGTAGTCGAATGTATGGGATACGCATGGTATACAGTACATGCACCAGAAATAGGGTACACTTTCTGACCTCTTAGATAAATATCAGCATAGCTTGGCTAGCTATGTACAGCAAAATAGCTAGCTAGCTCTCTGCTTGGCTGAACACAGAACGTTAGCGCACTGTTAATATGATAAGCTAAATCGATCCGTCTCATTGCAAGAGTTTAGCTATTGTAGGCCTAGTTACATGTTGAATCTTCTTGGAAACTCCAGCCAATTACAGACCAAACTAACCATTACATCGTGTCTCATCTTATGTATCTGAACTGGGCTTTATGATCAGGGATATTCCGTGCCAGTTGGGGTAGTATGTGAAGTAGCTAGCTAGCTAGCCAATATCAGCGTGGCTTTCTGACCACAAATCAAATCAAATGTATTTATGTAGCCCTTCTTACATCAGCTGATATATCAAAGTGCTGTACAGAAACCCAGCCTAAAACACCAAACTGCAAACAATGCAGGTGTAGAAGCACGGTGGCTAGGAAAAACTCCCTAGAAAGGCCAAACCTAGGAAGAAACCTAGAGAGGAACCAGGCTATGAGGGGTGGCCAGTCTTCTTCTGGCTGTGCCGGGTAGAGATTATAACATAACATGACCAAGATGTTCAATTGTTTATAAATGACCAGCATGGTCAAATAATAGTAATCACAGTGAACAGGTCAGGGTTCCATAGCCGCAGGCAGAACAGTTGAAACTGGAGCAGCAGCACGGCCAAGTGGACTGGGGACAACAAGGAGTCATCATGGCAGGTAGTCCTGAGGCATGGTCCTAGGGCTCAGGTCCTCTGAGAGAGAGAAAGAAAGAGAGAAAGAAAGAGAGAATTAGAGAGAACATACTTAAATTCACACAGGACACCGGATAAGACAGGAGAAATACTCCAGATATAACAGACTGACCCTAGCTCCGCGACACATAAACTACTGCAGCATAAATACTGGAGGCTGTGACAGGAGGGGTCAGGAGACACTGTGGCCCCGTCCGATGATACCCCCAGACAGTGCCAAACAGCAGGATATAACCCCACCCATTTTGCCAAAGCACAGCCCCCACACCACTAGAGGGATAGCTTCAACCACCAATTTACCGTCCTGAGACAAGGCCGAGTATAGCCCACAAAGATCTCTGCCATGGCACAACCCAAGGGGGGGCGCCAACCCAGACAGGAAGACCACGTCAGTGACTCAACCCATTCAAGTGACACACCCCTCCTAGGGACGGCATGGAAGAGCACCAGTAAGCCAGAAATCAGAAATATAACACAAGGTAAAGTAGCCATACATATAATTTAGCTAACTAATTACGACTATCTAGTGAAGTGACATTTTATATAAAAATGAAACAAACCAGTCAGTCAGCTAATAAGCTACACTAGTTAATGTTAGCTAGCAAGCTAAAGAAACTATTGGATGTGTGGCTTGAAAACAACAATCAAAACAAGTAATCCAAAAAAACACTTGCATACATATTTACAACTAAATAGCAAAGCCGTCATTTCAATTTATATCTAGCTAGATCAAATCGAATCAAATTGTATTTGTCACGAAAAAAAGTATGAGATAAGAAAAATAAATAATTAAAGAGCAGCAGTAAATAACAATAGCGGGGCTATATACAGAGCTAATGTGTGGTGTCACCAGTGTCAAGGTAATTATGTACATGCAGGTAGGGTTAGTGCTAGCACAATAGATATGGTAAGAGAAAATCCAACCAGAATATGTATATTTTTTTTGAGAGACCATGCTCTTACAATGGAAAGTATAGGGACATACTGAATTCTAGCTCCCAGGATACAATTCCTATGACTTTTTTTTTAACCTTTATTTTTCTTTAACTAGGCAAGTCAGTTAAGAACAAATTATTGTTTTCAATGACGGCCTAGGAATAGTGGGTTAACTGCCTCGGGGGTTTCAACTCGCAACCTTCCGGTTACTAGGACAACGCTCTAACCACTAGGCTACCCTGCCGCACCGAGTGTCAGCAGTCTATGTTCAAGGTTTCAGGCTTGTAACTTCCAAAATGACAGGTTGCATCACTGACTGGTATGGCAACTGCCCAGCCTCCGACCGCAAGGCACTACAGAGGGTAGTGCGTACGGCCCAGTACATCACTGGGGTCAAACTTCCTGCCATCCAGGATCTCTATACTAGGTGGTGTCAGAGGAAGGCCCTGAGAATTGTCAAAGACTACAGCCACCCAAGTCATGGACTGTTCTCTCTGCTACCACACGGCATGCTTTCAATGGTGCAGCTGTAAAACCCTTTGAGGATCTGAGGACCAATGACAAGTCTTTTCAGTCTCCTGAGGTGGAATAGGTTGTGTTGTGCCCTCTTCACGACTGTCTTTGTGTGCTTGGACCATGTTAGTTTGTTGGTGATATGGATGCCAAGGAACTTGAAGCTTTCAACCTGCTCCACTACAGCCCCGTCGATGAGAATGGGGACGTGCTCGGTCCTCCTTTTCCTGTAGTCGACAATCATCTCCTTAGTCTTGACCACGTTGAGGTAGAGGTTGCTGTCCTTGCACCACATGGTTAGGTCTCTGACCTCCTCCCTATAGGCTGTCTCATTGTTGTCGGTGATCAGGCCTACCACTGTTGGGTCATCAGCAAACTTAATGATGGTGTTGGAGTTGTGCCTGGCCATGCAGTCATGAGTGAACAGGGAGTACAGGAGGGGACTGAGCATGCACCTCTGAGGGGCCCCCGTGTTGAGGATCAGCATGGTGGATGTGTTGTTACCTACGATTACCACCTGGGGTTGGCCCGTCAGGAAGTCCAGGATTCAGTTGCAGAGGGAGGTGTTTAGTCCCATGGTCCTTAGCTTAGTGATGAGCTATGAGGGCACTATGGTGTTGAATGCTGAGCTGTAGTCAATGAATAGCATTCTCACATAGGTGGTCCTTTTATCCAGGTGGGAAAGGGCAGTGTGGACTGCAATAGAGATTGCATCATCTGTGGATCTGTTGTTGCGGTATGCAAATTGGAGTGGGTCTAGGGTTTCTGGGATAATGGTGTTGATGTGAGCCATCAACACAATGGTGTTGATGTGAGCCTTTCAAAGCACTTCATGGCTACAGACATGAGTGCTACGGGTCGTTAGTCATTTAGGCAGGTTACCTTAGTGTTCTTCGGTACAGGGACTATGGTGGTCTGCTTGAAACATGTTGGTATTACAGACTCAGACAGGGAGAGGTTGAAAATGTCAGTGAAGACACTTGCCAGTTGGTCAGCGCATGCTCCTGGTAATCCGTTTGGCCCAGCGGCTTTGTGAATGTTGACCTGTTTAAAGGTCTTACTCACATTGGCTGCGGGGAGCGTGATGACACAGTCATCCGGAACAGCTGGTGCTCTCATGCATGTTTCAGTGTTACTTGCCTCGAAGCGAGCATAGAAGTTATTTAGCTCGTCTGGTAGGCTTGTGTCACTGGGCAGCCCTCAGCTGTGCTTCCCTTTGTAGTCTGTAATAGTTTGTAAGCCCTGCCAAATCTGACAAGCGTCCGAGCCGGTGTAGTACGATTTGATCTTAGTCCTGTATTGACGCTTTGCCTGTTTGATGGTTCATCAGAGGGCATAGCGGGATTTCTTATAAACTTCCGGATTAGAGTCCCACTCCTTGAAAGCGGCAGCTCTACCCTTTAGCTCAGTGCGAATGTTGCCTGTAATCCATGGCTTCTAGTTGGGGTATGTACGTACAGTCACTGTGGGGACAACGTTCTCGATGCACTTATTGATAAAGCCAGTGACTGATGTGGTGTACTCCTCAATGCCATCGGACGAATCCCGGAACATATTCCAGTCTGTGCTAGAAAAACAGTCCTGTAGCTTAGCATCTTTATCTGACCACTTTTTTATAGACCGAGTCACTGGTGCTTCCTGCTTTAATTTTTGCTTGTAAGCAGGAATCAGGAGGATAGAGTTATGGTCAGATTTGCCAAATGGAGGCCGAGGGAGAGCTTTGTACGCGACTCTGTGTGTGTAGTAATGGTGGTCTAGAAATGTTTTCCCGCTGGTTGCACAATTAACATGCTGATAGAAATTTGGTAAAACTGATTTAAGTTTCCCTGCATTAAAGTCCCCGGCCTCTAGGAGCGCTGCCTCTGGAGGAGTGTTTTAGTGCAGTTTTAGTGCCAACCTCGCTCTGTGGTGGAATGTAGACAGCTACAAAAAAATACAGATGAAAACTCTCTTGGTAGATAGTGTGGTCTACAGCTTATCATGAGATACTCTACCTCAGGCGAGCAAAACCTTGAGACTTCCTTAGATATCATGCACCAGCTGATGTTTACATAAATGCATAGGCCCCCGACCCATGTCTTACCAGGCACTGCTGTTCTGTCTTGACGATAGAGTTTATAACCCGCCAGCTGTATGTTCTTAATGTTGTCGTTCAGCCCCGACTCTGTGAACCATAAGATATTATATTTTTTAATGTCCCGTTGGTAGGATATATGTGCTTTCAGTTCATCCCATTTATTTTCTGGTGATATATTATCTAGCTAGCAATGTCTTACCTTTACAGCACAACAAAATGAAACTCCCTTTAACTCTTTTAGTTCTCTCCACTGTGTAAACGCAAATCCAAGGTTTACTCGTGCCTTAGCAAGGACTCTATCACTTTCCCTTTTCGCCTGTCTGCTCTCCAAATGTCTCTGTTTCTTTGGCTTAGATGGAGGAGTACAGTAGTTACTGCTAGATCAGGTCATTTGCCCCTCACATCTGCCATGTCTGTAAGCTAGGTCTCCGCTAGCCAAGTGTGGACATGGGCTCAGCTAGCTAGATATCCGTAAGCCAAGTGTGGACATGGGCTCAACTAGCTAGATATCTTACCACTACCCGTTAGAATATCCTTGAACAGTGGCACCACCCAACTCACCTTCGAGAAAACACATCACTCTTTATGTGTTGCACAAAATCTGATGGGGAAATCGGACTCGACAGGGAAAATGAAAGGTAATGAATGCAGTGGTTCTCAGGCATGATAGAGGTGTAATATTGTTAATGTTATATCACATTGGATGACCACTAGCGACTTATTGGTGCTTTTGAACATAGAAAATGACATATTGCAGCTTTCAGATTGAGAAATGTATCGATTGGTATCATCTTGCTGGGTCTTTCTATCATCTTACTTGTTTGGTCTTCTGTGATATGTTATAGCACCACAACACCATGTGTGCTAGCAGCCCTCTTGTCTTAGCATTGAAACTCTCATCAAGTAGGATATTCGTCGTCTCAACAACTTCACATGGAACCCTCCACCCAATAAGGGGCTAATCTCACCAAAGACTAGAACCCATTACTAGTAGCCTCTGCTGAGTCCCCAACAATCGGATGCCTCATTTGAAAAAGAGGTCAGGAGAAACTCTGAAATTAAAAAAGCTAAACTCACACTTGGTTCATAGAACCGAGGTTACTTCAGTAACCTCCAGTAGCTCTATCTTTTGAACAGTTTAAGTTACAAAATATTATGATTCCATTGCTGAAAGATAAGACTCTCAGGAACACGCATATATTTCGTTTCCCTCTACAATGGCCACAAGCCTCCTTAGAACAGAGTAGACAAGACCAAATCAGACTGGGGGAGACAGAACATCATCAATGATGATACCAATACCTTCAAACCATGCTTCCTTCAGCTTGAAATACTGACAAAAGTACTCAGATTGATTTGTAATAGACTGTTATAGTCCCAATTAAAAAAAGTAAACATTGGCCGTTGATTACATCACTTTTTTTTCTAACCCCCCTTACATACTCCTTATTTGTATTTATTTCATTGTCCCATCCACCCTCTTCTTCAGAGGACAAAAGTAACTTTGTTTTACTTTTTTTACAGATTTTGTTACATGTAGATTATTCATACATTTTTACATACATGGTACTTTTATACACAGTATTACATGATAGGAATACAGTTTGATATACACATGCAGTGAAAACAGGACAAATATACGGTCCCCCCCACGGGATCTTTAGTGATCACAGAGTTGGGTCACCCGTTTAAAGTCCCATCTTCAATTTCATTGAGGAACATTCCATTGTTAGTTAGTACTTCAACATGATCAAAATGAAATAAATATTGTAAAAGTGTATGGTATGAATTACAAGGATCTGTCTTTTAACTTATGGCCTTGTTGATTTCAGCAGCATATTTCTCTTTGACTTTTGTTTGTCTTTCCCCCGGTGGCATTCATACGTCTTTGTGCCCACAACTTGAAACAGAACACCCCTGAATGGGAGACTTTTTACTCTCCCAACTGCGTTCTTTTTTTTTAAGTTCAATAATATTCTATATTACTGAGGCTTGGAATCCCGCATGGAATCCCAAAAAAGAAAAGATAATTCATATTTTTGTCCTTTCTCAATGTCATGAATTCTAGTGACATTATTGATCCCGAATGTATTTAGTTATTTTACTTCAAATTTGCCATTTAGAAAATGAGGCGTTTCTCCAGAAACCAGAATACACATAATCACACTCCCTCATCTGATTAGTCAAGTAGAAGGGGCTTCTGACTTTGTGGCTCTGGTAACTAGTGATGACCGGAAAAACAGGAGAGAATAATGACTGACCTTTTTTAAGTTTTGGCTCCTTTCTGTGGAAAAAGAGCACATTTCAGGACACAGTGTGCTGGGTAATTCAAACAGTCTGAGGGAAAACATTTAGAACACCTATTGCAGCTTTCCCTGCAATTACTCTGTCATTATTTTGTAATGTAAGTGCTCATTAAGTATATGGGGTTTTATTTTACTCTGGCTGACTTTGTGCAAAGCATGACTGAGAACCTCTTAAAGTACCTAGAGGATTTTATTGGCGCCTGTTTTCACAGTCAGATGTACTTGCAAACACCACCACTTACAATTCCCTTGTTTCTCTGCCATAAACATGCATAATATGCAACAAATCATTGTTTCAGACATTGCACAGAAATAGGACTTTAAAGGTTGTCTACAATGAGTATGTTTACATGCACACTAATAATTCAATATTCATTTGATTATGTCAGAAGGCCAAGTATAGCTTTACTCATGTAAACACCTTAAGATGTGGATGTCGATTAAGGCAGCCCTCCGCACCTCTCTGATTCCACATTGTGGAAGCTTGGTGAATTACAATAACAGTTAGGCTATTTTCAAACAACTTTCCACCGCCCCTGCCCTGCCCCTCCTCCGCCCCCTTTCTCAACAAGCCAAAAGTCCCCCTTTGCACACTCTCTCTTTCGTTTTAAAACGTGTGGATTTGTTTACATAGGCATATCTAGCTAACCATTTTGTGAGTGAGAACAGGTGTGTGGGCAGACTTGAAAAGTTCTGTTGTTCAAAACTTCCTTCTCTAACCTATCGACTTAATAGAGTGGGGACTTGGTGCCATGTACGTTCTGCCTGGCTGGTCTGTCCTTGTGGAAGTTGTAAGCTAGTGCAGCAATTATTTGGCTTCATAGACTGGTGGTGAAAAGGAAAAATGCTTGCTTGCCTACATCAGAATACGGTTCTGGTAAGACTCCATATGTGACTTGTTTCAGGAAACACGTTCCACAAGGCATTTCTGCCTGTGAAGTCACAGGAGAGGCATTTGAATTTTTGGGGGCAGAAATGCCCTTTCCTGTAATAATGAATACAAATGAGCTAAAGACGTTGTCAGCTATATGATATGGTCATTATTTGAACTGGCTAGCCAGCTAACTTAACAAGCTAGAAACGAACCAAAACATTGTTTAGAAAGTAGCTTTTAGTAGCCTGGTTTGCTAGATTGAGATATACTAAATTCATTTTTAAACAGATGTGATTATTGGTGTTAAAATACACCAGTTATGCTATTTTGGACCACCAGGCTGCTGATGTCATGCATGTGAATCCTTAAAGAGATGGGTGGGGATAAGGCTTAAGAGGGTGTGAATGATGCTGAACGGGTGTAGACAAAGAATAGCTCACCAGTAGGTGTACCAAAACATTCAAGCGCCATTTTTTCAAAAGTGGGGTTACAAGTTTATCAACTTTAAAGGCAGAATCACTTTCCCATTGTTTCTCAACTGTAGTGTATGATATACCATTTTCTAGCTCTGAGTCTCTACATTTATCTAATGTAAAAATCACAATTTCAAAATGTTGCTACATAAGACCGAATCGAGCAGGTCGAATCAGCTGTTGATCTGTAAAAAAGTTTAAATAATAATTGAACACAGACAAGTCATAATGAATGCATCATGAAATCAACAAATGTGTAATCATCCTTTGGATGTGTACATGTCAAACATAACCCTAATACCAGGATTCCCAACCCTCTCCTCTGTGACCAATATACCTGATGAGCCTAACCCTAACCCTTTTTTATCCATTCCTTCGTGAAGTTGTCCCCTAGGCAGTCATTTTCGAAATGTCCCAGTGTCCATGTGTGTTTATTCACCACATGGTGAATAATACCTCTCCACAGGTCCTGAAACATACAATTGCAATGCATGCATTTTTTCAACAATAATCAGTGCTATTCCCCATTTCACGTATTGCAGATATGATTTCACAAACTCAGGGACAAGTACTTGCTCACAGAAAGGACAATACAGTAAGTACAATATCACTCAACCATAATACATAAATGAGAGTAATAATTAAGACAAGATAAATATGACTTACAATAAACTCCTAATATGTGTCTGCCCTTTTACAGAACAACCAAAAGTGGTTGACAACCTCCTTCAACCACATGATGAGTTCTGCGTGGTCTTTAACCTGTGCTGTTTAGATATGATAACAATTCTAACACTGGAGCAACATCTTCACACCATGCCACATATCGAGAGAGTGCTTTATTCCGCTGTGTTTATATTTTCTTTTTGCAGGGGCTGAGAAAATATGAGATGTATATATTTCTAAACGATTCAATCTTGCAAAATAATGGTCATAACCAAACTTACTCCTTAAAGTAGGAATCTGAGAATGTGCATCTGTGCAGATCTATTTTTAGCGGGATCTCTGTAATCAGTTGATCCATGGTCCTAATCCATGGTGACAGTTTCTCTGGGTCTCCCTCTTGTCAATGTTCACTACGGAGACGATTTCTCTGGAATCATTCTCCAATATAGTGTAGGTGCAATACTGTGCAGAGTATCCTGGCGAGTCCATGCGGCCATCAGCTGAAATTGTAAGAGACATTGAAGTAATCAATAAAAAACCATTGTATCCGTGTTAAATAATTGTGGTGTACTGTAAGCACACAAACAATTAAGTCCTACCTAGGACTACAACAATGTCTTTGGTTCGCAGACGGTCAATGATCACATCCCTTTTCTCCAACAATTTTACTGAGTCCACACAGTACGAGTTCTGAATATTGAAAAAAGTGCTACTGGAAACAATCCCATTGTTCATGAATTTGAAAAGGAGGACAATTTGAGTTGCTGTCCCTAAAATCGTAAATCTCGTCAGACTCCTCTTCATCATAATCTTCATTCACCTAGGATTCCTTTGAGGGACTCCAGGTCTCATCAGCACCACTCTCATCAGCACCAACTTCATCATCCCATCGATGCTATCACAAATAAGACATAATAATATAATGGTACATTGTAAATACAAACAACAAAAATAAGCACACTAGCACATCACAAATACTAAGAAAAATCTTACACTCACACACTATTAAGTTAATTCTATGGTCTCTTCTGAGATGCTCATATTCATCAGGCTAAATAAACTCAGCAAAAAAATAAAAGTCCTCTCACTGTCAACTGCGTTTATTTTCAGCAAACTTGTATTTGTATGAACCTAACCAGATTCCAGAGACTTAAACTGAACAAGTTCCACAGACATGTGACTAACAGAAATTGAATAATGTGTCACTGAACAAAGGCTGGGTCTTAATCAAAAGTAACAGTCAGTATCTGGTGTGGCCACCAGCTGCATTAAGTACTCCAGTGCATCTCCTCCTCATGGACTGCACCAGATTTGCCAGTTCTTGCTGTTAGATGTTACCTCACTCTTCCACCAAAGCACCTGCAATTTCCAGGACATTACTGGGGGGAATGGCCCTAGCCCTCACCCTCCGATCCAACAGGTCCCAGATGTGCTCAATGGGATTGAGATCCGGGCTCTTCGCTGGCCATGGCAGAACACTGACATCCCTGTCTTGCAGGAAATTGCACACAGAACGAGCAGAATGGCTGATGGCATTGTCATGCTGGATGGTCATGTCAGGATGAGCCTGCAGAAAGGGTACCAGATGAGGGAGGAGGATGTCTTCCCTGTAACGCACAGCGTTGAGATTGCCTGCAATGACAACAAGCTCAGTCCGATGATGCTGTGACACACCGCCCCAGAGCATGATGGACCGTCCACCTCCTAATCGAAAAATGGACGTTTCTTTTTTTGCTGAGTTTAGAATTGATAAAACATAACAAAAATAAATCAATTGACTGAATAAGATCTGTACAACCAGTCTTAGAGTAAGAACTCTTAAGGCTTCATGCCACAATGACTACCACCCTGTAGCACTCACTTTTGTAATCATGAAGTGCTTTGAGAGGCTGGTTATGGCACACATTAACTCCACCATCCCAGTCACCCTTTACCCACTCCAATTTGCATGCCGATCATTAGACAACGCAATCTCAATTGCTCTCCACAATGTCCTCATCTACCTAGATAAGAGGAATACCTATGTGAGAATGCTGCTTATTGACTACAGCGCAGCGTTCAACACCATTGTCCCCTCCATGCTCGTCACCAAGCTCAGGACTCAAGACTCCCTCTGCAACTGAATCCTGGACTTCTTGACGGGCCGACCCACGGGAACCCACAGGGGTGTGTGCTTAGCCCCCTTCTGTACTCCCTGTTCACCCAGGACTCCAATGCCATCATCAAGTTCGCTGACAACAGAACGGTGTAAGGCCTGATCACCGGTGATGATGAGTCAGCCTACAGGGAGGTCAGCACCAGTCACTGCCAGTCACTGACCAAGGAGCTGAATGTGGACTACAGGAAACAGGGGGGAGAGCATTCCCCCATCCCAGCAGGTAGACAGGTTCAAGTACATCGGTGTCCAAATCACTAAAGACTTAAAATTTTCCAAACACACACGCAGTCGTGAAGAAGGCGCAACAGTGCCTCTTCCCCCACAGGAGGTTGAAAAAGTTTGGCATGGGCCCTCAAATCCTCAAAAGGTTCTAAAGGTGTACCATTGAGAGCATATTGACTGGCTGCATCACTGCTTGGTATGGCAACAGCACCACCCTCAATCACATGGCGCTACAGAGGGTTGTGCGGACAGCCCAGTTTATCACTGACTTCAACCACCCAAGCCATAAACAATTTTATCTGCTGCTACACGGAAAGAGGAACCAGTGCATCAAGTCTGACCCCAACAGGCTCTTGAACAGCTTCTATCCCCAAGCAATGCAACTGATAAATAGCTAACAAAATAGCCACACAGACTATCTTTATTGACCTTTTACTCCATAATTTGCTAACTCACACATGATAAGCACATACATTTATACTGACTTTACACACCCGCTCACATACAGTACAAGCTGCTGCTACTCTATTTATCTTATATTATTTCCCCCCTTAACCCTATACATATCTACCTCTATCACTCCAGTATCCCTGCACATAGTAATTGTCACGGTTGTTAGAATGGACGGACCAAGGCGCAGCGTGATTAGAGTTCCACATCTTTATTTACAGTGAAACTTCCAACAAAACAATAAACAATCAACAAAACGTGACCTACGTGGTGCTACATACACATACACAAAACAATGTCCCACAAATGCAGGTGGGTACAGTGGGGACACCTTAAGTATGATCCCCAATTAGAGACAACGATAATCTGCTGCCTCTAATTGGGAACCATACTCAAACCCAAACATAGAAATAATCGACTAGAACACCCCCTAGTCGGGGGCAGAGCTAGCATGTTGGAGTGAACGGCTGTGCGTGAGAGGCTCCTGCAACTTTTTTGCGAGATAATCTAATTGAACCTACTTTATGGCACTTTTTACAACAAACGTTTCTTTCTAATACAAGATTGTAACTTTTTATATGAAAATGCAGAGTAATAAGGACAATAAATCCACAGCGGAGGCCTACTCCCCACTAAACAACGAGACAGACATGGCGGGAGGCACATGCAACAACGTGACACTTACAGAACTTACCCGGGCTTTGGGGGAGCTACGTGTTGCTATAGCTGAGGATCTTAAGGCCACTATTGCTGAACTGAACACCAAAATCGAGAGCATCATTCGAACGGTCGCTTCGCATGGCCAGAGTATTGTGGACCCTGAGAAAGCTTCTGAATTCAACGCTGGTAGGATCGACGAGTTAGAGAAGCTATGCACGTCATTGCAGGATAGTGTGCAGAGGCTTTCTGTGAAAGTGGTGGACCTGGAGGGCCGATCCAGACGTAATAACCTTCTCGTTGTTGGTCTGGCAGAGGGGGTAGAGGCGGGCTCTCGCCCCACCGACTTCTTCGCCAAGCTATTGAAGGATGCAATGGGATCGGATGTTTTGGATTCGGATCCCCAGCTGGACCGCGCACATCGTTCCCTTGTCCCAGTGCCTGGACCGGGCCAACGTCCTCGCCCAGTAATCATCTGTTGTCACAGTTTAAAGACCAAGGATCTTATCCTGCGTGAAGCTCGAATGAGGGGCAACCTGTCACATAAAGGGCATCCATTCCGTGTATATGAGGATTATGTGCCCGATGTGTCAAAGCATCGCGCCGACTACAGAGATGTCATGACCAAACTCTACAAACTCCATCTTTGCCCAGCCTTACTCTTCCCTGCAAGACTAAGAATTACCCTGCCTTCCGGTGAGAAGATTTGGCTCTCGGCAGTGCTTAGTAGTATAATCTTGAGGCTATATCTTGCATATCTCTGGGATTGACCCAGGATGACGCTTAAATGCGCAATATGTTTAAGTTGCAACTTATTCTGTTTAGGTTTATTAGATGCTAACTGAACACTTAATTCGCGGGAGCCTCCTCAGTTCATATGTTAGTAGAAGTTCTAGGATAGTGAGAGGTGAACGTATAGTTGGGATTTTATTTTTGTTTTACCTCTTGTTCGAGGTCGCGCCATGCTTTTTTGGCATCGGCCAGACAATGTGTTTATTATTTTTATTTTTCCTTTTTTTTCTCTCCTGTTTGTGCATGCCTGTTAAATGTGGGTTGATGGGGGGGGGGTAAGTGTTGGGGAAATTAGGGGAACAGGGTGGGAAGTAAAGGTGCTTGCAGGGGGGAGGGGTGGGTTGGATACTGCTCGGGTGTAGGTGCTACATATGCTGATCGTGATGGTTTGGTACGCTTTCTTACCTTTTTATCAAGTTACATGGTATGCAGGCCACGATAGGAACTACAAATGAGAGGAGGGCGGGGCTTAAATTCACTTCCTGGAATGTCAAGGGTTTAAACGAACCAATTAAGAGGGGCAAGGTCCTAGCCCACTTGAAAGCACTCTCGTCTGATATTATATTTTTGCAAGAAACCCATCTGAAGAATAACTCTCATAGCAGACTTAAGTGTAGGTGGGTGGGGCAAGTGTATCACTCTAACTTCTCTGCCAAAACGAGAGGCACAGCGATTCTGGTACGGAAAGGAATTCCCTTTCTACATAAAACCACTATTGCGGATAAAGAGGGTCGGTATGTGATCGCAATAGGAGAAATCCACTCTACCTCAGTAACTCTACTAAATATCTATGGGCCAAACATTGATAACCCCTCTTTTTTCAAAAGAGTCCTTGCCCTGATTCCAGATATCTCCCATACTAACCTGGTCATTGGAGGGGACCTTAACTGTGTGCTAGACAGATCCTCTACCCGGCGAACCCCTACCTCCTATTCAAGCGAATTCTTGAATACCTACATAAAAAATTCGAACTTATTTGATATATGGAGGATCGCTAACCCTACAGGTAGGGAATACTCCTTTTACTCTCATGTTCACAAGGTTTACACTCGAATGGACTACTTTTTGTTGGATGCTAGACTACTCCCCTATATCTGTAATGTGAGGTATCGTGATATTATAATCTCGGACCACAGTCCACTCACCTTCTCCCTGAGATTGGGTGACATTGTACCAAACGAGAGGGTCTGGAGGTTGAATCCTCAGCTCCTCACAGAACCAACATTCTGTGAATATCTTAAAGACCAAATTACATTTTTCTTTGATACCAACGACAACACAGAGACCTCCCCAGCATTATTGTGGGAGACACTGAAGGCTTATCTGAGAGGCTGTATCATCTCATTTCAGGCTGCCAGGAGTAGGCAAAACAGGCAAAACAGAGGAAAACTGGAAGAACTGGAGGGACAAATTCACTTACTGGATAGGGAGAATGCTAGCCACCCATATATGGAGAAACATAAAAAAATTACCTCTTTAAAATTTGAATATAATCAGATTCTCTCAGCTAAAATTGCTAAATCTTTTCTCTATGCCAAGCAAAAATATTTTGAGTTTGGTGACAAACCACACAAATTACTCGCCAGACAACTTCAAAAAAATGTGAGTGACCGAATGATTCACAGGGTTAAATCTGCATCTGGGGAATTACTCTCTTCCCCCAAGACATCAATGACAGATTCCGGCAGTTTTATGAGACTCTATATACATCTAAAGCGGATCCTAACCCCTTAATTATGCAAACATTTTTGGAGGACTGTAATCTTCCTGCCCTGAACCAGGAAGATTCTAACTTGGATCATTGTTACTCTAACTTCCGCGACGCATATAAGGCCCTGCCCCGCCCTCCTTTCGGAAAAGCTGACCACGACTCCATTTTGTTGATCCCTGCCTACAGACAGAAACTAAAACAAGAGGCTCCCACGCTGAGGTCTGTCCAACGCTGGTCCGACCAAGCTGACTCCACACTCCATGACTGCTTCCATCACGTGGACTGGGACATGTTTCGTATTGCGTCAGATAACAATATTGACGAATACGCTGATTCGGTGTGCGAGTTCATTAGAACGTGCGTTGAAGATGTCATTCCCATAGCACGATTAAAACATTCCCTAACCAGAAACCGTGGATTGATGGCAGCATTCGCGTGAAACTGAAAGCGCGAACCACTGCTTTTAATCAGGGCAAGGTGACTGGTAACATGACCGAATACAAACAGTGCAGCTATTCCCTCCGCAAGGCTATCAAACAAGCTAAGCGTCAGTACAGAGACAAAGTAGAATCTCAATTCAACGGCTCAGACACAAGAGGCATGTGGCAGGGTCTACAGTCAATCACGGACTACAAGAAGAAATCCAGCCCAGTCACGGACCAGGATGTCCTGCTCCCAGGCAGACTAAATAACTTTTTTGCCCGCTTTGAGGACAATACAGTGCCACTGACACGGCCTGCAACGAAAACATGCGGACTCTCCTTCACTGCAGCCGAGGTGAGTAAGACATTTAAACGTGTTAACCCTCGCAAGGCTGCAGGCCCAGACGGCATCCCCAGCCGCGCCCTCAGAGCATGCGCAGACCAGCTGGCCGGTGTGTTTACGGACATATTCAATCAATCCCTATACCAGTCTGCTGTTCCCACATGCTTCAAGAGGGCCACCATTGTTCCTGTTCCCAAGAAAGCTAAGGTAACTGAGCTAAATGACTACCGCCCCATAGCACTCACTTCCGTCATCATGAAGTGCTTTGAGAGACTAGTCAAGTACCATATCACCTCCACCCTACCCGACACCCTAGACCCACTCCAATTTGCTGCACCTATGTGCACCTATGTGAGAATGCTGTTCATCGACTACAGCTCGGCATTCAACACCATAGCACCCTACAAGCTCGTCATCAAGCTCGAGACCCTGGGTCTCGACCCCGCCCTGTGCAACTGGGTACTGGACTTCCTGACGGGCCGCCCCCAGGTGGTGAGGGTAGGCAACAACATCTCCACCCCGCTGATCCTCAACACTGGGGCCCCACAAGGGTGCGTTCTGAGCCCTCTCCTGTACTCCCTGTTCACCCACGACTGCGTGGCCACGCACGCCTCCAACTCAATCATCAAGTTTGCGGACGACACAACAGTGGTAGGCTTGATTACCAACAACGACGAGGCGGCCTACAGGGAGGAGGTGAGGGCCCTCGGAGTGTGGTGTCAGGAAAATAACCTCACACTCAACGTCAACAAAACTAAGGAGATGATTGTGGACTTCAGGAAACAGCAGAGGGAACACCCCCCTATCCACATCGATGGAACAGTAGTGGAGAGGGTAGCAAGTTTTAAGTTCCTCGGCATACACATCACAGACAAACTGAATTGGTCCACTCACACAGACAGCATCGTGAAGAAGGCGCAGCAGCGCCTCTTCAACCTCAGGAGGCTGAAGAAATTCGCTTTGTCACCAAAAGCACTCACAAACTTCTACAGATGCACAATCGAGAGCATCCTGTCGGGCTGTATCACCGCCTGGTACTGCAACTGCTCCACCCACAACCGTAAGGCTCTCCAGAGGGTAGTGAGGTCTGCACAACGCATCACCGGGGACAAACTACCTGCCCTCCAGGACACCTACACCACCCGATGTCACAGGAAGGCCATAAAGATCATCAAGGACAACAACCACCCGAGCCACTGCCTGTTCACCCCGCTATCATCCAGAAGGCGAGGTCAGTACAGGTGCATCAAAGCTGGGACCGAGAGACTGAAAAACAGCTTCTATCTCAAGGCCATCAGACTGTTAAACAGCCACCACTAACATTGAGTGGCTGCTGCCAACACACTGACACTGACACTGACTCAACTCCAGCCACTTTAATAATGGGAATTGATGGGAAATGATGTAAATATATCACTAGCCACTTTAAACAATGCTACCTTATATAATGTTACTTACCCTACATTATTCATCTCATATGCATACGTATATATTGTACTCTATGTCATCGACTGCATCCTTATGTAATACATGTATCACTAGCCACTTTAACTATGCCACTTTGTTTACATACTCACCTCATGTATATACTGTACTCGATACCATCTACTGTATCCTGCCTATGCTGCTCTGTACCATCACTCATTCATATATCCTTATGTACATATTCTTTATCCCCTCACACTGTGTATAAGACAGTAGTTTTGGAATTGTTAGTTAGATTACTTGTTGGTTATTACTGCATTGTCGGAACTAGAAGCACAAGCATTTCACTACACTCGCATTAACATCTGCTAACCATGTGTACGTGACAAATAAAATTTGATTTGATTTTATTTTATTTTGACTTCCTGAATAAGGAAATATCTCTTGATGAAATTCGAGAAACAATTAAATCTCTAAAGAGTGGCAAGACCCCGGGCCCAGATGGATACCCTGGTGAATTCTATAAAACATTCAGCAACATGCTCTCTCCCTACTTGCACAAAATGTTGGTTCAGGCCAATGAGGATGGAGCTCTCCCTTCTACTTTGGACGAAGCGTTCATTACAGTTATACATAAGAAGGGTAAAGATCCAGAAGAGGTAGGGTCATACAGACCAATATCTCTCCTTAATACAGACCAAAAGATTTTAGCAAAAACTCTGGCTAACAGGCTTAGCACTTTAATTGGCAAATTGGTCCATTCGGATCAGACCGGCTTTATCCCTAACAGAAACTCATTCTTCAATCTCAGGCGCCTCTTCAATATTATGTATTCTCAGAGGTTACCCAATGTGGACCTTGCCGTCATATCTCTTGACGCCGAAAAGGCCTTTGACCAAGTTGAGTGGCCCTGTCTATTCAAGGTCCTACAGAAATGTAATATTGGAGATGGGTTCATTAATTGGATCCAGCTTTTATATAGGAACCCCTGTGCCAGAATACTCACTAACCAATCATTGTCGCCCCGATTTAACCTTAACAGGGGGACAAGGCAGGGTTGTGCGCTGTCGCCTATGCTCTTCGCCCTAATTATCGAACCGCTCGCTCAGACAATTAGATCTCATGCAGCAATACACGGCTATAATACTAAAGATACTCTAAATAAGATCTCCCTATACGCAGATGACATCCTCCTCTATGTAACAGAACCCCAGGCTAGTATCCCAGCTATTCTTGATGTGATCAATTTGTTTGGTACCTTCTCAGGATACAGAATAAATTAGAACAAGACTGAATTAATGCCCATACGGTCGCAAAACACCTCCTGGCTAGAACATCTCCCATTTAAGTTATCTTCAGAAAAATTTACCTACCTAGGAATTGTAGTTACCAAACAATACTCCTTACTATTTAAAGAGAATTTCCCCTCTCTGATACAAAAACTCAAAGCAAACATACTATTTTGGAGAACTCTCCCAATTTCTCTGCTCGGAAGAATTAATGCCATTAAAATGGTCTTCTTCCCACAACTGCTCTACCTATATCAGAACATCCCAGTATTCATACCTAAATCCTTTCATAAACAACTGGACTCAATTATCAATCCTTTCATCTGGGATTATAAAACACACAGGATAGGTAAAAAACACCTCTGTAAATCCAAGATGGAAGGAGGATTGTCTCTCCCAAATGTTATATTTTACTACTGGGCCGCTAACCCAGCTGGCTTAGTATGGAGCGTGAGGAGTGTCACCCCTTCTCTATTGGCGCTGTGATTTTGTCGCCTGTCAATCTGGAGATGTCACTTTATTGTAACAATCCTATTATACATAGCACAGTCCGAATCTGGAAGCAAATTAAAGTCCACTTTGAGCTTAGACCAATGTCATTCATGCTCCCTGTCGCCAGGAATCCCTCCTTTGCCCCTTCTAACCTTGATAACACCTTTGAGCGATGGGGAGAGTTGGGGATATGTACCATAGGGGATTTATACATAGAAGGGACCTTTGCTTCCTTTGAGTTGCTGAGGGAAACAAATTTTTTCAGATACCTACAAATTAGAGACTACGTTAGAAAACACCTCCCAACATTTGGGAATGCTAAACCTTCCATGTTTGACGGATGCATAAAAATATGCCCCACCTCAGATAAACCGATATTGCTTTTCAATCTGTTAGCACACCTTCTACAGATGCCATCAAGGCTAAATGGGAAGAAGAACTAGGGACTGACATCTCGGTGGCAGACTGGGAAGAGAGCTTGGAGTATATCCACACATGCTCCATTAATTCCAGACATCGTCTCATACAATTCAAGGTATTACACAGATTACACTATTCCAAAACTAAACTGCATAGGATATTTCCTGATACATCCCCTACATGTGATAAATGTCAGGCTGCGCAGGGTACACTACTCCACTGCTTTTCCCTATGCTCTAGCTTGCATGGTTATTGGTGTGGAATTTTTGGGATCCTCTCTGAAGTTTTGGAGACTTCAATAGATCCAGACCCGCTTCTGATAATCCTAGGAGTATCTGAGTCCCTAAACGGATTAACCAACCCCCCAAAACAACTAATCTCGTACGGTCTCATCTCGGCAAAAAAACGAATCTTGTTGTTTTGGAAAAGGAGGGAAGCGCCCTCTACCAAATTATGGCTCAGTGAATTGGCAAACACTGTACACTTAGAAAGAATTAGATATATTCTGAACAATAAATTATCAACATTTGATCAAATCTGGCAGCCTTTCCTCTCCTACTTGGACGAGTCGGAGCTGTGAATTTGTACTTATTAACGCACTCTCAATTGTAATATTTTAATCTACCTTTGGGCAGCATGCCACCCGAGCAGTTGGGGGGGGGGGGGGGGGAATAAGGGGGGGGGGGGGGGGGGGGGGGGGGGGGGGGGGGGGGGGGAATAAGGGGGGGGGGGGGGGGGGGTAGGGGGGACATCTTCCCTCTTTCTTTCTACGTGTCCTTGTTTTGTATGTTGTGTTTTGTATTATTTGTTTTGCACCCAGAACTCTGGGTCTTGTTGTTCCTGTATACTCTTTTATGTTTAGATAAGAATTGTATACCTGTCTTGTATACCTATACACCATTCTTGTGTGTGTTTAATAAAAAATATTTGAAACAAAAAAAAGAACACCCCCTAGTCACACCGTGACCTACAACACCATAGAGAACCCAGCGGGCTCTATATGGTCAGGGCGTGACAGTAACATGGTATTGGAAATTACTTTATAAAAACATTTCCTGTATATAGTATGCTTACTTACTTACTTTATTGTGTCTTTCCTATTCTTATTTCTCGTGTTGCAGTAAAGAGCCAACCTGGATACCTGGATACTAAAGAAATCCTGAGGGAAATTGATGAGTACCAACAGCTTTACGCTATGGAGGAACAACATACTCTATCATGGAAAGATCCCACTACCTCACAAAAGAACTTTAACCCGACAAAAAAAATAGAAAAACAGATTAATCTACAGACACAGACAATTTACTTACTGTTGAAGTAGAGGCTAGTGCTCTGGCTGTAACACTGGAAAAGTTGTGTGAGGAGGTAGTAGGGCTGAGGGAGAGTTTTGAGTTTAGCCAGAGAGAATTTCTCACACTCCAAGGAGAAAACAAGGCACTCACAGCCAAGGTAAAAATCCACGATTCCAACATGGATTGTCTACTCAGGGAAAACAGGGTGATGAAGGAGTCACTACTAGACATACAAAGTCGTAGCATGCGTGAAAATGTTTTTTTTTTCTGGGATTCCTGAGGATGCATCCACTAATCCAGAGAATCAGAGAATTCATGCAATCCGCCTTGAAACTTCCTATAGAGACTGTTAACAAGGTGGCTTTCCACCGAGTACACAGACTTGGAGCGGCAAGACCAAGGGTCTCCCGACTGATCATTGCAAAATTTGAACACTACCAACAAAAGGAGCTGATCAAAATCAGGGGAAGGGAGCTTAAGGGGACCAAATTCGGGCTCAATGACCAATTTCCAAGGGAGATAAACAAACGTTGTAAGAGACTGTATCCGGGTACAAAGGCAACAAAGGGAGAAGGGTAAGCGTGCCTTTCTCATTGTAGACAAACTCTTTATAGATGGACAGCTTTTCCGAGACAGCTCCATAACACCATGGCAGTACTAAATTCTACAGGGACTTCAGGTTATGAAAAAAAGAAAGTATGGGAACTGTAAAAATATCTGAACACTATGAAGTGGATATGAACAGACACGTACTCAATTACATGCTCGCTTACACATACAGACTTATACACACACCTGATATCTCTCTCTTCTCTCACTCTCACTTTTTTCTCTTCTCTTCTTTCCCTAATGTCGAGAACCATTTTATAATATAATATGTTTATTGTTTGTCTATATTTTTTATGTATTTGTCTACAAATTTATATATTTTTACAATAAGCAAGGGGAAGATATCAGAAGAGGGGCATTGGGGAATACATTTGTACTGTAGTGAAGCCGTCTCTAGAGTAATGCAAGGTCTCTTTCTTGATCATGTGAAACGTCAATTGCTGTGGAAATGCTGGGATGTGTTTTTCAATGATGTTAGGTAGCCTGGGTTTCAGTTTTTGGGTTGTGGGTGTTTGTCTTCCGTGTCTGGACTGTTTCGGTCATTTCACGTTTATTGTTTTGTATTTCGTAGTGTTCAGTTTATGTTTTAAAATAAACATTATGGACACTTACCACGCTGTGTTTTGGTCCTCCGATCCTTCTCGCTTCTCCTCCTCAGAAGAGGAGGACGAGGTACGTTACAATAAGACAGACAACCCACCTTGGACAATGTGACAAGTGGTCCCTCAACAAACAATCCTCATGCCTCATTGTTTGTTCTTGTTTCCCAATCAACAGTCTTGATCTTCCTCTTCTGCCATGGTGGATGAGCTACCTTTTCTTGTACATACAGGGTAATTTCTCTTTCCAACCAGAAAATGGCAGCTGCAGACACAAGTGTGGTCAGTGGGTTTCCAGTCCGCCCATTTTACTAGCTAGCTAAGTTGATTACTAAAATGCTAACATCTATATTAAAATACCAGAACCCACAGACCTGACTGTAGTAATGATAAAATAGACTGGGCGTTGGTCTATCTGCACATCTAAAATCCTGCTAGCACAGATTGGAATATGTTCCGAGATTCATCCGATGGCATTGAAGAGTATACCAGATCAGTAACTGGCTTCATCAATAAGTGCATCAATGACATCGTCTCCACAGTGACCGTACGTACATAAATGACTACCGACCCGTAGCACTCGCATCTGTAAACATGAAGTGCTTTGAAAGGCTGGTCATGGCTCACATCAACATTATCATCTCAGAAACTCTAGATCCACTCCATTTCGCAGACGGCCCCAACAGATCCACAGATGACGCAATCTCTATTGCACTCCACACTGCCATTTCCAACCTGGACAAAAGGAACACTTACAGTGCATTCTGAAAGTATTCAGACCCTTTCACTTTTTCCACATTTTGTTACGTTACAGCCTTATTCTATAATGGATTTTTTTTTAAATATACACACAATACCCCATAATGACAAAGCTACATCAGGTTTTGACATTTTGGCAAATTTAAAAAAAACAACAACTGAAATATAACATTTACATACAGTAAGTATTCAGACCCTTTACAGACCCTTTGGCAGAAATTACAGCATTGAGTCTTCTTGGGTATGACGCAACAAGCTTGGCACCCATGTATTTGGGGAGTTTCTCCCATTCTGCTCTGCAGATCCTCTCAAGCTCTGTCAGGTTGGATGGGGAGCGTCGCTGCACAGCTACAGGTCTCTCCAGAGATGTTCAATCGGGTTTAAGTCTGGGCTTTGGCTGGGCCTCTCAAGGACATTCTAAAACTTGTCCCAAGCCACTCCTGCGTTGTCTTTGCTGTGTGCTTAGGGTCATTGTCCTGTTGGAAGATTAACCTTAAGTCTGAGGTCCTGAGCGCTCTGGAGCAGGTTTTCATTAAGGATCTCTCTGTACTTTGCTCCGTTCATCTTTCCCTCGATCCTGACTAGTCTCTGAGTCCCTGCCTCTAAAAAACATCCCCACAGCATGATGCTGGCACCACCATGCTTCACCCTCGGGATGATGCCAGGTTTCCTCCAGACTTCACACTTGGCATTCAGGCCAAAGAGTTCAATCTTGGTTTCATCAGACCAGAGAATCTTATTTGTAATGGTCTGAGATTCCTTTAGGTGCATTTTGGCAAACTCCACGTGGGCTGTCGTGCATTTTACTGAGGAGTGGCTTCCATAAAGGCCTGATTGGTGGAATGCTGCAGAGATGGTTGTCCTTCTGGAAAGTTCTCCCATCTCAGAGGAACTCTGGAGTTTTATCAGAGCTTTGTCACCTCCCCGACCAAGGCCCTTCTCCCCCAATTGCTCAGTTTGGCCAGGTGGCCAGCTCTAGGAAGAGTCTTGATGGTTCCAAACTTCTCCCATTTAAAATGATGGAGGCCACTGTGTTCTTGGGGAACTTCAATGCTGCAGACATTTTTTGGTACACTTCCCCAGATCTGTGCCTCAACACAAACGTTTCTCGGATCTCTATGGAGAATTCCTCATGGCTTGGTTTTTGCTCTGACATGCACTGTCAAAAATAAGATTTGCAGACTTCTGAGGCTCAGAAATTTAATTTTGAGCTTGGTAATAGTTTGCAGTTGACGTGGACAGCACACCAATGGACATTCAAATGGAGCTGATAGAACTGCAATGTAACAGCACACTGAAGGTTTAGTAGGATTCAGTCGGGGCAGACCACTTTCCCACTTCCATCCCAGAAACGATGCCACGGCTCCGCCTACAGGCCGTATGCTGTGCATGTTTGGTAGCATACCTTTGTGAGCAGCTGTTCTCCGTGATGAAGATAAACAAAAAATCTCACAGATCACATCTCACTGATTAACACCGCACCATTCTGAGAGTTGCAGCAGCCAACCCAAAGATTGATAAACTTGCATCAAAGAAAATAATCCAGGTGTCTTACTCAAGCAGTAGTAAATAGGTAGCTTCAATAGGCCTACAAACCTCCTGGGGGACCCTTACATAGGTTGGACAATTATTTGTATCTATAATATAATATAATTTATGATTGTTTTATGTTTGAATATTACAACCTACCTACATGTTGTTATTTGAAGTTTTGAAACACAAGAGGCATTTTAAACAAATTAAATAAGTTACATTTTATGTCGTAGCAGAATAAATGTTTTTAAACAACCCCAAAATATATATATGCCATGTCTGGCCCGCAAATACATTTTTTTTTAAATATGACCCCTGCAGTGATTGAGTTTGACACCCTTGCATAACAATATCCGACCCCACACATGGAAATATACTGTAGCTCAAGGGTACAACATCTCAGCCCTCACTTCTCTAGAGTGAGAATCCATGTTTAATGTTTACCTCATGTTTTACTTTTTCAATCACACATCTTGACTGATTTTCCAGTTGAGGAGACATTAGGTAGGTTCCCTCAACAAACTTTTGCACATTTTCTGTGCAGGTAATCATATTTTTACAATGAACAATCCTATAATCTGAGCAGACCTGCACGTAAAATGTGTATTTGGAATGCACCCTAAAGGCTAAATGAACTGTTCGCCACCACTAACATCATGTATGAATGACACCACCTTTCGGGAGACAATGTTCACAGGAAGATGCTTACAATTTTTATAAAGACCTCCATTTTTCCAAAGGAGACAATTGTCTGTGAGGGGAGTAGTACTGTGAGGGGAGTACAACTGCATAGACACGGCTACAGCCATGTAGGTTAGATTGAATCCAGTCCTTAGTTTAATATCCCATCTCGAATACCTTGGGCATGCATGCAATGTCAGCATCGGTTCAAACTCCAGAGGTCTCTAGGGGACTGTATAAAAACTTATCTGACCATCTATCATATGCCTTGTCGACAAAGTGACATTTCTTAATGGGACCAAACACTAATAAAACACAGTTCTGCTTGCGCAACCTCCATACACCCTTTCCCAAGAGGATTGGGAAGAAAAACTCACAAAACAAGCAAGCAAAACCAAGTATGAGTAAGTGGGGAAAGTAAGACCCCTCATTGAGAAAAGACAAGGAACGGAATGTCGATCCTTTCAGGAGAATATCACCTTTGCCTCTTAACCTCTCAGACCTTTGCGAGAGTACTATTAATAACAGGCTTTCAGTCTATTCTACTGAGGGGGTTGTTATAGTGTGTGACCCCCTTTTGGCACCTGTTGTTAGAATGGAGTATGCATGTGTGTGTGTGTATTCCCAATGGCCAACTGAGAAATAGCCCTGTCGAAAATCTGGCGCTATAAGGGCCAGGGGAGAGGACTAATATTCATGAACTTCATTCTGTGCGTCCATATGTGACCTGCATAGCCAAGAGAAAAATAAAGCTGTCCGTAATGCAGTTGGAAGAGACACACAAAGGAAGTGTTGTTGTTGATGGCATTGCTTCAAATACTCCCTGTTGCACCCTGCTCCCTCTAACAAATTAACACAGCATCGAAAAGACAAGCTCTCCCCTACTACATGGTTTTACCCTCCCCTGCACTAATAACAACCCAAAGAAGTCATACTCATGATTCCATATTTCCAGTTTAAAGGGATACAGAGACATAAACATGGTGTCCACGAGTTCATCTGATTCCAGGAAAGTAGATACAGGGTCTCATTGCCAAAATCCTGACCTATTCCGTTAACATACTGTATGAAAAAAAGAGGAAACAAGATTGTCAGCCATTGGACAACCTGCGCAACAGGGAAACAGTGAATGGAGCAGATTGTAGTTGAACAAAATGCTTGTTTGATTTTGTGACACTAGATTGCCTTGTTGCTTATTAACTTGAGGAACTGCACTTAAAGCAGCAAAATGTAACTTTTTGGGCGACCTGACCAAGTTCACATAAAAATGTGTGTTATAGATCTGTCACTCATTGAAAGCAAGTCTAAGAAGCGGTAGATCTGTTCTATGTGCACTATTTCTATGCTTCCTGCTCCTATGTTTCATTTTTGCCGTGTTTTACTTTCAGTTGTGAACAACAGCTTAAACAGATGAAAATACAATATTTTTTGTTATAGAAATTATATTTCACACCGGTTTAGATGGTACAATGATTCTCTACACTATACTTGACAGCAGCATACCACCCACTGCTGGCTTGTTTCTGATGCTAAGCAGGGTTGTCCCAGGATGGGAGACCAACTGGTGTTGGAGGGCCAGTAGGATGCACCCTTTCCTCTGGGCTAAATTCCCCTAGGCAGTGGTTCTCAAACTTTTTATAGTCCCGTATCCCTTCAAACATTCAACCTCCAGCTATGTACCCCCTCTAGCACCAGGGTCAGCGCACTCTCAAATGTTGTTTTTTGCCATCATTGTAAGCCTGCCACACACACAGTATACAATACATTTATTAAACATAAGAATGAGTGTAAGTTTCCGTCACAGCCCAGCTCATGGGAAGTGACAAAGAGCTCTTATTAGGACCAGGACACAAATAATAATATAATAATAATCAATCATTTTGCTCTTTATTAAACCATCTTGCATTTAAAACCTTATTTGTTACTTGAAAATTGTGAATAACTCACCACAGGTAATGAAAAGGGTGTGCTTGAAAGAATGGCATAACTCTGCAATGTTGGGTTGTATTGGAGAGAGTCTCAGTCATAAATTATTTTCCACACACGGTCTGTGCCTGTATTTAGTTTTCATGCTAGTGAGGGCCGAGAATCCACTCTCACATAGGTACGTGGTTGCAAAGGGCATCAGTGTCTTAACAGCACGATATGCCAAGGCAGTATACTCTGAGCGCAGCCCAATCCAGAAATCTGCCAGTGGCTTCTGATTAAATAAAATTTTCACAGAACCGCTTGTTGCAATTTCGATGAGGCTCTCTTGTTCAGATATCAGTAAGTGGACTGGAGGCAGGGCATGAAAGGGATAACGAATCCAATTGTTTGTCTCATCCATTTCGGGAAATTACCTGCGTAATTGCGCACCCAACTCACTCAGGTGCTTCACTATATCACATTTGACATTGTCCGTAAGCTTGACTTCATTTGCACACAAAAAAACATACAATAATGTAAAGACCTGTGTGTTGTCCTTGTTAATTCAGACAGAGAAGAGCTCCAACTTCTTAATCATAGCCTCAATTTTGTCCTGCACATCCTCTCCCCTGTAACTATTCCCCAGGTTGTTGCTGTACATGAGAACGTGTTCTGAGTCAAATGACCCCATAAAATAAGGGTTCATAAATAATAAATGAATAAAACTCGCTTGTTTGGTCATAAACTGACATTAGGCTAACTTTTAGAATTTTGGAAAACAGGAAATAGCTGAGCGATTTTTGCGTATTGCACCTTTAAATCACAGGGCAAAATTGGCAAGGAAATTGATAAGGTGTCTATCGCGGTTATCAACATACATCCTGTCCTCCAATGGCTTCCTGGAGTTTGGAATAGCTGATTTATTGATGGTAGTTGTACTTACCATTGAGGAAGAGATTGTTGCCAAATCCTGGTCTCTGCTTCTAAAGCATTCCAGCAGTCAAAGCCATAGGTCAAACCACATATCACCTCTAATTTATAGACTGTCATTACCACGTCAGTCATTACATCACAAAAACACTGCTGAACATATTCCGACATCATCTTGGAACAGCTGTCACATGGGGATTTCCTTTGCTATTGATCAAGACAACCTAGTCTCCTTCCAGGAAAGCCAGGGAAAAATATAATTCCAGTTCCAAGTCAATCCTAAATATTACTCAAGGTCCCTGACTGTGTCATTGTGGTGACTTCATGTGAATATCTTTGGCCTGTAGCATGCAGAATGAGGTTTACGACACCAACAGGGATTTCAACAGAGCCATGTGTTTTTTGTCCTCATTTGGAACTGAGAAGGCCCCAGGCTCTGCCTCAACTTTTGCTTTTCAAAAGCATTTTGAAAGAAGGCCTACACCCGCTCAGCAGCCGATTGTCCTTATTTTGCCCTTTTGTTACAGAATTTCCAAGAAATGTAGTTATGTTTTTAGAGGAACTATTTTGCCCGATTCTTTTATGGGAATTATCCCAACTGATTGACGGTGTATCATCATTGAGGTTGTGTCAGGTCCAAAATGATAAAGGGTTATCCATGTTTGAAGGTACATTGGTTTCTCCTTTAAAAGTTGCGGGCTTACACTGCGGGACTTAGAGGTATCCGGCTTCATTGCTCCAGACCACCGCAAGGGGGAGTTAGAGCACTCATTATGCATTTGGGTCCCAAGGTTTTCATATGACCAATCATATTGAGTGATTCCAATGACGAATTTGACGCAAGCCATCTGCCGTCGGTGACTTTCTTCAGCAAAGATGGCTGACAAAACATTACGGAAGAAAATGTAAGTTATAATATAACAAGTCAAATGTTTTTACAATTGACACAAATATGTTAATGCAGAGACTGTGCATATTTTTTTGTCATAAAGTTACTTTCCGAAAATCTCTATTTAGCAAGTTAGCTTGCTAATAACATTAGCCAACGTTATTACATGAGTATGAAATTGTAATTTGTGTTTGTTTTAGGGACTCCTGAGAAAACCAGCAAACCAGGCAGTTGTCTTGTGAAGCAGTGGATGTAAAGAATCTAGCTAGCTAAATTTAGCATTTTTGGCAATGTACAATTGTGTTAGCTTGCCTTGCCTACATTTGCTTTGCAGCTGAAGTAACATAGCTAGCTAACTATTTATTTGCTTATTGTATAATGGAGGATAAAAATAACTGTATGCCAATGGATATGTAGCTAGCTTCAGTATGTAGCCAATCTGTGCACGGACCCTAAAATGTTTGGTGTTACGTTACGCCTCTTGGAGGAGGGAACACAACACCCCGTGGAGTGAAAGAGGTATGTGATTCTAGGTGCAGGTAAGGATGACAGAGGCAGAGAATATTACCGTTAACTGGGAATTTATTTCCTTAAGGTAATGTAACGTGCTTCAACACCGTGCTTGCTGTTTGGGGTTTTAGGCTGGGTTTCTGTACAGCACTTTGAGATATCAGCTGATGTACGAAGGGCTACATAAATACATTTGATTTGATTTTGATTAATGTGGGGAAAAGGGGCTGGATGGTCCCCTCTCCTACCTTACCCACGACTTACCTAAACTTAACGCCACCTGAAGCACTAACCAAAATACAGGGGGTGGGCCGCCCAGGTCTTACCTAGTGTGCATAGACAGAGTACATACTAAGGGTATATGTATGCCCACAGGCCTCTTGCCTAAGCACTCCCAAGGTGCCTTCCCCTTCCCCCCTGGGAAGAACTGAAACAGTATAATACAAACTTAAAGTGCACAATTTCAATAATCAAAAACACAATTCTATTGGCACACACATACCTCAGAAGTAGTGGCTACGAAATACTTTACAACAACACTGTCTCTGAGCAACAACCAACACAGGACATCCAAGAAGCTCTCTCTTCCTGACAAAGGAACACTGTCTTTTCAAGCTGCAGAAGGAGTCGGTAATTGCAGACAGCTGTATCTCCTGACGAGAGGGCGGGATCAGAGCTCCAATCTGCAATGGGGCCGACCAATCAGCTACTTGGGGGAATCCAGGAAGCCATTTCCTGAAATATACACATACACAAACCCACAGCACAGAAACTGGGGAACTTAACATGTAGTATAAATATTAGTTCAGAACCTATGAAACTCAGCTATCATAGTTGTTGTATCGACTTCAAGTCTAAATGGCATTAATCTCTTGAAGCTAGGGGGCACTATTTTTATGTTTGGAAAAATAACGTTCCCAAAGTAAACGGCCTATTTCTCAGGACCAGATGCTAGAATATGCATATAATTGACTGATTAGGATAGAAAACACTCTAAAGTTTTCAAAACTGTCAAAATATTGTCTGTGAGTATAACAGAACTGATATTGCAGGCGAAACCCTGAGAAAAATCAAACCAGGAAGTGGCTTCTATTTTTCAAACTCCATGTTCCATAGCCTCCCTTTGCTCCATTTAAAGGGATATCAACCAGATTCCTTTTCCTATCGATTCCTCAAGGTGTCATCAGTCTTCAGACATAGTTTCAGGCGTTTATTTTGAAAGATGAGCCAGAAAGATAGCATCGCGTCAGGTGGTCACATGAGTTTTGCTCGCGCAACAGAGTTTGGAAGGCTATTGTTTTTCCCTCTCCTACTGATAAAAACATTTGCGGTTGATATATTATCGATTATATATTTTAAAAACAACCTGAGGATTGATTATAAAAAAACGTTTGACATGTTTCTGTGGACATTACGAATATTATTTGGAATTTTCGTCTGCGTTGTCGTGACTGCTCTTTCCTGTGGATTTCTGAACATAACGCGCCAAACAAACTGAGGTATTTTGGATATAAAAATAATCTTTATGGAACAAAAGGAACATTTGTTGTGTAACTGGGAGTCTCGTGAGTGAAAACATCTGAAGATCATCAAAGGTAAACTATTAATTTGATTGCTTTTCTGATTTTCGTGACCAAGCTACCTGATGCTAAGTGTACTTAATGTTTTGTCATGCGATCGATAAACTTATACAAACGCTTGTATTGCTTTCGCTGTAAAGCATAATTTTAAAATCTGAGACTACAGGTGGATTAACAAAAGGCTGAACTGTGTTTTGCAATATTGCACTTGTGATTTCATGAATATAAATATTTTAGGTAATATTATTTGACTGTGGCGCTATGCTATTCAGCGGTTGCTGATGGCAATTAAGGGATGGGTAGCGTCAAGAAGTTTTTAATGAAGCCTATGGATTGAGTACAATATAATAACTTTATTGTGCCATGCATGCAAGTCCTATAAAACATTTTTATTTTTATATATTTTTTTAATATAACCTTTATTTAACCAGGTAGGCCAGATGAGAACAAGTTCTCATTTACAACTGCGACCTGGCCAAGATAAAGCAAATCAGTGGGACACAAACAACAACACAGAGTTACACATGGAATAAACAAACATACAGTCAATAACACAATAGAAAAGTCTATATACAGTGTGTGCAAATGAGATAAGATAAGGGAGGTAAGGCAATAAATAGGCCATAGTGGCAAAATAATGACAATTTAGCAATTAAAGACTGGAGTGATAGATGTGCAGAAGATGAATGTGCAAGTAGAGATACTAGGGTTCAAAGGAGAGAGAAAAAAATAACAGTATGGGGATGAGGTAGTTGGTTGGGCTATTTACAGATGGGCTATGTACAGGTGCAGTGATCTGTGAGATGCTCTGACAGCTAGTGCTTAAAGTTAGAGAGGGGGATATGAGTTTCCAGCTTCAGTGATTTTTGCAATTCATTCCAGTCATTGGCAGCAGAGAACTGGAAGGAAAGGCGGCCAAAGGAGGAATTGACTTTGGGGGTGACCAGTGAAATATACCTGCTGGAGCACGAGCTACGGATGGGTGCTGCTATGGTGACCAGTGAGCTGAGATAAGCCGGGGCTTTACCTAGCAAAGACTTATAGATGACCTGGAGCCAGTGGGTTTAGCGACGAATATGAAGTGAGAGCCAACCAACGAGAGCATACAGGTCGCAGTCGTAGGTAGTTTATGGGGCTTTGGTGACAAAACAGATGGCACTGTGATAGACTGCATCCAATTTGTTGAGTAGAGTGTTGGAGGATATTTTGTAAATGACATCGCCCAAGTCAAGGATCAGCAGGATAGTCAGTTTTACGAGGTTATGGTTGGCAGCATGAGTGAAGGATGCTTTGTTGCAAAATAGGTAGCCGATTCTAGATTTAATTTTGGATTGGAGATGCTTAATGTGAGTCTGGATGGAGAGTTTACAATCTAACGAGAGACCTAGGTATTTGTCAGAACCGTCCAGAGTAGTAATGCTGGATGGGCGGGCAGGTGCAGGTAGCGATCAGTTGAAAAGCATGCATTTTGTTTGCATTTAAGAGCAGTTGGAGGCCACGGAAGGAGAGTTGTACGTTATTGAAGCTCGTCTGGAGGTTAGTTAACACAGTGTCCAAAGAAGGGCCAGAAGTATACAGAATGGTGTCGTCTGCGTAGAGGTGGATCAGAGAATCATCAGCAGCAAGAGTGACATCATTGATGTATACAGAGAAGAGAGTCGGCCTGAGAATTGTTCCCTGTGGCACCCCCATAAAGACTGCCAGAGGTCCGGACAACAGGCCCTCCGATTTGACACACTGAACTCTATCAGAGAAGTAGTTGGTGAACCAGGCGAGGCAATCATTTGAGAAAACAAGGCTGTTGAGTCTGCCAATAAGAATGTGGTGAGTCGAAAGCCTTGGCCAGGTAGATGAAGACAGCTGCACAGTATTGTCTCTTATCGATGGAGGTTATGATATCGTTTAGGACCTTGAGCGTGGCTGAGGTGCACCCATGACCAGCTCGGAAACTAGATTGCATAGTGGAGAAGGTACGGTGGGATTCGAAATAGTCGGTGATCTGTTTGTTAACTTGGCTTTCGAAGACCTTAGAAAGGCAGGGTAGGATAGATATAGGTCTGTAACAGTTTGAGTCTAGAGTGTCTCCCCCTTTGAAGAGGGGGATGACTGTGGCAACTTCAATCTTTGGGGATCCCAAACGATACGAAAGAGAGGTTGAACAGGCTAGTAATAGGGATTGCAACAATTGCGGCAGATAATTTTAGAAAGAGAGGGTCCAGATTGTCTAGCCCGGCTGATTTATAGGGGTCCAGATTTTGCAGCACTTTCAGAACATTGTCTATCGACTGATACATGTACTGTAGTTATTACCACGCATGAGATCCCCCACATTGTAGCCTGTACATTGAATATATTCACTGATCATGTACTCTTCCTTGGCAAATTTTTCAGTCATATCCAATACCAGGTGTATCAAACTCCATTCTTTGACTGATGCTGTGTCTGCATGTATGTATTACAAGTATACCCTTCAACAGTGTTTACCACTCCTGCTCCTGGGACATCAATGATTACACATTGTAACTATGCAATAGACTAGAAACAAGATTTAAGTCAAGGCTGATTTGTAATTCATATATACAGAAAAAACAGTACACTACACTTCCTATTTATATCTAACTCCCTTCATCCGCATTAATCTGAGGACACAGGATAGGTGTAGAATTTCAATGAGATACTTAATTTCAACCAGTGGAGAATGTGAAACGCTTTATTGAAAGTTCATTATCCAGGTGTTATAAATACATAATACATGCATTATCAATATTATAATTGTAATATTGTATTATAAATGCAAGTTCAATATGTACTTCAATGCACGTATGGTATGCATTATAAAAAAAAGCGGAACAAAGAGGAGGTGGGGAGAGAGGTGTAGAAGACAGAAAAGGAAAGAGTTAAAACAGAGGAGCAGGGAAGACAGCATATGATTCATGAATTATAATATTCTCTCAGTTCATTACAATTACATAGTGTCTCTAGCAGTGTCTCCTAACCAGCCTTGGGCTCCCAGTCGGCCCGAAGGTTATCTTAAGAGCGGGTGAGGTGGCGATGACGGGACTGGCTTCCTCTCTCACATCAAAACATACCTGCCGACGAGAGACAGATGGATAGAGAGAGCGCATGATTAAGCTTTGCTTTTTTTATTCTAACACAGTCAGTCATCATAATTATCAGGAGGTGAAATGCAAAACTGACCTTGGATTATTAACTCTGGGACTACTACATCTCTATCTGTATTTCAATGTTAAGCATCTGTTAATAATACTTCCTGTTGACCCGAGAAAGTGACCTCTCACCTATGATCATGCTGTGCCCTCTGTGTCAGCCAGTTCAGATGCATGAGGGGTTCACCAACACAGCTGATATAACTGTGTGTGTGTAATCTCACCTGGTGTCGACACTAAGTGGCTACAGAGTACTTTATGCTGAAAAACAGACACATGAGGACAAACAATAGGAGATAATGTCATTATTAGACTTTTACATTACCACATAACAAATGAATACATAAATACCACTTGAAGCTGGTGGTGAGGTGTCCGGTTCGCCTCCGTACTTAAAAAGGTTATTATTCCAACTCTCTGTGAAATGCTGCAGATCTGCCCGGTACGAGGTAGGATCATATATCCCACACAGAAGAGGTGGATAGAATTCGACAGGTCAAGGTAGCCTTCTTCCTCCAAACTGTGCAGCAAATTGTAGTACTGACATGTCACAGCACTCCAAACATCTATCCATAAGCGTTTCACTCTAACAGAGAGAAAGAAAAGGTTTTGTGGCGGACACACACACACACACACACACCTAATCTCTGTGGTCCTGTGGTCTTCCTCCATGAATAGTGAACACTGAGGTTGGTCTGAGGTTATAGAAATACAAGTTGTGTGTGCCTCTGTGAGTGGTTACTGACTACATGTGACACAGACACCTATCCGAGTGTACCTGAAACATTTAAATATAGAGTGCTGTGTGTCTCACCTCTTGTTTATTGGTTATTGAAATCATGACTTGGCAGCAACAGGGGCTTGATAGTCCAGTGAAACTGGCTGAGTGTTTATGTGGTGTAAATCGGAAAATTAGCAGTTTTTTTTAAATGAATGCATGTGAGACTAGTTCGATGTACAACAAGACAGGCAGAGCGGAAGAGAGAAAAAGAACACAGAACAGTTAAGTTACCTTTGGTTATGGACACTTTTTCCAGCAATAAAGCTTCCACGGCCTGTTCCTCGGACAGTGAAAGTAAATCTGGCAATACCTACATTTTCGACCCCTTGGAACAGCTCGCACTCTTAAAGTAAAGAAAATTGCTTATTTTTTGTGATATGAATAAAATAACTGAGATATGACCGTTCAATCTAAAGCAATATATGTCATTTTCAGAATATGTCAGTACAGCACCAGACTGGTATTATGGTTGTTCATTAGGTGATGGGAAATATGCTAAATGCATACAAAACAATATACTTACCTTCCTTGAAAATCCATCTATACCGCCAAAGATGACAATGTTGTAGCTTGAAAAAAACATTGGAATTAAAAGAGAAATGTTTAACCTATTTCATTATATGTATTACCACATTTATGTATTTATGTATTACCATACATCATTTCAAATTAGTCTACGAATAAGTAATGATACCTGCACCATCTACATGCTGCAATGACTCCCTAACTTTTTGCCATTGTACATTGCTTGGAGACTTCCTTTGACCATTCTAAAGCCTGCATGGGGCATCCTTGCCGTAATGGCCCTGACTTTCTGGTCTAACTCTTCATCTGACATATCAGAATAGCATTCCCTGACAGACATATTGTGTTCTTTCATCCTGTAAAAAAAGCTAACTGTTACACTGTCATGAAATATGATTATATATCGACTATGAAACAAATAGGACATGGCCTGCTTATGAGTTGCCATGAAAGAAAGTTAGATGAATTCAACTGAAAATGGCGAGAACAGGCGTTCGTAGCAAAATGTTTTTGGTTAGCCTGAGAATAATAATTGCATGATTTATCATTCTATGGTATGTATGTATCGACATAATATAATAGAATGTTATGAACCGACACTGAATTGTATGAGCTAACTACTAGCTATGTAGAAGTTGGACAGAAGAATGCCCAGTGCTGCTTACCTGAGATGCCGTCATCACACAGTCCTTCGTAGGTGTCCGCTATGACTTCCATTGTGTTGGAAAAAAAGTCTGAACACTCATAAAATGGCCAAAATGGAGGGTGGTTGATAGCGAAACAAAGTTTTGTTTGCAAATATATTTTTTGTTCTCAAAATATTTTTGGTGGAATAAAATGCATTAAGCTTTGCGCTCTAATACAAAAATATTAGATTGCAAAAGACTTTGAAACCTCGTTTTTGCTTTCAGAACAATTCTTGTTGATTGAAAAAAGGTTTTGCTCTTGACAAAAAGACACAAATGTACCTCCATAGCATATAGCAATTTGCCTGTGAATAACCAGACCTTAATACAAACTTGCTATGCAGAATTCTTGACGCACAACTGAAGATGCTGCCATATCCTGCATGCACGCCCACAAGTGAGCCACTCAGGCAGAGAATAACACGTGGAAGAGGGTGAGGAACGAGATGGGAGTAACAACAATTTGTTGCAAGTTGGGGAGGGGGGCTAATAGCTGAACATTAGACTATTCAACCTTTACTGAAGAATAGTCTAATAGCCGAGCTAGGTGTGAACCCCCCCCCCTCCCCCTATCACAGACCAGAGCATCGATTATGCTTTTGGGTCCCAATGCACTACTGTGTATCGAACTGACAATGAATGGGCAATATCAACCAAATAATAAACTGATAATTGTGCATGACTTCAAATGAAACAAGCAGGGAGAAGGTTTCGAACCCTCAACCTTCTGGCCCGAAGTCCAGCACGCTATCGACTGCACCAAAGCATGCTCAAGCCTCAGAGTCGACAGAGTGCGCCTCGCAGTAGCTTGCTACTCAATGTAATAAAGTAATGACTTTTCAAATAAGTTACCTTATACGTTATGTTGGCTGACAATTTGTTAGCTACGCTGTCCTTACAAATCACATAGCATATCATTACAGCAGCATGTTGTATGTTAGCTATCTACCTAATGTTAGTAGTTATACATCAAACTTGCCACTATATTAACTATAGGCTAACTACCCAACGTTTATTGACTTGATTATTCTCGTCATTCTTAGCTTAGATAAATGGTGTAGTCGTTGTTCGTTCTCAATGGACATTCGGGTGCTTTCGCAAATTCACTCTGGCTATTTACTCCGATTCAGAGCACTCTCATCTGAGTGTACCGGAGCGCAGAATAATGAATTTATGAGCGCTCAACACCCATTGAATATGGCCGGTGTCAGTAAACATCGGCAAAAAGTGCAATTAAATTGTTTCCAACAGCACAGTTACAGTCACCAACGCTCTGGATAACACAAAAATGGCCTAACCAGCTCTGCTAGGGGGAGTAAAATGGTCAGAGTGGTCTCATTTGTGTCTCGAGGTAGCTAGCAAGCTAGCCAATGTTAGCATGGGTGCTTGACTGCCATTGTAAGGCCAGAACGCTCAAATCAACTCTACTCCTCGGCACGAATGTCCAGTGTGCGCTCCGAGAGCAAAACGGTCTGAATTTACAAACTGACAACTGAATTTATGAGCGCAGGCAATCCAAATTGAATTTAACTAGGCAAGTCAGTTAAGAACAAATTCTTATCTACAAGGACAGCCTACTCCTTCCTCCCCGTCGGGAAATTGAACCCCGGTCTCCCATGTGCCATGCCCGCACGACACAGGGATTCTTTAGCTAAATAGCGCAGTACTGTACTGCCGACCGTCACGCTGTACAGCGCCATATTTTCCATTCCATCCTAACAGAAACCCAGAGGGTTTTTTGTTTTTCTTGGAATAGAAACACCATAATATTAATCAAATGAATTAAGCAAGTACCAGTCAAAAGTTTGGACACACCTACTCATTCTGTAAGGTTCTGTATTTACTTTCTTAGTCAACCTTGTGTTCTGTTTCATTGTGTTCTTGAATGTAGCCCTGTTTCTGTGTTCTTGAACATAGCCCTGTCTTTCATTTTTGTTAATTGTTTTCACCTGTGTTAGTTACTTGTGTTAGTTACTGTGTTGTTTTGACTCTACTAAGCCTTTTCCTAGCTCGTTTGTGAGACCCAGTTATAGTCTTCAGTCCTAGTTTTGATTCACCTGCCTGTTTGCCTACCTGTGTATGACCATTGCCTGCGACCAGAATTCCTGCCTTCTGCGAAGGCAAAATAAACACCTGCCGAAACTACTACTACTACTAACTTTTCTCCCTCAGTATACATTCCAGGATTTTTTGTTATTTTTTAAATGTTCTACATTGTAGACTATGAAATAACATATGGAATCAGTAAAGAACAAATTCTTATTTACAAGGGCAGCCTACTCCTTCCTCCCCGCCAGGGAATTGAACCCAGGTCTCCCTCCGTGCCCGAATTCTGTAGTACAGGCATGGCCTACTCTCCCTTATGTAGGTAATTAGGCACTTTCCTATGTTTACTACAGTATGTATTGTAGACTATGTTTCATTGTCAGACTGCACATTAGCCTAATAAACAAATGCAGGTGGCTTATATCTTCTAAATACTTTATTATCCAAATGTAAAAGCATATACAGTACTGTATTTCTTCAGCATATTTATGCTTTCTTTAATAAACTAATGATAAATACTCTTTCAAAATGCATGTGTTGATTTAGTTATGGATCCATAACGAATTATTATGGGAAAAAATATCACTGATTTACAGAAATATTGTAACAAAGTTGTCTAATGAAGGCAAACCATTTAGAATCCTTCAATCTTCCTATGCTGTAGCCTACTTCCGACCGTCATGTACAGCGCCATATTTTCCATTCCATCCTAATGGAAACCCTGAGGGTTTCGTTTTGCTCAGAATAAAAACACCATAATATTAATCAAATTAAGCCAATTTTTAAAAAAATCAATCCCATATTCTATGTTATTACAAAAAATGTTTTAAATTCTCTGGTAATTCCAATATGGAAGACTATCAAACACTTCTCAAAGATGCCCTCTGGTGGTCAAACTAGCACTAGCTTGCATTAACAGAAAAAATGGCTGACAATTAGATAAAGTGCCACAGAATGCTGCAGCAGCCCGCAAGCTGTGCTGGAGTATGACGCAATTTTTAAATGAGCAACCACTGTAGGGCATTGGGATGTATAAAGTTGATGCTAATATAGCTTCAAAATCACTGCAAAAAACATGGAAAAGCATCTCAAGTGGAAAAGGCTTGTCTCTGTAGTTTAAGTGTTAGACCACTACCGCCACCATGTGTTGTAAAGTGTGATACACAGGTGCTTGACTACTTAGGGCAGGGTTTCCCAAACTCTGTCCCCGGGACTCCAAGGAGTTCACGTTTTTGTTTTTGCCCTAGCACTACACAGCTTATTCAAAAACCCAAACTTTTTGGGGTCCCGACGACCAAGTTTGGGAAACGTTGACTTAGGGGCATATGGAAAAGTAAACTGCCCTAAAAACAACACATGAAACCCATTTTAGACAGAATGGTAAGTATGCTGAAATATAGCTTTTCTTTCTTACTGCTCTTTGAACAACACCTCCACTGCTCTCACACTTAACTTTATTAAACTATACATCTTTCATCGGCATCAATACAAAAAGGGGTTCTATGCATTTCAGTTTCTAGACTTAAACAATAACAATACAAACAAGGGCAAAATACTGTAGATTAGACAATCATGTGTTAACAATTCAGAACATTCTGCAAAAATCTCTCGGTAGGTGTGAAACTCATCAGTATCTACCAACAAGTTGCGACATGGAAGCATGTGAGTAATAATCACATGGGGCTTGTGTTCCTTTTTTTCTCTCTCCTTTTTTAAGATGTCCTCCACACCATCTTGGTCCATTGCCATTTTGTGTGCAGCTGTGTCATGACAGCAGGAAACGAAAGGCCACCATTGGCTCATTCTGAATCTGATAGATCTCCCTGCTGGATACAGGCCTTCTCCCTCACCCCCTTCGCTATGCTTTCCTGCTGTAGTGGGTAAGGGTTAACAAAAAACACACAACCATGTTATTCACATTTTAGTAGAGATCAGGGCCCATATTCATAAAGTGTCTCAAATAGGTGTGCTGATCTAGGATCAGGTCCCACCTATCATTCATTATGATCTTAAAGGCAATAATTATCCTAGTTCAGCAATTCTACTCAGACGCTTTGTGAAAACAGGCCCGGTTCTGCTATCCTGGTAAAAAGGGAACTCTAGAGAAACTCTCGTAATTTACATGTATTTGGTGCACATTGACAAGCACATTTGAAGTGACATGCATATGGGCAAACTGTTATCAACTTCGGTGTCACTGAAACTAGGGCAGTCTGATGCACAGTGCTAAGTTAAGACTGTGACCTTCAGTATTACTTACTTAGCATTCCTATTTGGAACTTACGCTACACCAAGGAGCAGTGTTGCGCTTGGTTACTTGAAAAAGTAATATTAGTCGTTACATTTAACAAAAGTAAAGCGTTACTTTCCACACAAAGCAATATTGTAAAGTATTGCCTTTTTACTAATAATATGTGACCTGTTTCAGGAAGCGAGGCATATATCGCACTTCACAGGAGAGGCATTTGAACGCAAAATGCGTTTTTGGGCAGAAATGCCTTCTGGAACATGTGAACTTTCATGTGTCTTAATAACAAACTTGTATTACATCTGTAAATACAAATAATATTATTACTTTGCGTTACTTCATCTGTGGAGCTGCTTTTACTGTGCTAGACTACAAGTGCTACACTATACAGTGCCTTCAGAAAGTATTCATACCCTTTGACTTATTCCATATTGTTATTAAAGCCTGATTTCAAAATGTATTTAATACATTCTCATTGACATATTCATACCCCTTTGCTATGACACTCCAAATTGAGCTCAGGTGCATCCAATTTCCTTTGATCATCTTTGAGATGTCACTACAACTTCATTGGAGTCCCACCGGTCACCAACTGACCTAGATATTGTGTGTATGTACTGATATGTAGGCTGGGTGACTTATTACATTTATTTATTTCAGTCCTTGACTAATAATGTTCTGTACAATGTATTATGTCATGTTTCATCTGGACTCCAGGAAGAGTAGCTGATGCTTTTGTAGTGGCTTATGGTGGATTCTAATAAATACTAAATACAATTGGTTGGATATGATTTAGAAAGAAACACACCTGTCTATATTAGGGTTGTCACGGTACCAGTATTGCGATACAAGGAAGTCAGGAAGCAAAACATGAAGCAGACTCAATTTCTTAAGAAAAACAGTCCTAATCGGAAAAAAGCCGATATTGTCACCTAGTCTTATTTGTTTCCTTTGCAAGCTATAGCACACTATCTCACAAAAGTAGGTGTTAAAGGACCCTAGAGTTAAGTCTGCTTTGTGTTTTCTTTTTTTGCTACATCTGGTATCGTAGTATCGCAATACTGGTATCGCGACAACAGTAGTCTATATAAGGCCCCACAGTTGACAATGCATGTCAGAGCAGAAATTATACCATGAAGTCCAAGGAACTGTCCGTAGATCTCCGAAATATATACAAAGGTATATGGACACCCCTTTAAATTAGTGCATTTAGCTTTACTATTTAACATTTACTTAACTAGGCGAGTCAGTTAAGAACAAATTCTTATTATTTTTAATGACGGCCTAGGAACAGCGGGCTAACAGTCTTGTTCAGGGGCAGAACGACAGATTTGTACCTTGTCAGCTCGGGGATTCAAACTTGCAACCTTTCGGTTACTAGTCCAATGCTCTAACCACTAGGCTACGCTGCCGCCCCGTTGCTGACAGTTGTACAAAATCGAGTACACCGCCATGCAATCTCCATAGACAAACATCGGCAGTAGAATGGCCTTACTGAAGAGCTCAGTGACTTTCAGCATGGCACCGTCATAGGATGCCACATTTCATACAAGTCATTTCGTCAAATTTCTGCCCCGGTCAACTATAAGTGTTGTTATTGTGAAGTGGAAACGTCTACTCTGCCGTGAAGTGGTAGGCTACACAAGCTCATAGAACGGGACCACCGAGTGCTGTAGTGTGTAAAAATTGACTGCAACACTCACTACCGAGTTCCACTGGAAGCAACGTATCCACAAGAACTGTTCATCGGGAGCTTCATGAAGTGGGTTTCCATGGCCGAGCAGCCGCACACAAGCCTAAGATCACCATTCGCAATGCCAAGTGTCGCCTGGAGTGGTGTAAAGCTCGCCGCCATTGGACTCTGGAGCAGTGGAAACGCGTTCTCTGGAGTGATGAATCACACTTCTTCATCTGGCAGTCCGATGGACGAATCTGAGTTTGGCGGATTCCAGGAGAACGCTACCTACTCGAATGCATAGTGCCAACTGTAAAGTTTGGTGGAGAAGGAATAATGGTCTTGGGCTGTTTTTCATGGTTCAGGCTAGGCCCCTTAGTTCCAGTGAAGGGAAATCTTAATGCTACAGCATACAATTATATTCTAGATTATTCTGTGCTTCCAACTTTGTGGCAACAGTTTGTGGAACGCTCTTTCCCATTTGAGCATGAAAATGCCGAGATTGGTGTGTTAGAACTTGACTCTCCTGCACAGAGCCCTGACCTCAACCCCATCGAACACTTTTTATGAGAGAGTGGCCAGACAGAAGCCACTGAGAAAAAGGCATGATAGCATGCAAGTTTGCAAAAAGGCACAGGAAAGACAGGTCATAAAGCGAAAGATTCTGTGGTCTGATGAGACAAAAATGTTACTCTTTGGCTTGAGTGAAGCACTATGTCTGGAGAAAACCAGGCAAAGCTAATCACCCATCTAACACCATCCCTAACGTGAAGCATGGTGGTGGCAGCATCATGCTATGGGGATGCTATTTTGCGACAGGGACTGGGAGTCTGGATACTGGGAACGATGAATGGAGCCAAATACAGGTTGATGAGAATCTGCTTCAGAGTGCAAATGACAGACATACGTTCCAACAGGACAATGACCCCAAGCATACAACCAAAGCAACGCAGGAATGGCTTCAGAACAAGAATGTGAAAGTCCTTGAGTGGCCCAGCCAAAGCCCAGACTTGAATCCCATTGAAAATCTGTGGAAAAACTTGAAGATTGCTGTTCACCGCCACTCCCCATCTAACTTAACAGAGTTTGAGAAAATCTGCAAGGAAGAAAATCCCCAAATCCAGATGTGCAACGAAGACATACCCCAGATGACTCATAGCTGTAATCGCCGCCAAAGATGCTTCTACAAAGTATTGACACCGTATTGACTCATGTCTAAAAACATGTTTACATTTTGTCATTATGGGGTATTGTGTGTAGATCGGTGAGATTTAAAAAAATATATTTTGTCCATTTTGAGGGGGGGGGGGGGGGGGGGGGGGGCAGTGTGTGTGACAGTCTGTGTGTGGCACAGAGGGAGAAAGAGAAAGAGGCTGACATACATACAAATATACACACAAACATACCTTCTCCTCTGTGTCGGCGAACATGAGAATCACGTCTTCCACATCAAACTGCAGCGTCCCGTCTTCTGAAGCGTGACCCTCCAGCGCCACTCCCTGATATCAATCACAGCGCCACATAAACAACTTTGTTAGACACTCAGCAGAAATGCTAATAGTAACGTTGAATTAAAACTATAATATATTATAAAGAGAGTACCACTACTACAATAGAGAATCACCTTGATAAGGAAACCAGGTGGATTCTGGGAGTTTGAGTAATTTCCAGTCCTCTTTGTATCACCTACCTGCAGGGCCTGGGAAGCCCCTTCTCCCTCCTCCACCTTCGTCTCCACCTGGCTGGCCTCCGCAGGAGGGAAGGAGTGCCTCTCAGAGGGGGGGAAGGAGCAGCGTGGAGCAGGACGAGGTGGGAGCTTGGCTTTACCATTCTCTGGAGAAACAGGCGCACTATCCTGCTCAGTGTCATGTGGTCCGTCGCTCTCTGTGGACATTGGAAGAGCCTCCTGACTGATTGTGACTTCACACCCAGTCACCTCTGACCTTTGAACTTGCCCTTTTCCGACGGATTGGCTAGGGCCCTGCTCCTCTGAAGCCCCACCCTCTGGGACATCACTCAGACCCTCTGATGCGATGTCGCTTCCGACCCCGTTGTCGCTGTCACACGCCGACCGTCTGTTGGGCGTAGCAGCGCCGTTGGAGCTAAGCTCGTCTGAGAAGTCGGACGTTTCTGACGTGAGGACGCTGTGAGTGCCCTCATCTGCCTCTCCTGCAAGGGAAACGTGCTCCTCAGAGATGCTCTGGGTGTGGGTCTCGTGGCTGGACAGGACAGTCTCTTTGCTGTTTTCGGGGGCTGCGGATGCATGGAGGGATGTGTAGTCCGAGGGGAAGGCAGTGTTACAGGGGATGGGTGCTGAGATGAGCAGGGATTTCTTCTTCTTGGACTTGGTGCTAAGAGAGGAGATAGAGGGTGAGTCGATCTGGCTGGTGGCAGAACGTTGGGTCTGATATTCTCAGATAATTTCCCAAATTTCAGACTTATTGAGAGAAAGTCAAGAGTAAATATTTGTTTTCTCAATTGAAAATAAAATGAATGTTGACTTTTACTTGATTAGCAATATATACAGTATATCACATATGGACTATGAGAGGTTAAACCAATGTGATGCATTCTCATGGTCATCTAAAACAACTGACCTGTTGAGGCCCTTGATGATGAACGCTTTTCCTGAATGCTGAGTCTCCAGCTTCTTCATCACACTGTAAAGCTCATGGTTCAGCTGCAATCAACCGTGGTTATTCTATTAGTCAATTTCAGTTGACCTGCAGTACATTTCTTAATCTGAACAGTGAGATGCCATATGACATCACACAGAGTAACATCTATTATTTATATCAGTGATACAGACGTGTCAAAAAATACTTTAATAGCTTTATTCCTTTTGGGAGAATAAAATCCATATTTAGAGTGTAGGAAAAAAACAACCTCACCACGCTCATTTCCTTATAGAAGACATCCCTCAGGTTGGAAATGTTTTGAAAGACGGTCACGTAACAGCCAATCCGGCTTTAGACAAAAAGGGGAAATAGTCTGTTACACTGGAGCCACTTGGTGCAAATAAGTTCTGGCTGTTTGCGGATAGAAATATACTAGACACAAAGGATTCTTCATTCTACACTGAGTAGAAATATGAACTCAACATGCAACAATTTCAAAGATTTTACTACGTTACAGTTCATAAGGAAATCAGTCCATTTAAAATGATTGTATTAGGCCCTAATCTATGGATTTCAAATGACTGGGAATGTGACGCATTTCTTTTGAATAGAGTTGATTGTGGCCTGTGGAATGTTGTCCCGCTCCTCTTCAATGGCTGTGCGAAGTTGCTGGATATTGGTGGCAACTGGAACAAGCTGCTGTACACGTTGATCCATAGCATCTCAAACTGCTCAATGGGTGTCATGTCTGGGGAGTATGCAGGCCAATGAAGAAGATGGACATTTTCAGCATCCAGGAATTGTGTACAGATCCATGTGACATGGGGCTGTACATTATCATGCTGAAACAGGTGATGGCGGCGGATGAATGGCACGACAATGAGCCTCAGGATCTCGTAACGGTATCTCTGTGCATTCAAATTGCCATAGATAAAATGCAATTGTGTTCGTTGTCCGTAGCTTATGCCTGCCCATACCATAACCCCACCGCCACCATGGGAAACTCTGTTCACAACATTGACATCAGCAAACCGCTCGTCAGCAAGCCGCTGTCCGGTACAGTTGAAACCGGGATTAATCCGTAAAGAGCACACTTCTCCAGCGTGAAAGTGGCCATCGAAGGTGAACATTTGCCCACTGAAGTCAATTTCGAAACCGAACTGCAATCAGGTCAAGATGAGCTTCCCTGAGACTGTTTCTGATAGTTTGTGCAGGAATTTTTCGGTTTGGCAAACCCAAAGTTTCATCAGCTGTCCGGGTGCAATTCTCAGATGATCACGGAGGTGAAGAAACCGAATGTGGAGGTCTTGGGCATGCGTGGTTACACGTGGTCTGCAGTTGTGAGGCCGGTTAGACGTACTGACAAATTCTCTAAAATTATGTTGGAGGCGGCTTATGGTAGAGAAATTGACATTCAATTCTCTGGTAACAGCTCTGGTGGACATTCCTGCAGTCCGCATGCCAATTCCACCCTCCCTTAACTTGAGACATTGTGAGATTGTGTTGTGTGACAAAACAGAACATTTTAGAGTGTCCATTTATTATCCCCAGCACACCTGTGTAATAATCATGCTGTATAATCAGCTTCTTGATATGCCACACCTGTCAGGTGGATGGAATATCTTGGCAAAGGACAAATGCTCACTAACAGGGATGTAAACAAATGTGTGCATAATTTGAGAGAAATAAGCTTTTTGTACATATGGAACATTTCTGGGATATTTTATTTCAGCTCATGTAACATGGGACCAAGACTTTACATGTTGTGTTGATATTTTTGTTCAGTATACATGTTAGTTAAATTCTACCATGTCTGCTCTACACATTCTGAACACTCCATCCCATTAAATAGGCCCCTGCATACGCAACCATTCTCAGGCCCAGTCTTTTGGAAACACTACTAGTTTACAGTAAAAACACATTTTGTAACAGAAAATGAACATTCTGTATTTCATAAGTACAGTAGTTGACCCATTTCAGTAAAAAAAAAAAAAATCATGCATAATGAACATGACCCTGATGTGCTGTGGTCCATTAACTTTACCTTTGATAGAGAACAGGAAGCTCCTCCCTCATCTCTTTGTTGATTTCCTCAAACACACTCTGGGCTATGTTGAACTCCTCCTCTGCCTGGTTAGAGAGAAATGGCATTCAAATGCCTTCAGTACCTTTATCCAAATATGTTGACAAAAAAAATATAAAATGTCCATTTAATTTTCAACACACCTTTGTGATTTTGGCATCGTCTTTCTTCTTGGCATTCTGCAGCGCCTCCAAGTGGTGACGTGAGGAATCGTAGTCTACTAGCTTCCGACCGCGTTTGGCCAATCGTTCCTAAGAGGCACGGGGAGAAGTGATATTTCTAAACCATAATCCCCATGAGTCAAGTGACACTATAAGTCTCTTGATTGTAAGACAAAGCAGCAATGTAAACACATGGGGAGACAAAAGTTTTGATGTGAACCAGATATATTGCACCAAAAACAGTTGATATAAGTACATCAGAAGCTACCTTGACTTCATGAAACTGGCCAGTGTAATTCTCCATGGTGCGGACTATTTGGTCTGTTAGTTTCTCTTCGTAATCATTCCACAGCAAGTCCTCACTCTGTTATAATGGGAAGAAAATGTTTTTTTGTTGTTGTTGTTTTTAACCTTCAGCCTGCTTTCGCATTTCCAAAATATTCACAGAAAGAACTGCTTCTGCCTCTCCTGAAACATTTTTTCATAATATATTCATAATATACTGCCCAACACTAAGAGAATGTACAGTATAAGACCATTTTAAAACATTTAAATCAACACTATTCTATATGAGCACCAATATGGTTTTCGTAAAAACTACAACACAGATATTGCTCTTTTGCAACTTGTGGATAAAATCTTTACAGCCCTTAACAACAATATGCTCTTTGCATCTTTTCAGATTTATCCAAAGCGTTTGACATGGTGGATAATGAAATATTACTTTCTAAATTGTATTATTAAATTTTTTTTCACAATAATACATATAATTAGTTATATAGCTACGTTTATTATGAAGAAGCACAATTTGTTCATGCAAATGGCAGTGCATCTACCAGGGCCAAGATATCCTGTGGTGTGCCACAGGGTTCGATAATCGGACCTTTGTTATTCCTAATCTACAGTACATTCATGAACTTGCTGCTGTGTCTTCTACCATACTTCCCATTCTCTTTGCTGATGATTCCAATTTTGATTCACTGATTAATGAAGCCAACTCAGGTATGGCAATATTTCCTGAATGGTTCCAGACAAACAAATTATCTTTAAATGTAAAAAAAATCCAACTTTATTGTATTCACTAGTAAGAATAAGAAATACTGTAAAAAAAAAGGAACCAGAATATCAATTAGGGGAAATGAAATGGAACAAGTCACATCCACTAGATTCCTTTTGAGTTCTAATTGATGAAAAGTTATCCTGTAAAGATCACATTCAATTTGTCCGCAGCAAAGTGAAGAAATCGGTTGGTATCATCAGAAAAATTAGTGGTTTGGTTCATCAGGCTTGCTTCCTAACTCTACACTATAGCTTAATTTACCCATATCTCATTTACTGTAATATTGTCTGGGCCAGTACATATGCTTCCTACCTACACAAATTATTAATAATACAAAACACATTTGCAAGTCTAGCCACATCCTCTAATTACCTGGCTCCATCTGCACCTTTGTTTAAGAAACTAAATATCTTGTCTATTTAGAACATTAATGTATGTCAGTTATGCACTACAAATACTCATACCTCCCAGTTTACCTAAACCCTTCAATGGATTCTATAACACAAGACACTGAGATTACCTTCACCCTCCCCACTGCCACACATCACATACTTAATTCTCTATCAGATACAGAGGTATCATACTCTGGAATTCTTATCTTCACATTGCCAAAACCTCATCATCCCTCAATATCTTCAAACGAAGACAGGGGGTCAGCTTGATGACCCAAACTAGTCAATAATCCCTTCCGTGTAGACTCAAACATGTTTTTTCTTGTTTACTGAGTATATCATGTACAATTATAATGAATTTGCTTTGTTTAACTTATATTTGTGGTGTGGTTTTCATATACAGCGCATTCGGAAAATATTCAGACCCCTTCACTTTTTCTACATTTTGTTACTTTACAACCTTATTCCAAAATGGATTAAAGAAAACATGTTCTTCATCAATCTACACACAATAACCGATAATGACAAATCGAAAACAGGTTTTTAGAAATATTTGTACATTTACATATAAAAAAAAATTGAAAACGTATTTAACATAAGTATTCCGACCTTTTGCTATGAGTTTCGAAATTGAGCTCAGGTGCATCCTGTTTTCATTGATCCTCCTTGAGACGTTTCTACAACTTGATTGGAGTCCACCTTTGGTAAATTCAATAGATTGGATTTGGAAAGGCACACACATCTAAATAAGGTCCCACAGGTGACAGTGCATGTCAGAGCAAAAACCAAGCCATGAGGTAGAAGGAATTGTCCATTGAGCTCCAGGACAGGATTGTGATGAGGCACAGATCTGGGGAAGGGTACCAAAAAATGTCTTCAGCATTGAAGGTTCCCAAGAACACAGTGGCCTCCATCGTTCTTAAATGGAAGAAGTTTGGAACCACCAAAACTCTTCTTAGAGCTGGCCGCTCAACCCACCTGAGCAATCGGGGGAGAAGGGCCTTGGTCAGGGAGGTGACCAAGAACCCGATTGTCACTCTGACAGAGCTCTAGAGTTCCTCTGTGGAGATGGGAGAACCTTCCAAAAGGACAACCTTCTCTGCAGCACTCTACCAATCAGGCCTTTATGTAGAGTGGCCAGATGGAAGCCACTCCTCAGTAAAAGGCACATGACAGTCTAAAGGATCCTAAAGGACTTTCAGACCATGAAACCAAGATTTAACTCTTTGGCCTGAATGCCAAGCATCAGTTCTGGAGGAAATCTGTCACCATTTTACGGTGAAGCATGGTGGTGGTAGCATCATGCTGTGGGGATGTTTTTCAGCGGCAGGGACTGGGAGACTAGTCAGGATTGAGGGAAAGATTAATGGAGCAAAGTACAGAGAGATCCTTGATGAAAACCTGCTCCAGAGTGCTCAGGACCTCACCTTCCAACAGAACAACGACCCTAAGCACACAGCCAAGACAATGCAGAAGTGACTTCAGGACAATTATCTGAATGTCCTTGAGTGGCCTAGCCAGAGCCCAGACTTGAAATCATGTCTGATCGATCTCTGTAGAGACCTGAAAATAGCTCTGCAGTGACGCACCCCATCCAACCTTACAGAGCTTGAGAGGATCTGCAGAGAAGAATGGGAGAAACTCCCCAAATACAGGTGTGCCAAGCTTTTAGCCTTATACCCAAGAAGACTCAAGGCTGTAATCGCTTCCAAAGGTGCTTCAACAAAGTACTGCGCAAAGGGTCTGAATGCGTACATGTGAAATTCAGTTTTTTTTTCTTTCTAAAAAACAGTTTTGGGGTTTTGTGTGTAGATTGATGAGGGAAAACTATTTAATACATTTTAGAATAAGGCTGTAACGTAACAAAATGTGGGCTTACAACACCTGCACACCGTTTTTACCAGTTTGTTTATCTGTACTGTTTTTTTCTTTCACTTCTTTTCTTTGGTATGAATAAATAAATAAAACAAATTAAAAAGCACTCGTCTTTCAAAATGAAATTCTGGTCAACACATTGGTATTCTTGTAGGCTCCACTGTTATTTTAAATCTCAAACAAATGTTTCTGTCAATAGAATCATTGTTAAATCAGGATTCTCACTATAGTCTAGAGTTGGACATTTGAAATGATTTCACTATTCAAATATATCATGATATTTTTTAGGATATCCGGATAGTAGAAATACATGTGTTTTAAAGAAAACATTTTGCGGGGGAAACTTCAATGGAGACTTGCTTGCGCTACTCAAGAGAGCAGGTGCTTGTTTCGGGTGGGGGAGAGGCGAGAGAGGACGAGGAGGTGCCAGTGTGTGTGGTCGTTAGGGAGAGGTAGAAAGTAGACAAACCGACTCACTCTAGTTAGACAAACTTGTTGATGTCATAGGTTATCTATCATACCATCTGGTAGAGCCCATCTTGACCGCATCAAATCGTAGCTAAAGAATTTAGCTAGCTACAGTAGCGAGGTAAGTTAGCCAGCTAGCTAGCTAAAGTAGCAAGGCTAATTAAGGCCCCGTACATGTCTACAACAACTACATTCATATGAAACAACAGCAGACCTGTTGATTGATCATTGTAGCCTACTTCTGTAGGAGAGTTAAAATGGTTATTCCATCAAACTTCAAATTATTAGAACAGAACATCCAGGTTAAGGGTCAGTGGCCCAAGCCCGCTAACAGGAATGTTCCAAGTTCAGACAGATGAGTGAATCAGATCGCTATGACCGCCAGGAACTTTAATTTTGGTTTATATTTTCATTTGTTGTGCTACTGGTACTGCCTGATGATGTTAAGTTGGCAGCTACAGTAGCTGGATGATATTAACATCTTCGGTTTTTATTTCATTAAACCTGGGTGCTTACGGAACCTTCTAACACCCTGGTACTACCCGTAGCTCCCGTTCTCCTCAGTCTGAGAAAACACAGAGAGAAAGGTATGTTTCACAGATTACTCCTGTGTAGAAGTCCACAAAGTTAAATAAATAATTTCACTTTGTAGCTTGTCTGTATTACAGTGTTTTTGTACATGAGCTGTATTTTAATACTGTCAACACTGAAAGCACCTAGCAATGTATTAAGAGATGTGAGACACTTTTCGTCATGCTCCAGTCATGACTGTCTCTCCTTTGTGAGGATCAAATGGAGCCGTCAGCTCGGCAAAGATTTGAGGATAGCCAGACCCTCCCACAGGAGAGGGGGGAGTTTGGCCTGTTTTATGACATAAATACCTTGCAGAAACTCTCCCCCACTCTGCAGAAATGGAAGACTGAAAATCCTTTGTTACACAGAGACTTTGCCGCCAAAACTCCAACATCCAAAAGTGGATAATGAAACAATATTTCTACCAAAGAATGTTGGGAATGATGATAGATGGAATATGGAAAATTCATGTATATTTTGTGATGTCATTAACATGATCAGAAAGACGTTATAAAGGAAACATCGTAACTTTAAGAGCTTTCACAATGTGCATATCAGATTTAGATTATATGATTAACTATTTTTGAAAAGATAGAAATGTGATTTAAGCCTTTAAATGAGATGATGGCTTTTCATATAAACCTGAGCCCAGTCATAACCACGCCCACGTGAGCACAGACATTGTGTCAACAGGACGGAACACCCTCCAAGGCCAGAGTGCTTAAAAGGACTCGCTGAGAATTTCCATACAGTCCAGAGAATGGGAGAATGTGGTCCACACGTTGAAATGGTTAAAACTACAAGACCAGAAAATGGTAAGGCCCTCAAACTCTCGACGAGTGAAGAAGGTGAAGACTAGACCAAAACATGCACAGTCTGCAGCTCTGCATGTAAAGTAGTCCAGGAAAATTGACCAAAGACGGGAAGACAGAACCCTCTCACCACTGTGTGGTAAACCTGAAGGATCCATTCTCAGAACACTCCAGAACAAAAGAAGGACATTGTGACCTCTGGTGGACAACTAGAGACTTAAATCCAACTACTCCCCATTGATGGACCGAGTGATTTCAACAGAGAGATGACAGAGAAAGACATCTACGAGTAAATATATGTTGCATTTCTAATCCGAATGAGTGGTTATTAGGGTGCTAAATATTCATATTTAGAGTGAAAGTAGTTTCCAAATGTATGTACGATAAGTTCACCATCTTTGTCTCTCCCGCGCTTTATCTTTCCCCATCCTCTTTCCATTGTGTAACAAGCCATCATATCAGGTTAGTCCACTAGGGACTGTTTTCATTGCATTGTGTTAGTAACCATAACCTATACCGTGTGTGTGTGTTTATGTATTTCTGTGTGATTATTTAGTTAATTAGTAAATACATAATTAAGTCAATATGTGTATCGCTGATTCATCACTTAGGTTAGGGTTCGTGCAGATTTACGAAGTCAACAACATTCAGAGTGAGACTGATATGAGGAAGTAATTCATAATTGACTTATTGATGTAAGAAATATTTAGATCATCTTTAGAGTTTAAGTTGGGAGATATTAGGAGTTGTTTACAGAGTTACTGAGTTAATTGTTATATGATTAATTTAATTGAGTAATAATTAAACATAGTAGGTATTTATTCGATAAATAGCAGTCATCACATTAATGATAGTCAGCTCACGACCCTCCTCTATAGAACAACCTGTCAGATGGTGCATTGAAGACTGAAGTATTCCTGTCCTGTCTTTTCATAATACCATTGCAGATCTACATAAAAGCCCAAAAAGACAGCTGAGGTGTCACTCTTTATTTCTTGGTTCTTCTGTGGTACATATAAAGACTGCTACACGTTTTCTCATTTAGCCAACTTAATTCTGTCATTTTAATTCCATTTTGCATTGATTCTAAATATGCCCACTTCACTTGCTACACATGAAGCCTGTGACTGTAACGGCAATTTGATTGACCGAGAGTAACAAGCTACACGTGTGAATGCTACAGGTATTATAAAAAATATATATATAATGGTCTATTCTTGTAGGTTATGTAGCAATGTCAGTTTTATAAACATTTTGACAAAGCCTTTTCATTGTTAAAAATATACCTATATTTTTTCTCTCAAATGAATACTCTCCCAAGTGATCTAATACTAACATCTGTTTGGATATTCGAATAACCGCACCCATCCCTACTATAGATCACAACAAAATACCCAGCTGTGGCCCACCTCCATGATGACAGACAGGTCCTCTCCTCCCTGCCAGTCAGGTTCGTAGACGTCTCTTAACGTCTGGGACAGTCGCTTGGATGTCTCATGCATCACTGTAGAGAAGGACAGAAGGAAAATTGACTGCATTTGCCATAAAAAAAAGTTTGTGTGTAGATAACACCACTTGCCTATCAGATCACTTGTTAACTAGTCTAGGGGACAGTGTCTGGGGATGTAGTGCCTAGACACTGTCAAGGGTAGTATTCACTACCAAACAAGGTGGGACTACATGAAGTTGTCTAAAAATAAACTCTTATTTTCTGCAGCAAAACATTTTGCTACGGTGTACACTAATAAGGCTGTGTCTAGACTTCACAGTTTATGCAGCTTTAGTATTCTGATCATAGTTCCGAAGGCGTCATGAGTCTACATTTTAATGTGTCTAACGTGTCCAGTGTTTCCGGATTCCCTTTTCCCGCGCTATATTCAAATTCCAGTATGCAGTCTACCAACGGTGGAATAGGTAAAATATGATAACACAATTGGCAGTAGCTAACTAGGCAGCTAACTTCTGTAGCTAGCTAGCCAGCAAGCAATACTAAAGTGATTGCAAACGCATTAGCATAACTCTAGCCAGACAAACATTATGTTCTAAATATTAGTTAGCTGGCTAGCATTTGAGTCCAGCAAACACTTTCCTCACAGACTTGGAATCTATTTCCTCCGACGTTATAACGAAAAGTTGCCTCGGTCCCAAAATACAACTTTTTTTGGAGACTTGTGGGAGGGGTGCTGATGACATCGCCCACTGTATACACTTTCGGTAGCTTGATTACATCAAGACAGGAGAAATCCGCACACAATCCTCCCTGACCACCTCCACAATCAGACCCGTCTTTTCAATGCGATCTTCGTATTCTGATAGCAGAAATCACAGGTAAGTGTCAAGTGTAGACCTAATAAATACAACCTGGCATGACAGAAATCGTAATGGAAAGAACATTAAGATAACGTTTTGGATTTTAGGCACAATTCTGATTCGGCTACACCTAAGCAAGGTCAAAACAACATGGGCTTCATTTGAAGTGGCAAACCGTTGCACTAAAAAGAAACAATACTAACACAATCATTTCTCTCTCAAATCAATAATACATTCATTTGCCGAGTCTGCCTTTTTTAATGGCCCTCAGTTCTTTGCCTTTCTAAATTGACAGTATAGGCAGCATTGCAACAACAACAAAACATCTAATAATAGATGGAATTCACTTCCCTCTTTACTTTCTCCCTCATGCCACCAGAGAGGATTTGAAAGTATGGTCAATTTACAAAAAGAGACTTGGACCAATGTGTCAAATTTAACACATTACTGTACATAATATAGGCCTACAACTACGTCAAAGCCAAAAGGGAAAAAAAATAATAGGGTAAAGATTTCTGATCTTGTGGCCATGACTACACAAAGAATATAGATATTTGGTTTGGACCTGAATATGAATATGGCAGCCTGAACTGCCTAAATGCACACGACAACACTAAAGATAAGTATTGAATCTACAGATGGGTTAGCAGACAACATCATGAAAACAATACGGAAGCCTTAATGGGGCAGAGGTCTGTGAGTTGTAATTCTGGATCGCCAGATAGCTAGCAACAATGACAAGAAACTACCTTGTGGGGAATCACAAGTGGCTCGTTTCAGCTAGTTTCATCTTGTTCTTGATACCATGTGTCATTTTAAGGTGTTTTGACTGATTTCATTTCAATGGTAATATGGCAAAAAAATTTGCTAGCTAGCTAACCAACAACTGTAACAATGTATTTGAGAGACAAGTGCTCATTGTGCAAATGTATTTATGTTTTCAATAAAAATTGGATAACATTTGTCAACATTCTAAGCCAACCCTGCCTGTTTTGCCAGTTTTGTTGTTTAACAACTTAAATTAAGCCACCAGTTATGTAATTGATTTGATTAGACTAATCAGAACCGTAGGTGCTCCTGTGCCCATGAGAAACCTCTGCTATGGAGTGAGATGAAATAGCTCCTACCTTTCACTGCACGGAAGTACGCTTGGACTTCTTTGAATAGTCTTCCCCCATCATTCTGTTGGTTGAAAAGACAGAAGATTCAATGAGGGAGTTGTTATAGTACATTTCTTACAGTGAGAGCATCCATCAATCAAAGACCCATTCCAGTAGTTGACGTCACCTTTACAGAGGATACATCTCCAAAAACACTGAAAGACAAAGACACCAGGATCTTCACAATTCAAGATGTACAATCATACCACAAACAATAACAGTAAAGAATGTACCGTATGTGTTTTAAAAGTGACACTGTCCTTTTCGAACAAGGATGACCTTTTTATTTATATTTTGATGCTTCAAGGAGCCAGAGAAACTAACAACAAAAAAATACAATTTTGAATAAGGAGTATATTGTTTTACGCAAGGCATGGTGGCCCAACCTGGTCTCAGAGCATTTCATATTATTCTCCACGGAAATCCAAGACACTCCATTTTTTACAATTCGTATTATGTTACCAACTTGCAAAATGTATGATATGGTATGAATTCTGTCTAGGTGGCTAACATTAGCTAGTTCGCTAATGTTAGGTAGGCTTGGGGTTAGGGTTAAGTTTAGGAGTTAGGTTAAAGGGTTATGGTCAGGTTAAAGGTTAGGGGAAGGGTTAGCTAACATGCTAAGTAGTTAAAAAGTTGCTAATTAGCTCACATTGACCATGATGAGATGGATATACACCCATCCATCCACCCCCTTCCCCACCATTTTAGCCTTAAGTAACCATCTGTCTTATGTAACCATACCTAACATATACTAAATGGAATAACATATACAAAATGGAGTGTCGCAGATTTACGTACAGAATAATACGAAATGCTCTGAAACCAGGTTGGGTGGCCATTGTTTGGTTAATTAAATGCTAGCAGCCATGACTGAATTCAAACTTGAGTTGGTTTTGGGGTAAGGTTTGATGTGGGTGTCTCGTGTGTGCTCGCTCGTAGGTGGGAAGAGAGGCTATCCAAAGTCAAAACAAATTTGCCAATCTCTGGGGATAGTCAGGGACCGTCAATAAATTACAATGTAAATGGGACAATATTTTCATGTCTCATTCAATGCTGTCAATATTTATATATGAACTTTTACAATTTATAGTTGGTTTAAGATTTCTAAGTCATTAACATTTGGAGATATTGACCTATAAAATATTGTCCCGTGTACATTGTGTAATTTCCTGATGATCCCTAAGCCCAATAGGGATATCAAATGTCAAACCAAATTGACCATGGGCATTATGATCAGGTTACTTGGGTGCTGACAGCTGTGGGCAGGATTAAAATAAGACCAACCCACAGAAAACTGTTATGGTACCCTTCATTTTATTCCTATCTTCTCCCAAATCAAATTTTTAGGCAAGACTACTTTATGACCAAAATTAACCCATTCACACTTTGTAGTCAATTTTGACACTATAATAAATGTTTGACTTATATCAATGGCACATCAACCATTTTCCAAACAAGAAGTATTTTTTTAGCGTCAGTCGCTCTTTAAAAAAAAAATATTATAAATTGTATATATATTTAACCTTTAAGTTAGTTAAGAAAAAAATATTATTTACCATGACAGCCTACCCCGGCAAAGCCCTAACACGGACGATGCTGGGCCAACTGTGCACCGCCCTATGGGACTCCAATCACGGCCTAGAATCAAACCAGGTCTGTAGTGGCTCCTCTAGCACAGATGCAGTGCCTTAGACCGTTAAAGCCACTCAAAAGCCCCTTTAAGACAACATTTTCTTAATATGTGTTGATTTGGTGAAATGACCCAAAATACAGATATTTAAAAATGCACACAGATCTGAGGGCAGATAAACAGTTAACCGAATGTCAGAGATAGCTCCCTTGCAACATACAGTGCATTCAGAAAGTATTTAAACCCCTAGATTTTTCCACATTTTGTTTTACGTTACAGCCTTATTCTAAAATTGATAAAATTATTCATTTTTCTCATCAATCTACACACAATACCCCAAAATGACAAAGTGAAAACAGGTTTTTATTAATGCATAAAAAAAAACAAAATACCTTATTTACACAAGAGTTCAGATCCTTTGCTATGAGACTCCAAATTGAGCTCAGATGCATCCTTTTCCCATTGATAATCCTTGAAATGTTTCTACAACTTGATTGGAGTCCACCTGTGGTAAATTCAATTGATTGGACATGATTTGATAATGTCCCGTAGTTGACAGTGCATGTCAGATCGAAAACCAAGCCATGAGGTCAAAGGAATTGTCTGTAGAGCTCCAAGACAGGATTGTGGTAGAAGCACAGATCTGTGGAAGGGTACCGAAACACTTCTGCAGCATTGAACGTCCCCAAGAACACAGTGGCCTCCATCATTATTAAATGGAAGAAGTTTGGAACCACCAAGACTCTTCCTAAAGCTGGCAGCCTAAGCAGTCAGGGAGAAGGGCCTTGGTGAGCGTGGTGACCAAGAATCCGGTGGTCACTCTGACAGAGCTCCAGAGTTCCTCTGTGGACATGGGAGAACCTTCCAGAAGGACAACCATCTCTGTAGCACTCCACCAATCATGACGTTATTGTTGAGTGGCGAGACAGAAGCCACTCCCCAGTAAAAGATACGACAGCCCGCTTGGAGTTTGCCAAAAGGCACGTAAAGGACTCTCAGACCATGAGAAACAAGACTCTGGTCTGATGAAACCAAGATTGAACTCTTTGGCCTGAATACCAAGTGTCACTTCTGTAGGAAACCTGGCACCATCCCTAAGGTGAAACATGGTGGTGGCAGCATCATGTTGTGAGGATGTTTTTCAGCGTCAGGGACTGTTCTATGAAAGTATATATAAATGGAGCAAAGTAAAGAGAGCTCCTTGATGAAAACCTGCTCCAGAGCACTCAGGACCTCACACTGAGGTGAAGGTTCACCTTCCAACAGGACAACGACCCTAAGCACACAGCCAAGACGACGCAGGAGTCTCTGAACGTCCTTGAGTGGCCCAGCCAGAATCTGGACTTGAACATCTCTGGAGAGACCTGAAAATCGCTGTGCAGCGATGCTCCCCATTCAACCTGACAGAGCTTGAGAGGATCTGCAGAGAAGAATGGGAGAAACTCCCCAAGTACAGGTGCGCGTCATACCTCAGAAGACTCAAGGTTGTAATCGCTGCCAAAGGTGCTATAACATACATATAACAAGTACTGAGTAAAGGGTCTGAATACTTCTGTAAAATGTGATCGCTGTTATTTATTTTATTCCTAAAAAAACAGTTGTTGCTTTGTCATTATGGGGTATTGTGTGTAGATTGATGAGGAAAACAATGCAATACATTTTAGAATAAGGCTATAACGTAACAATGTGGAAAAAGTGATGGGGTCTGAATGCTTTCCAAATGCACTGTACAAGCTGAATCAATCTGAGGACATTTCTATGTGAACACAAAAACAGTAATTTAGCACAGGGGTTCCCAAACATTTTAACTCTGGGGGCCCCCCCCTTCCAGCATAGGGGAACATCCCACCCCCCCAGCGCACGTGCCACGTCTATATTTATGGGAACAAGCACTGTTCATGACAAACTGTTCACAATCCTCTTGTTGGTGGAGAGATTTCTTTGGGGTACTTTTACCCCTTTTTCTCCACCAATTTCGTAATATCCAATTGGTAGTTACAGTCTTGTCCCATCGCTGCAACTCCAGTATGGACTCAGGAGAGGCGAAGGTCGAGAGCCATGCGACCTCCGAAACACGACCCTCCCAAGCCGCACTGCTTCTTGACACACTGCTCGCTTAACCTGGAAGCCAGCCGCACCAATATGTTGGTGGAAACACCATACAACTGGCAACCGGAGTCAGCTTGCAGGCGTCCGGCACTCCACAAGGAGTCGCTAGAGCGCGATGGGACAAGGAAATCCCGACCAGCCAAACCCACCCCTAACCCGGACAATGCTGTGCCAATTGTGAGCCGCCTCATGGGTCTCCTGGTCATGGCCGGCTGTCGCACAGCCTGGGATCAAACCCGGGGTTATAGTGACGCCTCCAGCAATGTGTACAGTGCCATAGACTGCTGCAACACATTGGAGGCCCTAGTGGAGAGAATTTTACAGGTTTGAAGCTAATTTCCTACAATTCTACACATTTTGTCATGGGGTGCAAAGAAAATGTTGCAGTTTTAAAGCTAGTTGATCTGGACATTTCTGACAAATTATAAATAGCTCTTAAGGTATGCAATAACTAACATGACAAGAGGGAGTGATGTGTCTTGTGCATTCTACTATTACAACTTTCAAGACTAAATTTAATGCTGGACCCTCGCGCCCCACAGTTTGGGAACCACTGATTTAGCAGACAAAACAACCTCTGGTTTTCCAGTGCTTTTTCAAATGAGCGACCAACCAATGGCTAGTCAGTTGGCCATTTTGACAGCATATCAGTCAATGAAATGACATCGAAAAAATAATAATGTAAACAAAAAATTTACGATTTTTCCATCTTATGCCACGGCTTTGCTGTCCCAGACAAAATGTCCACGTTGTGGGCAAGTTCTTTGGTCATAAACGATTGTCTGACGTCTTCTCTCGTTCAGTATGACAGGGTATATATAGATCTGATGATTATGTACCACTCTGTGTGTTGTAAGCTCCGACAAAGTTCTGAAAGTGTCAGAAATGTTGAGCTTTTATCGGTTTGGCTAGTGTTACGAGCTCATATGAGTCACCAGGGATTGGGGTGACTGACCAATCGGAGGAACACTGCCGACAATGACACCTTTCTGGTGTGTTGTCGTTCTTTCGATGCCATGCTTGATACGCCCAGTTGACGCAGTTGATGTAGCCTACTTCGCTGAAGTATCATTGCAATGCATGACAATCGCAGAATGTGACGAAATAACTGAAACAAATCGTACAATCTGGCCAGGTTCATAATCAAGATTTGAATTTGAATACATCGCACAGTGTGACATGTAATAAAGACTGCATCCGACGCACAGTGTGGGAAGGCCTTTAGGGGATGGAGAGGCTTGAGCAAGCAACAGTAACAGTCAGTATGACTCATATAGGCCTAGTACAGCATGTTACAAAAAAGTGGGCTTATCGATACAAACACCTATTGCATCAGTGTTGCAGTTCACCATGGGAGACAGAAACAGCATGACATTGAGCTTTTCTTCATCGGTACCTGTTGTTTGAGAAGGTTCTGGGAGTACTGCTCAAACTGTTCATCTTTAGTCTCCATGTTCTTCCCCAGCTTCTGCATGACCTATGACAGGACAAAAATGGTTGATATATCCACAGCTTTCATTCAATCAACATTAATGGGCATGACTCTATAATACTGTAGGTATTGTACCGTTGTTCAGGTTGACCTGCGTGAGGTACTGACAATCACCCTTCAATTCAAATGTATTGGTCACATACACATATTTAGAGGATGATATTGCGGGGGTAGCAAAATGCTTGTGTTCCTAGCTACAACAGTGCTGTAGTATCTAACATTTCACAACAATACACAAATCTAAAATTAAAATAATGGAATTAAGAAATATATAAATATTAGGACGAGAAATATCGGAGTGGCATTGACTAAAATACAGTAGAATACAGTATATACATGAGATGAGTAAAGCAGGATGTAAACATTATTAAAGTGACTAGTGTCCCATTATTAAAGTGGCCAGTCATTCCAAGTCTATGTATAAAGGGCAGCAGCCTTAAAGGTGCAGAGTTGAGTAACTGGGTGGTAGCCGGCTAGTGATGGCTATTTAACAGTTTGATGGCCTTGAGATAGAAGCTGTTTTTCAGTCTCTCGGTCCCAGCTTTGATGCACCTGTACTGACCTCGCCTTCTGAATGATAGCGGGGTGAACAGGCCGTGGTTCGGGTGGTTCATGTCCTTCATGATACTTACAGTATCTAGGCCCTACACTGTATTCCATAATGATTCTAAACAACTATCGTAACTTACTGGTGTAACATTCACTATTTTCCAAACCCAGGCCAACAAAATTTATATTATTCCCCTTTCCAAAAAGGACATATGTTGTTGACCCCAAATGATAGGATGGAACATGGGCACAATTGAACCGATTTCATCTGACAGACATTTCAAACCATGCTCCCTGTCCTTTTTTGTTGTTGGTTTCAGCAGCAAAGTGAAACTAGCAGAGCAGTATGCCAGCACCAAGGCCAAGTGAACCACAAAGCCACCGAGTAAGAGCAGTGAGAGAGAGGAAGTGTATGCAGAGGCAGGAAGTGAAAGATTTTGTGTCCACATGCAGCTGCACAAGCAACATCAACAAAATGGCATTAACAGATGAGCACAACATTAATGTGGATGTTTTCTGTTGGGATAGACAACTAACTTGATATAGGCTAGTTCACAATAAAACGTCAATAGAATATTATTTAAACTGTTGTTTTTTTTGTCTTTTGAGGAATTAACCTGGGGGTCATTGAGATATCAACATCAACTACATTCAGTAGATTATGATTCTTCAAACCTGTCTAAAGCCCTTACACAAGTCATCAATTGTTTGGGTCTGTCAGTGTCGGTGGTAAAGAACACACCAACAGTCAGCTTCAATAGAGAGACTGTCTGAAGAAATTGTATTACTGTAGTGGACAACGTAGGCCTACTGTTACCAATATCATGTAGTTCAACTAATAATTTAACTACATTTTGCAGTAGCTTGGTGGGAATTCAACTAAATTCAAATCTAGGTAGTGTTTTCAGTAGTTAATTACTTTTTTCCTACTGGAACTACACACAACTTTTTTTGCAAAAAGAAAAGAAAATATGAGTGTGAAGTTGGCAATAATTTCCTTTATTTTTCGGCATCAAACCTGCCTAATTCTCACTTGAAACATAATTATTGTGTTTAATAGGATAAATCACACATTCTGTTAACATATGACCCCAAATTGATCTGTTCTTGCAATTTATAGTCTGACAGTTCTGATCTATATATGATCATTTTTCACAAAGTAGTTTGGATGTAGTGAACTACTTTTTCACAGTAACTTTAGTTAAGTAAACTATATTTTTTGTAGTGGTAGCTTTAGTGTAACTTAACTGCTTTTGGTGTGAACTAATTGGTAGCTTGGTAAACTCTTTTCAGAGTAGGTTCCTCCACACTGACCAAAATACATAAACAGGGCCTGGTTTCCCAAAGCATCTTAAAACTAAGTTAATCTTATGGTTCTAACAATGAACTTAGCCTGAAGATGCTTTTTGGGAAACCGGGCCCTGGCCAACAACAGTTAAGCGTCATTAAGTTCCAAGTAGCCCGAATGACTAAGCTCGTAGTTGTAGGGTAGCCTAATGAATTGTGGCAATCTTGATTTCAGGATAACATAGAGATATCACGGTTCACTAACTTGTTGCTTACCTTTTCCTGAGCACGATTCAATGACTTTTGTACTCGTTTGGCAAGAATTCCAGCCCCAGCCCCAATGTTTTGCCCCATCTTGTTCTCTGCCATAGTTTCTTCTCTCACTCTGGTCTGCTACTGCTTCCTCTTGTGAAATCACTGCTCTGGTGCTTATATCTTTGTTGAAGTACTTAGGGGTGGAGAGCAGAAGAGTCGGTACAAATGTCAGACAGGACTCTCTCTCTCCCACACACACACACACACACGACTTTGCTATACCCATGTAACATTTGTGTCGGCCGTGTTAAAAAAGCTTGTCTTGCAGTTAAACGGACACTAGCTTTCCTCAAAATCAGTCGATAGACATCATGAAACACATGTTCCACCCTCTTGTTGAAACTTGTAAACGAGTCAGTAAATTACCCTGCGGCCGGGGGGGCGGTCTTTGTAATGAGTGTTTAAATTAGTATTTTATTTTGTACAATATTCAAGAAATCGCTTCCACAGGATAAAGCCTACACTTAACTCATCATGTTAATCATACCATCGTCAAGGTAGATTGCAGGATGAATACAAAATATTATTTATTATATTGACAAGATGGTTGTCCGCTATAACCATGTAAATACGTATCTGCATCGGCGTAAGGCAGGTGGGAGGGAATATTCTAGCCCAGTCTTTCCAAAACTCTGTGCTGGGACCCCAAGGGGTGCACGTTTATATTTTTGTCCGAGCACTACACAGCTGATTCAAATAATCAAAGCTCGATGATTAGTTGATTATTTGGATCAGCTGTGTAGTGCTAGGGCAAAAAACAAAACGTGCACCCTGTCACACCCTGACCATAGCTTGCTTTGTATGTTTCTATGTTTTGTTTGGTCTAGTTTGTCTGTTTCTGTGTTTGGCCTGATATGGTTCTCAATCAGAGGCAGGTGTTAGTTGTTGTCTCTGATTGGGAGCCATATTTAGGTAGCCTGTTTTGTCATTTTGGGTTGTGGGGGATTGTCTATGTTAGTTGCTTGTCAGCATAGGGCTCATTATAGCGGCACGGTTGTGATTTGTTTATTGTTTTGTATTCAGTGTTCAGTGCTTTCTTTAATTAAAAAATCATCATGAACACATACCACGCTGCATTTTGGTCCGCTCCTTACGCCGATCGTGACACACCCCTTGGGGTCCCCAGGACCAAGTTTGGAAAACCCTGGCAGACGAATCTGGCCAATTTATCTTTTGTAGAAAACATCAATATACTCGTAACAACCTACCATTATAAAACTTAAATTTAATAAAATATTCCTCACCTATCAAAATACTATTGGAATTCACTTTTATCTTGAACAAATTCGACACTCATTGCCCCCCATACAAAACCTCCTTACTTGTTCTGCTTAACATCTGCATGGTCAGACTTAGGGTAGAATCAACCTTCGCCATTTGCCTCTTCCTCTGTGAATACTCACCTGAGAAATATGATACCTTAATTTTTTGTTACATTTTGCTGTAAAAAGCGGCAGGTAGCATCAAATGATGTGGATAGATAGATGGATAGCCATTCAATGTTTCTTTCTGTATTGTTTTTTTTTTCTGGTCTATGAAAGTCAATGATCTAAGACCAGACCCAACTGCTATTGCATTGGTGTCTATGGGAGATATATTCAGTTATTAAGTATACTGGAACTGACAATTGTTTTTAATGGTAAACCGCCTAAGTGACCCATCTTCAGGTATCCACCATCTTTGGTATCTTTTGCCAATCAAATCAAACTTTATTTGTCACATGCGCCGAATACAACAAGTGTAGACCTTACCGTGAAATGTTTACTTACAAGCCCTTAACCAACAGTGCAGTTCAAGAAGAGTTAAGAAAATATTTACCAAAAATTATAAAAAGTAACACAATCACATAACAATAATGAGGCTATATACAAGGGTTACCAGTGCCACACTGCATAGATAATAAACAGCGAGTAGCAGCAGTGTACAAACAAATGGGGGGGGGGGGGGGGGGGCAATGTAATAGTCCGGTGGCCATTTGATTAATTGTTCAGCAGTCTTATGGCTTGGGGGTAGAAGCTGTTAAGGAGCCTTTTGGTCCTAGACTTGGCACTCTGGTACCGATTGTTTTCTCTGCTAACGCACGACAGTCTATGACTTGGGTGACTGGAGTCTCTGACAATTTTATGGGCTTTCCTCTGACACTGTGTCCTGGATTGCAGGAAGCTTGGCCCCAGTGATGTACTGGGCCATACGCACTACCCTCTGTAGCGCCTTACGGTCAGATGCCGAGCAGTTGCCATACCAGACGGTGATGCAACCGGTCAGGATGCTCTCGATGGTGCAGCTGTAGAACTTTTTGAGGATCTAGGGACTCATGCCAAATCTTTTCAGTCTCCCGAGGGGGAAAAGCTTTTGTCATGCCCTCTTCACTGGGCCCCAGTGTTGGGGATCAGGGGCAGACGTGTTGTTGCCTACCCTTAACACCTGGGGGTGGACTGTCAGGAAGTCCAGGATCCATTTGCAGAGGGAGTTGGTTAGTCCCAGGGTCCTTAGCTTAGTGATGAGCTTCGTGGGAAATATGGTGTTGAACGCTGAGCTGTAGTCAATGAACAGCATTCTCACATAGGTGTTCCTTTCGTCCAGGTGGGAAAGGGCAGTGTGGAGTGCGATTGAGATTGCGTCATCTGTGGCTCTGTTGGGGCGTTATGCGAATTGGAGTGGATCTAGGGTATCTGGGATGATGCTCTTGATGTGAGCCATGACCAGCCTTTCAAAGCACTTCATGGCTACCGACGTGAGTGCTACGGGACGATAATCATTTAGGCAGGTTACCTTGGCTTCCTTAGGCACAGGGACTATGGTGGTTTGCTTGAAACATGTAGGTATTACAGACTGTCAGGGAGCGGTTGAAAATATCAATGAAGACACTTGCCAGTTGGTCTGTGCATGCTTTGAGTACACGTCCTGGTAATCCATCTGGCCCTGCGGCTTTGTGAATGTTCACCTGTTTAAAGGTTTTGCTCACATCAGCTACCGAGAGCATTATCACACAGTCATCCAGAACAGCTGGTGCTCTCGTGCATGCTTCAGTGTTGCTTGCCTCGAAGCGAGCATAAAGGGCATTTTGCTCATCTGGTAGGCTTGCGTCACTGGGAAGCTCGTGTCTGGGTTTCCCTTTGTAGTCCGTAATAGTTTTCAAACCCTGCCACATCCGACGAGAGTCCGAGCCGGTGTAGTAGGATTCAATCTTAATCCTGTATTGATGCTTTGCTTGTTTGATGGTTCATCTAGGGCATAGCGGGATTTCTTATTGGCGTCCAGATTAGTGTTCCGCTCCTTGAAAGCGGCAGCTCTAGCCTTTAGCTCAATGCTGATGTTGCCTGTAATCAATGGCTTCTGGTTGGGATATGTACGTACGGTCACTGTGGGGACGACATCGCCGATGGACTTATTGATGAAACCGATGACTGAGGTGTTATACTCCTCAATGCCATTAGATGAATCGCGGAACATAATCCAGTTTGTGCATGCAAAACAGTCCTGTAGCATAGCGTCTGACCTCTTCCATATTGAGTGAGTCACTGGTACTTCCTGCTTTAGTTTTTGCTTGTAAGCAGGAATCAGGAGGATAGAATTATGGTCAGATTTGCCAAATGGAGGGTGGGGAAGAGAGCAATGACTGTATATACAGTATGAATGGACAAAGCCATCAATCAAGTGACACCTTTCATTCATGTGAAGACTCAATTGCACATTGTAGCCAAATTAAGTCGGTTAAGATGGCGTCTCATGGAGACATAACATGTGCAGTTTGAGCTACTCCAGTAAGTGACGTTGCAGACTAGCTCAGTGCTGCCCCCTCTTATTGAGTAACTCAAGCTGAAGGCCGACTGAGGTACTGCAGGCTGCCATTAGCAACTTTATTATCCTTATAACTTCTGTGTGATTTTTAAATAATCGGTTCAAGGACATATCTCTGGCGTATTAGAAGCAATTATTGGTACCTTGATTGTCTTCAAAACTTTTTTATTTACACGAAGATTGACCAGTTGTCACTAATTACCACAGCCACAGTCATAAACCCTGCCTATTTCTACAAATTATCTTCTTAAAATGTGATTTTAAACCTAACCTTATCCCTAACCTTAACCACACTGCTAACCCTAACCTTAAATTGAGACCAAAAAGCAAAATAAAAAGCCTGAAATTGTGGCTGTGGTAGAATGACCACGAAGATTGCAATTTTTCCATTCACTGTAATAGGGGACCATGTTTTCTGCTAACAATGCCTGCAGTACTGCGGTCAACCTTGAATTTCCGTAGCTTCAATGAAAGGGGCAGTCATCATTCTCCCCTGGTAACTGTATACGTGGAGAGTGTAAGTGGGAGGATCAAAATAAGAGGATCAACATAACTGAAAACATAGCTAATTGGGCAGATTGGTTGCCAAGATCGTTTTGCGTGGCTGCTTAATTGCTATTTCCTTGTAACATTTTAGCTAAGCTGGAGAGGCTGGTTATGATAATTAACCTGGGAGGTTAGGAGAACTAACCTAGCAGGTATGAGAACTAACCTAGCAGGATAAATAAAAATATAGGACAAAACACACATCACGACAAGAGAGACAACACAACACTACATAAAGAGAGACCTAGGACAACAACATGACAACAACATGGTAGCAACACAACATGGCAGCAGCACAACATGGTAGAGGCACAAAACAGTATACAAACATTATTGTTTGTGCTTTGGGGACCTTTAACAGAATGTGACTGGCAGAATGGGTGTTGTATGTGGAGGATGAGGGCAGCAGTTGATATCTCAGAAAGGGGGGAGTGAGGCCTAGACGGTTTTTATAAATAAGCATCAACCAGTGGGTCTTGCGACGGGTATACAGAGATGACCAGTTTACAGAGGAGTATAGAGTACAGTGATGTGTCCTATAAGGAGCATTGGTGGAAAATCTGATGGCCGAATGGTAAAGAACATCTAGTCGTTCGAGAGCACCCTTACCTACCGATCTATAAATTATGTCTCCATAATCTAGCATGGGTAGGATGGCCATCTGAATCAGGGTTGTTTTGGCAGCTGGGGTGAAAGAGGAGTGATTACAATAGAGGAAACCAAGTATAGATTTAACTTTAGCCTGCACCTTTGATATGTGCTGAGATAAGGACAATTTACCATCCAGCCATACTCCCAAGTACTTGTATGAGGTGACTACCTCGAGCTCTAACCCTCAGAAGTAGTAATCACACCTGAGGGGAGAGGGGCATTGTTCTTACTAAACCACATGACCATTGTTTTGGAGGTGTTCAGAACAAGGTTATGGGCAGAAAAAGCTTGTTGGGCATTAAGAAAGCTTTGTTGTAGAGCATTTAACACAAAATCTGGGGAGGGGCCAGCTGAGTATAAGACTGTATCATCTGCATATAAATGGATGAGAGAGCTTCCTACTGCCTGAGCTACGTTGTTGATGTAAATTGAGAAGAGTGTGGGGCCTAGGATCGAGTCTTGGGGTACTCCCTTGTTGACAGGCAGTGGTTGAGACAACAGATGTTCTGACTTTATACACTGCACTCTTTGAGAGAGGTATGCTTAGAATCAAGGGCAATGGTGACATCATCACCTGAGCGGACACCAGAGTGCATACCAGAGACAATACTATAGACATCAAGAAAGCCAGTCAGTTGATTATTGACACGTTTTTCCAACACCTTTGATAAACAGGGCAAAATAGAAATAGGCCTATAACAGTTAGGATCAGCATGATCTCCCCCATTAAATAAAGGACGAACCGTGGCTGCCTTCTAAGCAATGGGAACCTCCCTGGAGAGGAGAGACGGGTTAAAAGGGTCAGATATAGGCTTGGCGATTATAGGGGCAGCAACCTTAAAGAAGAAAAAGTCTAAACCATCTTACTCAGATGTTTTTTGGGGGTCAAGTTTAAGGAGCTCCTTTAGCACCTCGGACTCATTGACCGCCTGCAGGGAGAAGCTTTGTAACGGGACAGGGGAAAAAGTGGGAAGAGCATCAGGGCTAGTCGCATTAGAAGGGGTGGGAGATGAGGAAATGTTGGATGGGCAAGGAGGCATGGCTGAGTCAAATAGGAATCCTGACTCAATGAAGTGTTGACTAAAAAGCTCAGCCATGTGCTTCTTGCCAGTAACAACCACATCATCAACTTTAAGGGACATGGGCAGCTGTTAGGAGGAGGGATTTTTCTCCAGGTCTTTAAACGTTTTCCAGAACTTCTTGGGGTTAGACCCACAGAGAGAGAACTGCTCCTTAAAGTAACTAACTTTGGCCTTCCGGATAGCCTGAGTGCACTTATTTCTCATTTGCCTGAATGAGAGCCAGTCAGCCTGAGTATGCGTGTGCTGAGCAAAATGCAATTCTTGAGGCGGAGTAACTCTGCCAGATCACAGTGGAACCAGGGGCTGAACCTGTTTTTAATTCTATTTTTTTTTACTGGGGTGTGTTTGTTAACAATATCACTGAAAATATAAAAAAAGAAGGTCCAAGCGTCTTCAATCGTCTTCAATAGAGGGGATCAAGCTGATTCTATACAAATTTACAGAGGCCAGGTCATGAAGGAAGGCTTGATCATTAAAGTTTTTTAGCAAGCGTTTATGACAAATCAGGACAGGTTGTTTCTCTTAGCAGCCATTACGAACGCAGACTTTGCGGACACAACCGAGCACTGAAGGTGATTCTTGGTAAAGATTGCCACTCCCCCACCGTTAGAAGATCTGTGTTGCCGAAAATGTTTATAACCAGAAAGGTAAACATCAGTATTCAAAACACTCTTTCTTAACCACACCTCAGTAATGACCAACACATCTGGATTGGAGCTGTGAACCCACACTTTCAATTGATACATTTTTAGGTAATAAGCTTCTAGTGTTAATGTGCAGAAAACCTAGGCAGAAAACCCAGCAGAAATCAGTGAAGCAGATAGAGCACAAGTCAAAATTTGGGCTAGCAACAGTAGATGGGCCAGGGTGTACATGCACATTTTCAGATATCATCAGCGGTAATACAATCAGGGCATGGCAGAGGACAGGGAGAGCTCTGCCGTGTTGATTTATGACATGCGAATGTGCATTAGATTGCAACAAAATCATATTGTACAGCAAATTTCATCTGGTAACATGAATACAAAGCTGGCGAGAGGTGGTTAGAATAGGATGGGAGGCCAAAAGTCTGTGTAACCAATAGAGAGTCAGAGTCCCCAGTGTGGGAACAAACATAGTCTGTCCCACGGTTGGATAAACAAGGAAGTTCATAGTCAACATGAGGCAAATAGCAAAATGCATGAGAAAAAAATATAACGACTTAGGGCTAGCCAAGTTCAGAGTCACTCAACAGTGCCTGTGTGCTGTAGGCGAGCGAAAGCTTGGGAAACAGGGAGGAGTGTGGTGGGGTACCAAACAGGGGGAGACAACCAGGGCAGACGGTGAACAGATCGCCAGGTGGAATCCAAGCAGCAGTGCAGCAGGCAACAGGAGTAGGTGTCACACCCACTTGGGAGAAGCTTTTATTTCTGGAGGCAGATTTCTTGTAGAAAATGCCAGTGGATGGTCTCTGAACAGCAGGAGGGGGCTTCAAGGACTCTGGATTTGGGTGGGCTAGCCTGCCATTTTTGGAGTTTAAAGGTTTTGACACTGTTAAGGGAATTTTTATCAATGATGACTAATTATGTATACATTTCAATCAGGACTGACTAATCAGAATACTATTATGTTACTGTATATGTACTAATCAGAATACTATTATGTTACTGTATATGTATGAATTTTCTTTTTAATCCTAGTACTGAATATAATGTGTATAAATATAATCAAGAATTAGAACAATGACTGTCTGTACCATGGTAGAAATGAAAAAAAACATCTTGAAAAATGTGAGAACTCACATTCAGCTGTGTCTCTCTCTCTCCTTCAGCAAGGGGGGCAGGGAAAAAAATATGTAATCCTATGCACTTCAAAGGGCATAACGTTTTTAAGACAACAGGTTTGATGTCAGTATTTGCACACTTGTGAAATTGTTTTACCGCCATAAAGTTGTGGCAGACAACAGAGCTGTGTGCCAGCCACACATTTGTGCTCATTGGCCATTGAGGAAGTAGACTAATGTTGATGGCAAATTGGTGAGCCTAGTTGATTTATTTCATGACCCATTTTCTAAATAATTATCGGGCCAAGGGGTGATATGGGGATATTGAAACTCAGTCAGAAGTAACTGTTACATGGCCAGGCCAGGTTTCCTTGTTTAGCAGCCCACATCCTTCACAAATGAAGGAGGATCTCTTGTTGTGTTTCTTTAATGACCTTCACTTTTTGAATGAAAACCTGTGGTGTGTCTGTTTGAGATACTGTACACAAAGGTTTAAAATATATATTGAATAGTAAATGATTGCCTCAATAACTACAAAATGCAGTACTTTATTGCAGGAAAACTTAAATCTGTTTTACCTCATTTCTACCAGCATGTCACATGTGCAACCAGAGGAAAAGCAACTCTCGACTACCTTTACTCCACACACAGAGATGTGTACAAAGTTCTGCCTTTTCCTCCATTTGGCAAATCTGACCATAATTCTATCCTCCTAATTACAAGCAAAAACGTAAGCAGAGAAATAATAGTGACTCGCTCAATACGGAGGTGGTCAGATGTCGCAGATGCTAAACTACAGAACTGTTTTGCTAGCACAGACTGGAATATGTTCCAGGATTCATCCCATGGCATTGAGGAGTATACCACCTCAGTTACCGGCTTCATGAATAAGTGCATCGATGATGTTGTCCCCACAGCACTGTACGTACATATCCCAAACAGAATCCATGGATTACAGGCAACATTCGCACTGAGTTAAAGGCTAGAGCTGCCGCTTTCAAGGAGCAGGAAACTAATCCGAACGCTTATAAAAAAATCCCGATATACTCTCAGACAAACAATCAAAGGCAAAGCGTCAATTCAGGACTAAGACTATTACGGATTACAAAGGGAAACCCAGCCGCGAGCTGCCCAGTGACGCGAGCCTAACAGACGAGTTAATGCCTTCTATGCTCGCTTCAAGGCAAGCAACACTGAAGCATGCATGAGAGCACCAGCTGTTCCGTAGCCAATGTGAGTAAGAACTTTAAACAGGTCAACATTCACAAGGCCGCTGGGCCAGATGGATTATCAGGACGTGTACTCAGAGCATGCACAGACAAAAAGGCAAGTATCTTCACTTACATTTTCAACCTCTCCCTGACCGAGTCTGTAATACCTACATGTTTCAAGCAGACCACCATAGTCCCTGTGCGCAAGAACGGCAAGGTAACCTGCCTAAATCACTATCGCCCTGTCCCATTCATGTCTGCAGCCAAGAAGTGCTTTGAAAGGCTGGTCATGGCTCACATCAACACCATCATCCCGGAAACCCTGGACCCACTCCAATTCACATACCACTCCAACAGATTCAGAGATGACACAATCTCAATCGCACTCCACACTGCCCTTTCCAACCTGGACAAAAGGAACACCTATGTGAGAATGCTGTTCATTGACTACAGCTCAGCGTTCAACACCATAGTACCCACAAAGCACATCACTAAGCTAAAGACCATGGGATTAAACACCTCCCTCTGCAACCGGATCCTGGACTTCCTGACGGGCCGATAAATAAGCCCACATTCACATCGGTGCAGTGGAGTGGGTCAAGAGCTTCAAGGTCCCTGTTGTCCACATCACCAACAAACTATCATGGTCCAAACACACCAAGACAGTCATGAAGAGGGCCCAACAACGCCTATTCCCCCTCAGGAGACTGAAAAGATTTGGCATGGGTCCCCAGAGCCTCAAAAAGTTCTACAGCTGCACCATGGAGAGCATTATGGTTGCATCACCGCCTGGTATGGCTTCTCTCAGCATCAGCAGTAAGGCGCGACAGAGGTTAGTGCATACGGCCCAGTACATTACTGGGGCAAAGCTTCTTGCCATTCAGGACCTTTATAATAGGTGGTGTCAGAGAACGGACCAAAAAAATGCCAAAGACTCCAGCCACCCAAGTCGCAGACTGTTCTCTCTGCAACCGCACAGCAAGCGGTACCGGAGCATCAAGTCTAGGTTCGAAAGGCTCCTTAACAGCTTCTACCCCCAAGCCATAAGACTGCTAAACAATTAATCAAATGGCCACCCAGACTATTTGCATTGACCCCCTCCCGCTGCTGCTACTCGCTGTTTATTATCTATGCATAGTCAATTTACCCCTACCTACATGTACATATTACCTCAATTACCTTGACTAACCTGCACATTGACTCGCACATTGAATCAGTACCAAAAACCCTGTATATACTGTAGCTTCATTATTGTTATTTTGTTGTGTAACTTTTTAAAATATTTTTTATTTATTTAGTAAATATTTACATAAACACATTTAGCATCTCCTGGCTTCCACCCATGGCCTACAAGCCACTGATGCAGACCTTTGAAACATCTCCATTTTAAAAACTCTAATAAATCCATGTAATATAAACTCAGCAAAAAAAGAAACATCCTCCCACTGTCAACTACGTTCATTTTCAGCAAACTTAACATGTGTAAATATTTGTATGAACATAAGATTCAAAAACTGAGACACAAACTGAACAAGTTCCACAGAGATGTGACTAACAGAAAATTAATGATGTGTCCATGAACAACGGGGGGTGTCAAAATCAAAGTAACAGTCCGTATCTGGTGTGACCACCAGCTGCATTAAGTACTGCGCTGCATCTCCTCCTCATGGACTGCACCAGATTTTCCAGTTCTTGCTGTGAGATGTTACCCCACTATTCCACCAAGGCACCTGCAAGTTCCCGGATATTTCTGGGGGGAATGTCCCTAGTTCTCACCCTCCGATCCAACAGGTCCCAGACGTGATCAATGGGATTGAGATCCAGGCTCTTCGTTGGCCATGGCAGAACACTGACATTCCTGTCTTGCAGGAAATCACGCACAGAACGAGCAGTATGGCTAGTGGCATTGCCATGCTGGAGGGTCATGTCAGGATGAGCTTGCAGGAAGGGTACCAGATGAAGGAGGAGGATGTCTTCCCTGTAACGCACAGCATTGAGATTGCCTGCAATGACAACAAGATCAGTCCGATGATGCTGTGACACACCACCCCAGACCATGACGGACCCTCCACCTACAAATCGATCCCGCTCCAGAGTACAGACCTCGGTGTAACGCTCATTCCTTCGACGATAAACGCAAATCCGTCCATCACCCCTGGTGAGACAAAACCGTGACTCGTCATTGAAGAGCACTTTTTGCCAGTCCTGTCTGGTCTAGCGACGGTGGGTTTGTGCCCATAGGCGATGTTGTTGCCGGTCATATCTAGTGAGGACCTGCCTTACAACAGGCCTACAAGCCCTCAGTCCAGCCTCTCTCAGCCTATTGAGGACAGTCTGAGCACTGATGGAGGGATTGTGCTTTCCTGGTGTAACGCGGGCAATTGTTGTTGCCATTCTGTACCTGTCCCGCTGGTGTGATATTCGGATGCACCGGTGTTATTACACGTGGTCTGCCACTGCGAGGACGATCAGCTGTCCGTCCTGTCTCCCTGCAGCCCTGTCTTAGGCGTCTCACAGTACAGACATTGCGATTTATTGCCCTGGCCACATCTGCAGTCCTCATGCCTCCTTCCAGCATGCCTAAGGCATGTTCACGGAGATGAGCAGGGACACTGGGCTATAACATCGAGCACACAGTCAAGCAATCTCCATAGACAAACATTGGCAACAGAATGGCCATACTGAATAGCTCAGTGACTTTCAATGTGGCACGGTCATAAGATGCCACCTTTCCAACAAGTCAGTTTTAAAATTTCTGCCCTGCTAGAGCTGTCCCGGTCAACTAAGTGCGGTTATTGTGAAGTGGAAACATTTAGGAGCAACAACGGCTCAGCCCGAAGTGGTAGGCCACACACAAGCTCACAGAACGGGACTGCTTTGTGCTGAAGCGCGTAAAATTTGTCTGTACTCGATAGCAACACTCACTACCGAGTTCCAAACTGCATCTGAAATTAACGTCAGCACAAGACAGAGCTTCATGAAATGGGTTTCCATGGCCAAGCTCCTGCACACAAGCCTAAGATTGCCATGCGCAATGCCAACTGTTGGCTGTAGTGGTGTAAAGCTTGCCGCCATTGGACTCTAGAACAGTGGAAGCGCGTTCTCTGGAGTGAGGAATCACGCTTCACCATCTGGCAGTCCAATGGACGAATCTGGATTAGGTGGATGCCAGGAGAACATTGCCTGCCCCAATCCATACTGCCAACTTTAAAGTTTGGTGGAGGAGGAGTAATGGTCTGGGGCTGTTTTTTCATGGTTCGGGCTAGGCCCCTTAGTTTCAGTAAAGGGAAATCTTAACGCTACAGCATACAATGGCATTAGATGATTCTGTTTTCAACTTTGTGGCAACAGTTTGGGCAGTGCTTCTCAATTATTTTCTGTTACGCCCCCCCCTAGGAAGAAGTAAACATTTTGCGCACCCCAACTCACCGCCGCGACTGTAAATAGTATCATTTGTCTTTAAAATTGTTATAAGTACACCTCTGCTTAACATTGTATCCTTATTAACATTAAAGAAAATAAAAAAAATAAAACAGAAAGAAATATAGATCAACTTACAACAAAGAATAACTTTATTAACATTGTTTTTTAGTCTGTAACAGAAAAGACTTAAAGTGCATCAATTTGCCTGAAATTAAAAATTCTATCCTTATTTGAACTGTAAATCTTTTTTGATCATTTTATACTGAAAAATAAAATTAAATATAATCAATAAATAATAATAAATTCAAATTGAATTGATCAGCAACATTAACTCAGGAGCACAATATATGAAACACTTTGACCTATAAAACAAAAATGAATAAAACAATTTGTGCTGATTTTTTAAAAATCAAAATGAGGAAGTCAGGATTAATGGCTACAATGAGCACGTTTTGCAGAGCACAGCTTTTCGAAGCGGGGTTTGAAGCATGATACTGCAACTCTCAGCTCCTGCTCAATGTTTAGCTGGGACCTGTACTTGGTCTTCAGTGCAGCAACAGCAGAGAAGCCAGTCTCACAAAGATAAGATGTTGCAAAAGGAAGAAGAATGCCCATGGTCCTCTGCCCTAAGAGTGGATACTGCCTCTCTACACTCAGCCAGAATTCACTCAGTGTCTGTGATGTGAACCTCAGTCTCAATGTGTAGTCAGACCTCATATCAATGAACTGGCCCTCCTCTGCAGAGCCGAAACCAGTTGGAGCTGGTGCATTGAAAGGATCTCTCACCCAGTCATTTTGGGAACTGTTTTCAGGGAAGTACTTTTTAAAGAATCCCATCAGTGATGAAATGTTCTCCTTAATATATGGAATCACTGAGGTGGCATCATAGTCAGTAGTGTCAACAAATTCATGCAGGTTCTCGAATGAATCAGTATTTCCTTCATCAAGTCGCCTGCCCCACATTGCAAGCTTTCGAGTGAAAGAGCTGATCTTGTCTGTGACCTGAGGGAGGTGTTTATCTTTCCCTTGAAGCTGTAGATTTAGTTCATTTAGCTTTCCAAATATGTCACTCAGGTAGGCCAATTTTGCCAGGAAGTTCTCATCACAAAATTTTTCTGCGAGATCATACTTGTGCTCCTGCTCCGAAAACATTCTTATCTGCTCTCTGAGCTTAAAAACTCGGGACAATACTTTTCTTCGTGACAGCCACCTTGCTTCACTGTGAAACAGCACAGTTTGATGTTTAGCTCCCATCTCCTCACAGATAGCAGAGAAGACTCTTGTTTTTGGTGGTCTGGTCTTTATAAAATTGCCTACAATGTCAGGCATAACCTCACTTAATTTTAGAGGAAAAGTGCATTGATGCCAGTGCTTCTCTGTGTATAACACAGTGTGTCCACTCAGCATTAGGTGAGGCCTTCTTGACGAGTGCCCGAAGTCCTTTTCTCATCCCTGCCATGATCTGTGCACCATCACTGCAAACACCAATGCAGTTCTCCCACTTTAGCCCATTCTCAGTCAGGAAGCAGTCCAGCATTTTGAATAGCTCTTCAGCTGTGGCTCTGTCTTTGACATATTTACAAAAAAGTAGATCCTCACACAGGGAGTTTGTCATGTCAAAACGTACATAAGCGATAAACAAACCGTCTTTGTTGCTGTCAGTTGCTTCATCGAACTGTTAGGCAAAACGTTTGTCTTTGAGTTTATCTACCAGCTGTTCTTTAAGACCGTTAGCAATGTCATTTATACGTCTGGCAACAGTGTCATTGGACAGAGGGATAGTTTTTATTTTTGCAGCACTTGCGTCATCCAGCATGACAGAGACCATGTCTAATGCTGCAGGCAGTATCAGCTCCTCTGCTATGGAGTGTTTTTTTTGCACTGAGCAATTTGGTGCGCCACCTTATATGATGCTAACAGTGCTCGCTCATTTACTGAAGTAGCATTCACAATTGTGAATTGTTGGCAATATTCGGCACGTTTTCGCTGAAAAAACTCAAGCGTGATTGGGGTGTAATGTCTTTATGTGACGCCTTAATTTATTTGGCTTGATGCTGTCCGCTGCCAACATTTTAAGACACAGTAAACATACCGGTCTTTCCTCGTCTCCCACCGTAGTCACAGTGAAGCCAAGCGCTACATACGCTTTGTCATATTTCTTCGTCTTAGCTTTCGGGAGACTTACGTTTGTCTCCTGATCTCCGTCTCTCTCCGCCTTTCTTTTCTTCCCTGTTAAATAATTTTCCATGGAGGCTCTTAAGGGTTTGTTATCTGCACTTCATATCTCCTGCTGTGTGCTCGTGTTCGGTGCAAAAAAGTCCTGCTCCCTATAGCAAAAAAAAGCATGTTCCCCGGGGTCACACGCGCCCCCCCCTGGCATCGCTCCGAGCCCCCCCAGAAGGACTGAGTTTGGGGAAGGCCCTTTCCCGTTTCAGCATGACAATGCCCCCGTGCATAAAGCGAGGTCCATAGAGAAATGGTTTGTTGAAATTGGTGTGGAAGAACTTGACTGGCCTACACAGAGCCCTGACCTCAACGCCATCGAACACCTTTGGGATGGAATTGGAACGCCGACTGCCCGACCTCACGAACGCTCTTGTGGCTGAATGGAAGAAAGTCCCTGCAGCAATGTTCCAACATTTAGTGGAAAGTTTTCCCAGAAGAGGAGAGGCTGTTATAGCAGCAAAAGGGGGACCAACTCCATATTAATGCGCATGATTTTCAAATGAGATGTTTAACGAGCAGATGTCCACATACTTTTGGTACAGTAACATGTTTTGGACAATTTGGGTCTTCAAAGTAGATGAACAATTTCACAGTCATTGTCACTTTTACTAGTTTCTAAGTTCCGGGTTAAAATAAAACTCAAATAAAAGGTTAAAATACCATTAATTCATTTAATCTCTGGTGCCAGGGAAGTAGCTGTTTGCTGGGTGGCTGTGTACTTGCCATCTCAGAATGGTGTTTAGGGTCTCTATTTCACTATGCAGAAATTGCTCCTCCATTTCCTGGTTGCTAAAATGTGAATATCTGACTACTGTCAGATATATTTTCCATAACCAAAAATATTGTACTTTCAGCTGTTTGAAGCTGGTGTACATAACCAAAAGTAAAAGATGCAACAACAAAATGTAAGGAAAGTTAGTATAGAAATAGCGCACATTGAACAGCTCTACCGTTTCTTAGACTTGCTTTAAATGAGAATGACAGATCTCTAACAAACATTTCTATGTGAATTTGGTAAGGTCGCATCCAAAAATGTACATATTGCAGCTTTAAAAGTTTGAAATCATGTCATTATCCACTCTGACAGCTAGATGATGGCAGAATTCCAACTGTAATAATCACTAGGCCAATCAATAGGCTACGTTTCCTGTGTTGATGACAGACACTTCCAGACACTGAAAATAATGACACCGTATAGCAAAATAGTAATACCATGCAACATGTCTGTCTGGGAGTAGTATGTATCTAAGATATTGTCTGCTGCCAGGTAGCAAGATGTTTAGGGTCCATCAATAGCTGTGTGCAAAATTGCAAGTATTAGTAACAACTTGCCATTGTTGTAAGTGATGTCAAAAGAGCAGAATTGCAACACAACCATTGTGTCAATGGTCTCTTGATAATTCCTTGTTGATAAGGTTGACATCTGATATTTATAATGCTCCTGCAACAATGTTACCTTACATTTGGTGTTGTGTTTCTTCAAAGGAAGAGGGTGCAGGAGGGGGTGGTGGGTAGCTTAGGCTTCACTAGAGGAATTCTGGTGGGAAGGTGTCCCGAACACTTATCTAAAGAAAATACATGTTCAATACACTGCAATCAAGTGGGCCACCCAGTTTCAGTTCTTCTGTGCTTGTCTATTTCTCATTAGTTTTCGGTAAATGTTATTGAAGATAAATATGAATGATTTTTCAAATAGGCCTAGTAGTAGTGTGAATTGTCAACATACTGTGGAGAATCACCTTTTTACACGAACAAGATACTGTGATGAATCAGTAGTTCTTCACGGGCACATATACATCTTTGCCCATTTCATGAACTGACTAATCAACATTTCATGCGTGTGTATATTATTTTCTTATACTTTTGAAATGTTGAAGATACATTTTTACAATCATACCTCTAGTTTTTGTTGTCTTTTGGCAGGAGGTTTCCATTGTGTTCATTGCCTGTGTGTTTAGTTCAGAGCCCTCGACTAAATAGCATACAGGATACTTTGGTCAAAAATGCAGTCAGGGTTAAGGGTTACAGAGACCAGATCAGATTCAGTGGGTGTATTGATCTGTTACGAGATCAGTTTGTGTCATACCCTCATCACAGCTGCTGTCTCTGTATTCCCTCTGTCTTTTCACTGGCTTTTTGTCAGGTAACGTTTCATCCACGCTTTCAACTGCTGACTTCACTTCCGGAACCTTAGACTACTTCACAGCTTTTGGAAAGTCATCTAAAAAGATAGGTACTAGTTGTCCTTCCCTTAATGTTCTTCTATCTGAAAAGTGGAAAACATTAGCAATTTCATAAGCCTGACTAGGACTGTTTGTGGAGCACTGTTAATGAATTCAATCGAGGCCAAAATGACAATAAATTGGTCCAACAGTATCTACCTCCAACAGTGGAAAATCTTCTATTCGTCAAGATCTCAGCTAGGCCAGCCACTGTGTTTGTGTCTGTTAGTCTCCACAGCAGGCATCTTCAGACCTGGTGTAGTACTGACACAAAAGTGGTCTTCTGTCCTCTCTCCACTCGTATGGCCCTCTGCCAGATCTCCGTGGTCGGTATCCATTTTACAATTGTGTTTCTCCTGTGGTATTTGTACACACCAATCTTGGATGAGCTGCATGGGTCCAATAGCAGAGGTTCTGGATGGTGGAACAGCACCTTTCCCTCTTTCTCAACTACCTCCACAAGCTCACAGCTCTCTCCATCTTCCAACAGGTAGGCCTGGTCCTTGCTCTTTTTTGTGGTTCATTTTTTTGGCTGTTCAATTGGCCTGGTCAGACTCTCCTCCAGTTTGTTGGCTATTTGAGCCATCGGACTCTTTCCTGATCACACAATCTTCTTGATTGTCTGCAGGTGGTTTTCAAACATGAAAGCACTGGAATTGTCCAGGCCACCAAACCTGACACCATCTGTTGTGCAGCATGATGTGCGTTTTGTAGACAAGGAAGGTGGCCCCGTGAAGTTCACGTCCTTTTTCAACAAAGTACTGCAGCAGGTTGTGAGCATAGTGGTGATGCTGCTGTACCAGTGTTGGTACTAGTGTTGCAACCCAACTGCAACACTGAAGGTCAAGAAAGGCTGGTAGGAAGGTCCTTCTCTGAGGACAGCCTTAGGCACCAGTTTCCCTGTGTACAAGAGAAACTGGCAGAACTCTTGCCTTCCATTTCTCAAACTCATAGAAGCCTTGGGGGGTGCGGGCAAAGATTGAGGGGATCGACGACCTCAACTGTAGGAACCAGCTGCTCACCTCCCGCACCTGACCGGCAGAGATTCTCATCCCTTTCTCCCCTCTACACCAGGTCACCTGGAGTTTTTTGGTGACCCCTAGGCAGGCCTGGTGTATGTAATCGATGGGGAAACACAGCACCTTGTCAACCGGGAGGTCAGACAGTGGTGTGTTGCCGTGATGGTTCTCTGGCTGTGTTTGAGCGTGGAGTTATGCATTTGTGCGCAAGGTTAGGTTAGTTGTCTCCTGGTATGTCAATCGGTTTGAACCAGTCCCCCCGTGTAACATTTGGGGTTCTTGACCATGGATCTTGCTGGAGTATCACACACAAAGCATTGGACTGTTACTTTGATGTTCCTCCCTCTGTAGTCCAGGCCATTCATCAAGATCTCATCTAGGTCAGCCACGTGTCCTCTAGGAACACAAAGTTAGTCTGCCTTTTCAGTCCACAGGTCAGTACTGTTGGGAAAATGGTCACTGGACTAAGCATGACTGCTCAGAGGACAGGCCACTTCTCGAGGAGTTTTGACGAGAGTACGGGAAGTGGATGTCACTTGTGGATGGCCATGGCTTTGCAATAGTTTCAGTAGCTTATCCACATAATTGTGCTTCAGCTTGAACTCACTGGTCAAAGCAGCCAGGTCTACGGCCAATTATGTGCCCTTGGGGATTCTGTCAAGGTCTGATTCATTATTCATTGCTGATGCCCCTGCCATTCCAGGCAGTGGGTGAATCCACCCCACTTCCATAGTCTTCCACGACAGGGTCTTCATGAGGGCTAACATCTCTTTCCTCCAGCTGCCGTCCTCCATCCCACTTGCATAGCTTTCACATGACTCTTCCATGACAGTGTCTTCATGAGGGCTGACATCTACAAATTGTTATGTTATGGCGGTAAGCAAATTGAAGTGTGTCTAGGGTGACAATTGGTATCCAATTGGTAGTTACAGTCCTGTCTCATCGCTGCAACTCCTGTACGGACTCGGGAGAGGCGAAGGTCGAGAGTCGTGTGTCCTCCAGCTACACCAATGTGTCGGAGGAAACATCGTACACCTGGCGACTGTGTCAGCGTCCATGCGCCCAGCCCGCCACAGTAGTCGCTAGAGCGCGATGGGACAAGGACAAACCCTCCCCTAACCCGGACGACGCTGGGCCAATTGTGTGCCGCCCCACGGGTCTCCCGGTCGCGGCCGGCTGTGACAGAGCCTGGACTCATACCAGGATCTCTAGTGGCACAGCTAGCACTGCGATGTAGTGTCTTAGACCACTGCACCACTCTGGAGGTACCGGTGATAGGATCCTTGACTAGCCTCTCAAAGCACTTCATGATGACAGAAGTGAGTGCTACAGGGCGATAGCCATTTAGTTCAGTTACTTTTGCTTTTGAAGCATGTGGGGACAGTAGAGTGGGATAGGGAGAAATTGAATATGTCCGTATACACACCAGCTAGCTGGTCTGCACATGCACTCAGAACGCAGAGGGGGTGAAAAAGGTGTTTAGCTTATCCGGAAGCAAGACGTCGGTGTCCACGCCATGGCTGGTTTTCCTTTTGAAGTCTGTGATTGTCTGTAGACCCTGCCACATACGTCTCGTGTCTGAGCCACTGAATTGCGACTCCACTTTGTCTCTATACTGACGTTTTGCCTGTTGGATTGCCATGCGGAGGGAATAACTACACTGTTTCTATTCTGCCATATTCCCAATCACCTTGCCATGGTTAAATGCGGTGGTTCATGCTTTCAGTTTTGCGCAAATGTGCCCATCTATCCACGGTTTCTGGTTAGGGTATTTTTTATTAGTCACATTGGGTACAACATCTCCTATACACTTCCTGATAAACTCAGTCACCGTGTCAGTATATACATTGATGTTATTCTCTGAAGCTACCCAGAACTTATCCCAGTCCGCGTGATCAAAACAATCTAGAAGCGCGGATTCCGATGGGTCAGACCAGCGTTGGATAGTCCTTAGCACAGGTATTTCCTGTTTGAGTTTCTGCCTATAGGAAGGGAGGAGTAAAAGGGAGTCATAGTCAGATTTCCCGAAAGGAGGGCGGGGGAGGGCCTTGTATGCATCCCGGAAGTTGGTGTAACAGTGGTCGACTGTTTTAGCAGCGCGAGTACTACAGTCGATATGTTGATAGAACTTTGGCAGACTTTTCCTCAAATTTGCTTTGTTAAAATCCCCAGCTACAATAAATACAACCTTAGGATATGTGGTTTCCAGTTTGCATGAAGTCCAGTGAAGTTCTTTGAGGGCCGTCGTGGTATCGGCTTGAGGGGGTATATATACGGCCGTGAGTATAAACGAAGGAAAATCTCTTGGGAGATAATAGGGTCGGCATTTAATTGTGACCTATTCTAGGTCGGGTGAACAAAGGGACTTGAGTTCCTGTACGTTATCACAATTACACCATGAGCCATTAATCATGAAACATACACCCCCGCCCTTCTTCTTCCCAACCCAATTGGGAAGAACCCAATTGGCTGGACCGACTCAGACAGTATATCCTGAAAGATCCATGTTTCCATGAAACAGAGTATGTTACAATCCCTGATGTCTCAATGGAAAGAAGCCCTCGCCCTGAGCTCGTCAACTTTATTATCCAGTGACTGAACATTTGTGAGTAATATACTCTGAAGTTGTGGGTGGTGTGTGCCTCCTAAGTCGGACTAGATGACCGCTCTGAGTACCTTTGCCATCGTTGTTTTGGGTCAGCTTCTGGAATGAGTTCAATCGGGGTGCGAACAAAGGATCCACTTCAGGACAGTCGTATTCCTGGTTGTAGTGCTGGTGAGTTACTGTCGCTCTGATATCCAATAGCTCTTCCCGGCTGTATGTAATAACACAAAAACATTTCTGGGCTAACAATGTAAGAAATAATACAAAATACTGCAAAGTTTCCAAAGAGCGAGATGCGAGGCAGCCCTCTCTGTCGACGCCATTACAATCTGAGCGCTCTGGAGCAGGTTTTCATCAAGGATCTCTCTGTACTTTGTTCTGTACATCTTTGCCTCGATCCTGACTGGTCTCCCAGTCCATGCCACTGAAAAACATCCCAACAGCATGATGATGCTGCCACCACCATGCTTCACCGGGATGGTGCCAAGTTTCCTCCAGACATGACGCTTGACATTCAAGCCAAAGAGTTCAGTCTTGGTTTCATCAGACTAGAGAATCTTGTTTCTAATGGTCTGAGAGTCTTTAGGTGCCTTTTGGCAAACTTCAAGCGGGCTGTCATGTGCCTTTTCCTGAGGAGTGGCTTCCGTCTGGCCACTCTACCATAAAGGCCTGATTGGTGGAGTGCTGCAGAGATGTTTTTCCTTCTGGAAGGTTCTCCCATCTCCACAGATGAACTCTGGAGTTCTGTCAGAGTGACCATCGGGATCTTGGTCACCCCCCTGACCAAGGCACTTCTCCCACAATTGCTCAGTTTGGCTGGGCGGTCAGCTCTAAGAAGAGTCTTGGTGGTTCCAAACTTCTTCCAATTAAGAATGATGTAGGCCACTGTGTTCTTGGGGACCTTCAATGCTGCAGAAATGTTTTGGCACCCTTCCCCAGATCTGTTCCTCGACAGAATCCTGTCTCGGAGCGCTACGGAAAATTCCTCGACCTCATGGCTTGGTTTTTGCTCTGACGTACACTGTCAACTGTGGGACCTTATATAGACCTTATATAGACCTTTCCAAATCATGTCCAATCAATTAAATGTACCTAAATAAGTTTTTTCTGTTTTTGTATTTTTATAAATGTGCAAACATTTCTAAAAGCCTGTTTTCACTTTGTCATTATGGGATATTGTGTGTAGATTGCTCAGGATCTTTTTTGGAGTATTGCTGTAATTTAACAAAATGTGGAAAAGTCAACGGGTCTGAATACCCAAGGCACTGTACATGTAAGTCGATGTAAAACATGGAGGACCACAATAATAACCCACAGTGGAATGCTCAAAAGTAACAAATATTGTTTCTCATCACACAAACTGTGACCACTTTGTGTGTGTCACACAAAACATTGGAGTAAAACAAGCTCATATTTTTGGTTATTGATAGCTTTTTTCAGTGTCATGTTGAAAGAGTCAAACAATAGTTAAGTGTCAGAACTTATTCTATTTCATATCATTCTATTGCAATATGCAGTTCCAGAAACAGCCCCGCCAATGGTTGAACGCAAATAATCCAGTTTCTGTGCCAGATACAATCCAAATCAAATCAAATTTTATTTGTCACATACACATGGTTAGCAGATGTTAATGCGAGTGTAGCGAAATGCTTGTGCTTCTAGTTCCGACAATGCAGTAATAACCAACAAGTATTCTAACTAACAATTCCAAAACTACTGTCTTATACACAGTGTAAGGGGATAAAGAATATGTACATAAGGATATATGAATGAGTGATGGTACAGAGCAGCATAGGCAAGATACAGTAGATGGTATCGAGTACAGTATATACATGAGGTGAGTATGTAAACAAAGTGGCATAGTTAAAGTGGCTAGTGATACATGTATTACATAAGGATGCAGTCGATGATATAGAGTACAGTATATACGTATGCATATGAGATTAATAATGTAGGGTAAGTAACATTATATAAGGTAGCATTGTTTAAAGTGGCTAGTGATATATTTACATAATTTCCCATCAATTCCCATTATTAAAGTGGCTGGAGTTGAGTCAGTGTCAGTGTGTTGGCAGCAGCCACTCAATGTTAGTGGTGGCTGTTTAACAGTCTGATGGCCTTGAGATAGAAGCTGTTTTTCAGTCTCTCGGTCCCAGCTTTGATGCACCTGTACTGACCTCGCCTTCTGGATGATAGCGGGGTGAACAGGCAGTGGCTCGGGTGGTTGATGTCCTTGATGATCTTTATGGCCTTCCTGTAACATCGGGTGGTGTAGGTGTCCTGGAGGGCAGGTAGTTTGCCCCCGGTGATGCGTTGTGCAGACCTCACTACCCTCTGGAGAGCCTTACGGTTGAGGGCGGAGCAGTTGCCGTACCAGGCGGTGATACAGCCCGCCAGGATGCTCTCGATTGTGCATCTGTAGAAGTTTGTGAGTGCTTTTGGTGACAAGACGAATTTCTTCAGCCTCCTGAGGTTGAAGAGGCGCTGCTGCGCCTTCTTCACGATGCTGTCTGTGTGAGTGGACCAATTCAGTTTGTCTGTGATGTGTATGCCGAGGAACTTAAAACTTGCTACCCTCTCCACTACTGTTCCATCGATGTGGATAGGGGGGTGTTCCCTCTGCTGTTTCCTGAAGTCCACAATCATCTCCTTAGTTTTGTTGACGTTGAGTGTGAGGTTATTTTCCTGACACCACACTCCGAGGGCCCTCACCTCCTCCCTGTAGGCCGTCTCATCGTTGTTGGTAATCAAGCCATTAGTTAAAGGAACCCAATCCAATGCAGTGCAATCCACCATCACTGTATAATGAAACCAGGAAAAGTAATGCACCTAAGCTGAGATCTGGTGTTTGGTGGCTGTAAACCCAATATAAGTGTTATGATACACAGAATGCATTTTAAAACAGTGAAACAAGTTTTCTTCAGTCTGAATATTGATGTTTAAGACACTTTTTGGGGTTTCGATGTATGTAAAAGGTAACATCAAAACACAAAAAATACTGTATGTATTTTCCGACACTGTCTCTCATACAATTAAATACAATTGCAAATTGGCTTTCTTTTGTGTCACTTTATGCATTGTGTATGTTATTTATTTATATTTTAAAGGGGAATTTCACCATGGGGGGAATATGGGCTTGTTTTCATCACGTCCGAGGCATTTCTAGGTCATAGGCACAGAGATTAGATTTAGAGCAATATCTAGCCTAATAGAAAGAAATATGGCATAACCCTCAACCTTTGACCAGTGACCAGGCCATACAAATGTACCTAGGTAGGTAGGCAGACAGTATCTAGCTACAGCCATGTCTAGAAGGCATGCTTAGGAAAATAACATTTTATACTTATTTTTGGATTGGGGGGGCCCCTGAACTTGCCCATTCGGTAACCCGGTCCTGGTCGGACCCCAGGAAGAGTAGTTGACATTGGCATTGGCTAATGGGGATCCCAATAAAATCTAAATCTACACTTGTTTTCCAACAGATGGTGCTATGAGCCAAAACATTGGGACTGAGTAATGCATTTCTTATTTGTAATGGATTATGACTTTGAACAATAACATAACATTAGATGCAACAACCATTATATCAAATAATTAATGTAGCCTAATAAAAGCACAAATCCAGAAAAGGCAAGTTTATTGTAGTCTTTGAGAAAAAAAATGTCATTTTTATACTAAGTAGCTAATACTTTTGTAATGTGGAAATATATGTAGATGGATAGATCCAAATAGATACATGTATGTCTTTTTTGTGTGCTTTCCCCCTCAAGAATGTTGCTTGTGGCAATCACAGGACTTTTCATTGGAGCGACTCAGACAAAAAAGGTGGATAAATTAAGATAGTTCACTCTGGCCGTTTTCCATTGAAACAAATGGTCAGTTCCTGTCTATTTTAAGGGGTGGCTCTCCCATAGTTACCAATGCAGCTGGGTCTGGTGTACTTAGTTCATTGCCTTCAATTGAAAGGGAACAAATGAGGGAGTGGGACTTTTCGTTTCCTCTTCCATCTCTGACTCAGAAGGAATGCTGTCAAAAGGTTCAGTGCTATGCGGGATCCTTGGGACGTCCCTACACTAGACCTTAACCCCGCTTTACCCAAACTCGGTTCTCGGGACCCTGCGCTAAACCTTAACTATAATCCTTACCTAAACCCAAATCCTTCATTCAACCATTTTACATTTAAATTTCAATGGGCTAGGGACGTCATTATAAATAAATAAATACAAATGTACTGACTTGCCTAGTTAAATAAAGGTCGAATAAAAAAAATATGTCTTAACGATTCAAGATAGCACGGACCCTGCCAAAAGTAACGTTGTAGCTGTCTGAAAATATTGCCTGTTGGTCCGCGTCATCCAACAATGTTATACATTCTGATTAATATCACGTGGATTATCAATTTCACTGCTTCATCAATTTAATCATTTAATATGGTTTGATCATGTATAAATATATTTATTTAGGGTAGAGTTTGAAACAATTGTTAGTATACATTCAGGCATGTAAACAGACATACTCACCCCCCCTAAACCAGAGACTTTACCAGAGATACTGTATATAATGACGAGATGCTTGTGTCTCCGCCTTAACACAATGATTCGTTGTCCACAGAGCGGAAACGGTGGGCTGTCAAACTCCGATATAAACTCCGATATAAACAGTACACTCGTAACAACCTAACCATTACGAAAATAGCTATACATGTTTATATTGACTAAATTCATAGTCGCCCTCCCCCCATACAAAAACTCATCACTTGCTTAATAATGAATGATCTGCTTATCGTGGACAGATTTTGGGCGGGGTAAACCCTCTCGCTTCGCCTTTTCCTCTCTGACCCTAAACAAAATTTACGCAAGACATTTCGCGGGGTTGATATACCGGGCGGGTGCTGAAACGACATGAGGGCAAAAGTTGACCTGTTGGAATTATATCTAGCTAGCAAGGTAGTTTATATCGATCTGTGATTCGCAAGGACAATTACTTGAGATATAGGACTTGCTGGGTCATCGTTTAACAGCTAGGTTGCGTGTTGGAGGGAGTTTCGCTCCGCTCTTTCCCATTTTTCGCATACGTTCAAGCTTGCCAGGAGGCAAGCCAGGCGAAAATAGTCCAACAATGCCTCCCATCGACAATGACACTGGGAGGAATCAACTAAAAACTCGGATACAGGAGCTTATTGATTCAAACCAAGTGTTGGTATTCAGTAAAAGCCACTGTCCATTTTGTGTGAAAGTAAGTCCAACATGTTTGTTTTTACTTTTTATCTACCTACCTTGCTAGCTAGTTAGTAGTTGCCGGTTACTTGCTAGCTTCTGACATAATTAAGTAACGTTAAATGACTACAGTAACACGCAGGATAGATAGATGGGTAGTTAATCCAGCGAAGATAAAACGGGATTCAAGCAGCATATTTGTTTTGCTTTCAGGTGAAGGATCTGTTCAAGGAACTGAACGTGAATTGCAATGTGGTGGAGCTGGATCTAATTGGTAAGGAATTGTTCACAGGAAGTGGTGGCAAGGTTTTTTCTTGGAAGGCCGGTGTACAGCATTCAAAAGTCTGACATGAAGTTCTCTTTGTTATATGACCAGTATTTTTCTAGCCTCAGTAAAGTTGGCTATACGTTTTAGGATATCATTGAATTGGCAATGGAAGTTCAAAAGCTATTAAGTAGTACTCTACTAAGGATCCACGCCTCTAGACCAGTTGCCTCGTCATTCAGTCAGTGTGGACTATCAAGTGCTAAATTAGTAAATTAAATTATCTTGGGAAATGTTGATGGACCATACACACATTTGCAATATGTCTTTTGAATGGTGAAACACTAAAATATGTACAGGACCTGTTATTCTACTAATGGGTTGTTTCCTCAAGCTCACCTTAAAGCTGTTCCTTATTGCTTTATCTGAAATTTCTCACTTGTTAATGGTTGATCAGAAGGTTAAAAAAAAGGCTAATGGGTGCCCTTTAATAAAATTAACATTATTTTTACTTGCATAGTCAATATGTTAATGTTTTACCACAGAACACACTGCCAATGTTTGTTAGGGCCACCACAAAATGTGCTGAGTCACTCCCTCAATCTCTTTCTCTCCTCTGGATGCTTGGCCATTTTATCTCTCACCGGTCACAGCTGTTCTGGTAAATACACACTGGGCACTACATAAATTGCTCTGGAAAATACACTTAGAAAAGATTGCCAGTACTGAATTATGCAGTGTATTTAAACGGTTTTGTTTGCAGAACAGACCCAAAGTACATTTGCATCAGACTGAACCCACTGTCAGCACTTAGAATTCAAGTTGTATGTTTTACGTTTACTGCTGACCCCAATTAGTCGACTGGCCGATTGTTTGTTCGATAGGCTGTTGGTCGAGCTAGATTTGTTTTAATCGAGCAGAAGCAAATGTGTATATATTTTTCATAACACAGGGGACACCAGTCTTATTCGACGACGATCTCAGTGTACTAATCGATTGCGGAGACCGCGGGGATGGCAAAGTCCATGAAGGGGAGTGTGGCTAAGATGCCCAATGCACCCCTCTCTCCAGAATGCACTCTCTCCTGCCAATTTGTGCACATTCATTGTTTCATAAGTTCATTTGTGTGAATTGTTTACATTTGACTGTCAGTCTCAATCAGTTCCCCATTACATTTCACCATTACTACATTTACTGTTAATTCCTATTATTTCTAATCTACAATGTTTGTTTTGCTAATTTCTGTTAATGCATTCAATATATTATTATTCCAGTCTTTTACCACTCTCATTGAGTGGAATGTTGTTTGCAGAGCGCACAACCTATACTACTCAAGTTGATTTAATTCCATTTGTGAATTTTGTCAACTTATTAATTGTCTTTTGTTTGGAGCACTCGTGTCAATGTTGCGTTAGGACGTGCACCTGATTAGGCCTATAGCCTGCGCACAAATATAGGCATATAAATGTGCCCATTTGGGGATTTGATAGTATTTCCGATCGAATTAACGCATCGCCACTAATCCGCTGTAGAGCTTCTCAAAGTAATATTTTCTTCACCTCAAACAGCAAGCAAACGTTGTCTGTTTTTACATCATTGAGAATGACAACACATCCGCAATGTATTTGACAAATCCTATCAGCTCTGTCCCTTTCGTTAACCACTCGGTGTGAAAGGGAAAAATGTAATTCTGATCCATTGGAAATGTCATAAAATAGGCCTACCTGTTTTCTTTTTATCCCTTGTGCAAATAGCTTACAGCTGGGTCTGTCCTGAGTTCACTGGCACAGGAAACTGAGGACCCAGAATATTTTATAAAATGTTGCAAGTTAATAGTTGATACAGTGTTGCAAGTAGTTTTTTTTTTGTCAGGGACACCTGTAATGTTTATACATGTACTGTTTGTATTAGAGGTCGACCGATTAACCGGAATGGCCGATTAATTGGGGCCGATTTCAAGTTTTCATAACAATCGGAAATCGGTATTTTTGGGCGCCAATTTCCAATTAAAAAATATATATTATACCTTTATTTAACTAGGCAAGTCAGTTAAGAACACATTCTTATTTTCAATGACGGCCTAGGAACGGTGGGTTAACTGCCTTGTTCAGGGGCAGAACGACAGATTTTCACCTTGTCAGCTCAGGGGATCCAATCTTGCAGCTGTACAGTTAACTAGTCCAACGCTCTAACCATTGCACTCCACGAGTAGCCTGCCTGTTACGCAAATGCAGTAGAAGCCAAGGTAAATTGCTTGCTAGCATTAAACGTATCTTATAAAATAACAATCAATCATAATCACTAGTTATAACTACTAATCCAGTTTAGCAGGCAATGTTAGCCAGGTGAAATTGTGTCATTTCTCTTGCGTTCATTGCACGCAGAGTCAGGGTATATGCAACAGTTTGGGCTGCCTGGCTCATTGCGAACGAATTTGCCAGAATGTTACGTAATTGTGACATAACATTGAAGGTTGTGCAATGTAACAATAATATTTAGACTTAGGGATGCCATCCGTTAGATAACATACCGAGCGGTTCCGTATTTCACTGAAAAAATAAACGTTTTGTTTTTGAAATGATAGTTTCCGGATTCGACCATATTAATGACCAAAGGCTCGTATTTCTGTGTGTTATGTTATAATTAAGTCTCATTTGATAGAGCAGTCTGACTGAGCAGCAGCAGCAGGCCCGTAATCATTAATTCAAACAGCACTTTCGTGCGTTTTGCCAGCAGCTCTTCGCAAAAACAGCGCTGTTTATGACTTCAAGCCTATCAGCCTAATGGCTGGTGTAACCAATGTGAAATGGCTAGCTAGTTAGCTGGGTGTGCGCTAATACCGTTTCAAACGTCACTCACTTTTAGATTTGGAGTAGTTATTCCCCTTGCGCTGCAAGGGCCGCGGCTTTTGTGGAGCGATGGGTAACGATGCTTCGAGTGTGGCTGTTGTCGATGTGTTCCTGGTTCGAGCCCAGGTAGGGGCGAGGAGGGGGACAGAAGCTATACTGTTACACTGGCCATACTATAGTGCCTATAAGAACATCCAATAGTCAAAGGTATATGAAATACAAATGGTATAGAGAGAAATAGTCCTATAAATACTATATTAACTACAACCTAAAACCTCTTACCTTGGAATATTGAAGTCTCATGTTCTGAGCAAGGAACTTAAACGTTCGCTTTTTTACATGGCACACATTTTTACATGGCACATATTGCATATTGGCACATATTACTTTCTTCTCCAACACTTTGTTTTTGCATTATTTAAACCAAATTGAACATGTTTCATTATTTGAGGCTAAATTGATTTTATTGATGTTTTATATTAAGTTAAAATAAGTGTTAATTCAGTATTGTTGTCATTTATTACAAATGAATCAAAATTTTAAAAATTGTCAGATTAATCGGCATCGGCTTTTTTGGTCCTCCAATAATCGGTATCGGCGTTGAAAAATCATAATCGGTCGACCTCTAGTTTGTATGAATGTGACTTATGACCCTAGTGCACATGTCAGAGATATGGTTAATTTCATATACATTTAGCTGCTACTCTGCTAACATCTCTTAACTGTTGTCTAGATGATGGATCAAACTATCAAGAACTTCTGCTTGAGATGACCAGACAGAAAACTGTCCCCAATGTCTTCGTCAACAAAACCCACATTGGCGGCTGTGACAAAACAATGCAGGTATGGATCGTTGTAGCGTAAGATTTCAAGAACAACTTCATTGTCATTTCACTCGTGTTTTTGCAAATGTCACCAACTTTTGGAATGATCCTTTTTTTAAATTACATTTTAGTCATTTAGCAGATGCTCTTGTCCAGAGTGACCTTAAAGTAGTGAATGTATACATTTTCATACCCCCCCATATTGGTTCCCATTGGGAATTTAACCCACAACCCTGGCGTTGCAAGCGCCATGCTGTACCAACTGTGCCACACAGGACCCATAACTCAAACTTCTGCTAAAATGTCAGGTTTTGGCAAAAAAGAAAAGTGACATTTACATTTGATGTCATAGGTTCCCCTTGCATTTTAGCATGTGGTAAATTATGCCCACCTGCAGGCTTTAATTGCATTGCAATATTACTGACGAGTGTATTTTGTCCATTTGCCAGAAACAAGGGTTGAGTGGATCTATTTGGGTCAAGTGTGGTTATAAGAGCCTGATGCCACTGCCAAACTTCTATTTACATGAACATGGCTACTTAAGAACACCCAAATCTAGAGTCTCCTCTTCATTCTACACTGAGCTGCAATTAGCTTATGAAACTCTGTTTTTGTCTTTTCATGCGTAGCATAAGGTGGCACTTTGCCAGCATGACACAATAGCTTATGTTTTACTTGAAGCCACCAACACATTCTCCTTCAGTGTATAATGTATTTTTATCCTTAAAATGTACATATGTTCTGTCTCCTGCCCTTATCTTGGAAATGCTGGTTTAGTTCCGTCGACGGCATTAATAACACCTTTTTTTTTCTGGATCATAAATCAGCATGTCGGGTGTCCTTACTGCATTACATTAGTTTTTTTCCCACCACAAGCTGAAACATGTTTGTGTGCCTTTTTAAGATTTTGTTGGGTTAATGTTGTTCTTGCAATGGTAGCTGACCACCTGTCATCCTCTTCAGGCCCACAAAGATGGCATCCTGCAAAAGCTACTGTGCGGGGAGAATGAGGTCTACGAGTACGACCTCATCGTCATCGGGGGCGGATCGGGAGGCCTGGCCTGCTCAAAGGTGAGAGCCTCCCAGACAGTGCATCTCAAACCAAGCATAACTACAGGTGTTGCGGCCCTTGAAGGAAGGCTCTAGTCTATCATGGGCTGTGTCTGAAAGCATTACTAGCTGTCCAATCCTTGCTTCCTCTGTCCTTGTTTCCTCAATTCCTCTCAAAACGGATTGGAGGAGAGGATCCAAGGTTTCCCTCAAACCTTCTTCTCTAATGAGCGTTGACTTCTAGTAATGTTTTCAGACTCTGCGAAATGAAGTTGCCACGAGCAGCACCGCAGATATTGAGATGCAACACCTCGCTCTCACACAGTATCTGTGTATGGGCACGTGTTCGTTTCGCCCTGTTCACCTGAATGGTAGCCAGGGCACCAAAACAGTTGAGAAGTTGAGGCTCGAGCTTCAACGCTCTTTGCTGCAGAAATTTACCCTCTACGCTTTTTATTTTCTGAGTATTGCTGAGTACCTTTTAATCAAGTTGTCTAAATGGACATCTGCCCTCTTGTGCTTCTCATGGGATAGGAGGCAGCGACGCTGGGGAAGAAGGTGATGGTGTTGGACTATGTGGTGCCCACACCGAAAGGGAACTCCTGGGGTGAGTAGGGCTTCCCTGGCGTACTGCTTACGTGTCACTCTTCTTCAGCCAACCTTGTATTAACTTTAAGGGATTACCGAGATCAGGTTTACAGTGAATTCATTCAGATTGTTTAAAGAGTTTATTGACGTGCAATGGGAATTTTATTACTTTTATGTGATTGAGAACTACACGACATGACTAAGTATGTGGACACCTGATCGTCGAACATCTCATTCCAAAGTCATAGACGTTTAATATGAGGTTGGTTCCCCCCTTTGCTGCTATAACAGCCTCCACTCTTCTGGGAAGGCTTTCTACTAGATGCTGGAACATTGCTGCAAGGACTTGCTTCCAGTCAGCCACGAGCATTAGAGAGTTCGGGCACTGCTGTTGGGTGGTTAGGCCTGGTTCTCAGTCGGCTTTCCAATTCATCCCAAAGGTGTTCGATGGGATTGAGGTCAAGGCTCAAGTTATTCCACACCTATCTCGACAAACCATTTCTGTAGGGACCTCACTTTGCGCATTGGTGACATTGTCATGCTGAAAAAGGAAAGGACCTTCCCCTGTTGCCACAAAGTTGAAGACACAATGTCATTGTATTCACTGGAACTAAGGGGCCTAGCCCGAACCATGGAAAAACATCCCCAGACCATTATTCCTCCTTCACCTAACTTTACAATTGGCACTATACATTGGGGCAGATAGCGTTCTCCTGGCATCTGCCAAACCCAGGTTTGTCTGTTGGACTGCCAGGTGGTGAAGCGTGATTCATTACTTCAGTTTCCACTGCTCCAAAGTCCAATGAGCTTTACACCACTCAAGCCGACACTTGGCATTGCGCATGGTGATCTTAGGCTTGTGTGCAGCTGCTCGGCCATGGAAACCCATTTCATTAAGCTCCCGACGAACAGTTCTTGTGCTGACGTTGCTTCCAGAGGCAGTTTGGAATTCTGTGAGTGTCTGTGAGTGTTGCAACGGAGGACAGGCAATTATTTTTTTTAAATGTACCCGCTTCAGCACTCGACAGTCCTGTTTTGGGAGCTTGTGTGGCCTACCACTTCGAGGCTGAGCCGTTGTTGCTACTATACATTTTCACTTCGCACTAACAGTTGACCGGGGCAGGTCTAGCAGGGCAGAAATTTGATGGACTGTCTTGTTGGAAAGGTATCATCCTATGACGGTGCCACGTTGAAAGTCACTGAGCTCTTCAGTAAGGCCATTCTACTGCCAATGTTTGTCTCTGGAGATTGCATGGCTATGTGTTTGATTTTATGCAATGGGTGTGGCTGAATTAGCCGAATCCACTAATTTAAAGGGGTGTCCACATACTGGTATGTATGTACAGTTGAAGTCGGAAGTTTACATACGTTTAGGTTGGAGTCATTAAAACTCGTTTTTCAACCACTCCACAAATTTCTTGTTAAGCAAACTATAGTTTTGGCAAGTCTGTTACGACATCTACTTTGTGCATGACACAAGTAATTTTTCCAACAATTGTTTAGACAGATTATTTCATTTATAATTCACTATCACAATTCCAGTGGGTCAGAAGTGTGCATAGACTAAGTTGACTGTGCCTTTAAACGGCTTGGAAAATTCAAGAAAATGATGCCATGGCTTTAGAAGCTTCTGATAGGCTAATTGGCATCATTTGAGTCAATTGGAGGTGTACCTGTCTATGTATTTCAAGGTCTACCTTCAAACTCAGTGCCTTTTTGCTTGACATCATGGGAAAATCTAAAGAAATCAGCCAAGACCTCAGAATTTTTTTTTGTAGCCCTCCACAAGTCTGGTTCATCTTTGGGAGAAATTTCCATACGCCTGAAAGTCCAACATTCATCTGTACAGACAATAGTATGCAAGTATAAACACCAGCTCTGTTTGGAGGATTGGGCCAAGCTTCACCCAACTTATTGTGGGAAGCTTGTGGAAGTCTACCCAAAACGTTTGACCCAAGTTTAACAATTTAAAGGCAATGCTACCAAATACTAATTGAGTGTATGTAAACTTCTGACCCACTGGGAATGTGATGAAAGAAATAAAAGCTGAATGAAATCATTCTCTCTAATATTATTCTGACATTTCACATTCTTAAAGTAAAGACCCAAGGCAGAGAATTTTTACTAGGATTAAATGTCGGGAGTTATGAAAAACAAATTTTAAATGTATTTGGCTAAGGTGTATGTAAACTTCCGACTTAAACGTATGTGTGTGCATTTTTTCTGTATCGTTGTTAGTATTGGATTACGCTATTGACTGAAAATGAAAGAATGAGAATACCAAATTCCTGCCAAGTGATTAGCCTGGCTTGTGCTAGCAAAGTTATTTTATTGTTTGGTATGATCTAATGTGTTACACTTTTACGTGAACAAGTATTATTACTAAAAGATGCACAGCCTTGAGGAAAGTTTGGTGAGCAGATTCAACATGAGTTCAAGAGTAAAGGACTGCTGCTCGCAGACTTTACAGGAGGTGATGATCCTGAACTCTCTGTCCTGATCGGAGCAGACTACTACTGGCAGATAGTATCCAGCAAAGTGGAGAGACTAACAGAGATGCTAGTTGCTTTAGAGACCACTTTTGGATCGTCGGTGTAGGCACCAATGATGTACGATACCATGTGGAGTTACCATGAAAACACAAACGACTAGAACCCGAGACGACTACAGTTCAGACTGCACGAGATCGCAGATCGCATGGCAGACATCAAGAAAGCCTTTCTACAGATATCCCTAGCTGAGAGACAGCGACTCCGTGAAAGTCCTGTGTGTCACCAAATGGAGAAAATTAAGAGGAGCTGTGTGCTGATGATGACGAGTGGTATTTGGAGCTTCCCCAAGTCCATTCTTGCTCGCAGCTACAATCAGGAAGCACCTGAAACAATACAAAACAGAACAACCAGGAGTTGTAGAGAGACAAAGAGTGACTCGATGTAGATTACTTAATTTCAACTTCACGCAATGTTAGAGGCTTACTCTGTGAGCATTTGCTTTGCAGTTGTATCGACTCTACTGTATGACTCTACTGAGCTCAAAACAAAATGGGAGGAGAGTACAACAACTGACCACACGTTGGTGGCAGGGACACGGAGCAGTGCTGAAAATGTTAGGCTTAGTGTAGAAACAATAAACTGATTACTTTGTTTGACCTCAGACCACTACTGTACATTCTAAAGCAAAAGGAGAATGCAAAGAGAAGGGTTTTGCAGTCATTTTGCATGCATCTTCGACCCTATTGGCATCCTGACCCCCTTTACCAGGATCAAGTGTGTGTTCCAGGAAATGTGGGACTGACATGGGACTCAGCTTGGACAAAAGAGTGACCACTGGATTTGACACTAGAATGTGTTCAGAACTACACCATCTTGCCATACCAAGGTGGTATACAGAACAGACATGCAGCCTCAGAAAAATCATACCCTGAAACTAGACCTGTTCTGTGACAAGAGAAAAGGCTTACAGTGCAGTATCTTACCTGTAAGGTGTAACACAAAACAGAGAAACAAGTCCAGGATGGCCCCTCAAGAAAATGACGCTGCCATGCCTGGAGCTGTGATTGGAGCGAGACTAGCAAACAATCTGACCACACTGAAAAATGGTACAAACACAGATCAGAGTGTGGACAGACACGAAGATTGTGCTGCATTGGATTTGCAGTTCAGCTCAAAAATGGAAACCGTTTGTCGCAAACAGTGACGGAGATCCAGTCCTTGACCAACTGAGAGTCCTGGTCACACAATGAAGGGAAAACAAATCCAGCCGATCTCCCTAAGGAGGACAAACTGTTCAAAACATTAGAGCCAGCTATGATGGAACGGACCTAGAGATCAGTCAGAGGAAGCTAATAAGGTCCCGGAAGAGGTCATCACAGAACTTAAGTCCAGTCACTAGGTCAATGTAGAGGTCACTGTAAACAACACCGACATCACTGAACCATTGTTGGAGCTCGACGGGTACAGCAAACTGAAAGGAGTGTTCACAGTGACTGCCTGGATATAGCAATTCACAGCCAATGCTCATACAGACACAAGGTGAACTGACTGCTGACAAACTGTTTGAAGCAGAAAAGTACTGGCTCAAAGTAACACGCGTTTCAGTCAGGAGATCAAACTGCTGAAAGCAGGAAAAAAACTAAACAATGACTGTGAAATGGACAAGGAAGAACTACTCAATGTAGGAGGAAGAATGCAACAGTCCAACATACCATTCAGAGAGCCATGGGTTCTGCCCAGCAAACCCAGATACTCAGAAATGCTGATGTAGTACTATCATGAGAAGGTGATGCATTCTGGAATATCAGTCACTCTAGTGCAAATCAAAGATACTGGATCTTGCGTGCTAGTCAAGAGCACCATGGCTAGATGCACAATCTGCAAGAGATTCAAAGCAAAGGCCGGACAGCAGGACACTGCTTTTACCAAAAGACAGAATAACTGAATCCCCACCACAGATGTGGATCTTGCCGGATCGTTTTACATGAAAGCAAATGGTTCTGTGAAGAAGTCCTACATTGCGCTGTTCACTTGTGCTGTTCCCAGAGCAATAGATTTGGATCTGATCTCAGGTCAGTCAAGAGACATTTCATGTTAGGTTATGCAGAGTAACTCATTCTGACAATGCAAAAACGTTAAAGGGAGGTGGTCAGGACTTGAAAGCTCTTTAGAAATCAATAAAATATCTCCCAACTCTTGGAGTTCTTCTCAGAAAGAGGCATTGCCTGGAGGATCATCATCGGCGAGTGAGCAGCCTGGTGGGGCAGATTCTGTCAGATCAGACTTGTCAGATCAGTCAAAACATGCCTGAGAAGTTCTCGAGAGCTTCACTCAACTTTTGAAGAAATGTACACACAAAATATGAAAATGCACTCACTACTATAAATCGCTCTGGACAAGAGCGCCTGCTAAATTACAAAAATGTAAATGTAATGTGCACAGTCCTGATGGGTTGAAGCAATCCTAATCTCTAGGCCTCTGACCTTCAAGTACAATGAAGTGATTGAACCACAACTCCTGACACCAGCCCACTTCCTGGCGCCCAAGCTATTTCCGAATGATACTCAACAAGGTAGGAAAAGACATGCAGATGTAAGTACAGGCAGAGACTTGTGACCAGCTTCTGGAACAGCTGGCGAAGAGACTACTTGCTGGACTTAGTCAGCACACAGCCCACCACACTAAAAGTGGGTGACGTTTGCACTCATCGGAGAAGATGACACCCAGACAAACCTGGAAACTAGGGAAGATCAAGTAACTTTTTCCAGGCCGAGATGGCCTAGTTAGGTCATGTTCAGTTTGTGCTATCTCGGGGACTTTGTTGAGACCTATTCAGTCGATTTAGGTGAACAGTTGTTTATTGGGGGGGTTGTGGTAACCTGAATGGATTACGGAGTTAAGTTTTACAGTAAATTCATTGATTATTTACAGTTATTTACATATGTACAAGAGTAATAATTGTATTACATTTCATGTGATGGAGATTGAGAACTATCTGTTTTGGATTACGCTATTGACTGCAAGTACCAGAATGGATTTGCGACAGGAAGTGATGAGAATGCTCCAGTTATAAACAAGTGACGAGTGATTAGCCTGGCTTGCACTAACAACTTTCTTTATTGTTTTGAACTGTCTAATGTGGTGTAATGTAGCGTGAACAAGTACTATAAGCTTTCATCTTATACCTGACGTCTCAAGTCATTACTTTGAAGATAGTTTTACTATATTACGAGTGTGTGTGTGTCTTCAACCTAACTTGCAATTGTTTTTTTGTTGTTTCAGACATACAATCTTACAGAAACTGCTGCAGGGCCACCGACGCATAAATCAAAATAGCTAGCAGAATACCGCTGTTTTCAGTTGCAACATGTCTGCATGTTTCAATGGGATCTAAATGAAATCTCCAAATGTGTGATTCTGTACGTGTCCCTGAACAGGCCTGGGTGGCACGTGCGTGAACGTGGGCTGCATCCCCAAGAAGCTGATGCACCAGACAGCCCTGCTCGGGACGTCCATACAGGACGCCCGCAAGTTTGGCTGGGAGGTGCCTGAGGAGACAGGTAGGCAGGCGTCTGTTAGGTTACTGTGTCTAGTTAGGTTGCAGTGTCTGTATTAGCCACCTCATTCAAAGTTGTATGCTTCTAAGGATATTTGGAACAGAGCCACGGTCAGTGCTAGACATGAAACATGAGGTGTAAGAGTACACTTTTTTTTCTTTGAAAACATTCAACATATAATGAAGAGGTCAAAATGTAATACTTCCAGCTGAGTACTTTTTCAGTAAGGGTAACAAATGACTAAATACACTTTTTTGTTGACTTTGTCATTCTGGTCTGGTTTCCAGTGAAACACAACTGGGAGACGATGAAGACGGCAGTGAACAACTACATTGGCTCGTTGAACTGGGGCTACCGGGTGGCACTGCGCGACAAAAACGTCAACTACGTCAACTCCTACGCAGAGTTCATCAAGCCACACAAAATCAAGGTTGGCACCCTATACATTTATAAGCAAATGTCTAACCATGGTTATTTTCTGATGCGTTTTAATTATGAATTGACTTGCCTTACATTTTCATACTTAATTTACTGCCTTACATTTTCATACTGAATTGATTGTCTTCTAATGTTTTTTTTTGTTGATGCACAGCACAATGTATTCTGAAACTGGATAGAAACTGTGTTAGTTCCTTGGCTTATCGTAAACAATCCCCATAGATATGTAATGACTCCATACAAACACACATCACAACACTTAGTACAGCAGCTAATGTTCCCCTCGTGGACGCTTTCAAACCACACCCTTGAATTGATGCATCAATTAATTTAAACCATACTGTAGTATTGACGCAACAGACTGGGATACGCTGGGTGACTTAAAACGACTATTCTTTCAGTGTGTAAGAGAGCGTTTGACACCCTACTTCCCCTCAGGCGACCAACAAGCGAGGAAAGGAGACCTTCCACACAGCAGCTAAGTTTATCCTGGCGACGGGCGAGAGACCGCGTTACCTGGGCATCCCCGGAGACAAAGAGTACTGCATCACCAGGTGAGACCACCCCCTCCCCAATTGCTCAGGCGTTGCATGCATCAACCAATGGTTGTGTACCATGTCATTGACTGTGCCGTCGGGCACCAGATTGCTATAACATATGATGTGGGTTGCTGATAGGTAAAATACCTATCCTGATCTGGCATGCATCAGCAACACCTGGACAGAGTAATGTGCCCATTATTTAACCCACAATCCAATTTGACTGCTGTCCAGCCAGTGGAAAGCCCTCATTATTCAATCAACACAACAAGATAGTGTATTCAGAAAGTATGCTGACCCCTTGACACTCTCCACAGTTTGCCTTATTCTAAAATTAACCCCCCCCCCCCCCCCCCCCCCTCATCGATCTACACACAATACCCCATAATGACAAAGCAAAAATGTAAAAAAAAAATATATATATTATTTTTTTTGCAAAAGTATTCAGACCCTTTACTCAGTACTTTGTTGACACACCTTAGGCAGAGATTACAGCCTGGAGTCATCTTGGGTATAACGCTACAAGCTTGGCACACCTGTATTTGGGGAGTTTCTCCCATTCCTCTCTGCATATTATCTCAAGCTCTGTCAGGTTGGATGGGGAGTGTCGCTGCACAGCTTTTTTCAGGTCTCTCCAGAGATATTCGATCTGGTTGAAGTCCAGGCTCTGGCTGGGCCGCACAAGGACATTCAGAGACTTGTCCTGAAGCCAATCCTGAGTTGTCTTGACTGTGTGTTTAGGGTCATTGTCCTGTTGGAAGGTGAACCATCACCCCAGTCTGAGGTCCTGAGAGCTCTGGAGGAGGTTCTCATCAAGGCTCTCTGTACTTTCCACAGAGTAACTCTGGAGCTCTGTCAGTGACCATTGGGTTCTTGGTCACCTCCCTGACCAAGGCCCTTCTCCCCCGATTGCTCAGTTTGGCTGGGAAGCCAGCTCTAGGAAGAGTCTTGGTGGTTCCAAACCTCTTCCATTTTAAGATTGGTGGAGGCCACTGTGTTCTTGGGAACTTCCCTAGATCTGTGCCTCTACACAATCCTTACACGGAGCGCTACGGACAATTCCTTTGACCTCATGGCTTGGTTTTTGTTCTGACGTGCACTTTCAACTGTGGGACCTTATGTAGACCTTATATGCACCTGAGCTCAATTTCAGGTCTCAGACCAAAAGGTCTGAAGACTTATGTAAATAAGGTATTTCTGTTTGACATTTTTTGGTAAATTTGCAAACATTTCTAAACCTGTTTTTGCTTTGCCATTTATGGGGTATTGTGTGTAGATTGAGGGGGGAAATCATTTAATCAGTTTTAGAATAAGGCTGTAACGTAACAAAATGTGGTATAAGCCAAAGGGTCTGACTACTTTCCGAATGCACTGTATAAACACACTGCAGGTGGTTTCATTAGTGTACAATGTAGTAAAACTATTTCCATCGGCATTAGAAACGGAAGTTTCTTATTGGACAAGTTCAGGTAATCCCCCCCTTCAGTCAGAAAAAGCATAGTGAAATGTGGATGGACATAAGGGATGTGGAACATTGCCACTAAGCTTGTGCACTGGAACACACACACACACCTTCCCCAGGTGAGCTAAAATATCTAATTCTCACCACAGGAGGTCTTGTATCTCAGGTCATTCATTTAATAAGGCTATAATCTCCCACCTGTCTAAACACAGGTTGTCTAGAAGCTGAACCTCTTTGTGTTGGTGGGCTTTTGCTAACCTACATGTCATAGGGACAGACCCTGGTATCCAGACCCTGGTATCCAGACCCTGGTATCCAGACCCTGGTATCCAGACCCTGGTATCCAGACCCTGGTATCCATCTCTGTACCCTTTAAAGCAAATTGTATGCCTGATAGTTGTTTTGTGACTGAATACATTTTCAGATTACATTCTTGTCTACTGGCATCAAAGTTTACACCCAGACCCATTTCAGACTACATAACCAGCCTGACTTTAGCCTGACTTTTCGTTTGTTTATAGTTTGGGAGTTTAACGGTTAAAGTAAGTTATTGTGTCTAATGCAGTGGTCACCAACCTTTTCTGATTCAAGGTCACTTTCGGAGTCAAAATCCAAGCTGAGGTCTACCACTCAGATTAAAAAAAAATATGTATATATATTTTTAAGCATGACTCATAAGCCTATGCAACATTAAACTAATATAAACTGCTCTGTAAGAGTGAGGTTTGTGCAGTCGGCCTAATATATTATCACGTCATATTGGCCATATTGTTCTTCTCAGACCATATTATATTTCAAAACTTGAGCTAAATAGATCAGTTGTAAGCTGAGCATTCTTTAAAAAAAAAAGTTACTGGATTTTTCTGATTGTTAGTCTCAACGAATGGAAGGATATGGCAGCGGAGGGTCCGCCTCTCGTAGTTCCTGCTCTCTCCCTTCCTCCGGTGAGACTGATCAGAGTGGTCAGTCTTCCACCTGTATTATTTCTACATCCTGCACAAATTCATGTTTCTATGGCCAGAGAAAGTTAAATATTCCTTGATATTAAAACGGAAACAACGAGCCCCTAAAAATAAAAATGCAAGCCTATCGATTGGCTACATATTCATTGCAGCTGCAGTGCTGGTTGGTTGGTTGGTTGGGAGAATGTAAATCGGGAGTTGCACGTTTTATGGTTTGTACAGTGTTTTATTAACTTTTTAAAACACAAAATCACTCATAAAAACAGCAGCTCTTTTCTGCCTTCCTTGACAGTCTCTCTCTCTGGTCATAGTTTTAAAAGTTCTAACATCTCACTTAGTATCAAACTTTGCCGTAGAAGCTGCAGGCACAGTGATTTTGAGCTATCCTAATCCGATTTGGCCAGCAATAGGTGCACTTGATTTAGCCCTCCGGGTCAGCCAGGTTTTATACCTTGAGACAAATGAAATGGTTCTAAATGGGAACAATTTGCTTACCTGGCATGGAGGGCAGCTGAATCAAGTGAACCTACCACAAACTGCGTGGGACAAATTTTAAACAAATGGGAGCACAAGGCTTTATTGCCAAACATTTCTGTAGAAATTCCAACAATCGACTAGGAATGCCTAGAAGATCAACCAGGCGATCACGATTGACTGGTTGGTGATCACTGGTCTAGTGAATGAATCTGACATTCCAGGTATTTCACATACTAATCGCAGAAAGACTGGGTGAATTGTGGCGTTTTTATACATTTTTAGTGCATTATGGGTTTAACGGAAGTGCACCCTACTATGGCTGATCTTCCCCTGTCTGTGGGTGTCTATGCTGCAGCGATGACCTGTTCTCGCTCCCCCACTGCCCCGGCAAGACCCTGGTGATCGGGGCATCCTACGTGGCACTGGAGTGCGGGGGTTTCCTTGCGGGCCTGGGCCTGGACGTGACGGTCATGGTACGCTCCATCTTGCTGAGGGGCTTCGACCAGGACATGGCCAACCGCGCCGGGGAACACATGGAAGAGCATGGTGTCAAGTTCCTCCGGAAGTACGTCCCAGTTAAGGTGAGCCAATGTGAGTTATCTACTACTAGACCTGGGTTCAAATAGTGTTTGAAGTCTTTCAAATACTATGAATGTTGCCTTAGCCTGGGTCAAATTTGCACTCATGGGACTTTTCTATTGGTTCCGATTGCAACAGTTAAGCTTAATCATGCACAGCTAGTATTTGAAATGATTTCAATAGTATGTGAACTCAGGTACTACTACTACACCCTTTGTATCTTTACTCCGCTTTTCAGGGCTTTCTTTATGGCCTTTTTATGGTTCGGAAATGCCTGGGCTAAATTGTTCTGTCATCAGGGAAGTTGTGTAATATTTCACTATTTATCGGAAGAGTCCTGTCATCAGATTAAGTCTAAAGTTCATGGATGTTAGTCTTTGAAGGTGAACTAAATTAAAAACCATGATCTTTCAGAGTGAAAAATGCCTTCAGTTCACCCGGCCTTGGCAATTATAGTATTATAGAGAATTTTGTAGCTAGATACACATTTTTTTCCCCCATACAATGCATTTTATATGTCAGGTGGAGGAGCTGGAGGCAGGCACTCCTGGGAGGCTGAAGGTGACAGCCAAGAGCACGGAGAGTGACGAGACCATCGAGGGAGAATACAACACTGTACGTACGCATTAAAGTCCCCTTAACCCCCAATAGCCAAAGTAAATCTGTGAAATGAAACCAATACTGTAACTTAAATCTGCGAACAAAGTACTTTAACATATTGCATTAGGCATTATCAAACTCTGCATGATTGTCAGTCTTTGAGCCTTCACTATAAGATGTTTTGTCCAGCAAAATTGAGTCATTCTTGCTCTGTAGGGATGACGGGCTTTATTTTTTGGGTGAATGGTCCTTTTAACCCGGTGACTTCCTTGTCCTCCCTCAGGTGTTGATAGCCGTGGGGCGTGACGCTTGTACAGGCAAGATCGGCCTGGATCAAGCCGGAGTCAAAGTCAACCCCAAGTAAGTTTAACTTAGGGATAGGTGTCCCTTCAGACAGAACAGTTGTAAATCATTCAGCGTCGTGTGTCACGATCGCAGAAAGTTTAAATTCATGTTAACATAATTGCACTGTCCAATTTACAGTAGCTATTACTGAAGAAAAAAAATGCCATGCTATTAGTTGAGCTCCCAACAACAAAACACTTTTTTCACCATGTTAGGTTTGATCAATTCACCTCTGAAGGTGAAATGTGTACTTAAATCAGATCAAGATTTCAGAATGTATCATCCGTAGGGTCCCAGAGATAACATCAAGTGTCGTTTTGTTAGAGAAAATGTATTTTTCATTTCCTACAAATGTCCATATAAGCATGAATATTGTATTTCCATTCATTAAATTTGCGAAGAAAGGAATCGGTGAAAATCTAACCCTAAACGTTGTTTCAACCAGTCAAATCACATTTCGATGTATTCCTCAGAGATCCTAGAACGTAACCAGACTTCACTTTATTATTAGGAGTGTAGTATATCCTATAGGACACCAAATTTGTTCAGAGAGCAACACCTTCATGGCACGCCGATGACGCGGGCGGTCTTCACATGATTGACTTTAACTTTGGAAAATAAGCACCAATCGTGGTCAAACAAAGCTAGCTAGATAGCTAATGAGCGGGAGTATGCGGAAACCCAGTATCTGTCGCAAAATGTTGCTGCTAACCTTGTGCGACGTCAAGCCTTTCCTTTTGGACAAATATTTAAGAGTATGGAGAGTTATGAAAACAGGGTGTTTTGCAAATGTTGAACTTATAATATGGCTACTAATACTGGAAAAGCTAAATCAAAGCCCAAGTATACAGATTTGACGATATTCTTGCAGACAAATTTAATTTGAATGTAAATGTTTCCTTCACGATTTGCCCAAATGTACCTGGGTGACGTCACACTAAATATCATGTAGTTTGCTCATACTTCAAGTTATCCGTCTGAAACTTTGCACATACACTGCCATCTTGTGGACACCATCGCAATTACAACCAGAGTGATGGCTAGATGTAGGGACCTTCCTGTTGCATTTCAAAGATGGTGGTAGAAAAGAACTGGTTGTTTTTTGTCTTTGTATTTTCTTCTACCAGATCTATTGTTATATTCTCCTACATTCCTTTCACATTTCCACAAACTTCAGTGTTTCCTTTCAAATGGTACCAAGAATATGCATATGCTTCGGGGGCTGAGCTACAGGCAGTTAGATTTGGGTATGTCATTTTAGGCAAAAAAACAAGTTTAAGTAAAAAAAAATCCTTACGTTAACTTTCCTTTTATTTTCTTCTATTCTCTCATTTCATTCATGCACCCTCGCGACTGTCACCAATGAGACGCAGACAAGGGTGTGTGTGCACACGCCTGTACCTTTAAGGCTCTCTACAGTCATGGTGATTCAGCACTATTGCCTCACCAGATGTGTGTGTGTGAGAACTGAACAGGAGGGGTTTTGTGGGGATAAGAGTTTTTGTGTTCGTGCTTTTTTGTGCTGTTACATTGGGACGTAACGGTATCTAAAAAAATCTCAAGCTTCTTTAAAATATTGTTAACCGGATTGATTGAGGAAGAAGTGTTTTCATGGGGTTTCTAACATGCAGTTCGGTTATGAATGGGTCAGCCCTACAGAGTGCTCTCTCGGCCAACGGGATTAAGCAAGCGCATGAGCCAGGCTTAGGGGTGAGTGTGCCTTAGTCAGTCATATGCCTCAGTCATATGACCTGGTCCCTAGCAGCATTTAAGGACATGAATGTGTAGTTCATACATGCATAATCTATGAGAAGAATGACTGTTTTACCTCAATTAGCTACGAAATCCGTAGTTTGAAATTGACTGTTTACTGGAAGCTGTGCAGTGCCATTTTCCTTACATGTTCCCCCACGTGGGCCAGCCCCCTAGCAATTCATGTTCCAGCCAATGAGGTTCAGCACCTCACCATTTGAGTGAAAACTAGACAGATGCGCACACACAGCAGAGCGAGAGAGAGCAATGACGTGATGCACATATGTGACGTAGCACACAGATTTCGGTGACCACTTTTGGCTTGTGAGTGCTCCTTTCAGAACTACTGGCAAAAAAAATATACAAACGTAACGGAGAATCTCTTTAACATCATGGGGCTGACTGACACACAGCTTAAGGTGCACCAGGTTCGGCCTCTCGGTTGCACTACATGAGTGTAGCTTACCAGGCTGGCTAAAGCGACCCATGTCAGGTGGACTTTGAGTTTGGTGTCAACCAGACAAGTAGTTTACATGTGTATTTTTACATAGCTGTTACTGAGCATTTGTCCTTTGCCAAGATAATCCGTCCACATGACGGGTGTGGCATATCAAGAAGCTAATTCAACAGCATGATCAATTACACAGGTGCACCTTTTGCTGGGGACAATAAAAGACCATTAAAAGGCCGTTTTGTCACACAACACAATGCCACCTCAAGTTGAAGGAGCGTGCAATTGGCATGACTTGGCTGACTGCAGGAATTGAATGTTAATTTCTCAACCATAAGCAGCCTCTGTTGTTTTTAGAGAATTTAACAGCAAGTCCAACAAGCCTCACAACCGCAGACAATGTGTAACCATGCCAGCCCAGGAACTCGACATCCGACTTCTTCAGCTGCAGGATCGCCTGGGACAAGCTACCCGGACAGCTGATGAAACTGTAGGTTTGTGCAGAAACTTTTAAATTGTACAAACTGTCAAACCGTCTCAGGGAAGCTCATCTGCATGCTCGTCGACCTCACCAGGGCCTTGACCTGACTGCAGTTCGTCGTCTTAATCGACTTCAGTGGGCAAATGCTCACCTTCGATAGCTACTGGCACGCTGAAGAAGTGTGCTCTTCGCGGATGAATCCCTGTACTGGGCAGACGGTGGCGTGTGGGCGAGACGTTTGCTGACGTCAAGATTGTGAACAGAGTACCCCATGGTGGAAGTGGTGTTATGGTATGGTCAGGCACAAGCTATGGACAACAAACAAAATAGCATTTTATCAATGGCAATTTAAATACTGTGACGACATCTGTGACATGATCCTGAGGCCAATTGTCGTGCCATTTCATCTGCCGCAATCATCCCATGTTTCTGCATGATAATGCACGGCCCCATGTCACAAGGATCTGTACACAATTCCTGGAAGCTGGAAATGTCCAAGTTCTTCCATGGCCTGCATACTAACCAGAAATGTCACCCATTGAGCATGCTTGCTCTGGATCGACGTGTACGACCGTGTGTTCCAGTTCCCTCCAATATCCAGCAACTTCGCATAGCCAATGAAAAGGACTGGGACAACATTCCAAAAGCCACAACTAGCAGCTTGATCAACTCTATGTGAAGGAGATGCGTCACGCAGCATAAGGGAAATATAGATCGTGGATGGTTTTCTGATCCACCTCCCTACTTTTTTTAAGGTACTGTGTCTGTGACCAACCGATGCATCTCTGTATTCCCAGTCATGTGAAATCCATAGATTAGGGCCTAATGCTTTTATTTAAATTGACTGACGTCTTCATTTGAACTGTAACTCAGTAATATCTTTGAAATTGTTGCATTTTTATACATTTTTGTTCAGTGTATATGCAGGCTGAGTCTCATTTGTGCTACATGACTGTCGTTGATGATGAATCATCCTCATCGTTGTTGAATACTTTGTCTCCGTTTTTGTGATGGCAAGATCTTAGCCCCACCCAGACAGTCAGTACCATTCTTCATGGCCACAACCTAGGGCTGGGCGCTATGCCCTATTTGACTATACCGCTAATGATGCATTGGCCAGTTGGTGTTTTTACTTCTATGACGATATTTTTGTTTGTTAAATGTGATATGCAACTCAGGCATGTGTAATGTCCGTTTTTATAGTTTACTCCGTTTTGCTTCTTGAGTAGTTTTCCTCTCCTCCTGCATGCCGCTTCCCAAAATGCCTTGCTCGCTGTCACTCAAGGAGAGAGCAGTTTGTTGACCATTGATTCACGAGCACGTTCTTGCCGTTCACTCAGCATGGTCAGATGCCACAAGATGTTGGTGTGAGCATGTCAACATCTTGTTGCAGCTATCTGGCAGTTAATATGCTGCAGGGGCTGGGAGACTAGTCAGGATCGAGGGAAAGATGAACGGAGCAAAGTACAGAGATCCTTGAAGAGAACCTGCTCCAGACCACTCAGGACCTCAGACTGGGGTGAAGGTTCACCTTCCAACAGGAAAACGACCCTAAGCACACAGCTAAGACAACCCAAGAGTGGCTTCGGGACAAGTCTCTGAATGTCCTTGAGGGGCCCAGCCAGAGGCTGGACTTGATCCCGATCTGACATCTCTTTCAACCTGACAGAGCTGGAGAGGATCTGCAGAGAAGAATGAGAGAAACTCCTCAAATATAAACTCAGCAAAAAAAGAAACTTCCCTTTTTCAGGACCCTGTCTTTCAACGATAATTTGTAAAAATCCAAATATCTTCACTGTAAAGGGTTTAAACACTGTTTCCCATGCTTGTTCAATTAACCATAAACATAAACATCCTGACATGACCCTCCAGCATGACAATGCCACCAGCCATACTGCTTGTTCTGTGCGTGATTTCCTGCAAGACAGGAATGTCAGTGTTCTGCCAGCACAGAGCCCAGATCTCAATCCCATTGAGCACGTGATAGGTGAGAATTGTCTGTTAATAACTTCTTGCGGCTAGCAAACCCGTATCCAGGAGCGTAATCATAGCCTCAAACGCATTAGCATAACGCAACTTTTCCTATTCATGAAAATCACAAATGAAATAAATATATTCAAATACGAACTTAGCCTTTTGTTAACAACACTGTGATCTCAGATTTTCAAAATATGCGTTACAGCCAACGCTAGACAAGCATTTGTGTAAGTTTAGCATGGCATAATGCTATGCTAGGCTCTGCTGGCAGCAGGACTTCAGATGCTTTCACTCAGGAGACTCCCAGTTAGATAGCAAATGTTCCTTTTATCCAAAAATAATTTTTTTGTAGGCGAAAAAGCTCACGTTTGGTCATCAGTTTTGGCTGAGAAATTGACCTAAAAATACTTTCAACTATAACGCCAAACTTTTTTCAACATTTGCTCCATAATATCGACAGAAACACTGCAAACGTTGTTTAGGATCCATCCTCAAAGTGTTTTTAACATATATATTCGATAATATATCCGTCAAGGCAATTGTTTTCTCATAAGAAGTGATTGGAAAAATGGCCAATAATATATAAGGAGTCATTGGCATGAGGCGGTTTCAAAAAATGTGGCACTTCCTGATTGGAGTTTTATCTGGGTTTCGCCTGTAACATCAGTTCTGTTGCACTCACATACAATATCTTTGCAGTTTTGGAAACGTCAGTGTTTTCTTTCCAAAGCTGTCAATTATATGCATAGTCGAGCATCTTTTCGTGACAAAATATCTTGTTTAAAACGGGAATGTTTTTCATCCAAAAATTAAAATAGCGCCCCCTATATCCAACTGGTTAATTGAATGATTAGAATATTCCGCCCTGAAACACAATTGTATGGAATTGATTAGAATGTATAAAATCATAATCAATAAATGTGTAGTCCTAGTCAGAATTAGGGTAAAACAATGTCTTTATGGTATTTTAAACAGACTGTCTGAGCTTGGTGCCGTGTGCGCGCGCGCGTGTGTGTGTGCGCGTATGGCTGTGTGAATGTGTGGGCGTGAGAAGTCAGTATAAAATGAATTGTTTTGTATTCTTGACTTTAGAACGTTCCCGTGAATAAACATTTAACTTTGGTAGACTAGGCCTCTGTCTGTTTTCATTTCTATCAGTATCTTACAAATCCTGATATAGCAGACCTGAGTAATTACAATTAAATTGGGTTATGAACCTGGAGAACAAAATTATCTTATTAGCACGTCTCGGACCTATTGGATCGGAGGGTGAGGGCTAGGCCCCCCCCAGAGATGTCCGGGAACTTGCAGGTGCTTTGGTGGAAGAGTGGGGTAACATCTCACAAAAAGAACTGGAAAATCTGGTGCAGTCCACGAGGAGATGCACTGCAGTACTTAATGCAGCTGGTGGCCACACCAGATACTGTGACTTTTGATTTTGACCCCCCCCCCCCCCTTTTGTTCAGGGACACATTATTCCATTTCTGTTAGTCACATGTCAGTGGAACTTGTTCTTGTTCTGTTCATGCAAATATTTAAATACTTTAAGTTTGCTGAAAATTAACACCGTTGACCATGTGAGGACGTTTCTCTTTTTTTTTGCTGAGTTTAGGTGTGCCAAGCTTGTAAACTCATATCCAAGAATACGCAAGGCTGTAATCGCTGCCAAAGGTGCTTCAACAAAGTACTGAGTAAAGGGTCTGAATAGTTATCTAAATGTGATATTTTATTTTTTATACAGTTGCACACATTTCTAAACTTATTTTTGCTTTGTCATTATGGGGTATTGTGTGTAGATTGGGGAGGGGGGGGGGGTAAATTTAATCAATTTTAGAATAAGGCTGTAACGTAACATAATGTGGAGAAAGTCAAGGTCTGAATTCTTTCCGAATGCACTGTATATGGTATTTTCTTTACTTAAATAATGCACCATTAAAAAGTGTGACCCAAACACCCTCTTATTGGTTTACCCTCAATCACGGAACCGTGGTGTTCTTTACATAGATATTTCTCAACCGGGAAACACACAACCACTCTTTTGTCAACATCCTATGGTCACATTACATAATTCTTTCACATCACACTGAGAATGTCTGTCGCAAGATCTGATTCTTTCATTTGCGAACATTTTCACCGACTAGTCTTCGCTTAATGTAGAATGCACGTTGGGAATGATAAAATATTTACTTTGTTTGTATTCCACTTAATTGTCAAGTGGGATTTATTGACCAAATTCTGTACTTGTTGGACCTTTCACTTTACTCTGTTCTCCAATGAGTTCCTATGATTCCCTAAACATTTTTCAATCCGTCCACTGGATAATAAAGGTCAAATAGATTGGTGCGTATGTGTTCTGCAAACTGTTCTTATACATGTATGTGTAATAAGCCTTCACCAGGGATCTGCAACTTGTGGCTCCGTGGGGATCTATAATAGTCAAATGGGAGTCGCCAGTCATTTTACCCTAGCTAAGCTTCCACTCTTCCTCCCCCAGGAACGGTAAGGTTCCGGTGAACGACGAGGAACAGACCAACGTGCCGCACATCTACGCCATCGGAGACATCCTGGAGGGCAAGTGGGAGCTGACACCCGTGGCCATCCAGGCCGGAAAGCTGCTGGCACGCCGGCTGTACGCGGGAGCCTCGCTCAAGGTAATTATTGGACAGCGGGCCTCGATTCACCCCCTGGGAGTTAACATGCTTTTCTATTGATAGACAGTGGCAGTTTGTCAGTGTAACTCTTCTCTCTGTTGTCCCTCTGCTTTTAATAAGATTGGCTTTTGTTGCTTTCAAGTTCAAATCTTAAATGTTGGCCCTCGTTGATGTTATATGGTGGGGCCTTTGCTCTCCACCTAAAATGTAAAAACGAGGAGAAACCATGTAAAAATGTTCCCTAGCTTCTATCGTCATACTGTAGTATATTCTGTCTGGTGAACCTCCAATGTGACTCCACCTGGTAAAGACTGTAAATTGTCATGTCTTGTTTATTATTAACTGTGGTTGAATGTTGTTGTGTGCAGTGTGACTACGTAAACGTTCCCACCACTGTGTTCACCCCTCTGGAGTATGGCGCCTGTGGGCATTCTGAGGAGAAAGCTATTGAGCTGTACGGCCAAGACAACTTGGAGGTAGCTGCTGACGCAACACACAGACTCACACAGACACAGAACCCACTTCCAGCCTAGTGGTACCACAGCCACATCACACACTTCCTTGCACTGAATGTTACAGACCAAAATCAACTGACATTTAGGCTCTGCTCCAATCTCCAATATGCATTGTAGCATACCAATTTAAATGTGGATATTGACTCGCCAGCTATTAAACGGTGATACCGATCGTATACACTCAGTGGTCAGTTTATTAGGTACACCACCGTTCACAAATGGTTCGCTCCTACAGAGTGACTCATTCAGTTACTGTTCGATTGAATGTTAGAATGGGCAAAACTAGTGACCTAAGCGACTTTGAGCATGGTTGAGAGTTGTCACGCGCACCGGTTACAGTATCTCAGAAACTGACGTGTCCTGGGCTTCTCACGCACAGGAGCGTGACAAACAAAACCACAACATCCAGTCAGCAGCAGTCCTGTGGGCGAAAACAACACATTGATAAGAGGTCGAAGGAGAACGGCAAGAATCGTGCAAGCTAACGGGCGGGCCACAAAGAGGCAAGTAATGGCTTGCAGAACGGAATCTCGGACCACACAACTCCGTCGATCCTTGTCACGATCCTTGATCCGTCGATCCTTGTCTATTGGCGGCAGACACCCACACCGGGTTCCACCGCTGTCAGCTAAAAACAAGAAGCGGCTCCAGTGGTCATGCTTTCACCAACACTGGACAATTGAGAGGTGGACCAACTTTACCTGGTCCGATGAATCCTGGTTCCGTCATGCTAATGGCTGAGTCACGATTTGGCATAAGCAGCATGAGTCCGTAGCCCCATCCTGCCTGGCGTCAAATGTATAGGCTGGTGGCTGTGGTGTCATGTTGTGGGGAATGTTTTCCTGGCACAGGTCCCTTGATACCAATTGAGCAACATTTCCATGCCCTGAAATTCCTGTTCTGGAAGCAATAGTCCGACCAGTACTAGATGGGTGTACCTTATAAAATGTCCACTGACTGTATAATACTATCATATATTTGTGTGTATATATATATATATATATATATGAATTATGTGGATAACGTATCACAGTTTAATGTTGTAGTGTTAGTGTTTCTGCAAAAAAGAATTTTACATTTTGTGTTGAAATGGATCCCACTGCTGACACCGTACTGTAACATGCTGTTAGAATGACAAAAAAAAACAAAGGTCAAGTTCAATACCGGTAATACTGTTATAAATGGGGCCCTGTGTTTTGTGCAATCATGTGACCTAGCAGTATTTGATCCTGTATTTTAAGCCTTATCCAGACATGAGAATTGCCCATAAAATGAAATGTATTGTCTGAGGATGGTGCTGGACCATCTGGCATAAAAAGAAAAGGTGACAGTTTGCTGAATTTAATTTTTTTTAAAATAATGGTTCAATAAAATAAACATGTCACACGCTTGCACAGAACACAGGGCCCTAGTTATAACACCACACTCTAGAAACATACATGCATGACACTTTTAATGCAAGTTATTCTGCCCTTTCTGTACGTGTGTGTCCTTAACTGTGTAGGTGTACCACAGTCTTTTCTGGCCTCTGGAGTTCACTGTCCCCAACAGGGACAACAACAAGTGCTACTCCAAGATCATCTGCAATAAACTGGACAATGTAGGAACCCTCCCCTCTCCTAACTCACCTGACTACCTGTTTGATTCATGGACACTGCAATTGTCACTTTTGCTGTGTAGAGTTAAAAAATTCTCACATTGAAAACTTCCAGGAAACCCGAAAAATGATTTTGTTGGAGGAACAAAAATCTTCCACCCTTGTCTCTGGTCAAGACGCTATGTGAACACTGTCACTTTTGACTCTATGTTTCTGAAAGCTGTTCTAGAATAAGTGGACACGCATATCGAATTCAATAGCCATATTGAAGAAGAATGCAAGTTCCGATATGCAGGGTCTGGCTAACATAACAAACTAGTAGATTACCTGTGCACTTGATCTATCAGTAACATCACTCTCTCTGCAGGACCGTGTGATCGGGTTCCACTACCTGGGGCCCAACGCTGGCGAGGTGACGCAGGGCTATGGCGCGGCCATGAAGTGCGGACTGACTAAAGAGCAGCTGGACAACACCATCGGCATCCACCCCACCTGCGCTGAGGTAAGACTGATCGCACACCAGCTGCAGGCCGCGTTTTCATTCGACTTGCTCCCCCTTTTTCGCCCCCGTTTTCTTTCCTCCTTGGATCGGGTGTAGACATAGGATGTGCGCCCTCTATCCATCTCCATCTTTCCCATGAATCACTTCTATGACTGCTTTTGATAGACATAAAAAAACATGTGAATGTATAACATGCAAGTCCCTCCACGGTGCAAAAAAGTAACTTGCAGAGCGTTTTCTGATTTGCCTGAGTCGATCTGGCAGTGAGCCACAACCAGGTTATTCGACCTTAGAACCTATCAAATCAAGAATTTAATTGTTAACTAAAGACTGGAAAACTAACTACTGCAACAGCTGACAGTTAGTGCCACAGGTTACTATTGCCATTACGTTCAAGGCTAATGTTATCACAGTATTTTGTCGCAAGTGTATCTATCTCTATGGTTGTAGCTTTAATCGGTTGCTTTTGCCCAGTTGTTTTTACATTTGTGAACGAGCCGCAGCACCACACCACAGAGATCAACGGTCGTTCTGCTTCTTCTCTTCCAGATCTTCACCACCATGGAGGTGACCAAGAGCTCGGGCGGTGACATCACCCAGGCGGGCTGCTGAGGTTAAACCCTGCTCGTTTAGCAGGCTGTCCCGTTCTTCATCTTAGATATCTCCATCTCACCCTCCCTCTCACCTTGTATCTCTGTGCCAACCTGGCCGCCACTCAAATTCTACATCCAAGACCAATCTCTTCTCAGGAAAAAACAATGAGGTGATTAGAAACCAGGGTAACGGGTTCTGAATGAATAAAACCACTCATTTTGGGATTAGAGGTGGATGTCTCACTGTCTGAAAGGTTGAGCTAAAAGATGCACTGAGGTGGCCTGTAGCGTGGACATACAAGGTGAGATGATGAGATGAGGTGAGTTACGATCTATGGGATAGCCTACTAGACAGCGGGGTTACTCTGCTGCTTTTACAAGGTGCCACTTGTGTGTCTTGCTCAGAGGTGCACCACCCCTCTAGGGATGTGTGAGTGCTGTTTGACGTCCTGGCCCTTAACCCAGTCGCTGCGGTGGGCTAGGACCGATGTCCCTCTTTGTCCAAAGGCACATGGGGTGAACCGAACCCTTCGTCCAACTCCCCAACTTAAACACATTTTACACACGCATGCATACACTCACGTAAGATATTGTTACTTTTGTCATCACGTCTCTTCTGTCAAGCCATCAACATTCTTGGCAGAAGTGTACCTTCAAATATCGTATGAAGAAGAAAAAATCATTGAGGTTAATTAATGTGGGGGGGGCAAAGTATATGTTTGTTTTTAATCTGCTTTTCTCATGGTATCGACCTTTCTCCACATCAAGGTCGTTAGCCTTAGATTAAAGATGCCTCCCAGTTCCAATTTTTACCAAAGTGTTACCCAAAAAGGTGACGGAAGTCAAGAGAAAGCCTCCGACATTCAAAGCTCTGCTGCTTCAGGAAACACTTTCTGTTAGGACTTCCCAGGAATGAATACATCAAACTCGAATTGTACTGAATGTTAAAAATAAATACATCTCAAGTTTACAGTGGAGCATTAAACAAATGCTTATTTGTATCAGTTTGCTGTTTCGTTTGCCTCTGCGTTATTTGTGTATTTAAGATGTAGCCAATCTGGTAGAGGAATTTATTTACTCTTAAAATACTGTCCTGTTGTTGAGCAGTGACACCGGTCAAATTGTATAAAATGACTGCTTCACTGGTATCACCTTTGTAGATTATCTTTTGTAGACAAATAAAAGTTATGTCAACATGCAAGCTACCATCTTGGCTGTTCGTTTGCTGTCTCAAAGTGAAATAGATTATTATTTTTTTGCTTCTATCATGAAGCGATCTGTTCCGTGTGGTTGCCTACGTAGGGTTAGTGGTTGGCGTAATCTTGTGCATGCAAGAATGCCAGGTTTACAGGAAAGTACTGAAGGACGTGGGGTGATTAGGTTTCCTTAGCAACCTGCAAAGATACGTAGTCGGGTGTATAGTCTTCAGTCTGTGGTGTCGTTTCCTTCTTACTGGAAAGGGCCAGCAGTGTAGCCTACACCGTGATCCGCTTGTGTCATCTTGCCAAGTGTGACTGACATTGGAGCTGGGACATTACTTGCATATCAAACATTATTATTAGTACAAGTGTATTGGTAAAGGGAAAGATATGTTGGCAATTTGTTCTTCAACCTATATTATTGAACCTGTAAGTTTCTAAAGTTTAATTATAACTGAGGGAGGATTTAAGGAAAAAACGACTCGATTTCACATTGTTTGCTGAGATCCCTCTTTCCATACACGTGGGCGTGCTGTTTAATAGTGATGATCATTATTGGATTATTTTAATTATCTTCATTCATCGGTACAGTGGATCAAGCCAGTCTGTTGAAGTGGCCACCCAACATCCAAAAAGGGACGTTTTGAAACATTTTAAAATGGGGTGTTTCCTTTTCATTTTGTGTATTTTTATTTCTATGGGTCTATTCAGCCAGCCAAGTGGCGGTTATGATCAAAATAACCTAGACTGGTGTGACGCGCTTGTTTGGTTTAGTGGTTCCGTCCTACGCTTAGCTGTATGAACGTTGTCACCTGCACACGCTGCCATGACAACTGGCCTTTGTGAATTTTAATCTACTTTAGTCCTACAGTTTTAATTGAAACTCAATCTACCAGCAATATGATTAAATTAATCTGTCATTCAGATGAGAGATTTGTAAACATAAGTAGTTTTTTGGGCTATCTGTACTTTACTAGTTTATATATTTTGGACAACTTTTATTTCAAAACATTCCTAAAGAAAATAAAATATTTTTTACTCCATACATTTTCCCTGACACCCAAAAGTACTCTTTCTTTTTTTTTTTTTTTACATTTTGAATGTTTAGCAGGACAGGAAAATGGTCCAATTCACACACTTATCAAGATAACATCTGGTCATCCCTACTGCTTCTGATATTGCGGACTCACTAAACACTTGTTTGTAAATGATGTGTGAGTGTTGGAGTGTGCACTTGGCTATCTGTAAATGAAAAAAACTAATTGTGCCGTCTGGTTTGCTTAATATAAGGAATTTTAAATGATTTATACTTAAGAGCATTTAAAACCAAATCCTTTTATCCTTTTACTCATAGTATTTACCTGGGTGGCTCACTTTTACTTGAGTCATTTTCTATTAAGGTATCTCTTTACTTTTACTCAAGTATGACAATTGGGTACTTTTTCCCACCAATGTCCGGAGCTCTAGCCCTCTGTTAGTCAACCTTTTCCCTGAGTGTGTTCAGGGTGATACCTGAGTAATTCAAGGCATATGACAAGTTATTAGAAATGTGTGACAACGAACAATCCAGAGGTTGAATAAAGTGGGAAGTAGACTCTCTTCCGGTTATGTATCTACAAAGTGTCTCAGGGTAGTAGTGCTGATATAGGATCTGTCCGTACAATTTATTCATGATGCTCTAAAAGGCCAAACTGACCCTAGATCAGCACTCCTACTCGGTCTTTGTGGAAATGAGTCCAGGCCCCCCTGTCCATGTAAATTTATGAGCTAAAAGGCTGATCCTATATAAGCACTCCTACTCTGAGACACGTTATGAATACAGACCCAGGTAGGGAAAATACTGCTGTTTTGACTAACATTGTTTCAAGAACGAGGCTTGTTCTCCATACAGTTGTCTCACTGAGGAAGTTGTGTCAAGGATTGCAAATATGCAAAGCCCCAAAGCCACAGTGTACTTTTGTTACAGGACCCAAGGCTGGCAGTTCCTGTGTTGATTCGCGATATGCTATCAATGACGAGACATGTTAGTCCTGTCCCACTGCAAACCATGACCACAGTTATGGCTGGCCCTCCTTATCAACATGCCCTAACAACACCATATGTTGTAATGAAGGAGTATTTTGTTGAAATGTCCTTGTCTAATAGAAGGTATTCTGGTTTTACGTGCCATTGTTATTATTTTCATCAATCAGTGGTAGTTCACATATTTCCATTGAATGTAATTAAGTTAAGTAGCTTGGATTGCAACCTGAACAGGTAATGTAGTTTGCTGTATTTACAACTGTGTTTTTCAAACTTCCTTGAGCTGTAACTGACTCTTGCATCATTGACTCACTGATCCTATCATTTGGTAAGAATGGATTGATCATTCCTTATTACTGAGGTAATGTAGCGTTTGTATTTGGGGTTTGTTTTCCCACGTCTTCCACCTATGATCTACTGTGTTGTTCACACAGTGGCAGAGTGCAGGACATGGACTCAACATTGCCCCCTACTGATGCTTTGGACTATTACATTATCTGATGAAAAGCCTAGGTGCTATATAGAGTGAAGCTTTTGAAGGCTTCCATGAGCCATAGGATGCATTTAGACTAGTTTTAAAGTGCGACCATTCTACCAAACACCCTCGTATGAATGTGAGCAGTGGATAACTTTGATTCAAAATAAGTAGAGATGTAAAATAAGTAACATTTTCAGTTAGACTGAGTTACGAATAAGGAGAATCATTTTGTTTCTCCTAGTCTCAACATGTTTCACTTTTATCAATGATGTCCAGTAGGGGACAGCACAGTCTCATATTCCTCTCCAACCACTACCTCCTAGTCCATGAAGGGTTAGTGTGTTCTCATTCCAAAACATCAATCAACTGCTACGGAGTAAAGTGATTTCAAAGAGCATTACTGTTATTCCTACACCATTCCAATACCAGCCTCCTGGCCCCTAAATTGAGGGTGGTCCAAATTGACAGCCAGTGATCAATTAAGCATGAAAAGGTCATTGTTGTTCATCAGCATGAGAAGGTAAAGGTTTTTAGCCCAACAGATAAGAGTTTGCAACTTGTCTAGCTCAAGTGAGAGCAAAACATTTATTTGCATAAAGACCAATACAGTCTGCATATTTAGACTCCTATTGATTTTTTTTTTTACCCATTGTATGTGTTTGGGACTATTCAAGAAGCATTATCAGCTAACGCCTTGAACTTTTCCCCCAGAATTACCTTGGAATGGCTGCAGTTTGGTACAGTCTGGGAACATGATATTCCCAATAAACAAATGTACCCTTCTCCTCCTCTGGAGAAAATGTGTTTCCAATGAAACCCTGGAGCCAGTGTAGTGTTTTCAAGGAGGAAGAGGTGGTAACGGGGGGAGGTGAGAAGTGAGGGAGTGAGCTCATATACCTCAACACTGTCAGAAGGGAGCTCAGCCTTGGACCTGTGTCAAGCGCAGAGCAAGAGACCATGCCAGGCTCTCGCTCACTTGCACTCTGCTGTCACCTTCTCCTTTGCCCTACTAATGCTGAAACAGTTACCACAGCAGATTTTTTTTTTTTTTTAGCTGGGCAACTCAAGAACAAATTCTTATTTACAATGACGGCCTACTTCAGCCAAACCCAGCAACACCGGGCCAATTGTGCACCACCCTATGGGACTCCCAATCACAGCCAGTTGTGATACAGCCTGGATTTGAACCAGGGCGCCTGTAGTGACGCCTCTAGCACTGAGGTACAGTGCCTTAGGGATCGGCCCATTTTTTTTCTATTTCAAACGGGTCCATCTGCTTTACATTTTAGTTATTTAGCAGATGCTCTTATCCAGAGGGACTTACAGTTAGTGAGTTCATCTTAATTAAGATAGCTAGGTGAGACAACTACATATCACAGTCGTAATAAGTACATTTTTCCTCAGTAAAGAAGTTATCAACAAAGGCAGTGCTAGTAGGAAAAGACAAAGGTTTTATTTATTTAAAAATACATCTTTTTTTTTGGAGGGGGGGTCTAGTTAAACACAACAGACTAATTGGCCTCAGAGCTGACAATGAACCCTCACCATTATCTCCCTAATAAACTGGCAAGCTTCACACCGTCTCCCTACGAGGGCTCTCGTTTGATCACTTGCATGGCTCCTAATCCACACTGGTTTCCGAGCAGGACCTTCTGCCCTGAGACCCAGTGGGAAGCGGAGGTGCCAAATGTCTGGGGGGTCAAGAGGCAAAGGCTGCTGTACAGGACATGTTATCAGCTCTTAATTAGAAGTACATGCCCCGACCCGAGTCCAACGACAGTCATGCCAACAAGTTAATTGTTACGCCAAGAGGTTCGAACATCTTGACAAGGTCGCTAGGTGTTGGGTTAAAGTCGCTACATTACCCTCTTGCTTTGGGAGAGCGTGTCCCCAGGCTTCTCTTTACCGTGTCCCTCGTGTGTACACGCCTCTCCAATGGCTCCACTTCTGACACCAATGTAGCAATTTCGGGTCCAGCAACTGTCATGTCAACATCTTAACCGCTATGCCAAGAGGTCAAAACCTCTTGACGAGGTCGCTAGGTATTGAGGTCGCTGCTATATGATCAGCAAACAGATTATTCAGTCCCTCTAACAACCGCATGTCCACTTAAGAATGTGTCCCTGATACATGTACAGGTATGCTGTAACTATGAGTAGATTGTTGAATATACACGCCTTTGGTGAGAGGTTACATATACACATGCCGAAGGTATAAGAGATGTATAAGTAGGCTGCTATGCAACTATTTGTACCTCAACTGTAATTACAGCGTATGTAGCTACCATGTAATACTAAATACTAGAATGCATCATTATCTTACTTTATTACTGATAACGTTTAGTTAGCCACTACTGGTAGATGCAGGGTCAATAAACACATGCCAAATATTGATGGATTTCTCAAAGGCATTATAGCCTAAACATCACTGTAATCATATCGTTATCAATATCATTGCATTGATAGTGCATTGATACCAGAATGGTTAATTGAATACCGTATCATTTTTATTTCCCAAATGTTCCAACGTATGTAGCCAAAGCGTCACCTGTTCCATACATGTTTCTGGAAAGTAAAGAGTTAACAGCAAAGCTCACATTTGGAAAGATCTTAAGCTCTGAAGGGTTGCTGAAGGGCATTATAAACCCCTTCGTCGTAAGAGAAGTCGATTGACGTTTTTATTTCGAATAAAATACCTTCTACCCTGGCCAGTAAATTTGTTCATAACTCAAGCGACTGTCATGGCAAGTTGTGCCTGCAACTAATTATTTGCTGACTTCACGTAACTGTCGCTCCTTTTGCGGTTGGACTGTTGTAACTTTTCACCGGCGCAGGATATGCGTGGATGTACATCAAAATGATGAATCGCACAAGTAACAACCAACAATTTGACTTGAAGAAGAGACGGTTCTATCTGTACCCGAGCAATGTACTCGAATCTCCAAATCCCTAACCTTACTTGAGAGTTGAACGGTCCTTTTTCGCATGAACCACAGAAGGACTTGGGTCGGCTTTGTCGTTCCTAAAGATTCAGGATGAGAAAACCCAAAGTTAATCGGATGGTTCTTGCAATGTGCTTGTGGTGTTTTATAATGGTTATATTCTATTTTCACAGCAACCCGAAACCAGGTGAGTCAAATATCCTGCACAAGCCTTTTATTGTATTCATGAATTTGTCATATTTCAGTACATTGAATGGAATATGCATGTTTTCCCATGTGTTTTGCATACAAATTGACTTTTGAACTCATCTCTATTCAAACTCTTTAAATTGCATTTTTTAGGAGTAAAAAAAATCCATTGTATTTAGACAATGAATAATATTATAATGTCTCCTGTGTTCTAATACAGTGTGAATATAGATAACAGGGGCATGTCATATCCCTACCATGGATGATAACCAAGTAGCCTGCAGCCTTCCATGCCAGCACTTATTCATACTTTTCATTATAATGGGTTTAATAGAGGTGTACACAGTGTACAAAACATTAGGAACACCTATTTCCATGACATAGAATGACCAACATCAAGAATCCTTTATTGATGTTGGTCTCATGTGACTCAGTTGGTGGAGCATGGTGCAACGTCAGGGTTGTGGGTTTGATTCCCACAGGGGACCAGTACAAAAATGCATGCACTCACACTCATGTAAGTTGCTCTTCTCCTAAATTACGTAAATGTAATTTCTTGTTAAATCCACTTCAATCAGTGTAGATGAAGGGGAGGAGACAGGTTAAAGAAGGATTTTTAAGCCTTGAGACAATTGAGACATGGATTGTGTATATGTGCCATTCAGAGGGTGAATGGGCAAGACAAAATATTTAAGTACTTCGAAAGGGGTACTGTATTAGGTTCCAGGCACACTGGTTTGAGTGTTAAGAACGGCAATGCTGCTGGGTTTTTCAAGCAAACCGTTTCCCGTGTGTATCAAGAATGGTCCACCACCCAAAGGCCATCCAAACAACTTTACATACCTGTGGGAAGCATTGGAGTCAACATGGGCCAGCATCTCTGTGGAATGCTTTCAACACCTTGTAGAGTCCATGCCCCGACGAATTGAGGCTGTTCTGAGGTCAAAAGGGGTTGCAACTCAATATTAGAAAGGTGTTCCTAATGTTTTGTACACAATGTATATGCCCATTTACTTAAACAGAAATTCTACTTCAGTGAGAAAGTTTGTCATTGTGCAGACTTGGCCAAGTTGGCCTGACTAGACCTAGACCACACGCTATACTACTATAGAAACACATCTTTTTTTCCTTGCGGTCAGTGAGTAAGCCACAGAGATGATATGTTTAAAGAGTGTGTTATTGTTGTACGGTGTCTCCACCCCACTCTCTCAGCAGCTTTCACAACTGTTTTACCTCATGTCCCACCCTCTGTCTCCGTTTCCCGTTGGGACGTAGAGCAGAATGGAGGAACACTTGAATTACCAGCCTGATTGGTCCAGTGTTTCCTCTGCCATGTGGAATAACGTGGTGAGAGTTTGCTGCTGTCGGTGTATCCGTTCACTGTGAGACCCGGCCTTCTCTTCTAGCCCCACACTGGTCCCTCTTTGCCCGCACAATGGCCTCATTCAGACATGTCCAACCATACTCAGTCCATGTGGTCCTACAAGGTAACATTTTGGGCTTTTTATAAAACTTTTGAACAGTATGGTCACCTTTTGTGGAGCTCTGTAGGTGCGTGTTGCTCTACATTGTTTTTAAGAACGTATTCCGTTTATCAAATCAAAGTCCTAAACTTAAAATGTTGTTGAAATTACCCCCTTTCTATCTAGCATAATGCCATGAAAGGTTTTGCTCAAGCTAAGGTCAATCAATATGGGTTTGTCACTACTATATGTCTAACCAAAAGGCATTTTACGGGTGCATCTTATTGTAGGTCTTCAGCATGACATAAGCACAAATGTATGCATGGAGTTCTGTAACAGGAAATGCCTCTGAGCATTCAGATGTCAATAGATCTACGCGAAAGAGCACACGTTCATACCGATGCACAGGTCTGGGTAACAAAATCTGCATCCTTTGCCAAATTAATTTGGATGGGCTTCGAAATGTTGCAGTCGGGCGTGCAGATGAGACTTTGGGAACATTTCCATTTCTAAGTCTGTTTTGTTAGACCCCAGTCTGTAGATGTCTTACTATGTTAACAAAGGGAGAGTATCGTATCACACTGGACAGCATTGTTTAACTTACAAAAAGGGCAGCGTCAATTTTCTCCCACTTGCTGAATGGGATTTATGTGTACACAGTCCTCACTCTCATGTTCAAGAAAGATAATTACATAGACTGCACCAGATGCTAGCGATAGCCTCTGATCCCCTGACCCAGGAGACGCAAATAAAATGTTTGTGGTGGCCACGCTAAAATCAACGTGTATTCAACCTAATATACCCTTTGTGGTTTGCAGCGGAAGCCAGTGGATCTTGAGGTTCCGACAAAAAAGCCTTGGTGGAACAACACGACTTTTGAAAAGATGTGAGACAGAATATGTGGCACTAAACCTCAATGGAATGTTATGTCTATAACGCAGACACACTGTCAGGATCCTTCCACCACTAACCTCTCTATATGCCCTGTAAGCCAGTGCATGCTTCTGTGGTGTACAAGTCAGAAATATGTTTTACAAGTGGAAGGGTGAAAGAAGACACACAAGGCTCCAACCAATGATTTCACTCATTTAGTTCTGATCTGAGGCCTGATTGCCCTATCTTGGTCCCAACCATAATCATTATGGCTAATTAAGGAAACCTGGCCGTAGATCAGTGCTTGGGGCAACTATCAGCTTACACTGTGAAGTTGGTCCCCACCTCATACCTGCCTTGCCTGGGCTTGACTCGAGCATTGGGGTCATAAAATACTTATCTGCTCAACACGCGAGTGTCAAAAACAATTGCTGTGCCCCAGACTAATACAAATATCCTTAGCCACAAATCTGTACATTGTCTTACCTTTTAGAAGAGTAGGAGCACAAAGTGTCTTGAACTTTGTTCTGGGGAATGTTCCTGTCTCTCATATGTTTGTCATTGTTGTTTGACTTCAGTCTAGTACTATGTGTCCCAGATGAGATACTGACTGTCTGTCATGCAGATCTCGATGGTACTCTCAGGTTGCCAAGTGAAATTAGTTCTGCCTGAGATTGCCGTCAGATCTGTAGCCATCTTGGGATATTGATGACAGTTCAGTTCAGCCCTGCTGTTCCAACCTGTTATTTTCCCCCTGCCAGTTGCATATTCATGTAGAACACAGGAGGTTGGTGGTACCTTAATTGGGGAGGACAGGCTCGGGGTAATGGCTGGAGCGGAATGGGTGGAATGGTATCAAACACATGGTTTCCATGTGTTTGATGCCATTCCATTTGTGCCGTTCCAGCCATTATTATGAGCCATCCTCCTGCTCAGCATCCTCCAATGATGTAGATCAATCGCTCCAGGATTAGATACGTTTGTGTGATGCGGGAACACGGATTTCTTCGCTCACTCTAGTTTTGTTCATAATTGGCCTCTATTACTTCCAGCTGCTCTCACCATGGCACAAATCCCTATCTAGGATTGGATTATCTTCTCACACAGAGGACTACTGGGAATAGCAATGGGAATTCTCTCCATAATTTTGTTTTGTGGAATTTTGATGTCCTCTGTCAACCCTGTGTTCTTGTTTTGTCCCCAGTTTGGCACTGTCACCTAAATGTTAGCTTTGAAGTTAAAACTGTTCCCAGATCTGTGCTGAAGGTCACTTTATCCCCCCTAGATTGCCCATGCTGACTCAGCAATTTCGCAGATCCGCGTGGAGCGCTTTGAGAGGCTTGTTCTCCTCACTAGGCGAAACACTTGTCTTCTGACCGGCACATAACGGGCGTAGCATGTAAGGTGTTCCCATGTCATCAACCTGGCACGCAATTAAAGACTTCAACCTTGGTGACGACCCAAAGAACCGTCTGGAAGACGTCCCTCCTTGTGGAACACCATAGTCTGCTTTGCTGCTATAGGCAGCCTTGCTACTCTTTTTACCCCCACAAATGTGCCTATACACAATATAAGCCCCCACCTGTTCTGTAATCCATACTATGTGTCTCGGGGAAAGACCAAGACGATACCTGCCCCACATCTGCTTGCACTCTCCTAAGACTCTCACTCTCGTTAAAAAAGATAACCCCCACCACCCACGCACCCGTGGATGTGCAGTAACACCCTTCACATTAGAGGTCGACCGATTAATCGTAATTGCCGATTTCAAGTTTTCATAACAATCCGAAATCGGTATTTTTGGGTGCCAATTGTTTTTTTTGTTTTTTTTACACCTTCATTTAATCTTTATTTAACTGGGCAAGTCAGTTAAGAACACATTCTTATTTTCAATGACGGCTTAGGAACGGTGGGTTAACTGCCTCGTTCAGGGGCAGAAAGACAGATTTTCACCTTGTCAGCTCGAGGGATCCAATCTTGCAACCTTACAGTTAACTAGTCCAACGCAATAACGACCTGCCTCTCGCTCGTTGCACTCCACAAGGAGACTGCCTGTTATGCGAATGCAGTAAGACAAGGTAAGTTGCTAGCTAGCATTAAACTTATCTTATAAAAAACAATCAATCCTAATCACTAGTTAACTACACATGGTTGATAATATTACTAGATATTATCTAGCGTGTCCTGCGTTGCATATAATCTGACTGAGCATACAAGCATACACGTGTCTAAGTATCTGACTGAGCGGTGGTAGGCAGAAGCAGGCGCGTAAACATTCATTCAAACAGCACTTTCGTGCATTTTGCCAGCAGCTCTTCGTTGTGCGTCAAGCATTGCGCTGTTTATGACTTCAAACCTATCAACTCCCAAGATGAGGCTGGTGTAACCGAAGTGAAATGGATAGCTAGTTAGCGCGCGCTAATAGCGTTTCAAACATCACTCGCTCTGAGCCTTGGGGTGGTTGTTTCCCTTGCTCTGCATGGGTAACGCTGCTTCGATGTGCTGGCTGTTGTCGTTGTGTTGCTGGTTCGAGCCCAGGGAGGAGCGAGGAGAGGGACGGAAGCTATACTGTTACACTGGCAATACTAAAGTGCCTATAAGAACATCCAATAGTCAAAGGTTAATGAGATACAAATGGTATAGAGGGAAATAGTCCTACAATAACTACAACCTAAAACTTCTTACCTGGGAATATTGAAGACTCATGTTAAAAGGAACCACCAGCTTTCATATGTTCTCATGTTCTGAGCAAAAAACTGAAACGTTAGCTTTCTTACATAGCGCGTATTGCACTTTTACGGTCTTCTCCAACACTTTGTTTTTGCATTATTTAAACCAATTTGAACATGTTTCATTATCTACTTGAGGCTAAATTGATTATATTCATGTATTATATTAAGTTAAAATAAGTGTTCATTCAGTATTGTTGTAATTGTCATTATTACAAATACATTTTTTTTTTTTTATCGGCTGATTAATCGGTATCGGCTTGTTTGGTCCTCCAATAATCAGTATAGGCGTTGAAAAAAATCATAATCGGTCGACATCTACTTCACATACATTGCAGCAGCAGCGGGGATTGGCCTCCACACAGCAGTGTCTCTCTCAGTAAAGCGCCTCTCTTTGGCAGACCTGGAGAGCCCGCGGAGGGGGATGGGGCCCCTGCTCCCCGAGGGATTTCCACACAGAGCAGCGTTCATGGCAGGGACAGGAGAAACACACATTGGCCTTTCTACATTCTGCATCTCCTAAGCTCTTGCTACTGTACCAGAAAGGGAGAGTGGGAAAGAGAGAGGATCAGCATGGGTTCTAACTTCACAGTGTAAGCTAATAGGACTTGGTCAGCTCACATTAAATGGGTTTTTGGTTGAGTGCAATGAACACCTTTATAGAGTACCACAGACCACAGTATGAGTCATAATACCCATAAAACCATGTGGTCAAACAAAGAAATGATTCCAATAGTTTTTCCACCATTCATTTTTCCCATAGGGATTTTAGAAACACTTAAAATAAGGGCTGTGTTTCATGTAGGCTTACCCTGGCATGACGTTTTAATAACCCTGTAAATCTTTTCAGGACAAGGTGACTTATCAATATACAGTATGCGGCTGTATTTACTCCCCCAAAATGAAATGCTAATTAGCTGCTAATGTGGCTATCATATAGAACTACAAATGCCATGATGATATGGATGAGACTGCCGAATAGAAGCAATGGTAAGAATCTCTGGATTAACTATCTAATGTTAGCTAAATTTAGTAATTAATACATTGGCTACATTTCTTTAAATTGACAATTCTGTAAACTGTTTAAAACTGTTTTAAATTGACTAAATACCTGTTAGCAAAGGTGTCAGCTAGAGATGGCGTGCAGGAGCTTTCAAGGATTTGTGGTCTTGCACAATGTCTACTTTGATGCTAATTAGCATTTTTTTAAATCTGAGAGTAAATAGAGCCAAATATATTGATAAAACTCATCTTGTCTGATTGAGATTTACCTGGTTATCAAAATGTCACGCATACGTAAGCCGACATGAAACACAGCCCTTATTTTAAGTGTTTCTAAAATTCCCTATGGGAAAAATGAATCGTGGAAAAATGATTGGAACCATTTCCCTGTTTGACCGCTAGGTTTTATGGGTATTATGACACATCCACTGTGGGGCTCTATTAGGTAGACAAGTCTGTACTTGGGTTACATTTTTTGTCACTTAGCTAGCAGATCTTTTTATTTATCCGTTATTTTACCAGGTAAGTTGACTGAGAACACGTTCTCATTTGCAGCAACGACCTGGGGAATAGTTACAGGGGAGAGGAGGAGGATGAATGAGCCAATTGTAAACTGGGGATTATTAGGTGACTGTGATGGTTTGAGGGCCAGATTGGGAATTTAGCCAGGATACCGGGGTTAACACCACTACTCTTATGATAAGTGCCATGGGATCTTTAATGACCTCAGAGAGTCAGGACACCCATTTAACACCCATCCGAAAGACGGCACCCTACACAGGGCAGTGTCCCAATCACTGCCCTGGGGCATTGGGATAAAAAAAATAGACCAAAGGAAAGAGTGCCTCCTACTGGCCCTCCAACACCACTTCCAGCAGCAGGTCTCCCATCCAGGAACTGACCAGGACCAACCCTGCTTAGCTTTAGAAGCAAGCAAGAAACAATCTTATTCTGAGCAATACTCAGTCAACATATACAATGAGCAATTTTTGGGGTTTACTTAGGCCTAGATCTTCAGCCGCTGGCGGGTAATGCTTGCAAATGCAACAATTTATCTTCCGTAATTGGATGGGAAACTCCTGAACGTATTGCTCATTAGTTTTCATCCGAATAAATTTTAATTCATCAGAAGAATAGCAAATAGAGTGATTTGTAGATTTTTTTGTGTAACTTTCCATGGTTGTAGAATGATAATAACTAGTGCTGTGACAATACCAGTATCGCATTTGATTTTTTTTTATGGCAAAAAATGAAAACACGAAGCAGACCAGTTTGGTCCTTTAAAAACCTGCTGTTTGTAAAATATTGTGTGCTGTAGCTTGGAAAATAAATTAAAATGACTAGAAGACAACATAATGATGTCTGTTTCCAACATTATGACTGTTTTCCTAAATAACTTACATTCACTTCATGTTTTATTTCCTTGCCACGATACTAATAAGTATAGAGATACTGGTATCGTCCCGGCCCTAATAATAACAACAGGAAGTTAAGGTACTAAGAGCACATTGATTCAATGTGTCATCTCTGCTCGTTCCTGGAATACAGTAGCTATAGTCATCACATTCTGCCAGGTCCTGCTTCGCATATTCAAAAATAGTACTGACGTTACCTGTACTCCTGGCATTTAATTAGGGAAAAAATGAAAAGGTTTGGGAGGGGTCGTATTTAAAATGTGTGCTGCCTTTAACTGACAGTGGCAATTTCCATAAGGAAGTTGTCATGTGTTTATAAAACAGTTTGAAATACATCAATGTACTGTATCACTGTTCACCACAAAATGCCCCCACACCTTGGCACACGCTAGGCAAGGGCCAGGCCAAAGTGACAACATTACCCTTTGGAGACCCATTCTCTCTCTATTACTGTACAAGTTGGCTCCATTGACAACAGTGGCACTGGCAACACCTTTTTTATCATCAACATTATTTAAGCATCAACATTATTTTTGTCATTGTGATTGGCCCACAAATGGTAAAGCTATGTCTGTAGAGAAAGTAACCTTTAAATGGTCTTCTATACTGAACAAAAATATAAACCCAATGTAAAGTGTTGGTCCCATGTTTCATGAGCTGAAATAAAATATCCCAGAAATGTTCCATACGCACAAAAAAGAACGTATTTCTCAAAATGTTGTGCACAAATTTGGTTACGTCCCTGTTAGTGAGCATTTCTCCTTTGCCAAGATAATCCATCCACCTGACAGGTGCGGCATATCAAGAAGCTGATCAAACAGCCGGATCATTGCACGGGTGCACCTTGTGCTGGGGACAATAAAAGGCCACTAAAAAGTGCAATTTTGTCACACAACACAATTCCACAGATATCTCAAGTTTTGAGGGAGCATGCAATTGACATGCTAACTGCAGGAATGCCACCCAGAGCTGTTGCCAAATAATTTCATGTTAATTTCTCTACCATAAACCGACTCAAACATCGTTTCAGAGAATTTGGTAGTACGTCCACTCCAGCCCAGGACCTCCACATCCGGCTTCTTCACCTGCGGGATCGATTATATTTTTGGCCAGTATAATTTCAAGTTCCACAGTCATGTGTGCAAGTACAGTGAAATGCCTTTCTTGCAATCTGTAAATCCAACAATGCAATGATCAATATCAATGTGGTACTAAAAATAACATAAGGTAGAACAAAAACATACGATAAATAAAAAATAAGAAGAACACGAGAAAGTAAGAAGTTACTGTATATACAAGGTCAAGTGTTCAGCATGGAGATGGTTGTTTCTCCACACAAATAACATGTCATTTCTATTAGCAAGACATTAGCAAGTTTTCAAAAAATATTATATTTTGACATGCAGTTATTCAGATCTAGCTTGCCAACTTAGTAGCTGTTGGGTTTATAGGTTATCCCCAGCTACAGTGGTCTACAGTATATCTTTCCTTGCTCTGGCATGGAGAGTGTGAGTGTGTTCATTGTTCACAAGTGGCTTGACATTCAGACTTGCCGAGTCTCACACGGGCGTGGAGAGAGAGACACACACATCGTCCGTTCACCTTTTCCCTTGCCACACATACATACATTTCCCTCTATACTCTTCATCTTACAAAAGTAGTATTCAATTGCCTTTATCCTTGGTGGAACTACCATGTAATGCAGACACAGCATTGTAGACCACAGTTGCTGTCCCTGACCTTTAAATTAACCCTAACCTTAACTAAACCCTTAACCATGACCCTAACCTTAACCTATTTTTAACCAATTCTTAAATTAAATATTGGTTTGCAGGTCAGAAGTGTGCATATAGCATTTCCCCTCCTTGAGCCTGCCGCACACGTTGTTTCCTGCTTATACGGTGTATCTCTATAAAGTCACTCACTCCTGACTCATGTCACAACAGCATCATCAAATTGGATCTAATGCTGCTTAGCCTAATGGGTATATATAGAGCTTGAAGCTCAACAGCCTTATAAATATTGCGATAGCATGCTATTGGTTGATTGGATTGGGATCGGACAAGATTAAGCTATCAGAGCCAGTCCATTCAATGTGATAGCATGAATGCTAAGAAACAAAACATTTTCCCTTAGCCATTCTTTACACTATATCTTATTTAGCATATTGCATCAGGACTCCTAGAGTATATACCGTGCACACGCACAAGGCACGTATTCTTAACTCTCCCTCTTCTTTGTTGCAGGTGAAGGTTTGATTGCGTGGCAGTCTTACTCTGCTGGATTCCTGATGCACCCAGCCTTTCCTCTTCTGTCAGTGTGTGTGTGTTGAAGTTAATCCACACTGCAGTTAGGTGTCACTTTCCTCCCTCTTTTACAACGTATGCCTTTTGGGTTAATCCAGCCACAGCACGTTGAGTTGTGTCGTTTACAGACATGGGGCACCTGTTTTCAAGTTTTAATGTCATGTGCACAATTTTAGTGAATTGCCTTTGTTGCAAGCTCTAAACCCAACATTGCGGGAATCAATATTAATGTATCACAAAAAATAACATAAGGTAGAACAAAATGACAAAATAAATAAGAACACGAGAGAGTAAGAAGCTATATACAGGGTCACTTTCAATACCATATTTACATTGTGCAGGGATACTGGAGTGATAGAGGTACTGTAGATACTGTATGTATCTAGGCATCAGGATATATGATAAACAGAGTAGCAGCAGTGTAAATGATGATTGCATGTGAGTGTAGTTAGTATAAATGTGTGTGCATGTTATGTGTGTGTTGGAGTGCCAGTGTGCGTGAGTGTGTAGAGTACTGTGAGTGTCTACAGAGACAGTCCAAAATACAAATTTAACACAAGGGTCAAGTCAGATAGCCTGTTGAGCCATTCTGTTATCTATTTAGCAGTCATATGACTTGGGAATAAAAGCTGTTCAGGAGCCTGTTGGTGTCAGACTTGATGCACTGGTACTGCTTGTCGTGCGGAAGCAGAGTCTTTAACGATTTTCCGGAATTTCCTTTCACATCGCCTGATATAGAGGTCCTGGATGGCAGGGAGCTCGGCCCCAGTGATGCACTGGGCTGTATACACCGCCCTCTGTAGCGCCATGTGATCGAGGGCGGTGTAGTTGCCATACCAAGCAGTGATGCAATCATTCACAATGCTCTCAATGGTGCAGCTATATAACTTTTTGAGGATTTGAGGGCCCATTCCAAACCTTTTCAACCTCCTGAGGGGGAAGAGGCGCTGTCACGCCTTCTTCATGACTGTACGTGTGTGAGTGGACCATTTTATGTCCTTAGTGATTTGGAGACCGAGGAACTTGAAGTTCTCGAACCGCTCCACTTAAAGGAGCAGTTCTCTCTGTGGGTCTAACCCCAAGAAGTTCTGGAAGACGGTGAAATACCTTGAGAATAAACCCTCCTCCTCACAGCTGCCCATGTCACTTAATGTTGATAATCTGGTAGTTACTGTGGCTGAGCTCATTTATCAACACTTCCTTAAGTCAGGATTCCTATTTGACTCAGCCACGTCTCCGTCCAACACTTCCTCATCTCCCAGCCCTTCTAATGCGACTAACCCTGATGCTCCTCCCTCTTTTCCCCCTGACCCGCTAAACAGCTTCTCCCTTCAGGCGGTCTCTGAGTCTGATGTGCTAAAGGAGCTCCTTAAAAGTTGACCCCCCAAAAAAACATCTGGGTCTGATGGTTTAGATCCTTTCTTCTTTAAGTTTGCTGCCCCTATCATCGCCGAGCCTATCGCTGACCTTTTTAACCTGCCTCTCCTCTCTGGGGAGGTTCCCAGTGCTTGGAAGGCAGTCACGTTGCGTTCCTTATTTAAAAGGGAGATCAAGCTGATCCTAACTGTTATTGGCCTATTTCTATTTTGCCCTGTTTGTCAAAAGTATTTGAAAAACTTGTCAATAATCAACTGACTGGCTTTATTGATGTCTATAGTATTCTCTCGGGTATGCAATCTGCTTTCCACTCAGGTTGGATGTGTCACTGCAACCTTAAAGGTCCTAAATTATGTCACCACTGCACTTGACTCTTAAGCAATATTGCTGCTTTATTTATTGCCATGGCCAAAGCTTTCTCTGCTCTTAACCTTTTTCTGAACACCTCCAAAGCAAAGATCATGGGGTTCGGTAAGAAGAATGTCTCTACCTTCTTGCCCTTCATGCTGACGTCGGTGCCTAACAATGTTTGCACCATGTTTGTATTGCTACCATGTTGTGTTGCTGCCATGTTGTGTTGTTGTCATGTGTTGCTACAATTGTTTTGTTGCTACCATTGTTGTGATGTCTTACGTCTCTCTTTATGTAATGTTGTGGTGCCTCTTTTGTCGTGATGCGTGTTTTGTCCTACTTTTAAAAATGGTTTTATCCCAGCCCTCATCCCCACAGGAGGCCTTTTGCCTTGGTAGGCCATCATTGTAAATAAGAATGTTATCTTAATTGACTTGCCTAGTTAAATAAAGGTTAAATACAAATAAAATAAATAAACATACCACAATGTATATTTATATTTTCTCTGTGTGATGTCTCTCCTCTCTGGGGAGGTTCCCAGTGCTTAGGATGCAGCCACGTTGCATCCTTTATTTAAAGAGGGAGCTCAAGCTGATCCTAACTGTTATAGGACAATTTCTATCTTAAAGTTACCTCTTAAAACGGATGAAATGCATAGTAATTGGCTTTGGGTTAGTCTCACCTTACCATACTCCCATACTCCTGAAATCGAGGCTAACGTTGGGTCAACACACAGATGCCACTTAAAATTGTGATGCCAAGTCTTAAACCAGTTCTCTTCCATTAAAGAATATGAATTGTGAATTCTCCCGGTAAAGAAAAACTGACAAAATATCGAAAATGCTAGTTTGCCAAGTGTCAAACACTGCATGTCTCAGCTGGTCTTTTATGCCGTAAAATCACATCTCAAGTTTTGCAGTCAATTGTAAAGTGGAATAAGAAAATTCAGGCAATACAAATGTATACAGTGATACACATTTATGACGGTCGTTACTTCGCAGGTAGAAAGTCTCCTCAATTCCTTTTGACAGGTTTGAGAAGTGCCTCCGTATAGCTTTACTCGAGAGTTGAAACATGTCGGACCACTGTCAGAAGAGGCCCTCTCTTTCTCTTTGAACTGGACAGAGACTGACTGCTTTTACGGCCTTAACAGGGCTGAGTTAGTACCAGTCATATTGACTTGAACAGCGGAGGTCGTTAAAGCAGGGGATAATATATTCAAATCGGGCATACTGAAAGCAGGTGGACAGGTCTTACGAGCTGGGAATGACTGTGTAAAATGTCATCTGTGTATATGTAGCCCTATACCTTTTTTCAATGTCTTGATGCAAGGACTAAGAACACACCAGTTGGCCTTTACACTGCTAGAAGAGAAGTGTTTCCTGAAAATGTTATGGCATGGTTACAGTATGTGCTTCAGCTGTTTGCAATGTCCTTAAACTTAACATAAACACTGTCTTGCGTTTGCCAAAAGAGCTGAACATATAGAAACATACGGGATGACTGTATAAACATATTTTCTGAATGTTGATGTCCTCTTGAAGTCATGCGCTGAGGGATCTCTGGTGTGTAGTGAGTAGACTGCACAAACTGGTTGAATCAAGCACTACCCGCTGGGTCAAAACTGGTTTAATAAACATTGTTTCCAGGTCATTTGAACAACAACAAAAATGTATGTGATGTTGAATTCATGTGGTACTGATTGGGTTTGGAAAAAAGTCATCAACGTAAGGGAATTTCGTCTTTATTTCACACAACATTTAACCTAAATCCAATCACGTGGTCATTTTTGTTGTTGAATTCACGTTAGTTGACAACTAAACCGAATGTAAAACAAAACTAGACGTTGAAATGATGCCTGTGCCCGGTGGGTAAAACTCAACGGACACTATGAAAGCTTAACCCAAGTTTATTCTTCCCAGAGGATCAATACAGCTGCATTAGACAAAGACATTTTCACAGAAGAACTGATATTTAACCCTTCCTCCTAGGCTGAGTCTCCTCCTACACATCTGAACAGACAACGCATCTCTGTTGCTAGACAGAACCTTTGTGATATCTGTTCTTCCTCACTTCCATTGACCTCTACCCCAAATTCCTCACTCCTCCCCAACTCAAGGATGTCATGGTGATTGGTACCAGACTGTGTCTCTTCTCCCAGAGGATCCCTCCCATAGGATCCCTGATGTCTAACAATAACATATCCTGACATAATGTAAACCATTATACATTACCCTCTCTTCCTCAGTGACATGAATACGTGTATTTCATATTCTCAGAACCCAACAGTAGTGACTTGTACGAGAATGTTACATTTTTGTGAAGGAGACGCAGGGAGTCAGAAAGCAGGTGCAGCCTGTGAGTTTAATAGGAACGAACATGAACTGAATACAAAAACAGGAGTAGCGTCTAAACATGAAAACCGGAAACAATACTACCTAATGGGTGATACAACGGAGTGATAGATAAAAGGGAAGTAATCAGGTAGTAATAATGTCCAGGTGTGCCTCATGATGGGGCGCAGGTGTGTGTGTAATGATGGTTGCCAGGTGAGCGTAATGATGGGTTGCCAGGCCCGGCGGTTAGTAGACTGGTGACGTTGAGTGCCGTAGCGGGAGTAGACGTGACAATTTTAGACCAAACTACGGTGGTTGGGTCAGAGGACAGTTGGGTGCATAGGAAGACTGTATGCCACCAGTTGTAGTCTCTCCAGTCTAAATCTTTCCACCAGACTGGTGTACTGTATGGTGGCTAAGTTGGTCCTGTTCTCCTTAGTGTGGGTTGCAGTGTGTGTTCCACTCATTTGGTCAGAGTGACACATCAGTTTGTTTTATCCTTTTCATACCTTTATGTTCAATCCCAGTCATATTTAGTTTTTTAATTAGCTACTGGAAGTCTTGCTAATTCATTTAAGTTTTAAGCAAATTATTCTCAGTAGGTGAATGCTCCATTCTTGTACAGTAACATTAAGGAATACATTGGTGCCATTGATGATGTCGGATTTCTGAAGACGTGCTTGATGGCACTGAAACACAGACAATTATCTCAGCCATGCCCTGTCTGGCTGCACCCTCCCCAACCCTCCCCTGTCTCGAGAGACCATGTCTGTGACTCTTTGTCTCTCTCAATTCCGATGTGAAGGTTTCTTGTCAACCCACACTGTCTGACAAATGTGATTTTTTTTTTTACCAAACACAGTAAATTGCATGCTTGCACCGCCAACCATTTTGTTTTTATAGAACATCGCATGAGCCACAGCATACGAAACAGAGGCTACCACAACAACAGCCTATACAACAACAATCTAAATGCCACGTCATGTTTCTTAAAGTAACTCTAAAGTAGTCCCAGAGGCTTCCTACCGCTGTTTATCCTCCATCTGCTCTCTTGGTTTTCTATGATTGCAAGCAAATTTTCACCCTTTTTCGCCTCATACTTCCTTCCACCTCCTCCTCCTCTGCTCCCATAAAGGAGTGCTGTTTTCAGTAGTGTTGCTGCCTTGTATGTTTAGGAGAGAGCTACAATAAAAGATACAGTAGTCTGAATGGATGCACAGTCCTTTTTGAGGCCTGGTTTGACATAAAATACCCTCTCTTTTCTCTGTGTGCTTCTATGACAACCTGTAGTTTGGGTGTGCGCACCTGTTTGTTAGTGTTTAATGACGCTCAGGTGTGTAGTAGTGTGTACAGTATGTATTAAATTACACATGGGTGAGTTTATCTTTCTGGTCTCCCAATGACTCAACTATATTTGTGACTTTCTATTAGGCTATATTAAAGTCTCTGATTGTGGTTACATTCATACCTTTACATTTAACATGATTCAATGATTATCTCTCTTGCCCTTTTTTACGAAGTTGCACATTTTCACGAACACTAACTAAACTATGGCACGGACGTAAAATACATTTTGCCCTAGTTTCAACTAGGCTGTGTCAGAGTGGTCGCTTATCAAGCATTGGGCTCAACATTAAACAAACATGAAATTTGCATTCAGATTGAAAGTTCAGTAATAACTTGCCATACCTGATGATTTGCCACAATGGCATAACATGGAGTGTGTGGATACCAATTTAGAATGCAGCAGAGATGGCTAGCGGTCTTGAGGGTGTACTATAGGTAATCTGCCTGTACTGACCTAGATGTGTGTACCTGTGTGTGTTTTCTCAGCCTCAGCACAGGGCAGTGGGAGGAGCAGCGGCCAGGGAATGTCAGGGAGAAGTCCACTCCAGATGCTCTATGACAGTGACCAGGTAAGTCCCGCCCACCACCAGGTAGCCTTCACATCATTGGCTGATGAATTTATAGCTACATGAATGTTGATGACCACTGAACTTGTTTTGGTCTTGTTTTGTGAGTTTTTCAAGGTGCATTTTTTAAATATTCGGAGCCTTTGCTGTTTACTTGTTGAAAGTTCTGTATAATGTGAGAGTGTTAACCTTATTGGTTGAGGAAAGCTGACATTTAATTCTGCTGCTGCTGCGCTCTCTCGTTGAATGACAGCAAACGCTTAATTGAAGAATCCCGTCCATATTTCCCACCCCTACTGTTGACCTACTGTATCACCGCGAAGGGTTGTAGACTTCGGGTCCTGAACTTTAACTTACCTCATGAAAACATTTTGTGTGTGTCCGGACAGCCGAAATCTCAAATTAATATATGCGGCATCTGTTTCATGTTTCATTCCATCTCTGATGTGAATGGTTTATCTGTAAAAGCAGATTTAGATTAAATCATAACTATTAAGCCCACATTGCACTACAGATGTACCTTAAGCTACAAGGGTCGGGTGTCTTGAAATCTGTACATCTTAAGCCTTTGAAACTGTCTGCTGTAGATACCGGTGACAGTCAGTGATTGACACAGGTGCGACCCTTGACCTTTTTTTTGAGGTTTGTTTACTGTCTAGTACAGCTCTTCTGAAGTTACTCATCAGACAAAAGTTCAAACGTCTGCGTAAAATTTTGCCGCAGAAGATGATTTGAAGATGATTCATTCCTAGCCCTGACTTGGCGATTCCAGACTGCAGTCAGACATTGGTTAGCAAAATACAATTATTTTAGATGCTTAGGATGAAAAAATATTAATTATAAATGCAAAGGGAATTCACACAGTTATTTTTGCCTGCTTCTCAGGTGTGGTGGGCATAAAACCATCTTGTTCAAAATAAAATAACTGACATAGATGCTAGCAAAGTTACAATCTCCCCCTCTCTCTCTCCCTCCCTCTTTTGACTTGTCATACCACTGTTGAAAAAAAGTCCAGACAGTGATAGTATAAAGTGCAGAGTGCAGTATAAAGTTCCCTATAAATAGTTTAGTGATTAACATGGGTAACTGGGATCCCAGGACTGTCCCAGGAACACTCTTCACATTTCCTGAAAAAATTGAATGACAAGATCTGGGAAATTACAAAAAAAATGTCTCCAATGTTGCACTTCTGCAATACTACAAAATACACGACATGCGCAGCAGCAGATTAGCAAAAAAATAAAATGACACCTTATCCAAACAGGTTGTCGCATGGAAGCCTTAAACCTAGTGTATTTACTTCACACAAAGTCACCATAAATTCAAAGCACACTGTTACATTCGTTGTTTGAAGGATTGGACTAAGGTGCAGCGTGGAAAGTGCTCATCATATTTATTAAAGTGAACCAGCAACAAAACAAAATAAAGAGTAACGAAACGTCCAGCTAACGAAAGACAGCTGCCTCTGATTGGGAACCATACCAGGCCAACATAGAAATATACAAACTAGAGTACCCAACCTAGTCACACCCTGACCTAACCAAAATAGAGAATCCTGCAGTACTGCACACACACCAGAATGCAGTTTATAAGCCCTACAATAAACCCCTACAGTATGGCCTATAAAATAACGTGTGCCTCTTTGAGCTGTCATTGGGACTCTTCAGACAGTCACAAATTGAATCTGCACAATTCACTACATAGGCATCTCTGTCTGTTAACAATTCATGAGGGGGAATTCTAACTTCTCCTGTCCTACAGCCTAAGCTATTTTCCTATCCAGTCCCTATCCCACTGAAACCCCAAATCCTGGGTCCTGTCCCTCATGAAAATTCCTAACTTTATTCTGTAATCGCCTATGGCTGTCAAAATACCGTTATAACATTTCCCCTGCTTCTCTGCGCTGTCTCGTACTTGCTGCCCATTCGGTAGAGAAGGTGTGATCAACAAACGGAATGAGAGTGGATATGGCTATTTTTATCTTGACATTTCAACTTTTCCCACTCTTCAGCTCACGGTTATTCATGAGCTGATCTGTAAGCTGTATAATCATCAACTTGATTTTGCCAAATAGAGGAGATATTCTGACATTCGTTGAAGGAGGTTACCTAGCAAACGTAGCAACTTTGGTCGTTTGACTTTTGTTTGACTGCCGTTGCAAACTGTGTTTGATTCTACAACGCTTTATTCGGGGTGCGTCCTGGGGGCCTCTGTGTCGAGATAGCCTACCGCTGAAATGCGATGAATTAATTGAGGAACATGATAACGCTCAGAATTTATGTTACTATAACATTACTAAAATATCTGTTTAATTTGCGCTGAAATCTTTACATAGTGGCACAACCAAGCCGGTGCAGCGCCCCTCTTAACCCTGGCATAGTGACCATATCTTGGTTTTAAACTCTTTAAGTGGGTAATTCTTTAAGTGGGTATTTTTGCGGTATTTCCCCGGACTCTCTCTGTTAGTAGCAATTATTCCTGGTAAACGGGAAAATATGAATCCCTAATAAGTAGCCTATAGAGTTGTACTTTATAGGCTACTTAAATACCTCATGACATTCTTCTTCTAAACAAACATCTATACAGTGTGTCACTATGACGGTTTGACATTCTGGTGTCAGCAGAGGCAAAAAGATAACCTGTGGCCTGGAACTCTCTGCAATTACTTTTCATCAACACAAGGTTCGCTAAAACCTTATGGCAACATTTTACATTACATGGGCATTACTCCAGGGTAATTGTAATGTAAAAAACATACATAGTTCCCGGGATGTGTTTGTATGTACAGGTTGTGGTATATTATACAGTATGACATTACGTAGGGACTGTTCCAGAACTAAGACTTGGAGAGAATGTGAGAGAAATTAGCTTGGCTGTTGCCAATTAAATCCTACAGGGAGGGTAGTCTGAGGCTCATGCCAAATGACAGAACTGCTTGAGACATGATTTACTTATAATCGCTTGCAGTTTTCTTTTTGTTATTTTGCACTTAGCTTGTCCAAAGTGGAACTCTGTGCTCTTGCTATACTTTGAGGAAATGTGTTTGAGTTTATGCAGGCAGCAAGCAAAACTGGTGGAAGATTTTAACAAATATTATTCTGATTTGTCTAACTTTAGTTTTGGAACACGAAAGGGTGTAATTACTTTATACTGGAAATTTAACTTAAGCAAAGGTTTAACAAAGCATGGAGAGTTGACCTTGCATGCTTACGTTACCCTTATATGCTGACTACACTGGCCATGCACGTACGCATGCGCCATCGCAAGCATTTAGATTTTGTTCATCCATACCAGACGCGATCATGACTCGCAGGTAAAAATATTTAAACCAACTGTGAACCAACTATATTAATTGCGGGTCATGTCAAACACACATGAAATATTCAGACATTTATCTAGCCTCTATTGCTAATTTATTGGTCCTGGGAGATAAATATTGAGTTGTTATTTTACCAATGCACCAGAAGATGGTGGCTAGTTGATCAACAGGATTTTCACCCCAGGTCGAGGGCTTTGAAAACAGGGTTAAACTCCAGAATGGAGACCTCTCTCTCACCATTACCTCAGCTGGGCTACTATGAGTGTATCTGCAATAACAACATTTGACAGGATGTAGAACTAGTCGTTTTGGTCCCCAATGTAAAATCTGCTCATGTTGGAGATAACGTGAAGCTTACTTGCCACGGCTCAACTGAAAAACAAACTCCTGACTAGGGTTTGGACACTTTCCGTGGGAATTAACAGGAATTAATGGAAATATATGCAAATTAATATTAATACCATTTAAATGTAGATGTTTCTAGCATTGAATATACTTACCATATCATATAGAGACAGAAACATAAACATTTGACCTTATCATAAGTTGACATAATTGCAAATGATTCAATCCTTCCAATAGAAAAAAAACAAAACAAATTGTTATGAATTAAACTTTAATTAAATGAGTTGACTCTTCACATGGGATGATTTCACTGAACAACAAAAGAAAGGGAATATTGAATGATTTCCAATGATCCATCGCATCTCCCAAAAACATTTTCAACATACATACGTAAAATGATAGTCTAGAAACTAAAGCTTTGGTTGTCTTCCTCTCAGGCTTCCATGTCTTCTTCCTGGACCTCCTCAATGTCCAACTGTCCTCCTCTGAGGCCTCATCTTCACTGTCACTTTACAACCTTGTTGAGGATGGCTTGTTGTCAGGCTCAAAAAGCCTCAAATTTGCCCAGATGGCCACCAATTTTTCAACCCTTGTATTGGTCAGCCTGTTGCATGCTTTGGTGTGTGTGTTCCCAAACAAGGAACAGTTGCGCTCTGAGGCGGCTGATGTTGGTGGGATTTGAAGGATGATGAAGGCAACAGGGGAAAGAGCCTCAGATCCACAAAGTCCCTTCCACCAGGTGGCTGATGAGATATGTTGGCACGACTGCCATATTGCATCTCCATCCCAAAGCCCTTGCTTGGAAGTGTACTTCACCAGAATGCCAAGAACCTTGCCCTCATCCAGGCCAAGGTGGCGAGACACGGTAGTGATGACACCATAGGCCTTGTTGATCTCTGCACCAGGCAGGATGCTCTTGCCAGCACACTTGGGGTCCAACATGTACGCTGTAGCATGTATGGGCTTCAGGCAGAAGTCTTCACGCTTTTTGATGTATTTCATAACTATAGTTTCCTCTGCATGGAGCAATAGTGTAGTGGGCAGGGCAGTACGGATTTCTTCTCTTACATCTGCAAGCAGAGTCTGAACATCAGACAGGACGGCATTGTCTCTCTCAATCCGTGCAATGGCCACTGCTATAGGTTTCAGGCTGCTTACTACTCTCTCCCAAAATACATCATCCATGAGGATCCTCTTGATGGGGCTGTCCATATCGGCAGACTGTGATATGACCATTTATTGGAGAGACTCCTTCCCATCCAGGAGACTGTCAAATATGATGACAACACCACCCCAACGGGTGTTGCTGGGCCGCTTCAAAGTGGTGCTCTTATTCTGCTCAGTTTGCTTGGTGAGGTAAGTTGCTGCTATAACTTGATGACCCTTCACATACCTAACCATTTCCTTGGTACTCTTGTAGAGTCTATCCATAGTTTTCAGTTCCATGATGTCCTTGAGGAGCAGATTCAATGCATGAGCAGCACAGCCAACGGGTGTGATGTGAGGGTAGAACTCGTCCACTTTAGACCAAGTAGCCTTCATGTTCCCAGCATTGTCTGTCACCAGTGCAAATACCTTCTGTGCTCCAAGGTCATTGATGACGGCCTTCAGCTCATCTGTTTATGACTTCAAGCCTATCAACTCCCGAGATTAGGCTGGCAATACTAAAGTACCCGTTAGAACATCCAATAGTCAAAGGTATATGAAATACAAATGGTATAGAGAGAAATAGTCCTATAATAACTACAACCTAAAACTTCTTACCTGGGAATATTGAAGACTCATTTTAAAAGAACCACCAGCTTTCATATGTTCTCATGTTCTGAGCAAGGAACTTAAACGTTAGCTTTTTTACATGGCACATATTGCACTTTTACTTTCTTCTCCAACACTTTGTTTTTGCATTATTTAAACCAAATTGAACATGTTTCATTATTTATTTGAGACTAAATGGATTTTATTGATGTATTATATTAAGTTAAAATAAAAGTGTTCATTGTTCATTCAGTATTGTTGTAATTGTCATCATTACAAATATATATATAAAAATCACCTGATTAATCGGTATTTGCTTTTTTTGGTCCGCCAATAATCAGTATCAGTATCAGCGTTGAAAAATCATAATCAGTCGACCTCTAGTGGAGATTATTTAGTTGATTATTCCTTGCCCATGAACATTCGACCACCCATCAGAGATGATTGCAATACAGTCTGATTTCTCTATGATTTGCTTGACCTTCACTTGAACTCTGTTGAACTCTGCATCCAGAAAATTATTAGATAAAGCATGTCTGGTTAGAGGGGTGTATGCTGGGTGAAGAACATTCAGAAATCTCTTCCAATACACATTGCCTGTGAGCATCAGAGGTGAACCAGTTGCATACACAGCTCGAGCAAGACATTCATCAGCACTTCTCTGACTACGTTCCTCCATTGAGTCAAAAAAAACTTCTGATTCCAGGAGGACCATGAGCTGTTGCTATCGATAAAGATTAGAAAAAAACGAGTTCAAAAACTCAGTGTCTGATTAATAATGTTCACCTCGAATAGAAGTAGAGGGACTTTTGTCAGAGGTTGCTTGTTGTGAGCGCTGAGGTAACTTTATGCACTTGGCCAGATGATTCTGCATCTTTGTTGCATTCTTCACATATGATTTGGCACAGTATTTGGAAATGTACACAGCTTTTCCTTCATTAGCTGCAGTGAAATGTCTCCACACATCAGATAGTGCCCATTGTGTTTTCCTGTAAAGATTAGGATAAAATGAGTAAAAAAAAAACAAATACAGATAAATAGTTAAGCAGTTAGATTAAACAACTCCTTTGTAAGATACATGTTTTAAAATGAAACATGTATGGAAACAGGTGAATTAACACTCCTTAGTTAGCCGGCTCAAGCAATCCACATGGTAGCAAAAACTAACTAGTAGAAATTGTTAACAAGTAGAGATAGAGATGAAAGAGCTGCCAGTGCCAATCTCTAAACCAGAACATGTTTCCCAGAAAGAAGAAGAGAAGGGAAGAACCATAGAATAAAGGGAAGGTTCTGTATTGCTATCACTCTGTGTATCCAAGACCAAGAAAACATATCCCCTAATGAACAATAGAGCACCAGCATGTTGTGCAGCAGTGGCGTAACTCTCTCTACTCTCTACTGCCGACACCAACATGACTGATGCACACTTCATCGGTGTCAATCTACTCCGATTATTAAACCCTCTAGAGTCTAAACCTAGTCTAAGCCCTCTCTAATTTTAAGACCACTTAAGGTATCAAAAAAATACAGGGCAATGACATGTCCTCCTAAAACTGTTTGTAACACAAACTCTGTTTGTGATATCGAAATTCGAACAATGACAGTGTGTTGAATAGACTTATTTAGGACAATTCAAGGATGGGGGGGGGCATGACTTTGAAATAGGCAATTAAAATCTTTAATTCACATGACCTCCAGATTATGTTTTTAGTAAGTTATCTATGATTAATTGTTCATCCATGTGGGGTTTTATGCTCCTGAAAATCAATGAGAAGATGGGAGAGGCGGGACTTGCAGCGCGTCATGTGTGTCAAATAGAACCAGGTTGTATTTTAGCGCTTGGCTATGCAGATGCTCGTTCACGCGCATGAGCGGTGTGGGTGAAATGGTTGAATAATATATATGTGTAAATGTATTTTGCAACACTTGCACATGCAACGGGGAGGGTGTGGTTTGCGTGTTCGGTATACGAGGAACCCATTGAATCTACTTGAGGTCAGTTGTAGCCGACAAGGTAAGAGTATGTACCATACAAATACATATTGCTCCACTAATTCCACTCAAGATTGTCATATAAGATAGTCTTTACACTGTTATTGATAATGAATGACATTGATAAGTAATTGCTTACCTGGTACCAAAAGATAAAGTGATAGTTTTTACTTGATGTTTTACTTGATAACTTCTGCTTGACAAAATTGTGTTTTATAGGGAGATATAACTTCCCAGCTACACAATGAGTGAAGGCTCAGAGTTGGCATCGTTATAGCCTGCTTGAGTGTGTCCTTGAGCTTTCAGTGTAAACAGTGTCTTCTCAAACCAGCTCAGAGGACCACATATGCCACCAGACACAGACACAAACTGAGAGCCTCTGCATTTGGCTGAGTAAATGGAAGGAGTAAATACAGGTTTTGTACAGGAAGGAAGCCAAGTTGAACTGGTTGACCAGTAGTGTTGGTATTGACGGTGTGTCGATGGGAGAGATTTACAGTAAATTTGATTATGACATCCAGCTACAGTGTGTGTGTACATGGGAGAGAAATGGGTCATTAAAACTCAACTATCAAAACTCAACTATCAAGTCTTAAGTTTGACAAACAATAAGATAATTTAGAGAAGATGTAATTCAGAGTCATTCAGCACGAACATACTCGTCTCGGTTGCAGATTCCCTAATGCACACATTTTCATCTTATTTTCTACCTCTCAGCTAATCTCCAGAAAATTGAGAATTTTCTGGAGATTAGCTCCATTCTTGGACAGATTATGCCTATTACGGTTAATCTCCCAGGCATTTATACTATTACATAAGCACGTAGCGAACTCCTTTTCAGAATGAATTTTCTGTGCGGGTAAGGACAAGGTGTAGAATGAATTATATGAAGTGACGTTGGAATGCGAGGAGCGTTTCTGCCCCTGCAAGTAACTTCCTAATGTCAATAGACTGAGGAGGTCCAAGCCTTACTTTTGAAAGGGTGTTTTTTTCCCCTCATATTCGGGTTGAAAATGGCCCCATACAGAAACAACCCCTAGCCCCTATAAGGCATTTGTGTAAATCTGAAAGAATTGGATGGGTATAAGCAATATGTAAACAATTCAATCCATCTAGCCTCTCTGATTCAGAGGGGTTGGGTTAAATGCAGAAGACACATTTTGGTTGAATGCATTCAGTTGTGCAACTGACTAGGTCTCCCCTTTCCCCTTCATTTTTACATTTGACATTTTAGTCATTTAGCGTACATTCTTATCCAGAGTGACTTACAGTTAGTGCATCCATCTTAAGATATGTAGGTAAGACGACCACATGTCATAGTTTATTGAGGAGAAATGTACGTACTATCTGCAAAGCCAGTGCTACTAAGAAAATACAAGTGCAAGTTGTTAGTTCGAGAAAGGCAAGGGTGTTATTATACTTTTGTTGATTAATAAAGATACGGGCAAGGTGGCACTACAACAACATTGCTTATACCTATCCAATTATTTTGGATGTACTTGAAGTGTGTTTGGGCTAGGGGTTGTTGTGGGGCCAGAACCCTTCGTAGATTGTCCAGCCTTGTGTTCAGCCTCATTAAATATATTTTTTTTCCTATTGTGTAGACCAGTTTCTTGTCTCCCATTCTGCAAACTGATGAGTGTTGAAACTTCCTGTGTTAACCTGTTGAAATATGCCAATGAGTTCAGTAACATGGATATAAAGTATCCCCCAGCCATAACCATCTCACTTTCTACTCACCTCAAGAAAACAAACTGTGATCAAACAACACGAGACATCTACCAGAACTTCAGACAAATTCAAGCTGATTTTTTGTATGTCACTACCTGGAATACTCACTGTATCCTCTCCTCTCTTCTCCTGTAGCTGGAGCAGTCGGCAGTGCAGGTGACCCACCAGGGTCGGCGGGAGCTGCTGGAAGACGCCTGCCGCTCGTACACGCGCAAGCGCCGCGTCCTCATCCCTGAGGACCTCAAGCACATCATTGTGGACGACCTGCATGGCCTGCTCTACTGCTACGTGCCCAAGGTGGCCTGCACCAACTGGAAACGAGTTCTCATGGTCCTGACAGGCGCCGCTGGCCCCCACCGCGACCCCCTCGCCATTCCCGCCAATGAGGCCCATGTGCCGGGCAACTTACGCACCCTCTCTGAGTACTCCACCTCCCAGATCAACCAGCGACTGCGCTCCTACCTGAAGTTTGTGTTTGTGCGCGAGCCTTTTGAGCGGCTCGTCTCGGCCTACCGCAACAAGTTCACACGGAGCTACAACACAGCTTTCCACAAGCGCTATGGCACCAAGATCATCCGCCAGCATCGGCCTGACCCGCAGGCCGAGGCGCTGGAGCGGGGTGACGACGTCTCCTTTGAGGAATTTGTGTACTACCTGGTGGACCCAGCCACGCAGCGTGAGGAGCCCTTCAACGAGCACTGGGAGCGGGTGCACACGCTGTGCCACCCCTGCCTCATCCACTATGATGTGGTGGGAAAGTACGAGACGCTGGAGCAGGACTCCCGCTACGTGCTGCAGCTGGCCGGGGTGAAGGGCCAGGTGACCTTCCCCACCTCAGCCAAGAGCACCAGGACTACGGGAGACATGGCTGCCCAGTTCTTCCACAGCATCAGCCCCTTCTACCAGAATAAGCTGTACAACCTATACCACATGGACTTCCTGCTGTTCAACTACTCCACGCCGGAGTACCTGAAGTTTCGATGAAGTAACTTTTCTTAGGAGTAGGCTTTGTTTGAACCGTCTGTCATAAAGACTAGGTAATGCAGTTGTAAGCATGAAGTTGTGCCCAGTCCCCACTAGCTTATTGCTTGTGTCGTGGCAGCTTGAAGTAGTCAAATATCAGACAGCTGATATCATCTGTTTGTATGACTTTTAGCAGCTGTTGCTTTATAACAACATTTGTATAACCTATGACAGAGGGCTCAAGATAATTGTTACAGACAATTTTAACATGGATCCCGGGACTCTCCAAAGCACAATAACACTTGTTACTGAGAGACCTAACCTGGTGAACTCTAAGCAACTAACTAAAGATATCTTTCTTATCAAAGGTAAGAGTGGCTTTAAGATGAGATGTCCTCACAACAGGAAATGGACACTTTCTCAAGATGGAGAAGTTGACTAAACTAGGCAAATTATGTTGTACTGTAACAATGAGCCACTGGAGATTGAACTGTTGCCTTTGTATGTGTAAAATGCACCTACAGTATAGTGCACATTAACTCAAAATGACCAAACTCTATGACACCACCAACAAACCTTGTTTTTTTCTTTCAAAGTTTCTATTGTCACCAACAATGTTCCATTCTACAGTCAGACTAAGAGGAACACAAGCTGTCTGAAAGTAATATTTATCTCACAGGGGTGCTGAAAGTCTTCATATTAGTGCCTTTGAGTGTTGGCCTTATGACTCAAAGGTGTATGACATCCTTTGGAAATGTGACTGACATCAGCGTCTTCTTTGTACTGTAGAGAGTGTCTCTGGTGTGTACAGAGCATGGCATTGACTATCATTGTGATATTTGCGTCTCAATGTTAGATCACACGGAGACATTTCGAATATCTACCATAACTTCAGACATATTCAAATAAACACATAAACACTGCTGTTTTTGTGTGTCCCTGTCTGGAATGCTGGTGGACCGGTCAACATCAAGGATAAGAATCCAGCTGTGCAATATGTGGAATTTACTATGTGTGGATATGTGGAATTGTGTGAATGTTTGAAATATTGAGGTAAAATCAAGCTGATTTGTGTCCAATGTTCTGAAAGATGAGCTGTCACGATAGTCATTATTATTACCAGTCTTCATGTCTACACAATTGTGCTAGCATCAACAGTGACACCCCTGGAGGCTTGGAACCCTGTTTGATAAAGTATACCTAAAGGCCCGATTTTAGCCATCTTATGCCACGATTTTGCCGTCCCAGACTAAATGTCCACGTCGTAGGCAAATTCTTAGGTCGTAAATGATTGTCGGAGGTCTTGGCTCGTTCAGTATGACAGGGCCTAGGTCTGCCAATTAAGTACCACTACGTGCGGTTGTAGGCTTTGTCAAGTTCTGTCAGTGTCCAATTTTTTATGCCTTCATCGTATAGTGTGGCTGGTGTTACGAGCCGATCCCGGTGTTACGAGCCGATCCACTGCCAATGACGCCATGCTGGCATGCCCATACTGCCCTCGTTCCCAGCCATAAACGGGTCCATACCCCTTTTCTTTTCTTGGGTTTCTCGAGACAAAATACCGCCAACATCACAGCAACAGCTTGTTGTTGTTCTTTTGACGCCATGCTTGACACGCCCAGTTGATGTAGCCTACATCGCAGTTGACGTAGCCTACGTCTGTTGACGTAGCCTCGCAAGGCAGTCACAAAATGTGATGACAGAACTGAAGAAAATCTATAATCTGGCCAGGTTGATATCAATATTTTAATTTGGTCACATCGCACAGTGTGACATGTAATAATTGTAAAAGACTGAATCCAAAGTACGGTGTGGGAAGGCCTTAAGACAAGGGATAGTACATAGAAATTACATTTGTTGGCAGTGGGTAGTTTAACAAACCCAAGGTGTGGACTCCTTGTCTATAAACTGCTTTCAAGGTAAAGAAACATATATATAAATATGTAATAAATATGTCATTTTAAAGGCGATATATGTAATATTTTTGCATTGTAATTTCAGAAAATGGCCTTTATATACTGTATCTACAACAGTAGTAGTGGAATGATAGTGTTTCACAATATTTTTTCCACCAAATGTTTTATTCGGCCCACATAAAATTGCATTCTAATGGTGCAGCCCTCTTAATGGTCAACAAAAGACAGACTGGCTTTTGTTGTCAAATTGACTGGGTTCAGCAAATCTCTTGTTGTCAGTTCAACAACAGCCCCAGTCAATTTGATAGCGATAGACTTTAAGTTGTTGAATTGTTTCATGTCCATTGAACAAAAATATCAACGCAACTTGTAAAGTGTTGGTCCCATGTTTCATGAGCTGAAATAAAAGATCCCAGAAATTTTAGAAACACACAAAAATATTATTTCTCTCAAATTTTGTGCACACATTTGTTTACATCACTGTAAGTGAGCATTTCTTCTTTGCCAAGATAAGCCATCCATCTGACAGGTGTGGCATATCAAGAAGCTGATTAAATAGCATGATCATTACACAGGTGCACCTTGTGATGGGGACAATAAAAGGCCACTAAACTGTGCAGTTTTGTCACACAACACAATGCCACAGATGTCTCAAGTTTTGAGGGAGCGTGCAATTGACATGCTGACTGCAGGAATGTCCACCAGAGCTGTTGCCAGATAATTGAATGTTCATTTCTCTACCATAAGCCGCCTCTAACGTCGTTTTAGAGAATTTGGCAGTATATCCAATCGGCCTCAGATACTGAGGACCATTGTCGTGCCATTCAGCCGCCGCCATCACCTCATGTTTCAGTATGGTAATGCATGGCCCCAGGATCTATACACAATTATTGGAAGCTGAAAATGTCCCAGTTCTTCCATGGTCTGCATACTCACCAGACATGTTTGGCATGCTCTGGATCGACGTGTACGACAGCGGGTTCCAGTTCCCGCCAACATCTAGCAACTTTGCACAGCCATTGAAGAGGAGTGGGACAACATTCCATAGGCCACAATCAACATCCTGATCAACTCTATGTGTCGCGCTGCCTGTGGCAAATGTTGGTCACACCAGATACTGACTGGTTTTCTGATCCACGGACCTACCTTTTTTTGAGGTATCTGTGACCAACAGATGTATCTGTATTCCCAGTCATGTGAAATCCATAGATTAGGACCTAATGAATTTATTTCAATTGACTGATTTCTATTTATGTACCAAGCTAAAAACACGGAGCCTAACATAAGCTATATAGATGCTAGGAGGGTGTTATGTAATGTAATTGAAGGAGTAGGTGAGTGACTGACCTTTTCCCCTCGTGTCGTTTTTCGGTGGCTATATACAGTTAGGGATGCAAGTGTCATTTGGTTAGCTAGCAAGAACTTTAAATACTGTTATCCAGTTAGCATACCTCATGTATTCGCAAATTCACTCTGGCTATCTACTCCGATTTCAGAGCACTCTCGTCTGTGTGCCAGAGTGCAGAATAACTGCTGAATTTACGAATGCTCAACACTCGCTAGATATGACCGGTGTCAGTAAACTTAGGCAAAACATATAATTGTTAGTCATGAACGCGTTAGATAACATGTTAACAGCTTAACCAGCTGTGCTACGGCGAGTAAAATGGTCAGAGTGAGGCATTAATTTGTGTCTGGAAGTAGTTAGCTAGCAAGTGAGCCAACTTTAGCCAGTTAGCTTGGGTGCTTGGTTGGGACAATAATTCATGCATTGGTAGGCAAGCTGCTGCAGAAGGACAAGTAGGCTACAATTCCCCATTATTTATTAGTGCAATTTTGACAGGCAACTAGCTAAACAAGTTTGAGGGTTTATCTAGTGTTCATTCTTTAAATTGTAGCTCATATGTATATATGTATATGTAATTCCATTCTAAGAACTTATGAAAACCATATCTAAGTGCTTGCTTGTCAGATTATATATATATTTTTTAAAGGGTCATATTCTTCCTGGGGGTGTGTATGAACAGATTTGAATGAGATTTCATGTTGCTAAAATGCTGTCAGTTATACTTTAAGCAAAGGTCTCGCCATTTGTCAAAGGTTTCACTCAATCTGGATACCTGTCATGTTCTCTGACACAAGGTCAACAAGGCTCCTCTATACTCTCAGAAAAAAAGGGTGCTATCTACAACCTAAAAGGGTTCTTCAGTTGTCCCCATAGGAGAACCCTTTGAATAACCCAGGTAGAACACTTTTGGGTTCCATGTAGAATCATTTCCATAGTGTTTTCCATGGAACCAAAAGGGTTTCTCATATGGGGACAGCTGAATAACAATTTTTTTTATAAGAGTGCTGTTTGTGTATTCTTCTACAGTATGTGTACTGTATGTGCTCCACACACAGCTGAGAGCCACGAACCTTGACCCCGACACGGTTCTATACCTACAGCAAAGGCACAGGCATTGCTTTAGGAAATTTGCACCGTTGTAACTGGCATTTTACCGTATGGTGTGAAATAACTATTGGGATAACTGTGTTCAGCACAGGTATTTACAGTATATCCCCTGGGCAGATTCTGGTCTGGTGGAGACTGACGAGCTCCGCCCCGTGTTGCAGAGGATGGGCCTGAGCAATGCTCTTTTTGCACCGATTTGCTCATCTACATCACTTAGGATGTAATTGTTTGGAACGCAAGGTGATTTGAAGATCAGTGATTTTGCGCACCACTCAAACATGGAGATAGTTTAGTAGTTATTTCCCAACATGCACTGTGTGCCGTGGTGTTGAAATACAGGGCTGCCACAAAGACGCGCATTTGAGTGTTAGTGGTGAGGTCGTTTTAAAAAAAATCTGTTTTGTAAAATCACATGAGGTATTGATTGTCCTGTAATATAAGTGGGGTCATAAAATGGAAGACAGTCATTGCATGTGAATGGTTTTATTCCAACAAAGGAACACATTGAAACAAAGTAATTGTGTAACTAAAATAACCTACTCTAGGTATGATCTAGTCAGATGAGTTATTAGCATACATACTAAGTCATAATGGGTCCTGTACAATTTAAAATACGATTCTATACAATTTATATATTTTATGGAAGTCATATTGTCATGTTCAATGCAGAACAGCTAATATGATTTAAGCCTGTTTTTAAAAGTGCGTATTCATTTATTTAACAGGGACGATTTATTTGAAGAGAAATCATAACACTTATTTTATGCACAAAAAAATTATCATTGTGAAATGTGAACAATGTCAAGCAGTGGTATGTCTTAGATACATTGATACAAACATTAATTTTTAAACCAATTAAATGTGGCAGACTAACTGACTAATAAGCAACATTGCTGATGTCATAAAAAATACATGACTCCTCTAGCTTGTACAGTAATGGGTTGAAGGCACAAATGAAAATAGCAGTGCTTGATCATTGAAATTGTGACACTGGATACACCCTATGTCATCTATTGATTAATATTGTGTACATCCAGAGAGTGCAGTTGTGACCATTTTTGAGCATGAGTATAAATGTATAGACAGTCAACAAAACAAGTACAGACAACATTATTGCTTCAGTACATTGCATTTGCCAGTTTACTATGAAGCATTTACAGTGCCTTGCGAAAGTATTCGGCCCCCTTGAACTTTGCGACCTTTTGCCACATTTCAGGCTTCAAACATAAAGATATAAAACTATTTTTTTGTGAAGAATCAACAACAAGTGGGACACAATCATGAAGTGGAACGACATTTATTGGATATTTCAAACTTTTTTAACAAATCAAAAACTGAAAAATTGGGCGTGCAAAAGTATTCAGCCCCTTTACTTTCAGTGCAGCAAACTCTATCCAGAAGTTCAGTAAGGATCTCTGAATGATCCAATGTTGACCTAAATGACTAATGATGATAAATACAATCCACCTGTGTGTAATCAAGTCTCCGTATAAATGCACCTGCACTGTGATAGTCTCAGAGGTCCGTCAAAAGCACAGAGAGCATCATGAAGAACAAGGAACACACCAAGATACTGTTGTGAAGAAGTTTAAAGCCGGATTTGGATACAAAAAGATTTCCCAAGCTTTAAACATCCCAAGGAGCACTGTGCAAGCGATAATATTGAAATGGAAGGAGTATCAGACCACTGCAAATCTACCAAGACCTGGCCGTCCCTCTAAACTTTCAGCTCATACAAGGAGAAGACTGATCAGAGATGCAGCCAAGAGGCCCATGATCACTCTGGATGAACTGCAGAGATCTACAGCTGAGGTGGGAGACTCTGTCCATAGGACAACAATCAGTCGTATATTGCACAAATCTGGCCTTTATGGAAGAGTGGCAAGAAGAAAGCCATTTCTTAAAGATATCCATAAAAAGTGTTGTTTAAAGTTTGCCACAAGCCACCTGGGAGACACACCAAACATGTGGAAGAAGGTGCTCTGGTCAGATGAAACCAAAATTGAACTTTTTGGCAACAATGCAAAACGTTATGTTTGGCGTAAAAGCAACACAGCTCATCACCCTGAACACACCATCCCCACTGTCAAACATGGTGGTTGCAGCATCATGGTTAGGGCCTGCTTTTCTTCAGCAGGGACAGGGAAGATGGTTAAAATTGATGGGAAGATGGATGGAGCCAAATACAGGACCATTCTGGAAGAAAACCTGATGGAGTCTGCAAAAGACCTGAGACTGGGACGGAGATTTGTCTTCCAACAAGACAATGATCCAAAACATAAAGCAAAATCTACAATGGAATGGTTCAAAAATAAACATATCCAGGTGTTAGAATGGCCAAGTCAAAGTCCAGACCTGAATCCAATCGAGAATCTGTGGAAAGAACTGAAAACTGCTGTTCACAAATGCTCTCCATCCAACCTCACTGAGCTCGAGCTGTTTTGCAAGGAGGAATGGGAAAAATTGTCAGTCTCTCGATGTGCAAAACTGATAGAGACATACCCCAAGCGACTTACAGCTGTAATCGCAGCAAAAGGTGGCGCTACAAAGTACGCCCGATTTGTTAAAAAAGTTTGAAATATCCAATAAATGTCGTTCCACTTCATGATTGTGTCCCACTTGTTGTTGATTCTTCACAAAAAAATACAGTTTTATATCTTTATGTTTGAAGCCTGAAATGTGGCAAAAGGTCGCAAAGTTCAAGGGGGCCGAATACTTTCGCAAGGCACTGTACGAGCACTTCAACAGTTCAGTATGGTTATTGGGTGCTCAAAGCACATCGAGCTACAGTATACAGGTACTCCCTTAGCAGCATAAAAAAAATACACCTTTTTTTACCCATTTTTCTCCATCGTCTTTTCCCATCACTGCAACTGCCGTACTGACTCGGGAGAGGTGAAGGTCGAGATCCGTGCGTCCTCCGAAACACGAACCTGCCAAGCCGCACTGCTTCTTGACACAATGCTTGCTTAACCCAGAAGCCAACCATACCAATGTGTCGGAGGAAACACCTGGAGAACGCGTCAGCATGCATTGCGCTAGAGCGTAATGGGACAAGGACAACTCGGCCGGCCAAACCCTCCCCTAACCTGGACGATCCTGGGCCAATTGTGTACTGCCTCATGGGTCTCCCGGTCGTGGCCGGCTGTGACACAGCCTGGGATTGAACCAGGATCTGTAGTGATGCACTGGCTTATAGATCGCTAGACACTTGGGAGGTCCAGCAGCATTCATTCGTTATCGGAGACTAAAGACTATGTGAAGTCAAGCTTGGTGGTTGTCGGTAAGCTATGTTGTTGAATCTTTTCTCCCTCACTTCTTAAATCCAGCCACTTGCATACAGTTGTTTATACAACGGGTAGGTCTAATCCTGAATGCTGATTGGTTAAAACAGCATTCCAGCCGGTGTCTATTCCACAAGTTACCACCGGCTAAATCTATTAAAAGTTAAAATGTCTATTTACTCTGTTCCATCTGACTGCGCAATCCATTGTCTCATCAACCCCAGCCAAGCAATTTATAAACTTGATCTCAACTATAAAAAGCATTTAGACATTCTCATGTTTCTTTTAGACTAACATTTCGTTTTCAATAGCGGAGATTTGTATCCTGTCTGTCTCTTCGACATTTGCAACATTGTTTCAATATTCAAATTTGATCTTCAGCTGTCCCATAGTAATGAACGTAGCACTCACTTCTGTCATCATGAAGTGCTTTGAAAGACTAGTCAAGGACCATATCACCTCCACCCTACCTGATACCCTAGACCCACCCAAATAGCCAACTCAATCATCAAGTTTGCGGACGACACTACAGTGGTAGGCTTGATTACCAACAACGACGAGACGGCCTACAGGGAGGAGGTGAGGGCCCTCGGAGTGTGGTGTCAGGAAAATAACCTCAACAAAACAAAGGAGATGATTGTGGACTTCAGGAAACAGCAGAGGGAGCACCCCCCTATCCACATCGACGGGACAGTAGTGGAGAGGGTAGTAAGTTTTAAGTTCCTCGGCGTACACATCACGGACAAACTGAATTTATCCACCCACACAGACAGCGTCGTGAAGAAGGCGCAGCAGCGCCTCTTCAACCTCAGGAGGCTGAAGAAATCCGGCTTGTCACCAAAAGCACTCACAAACATCTACAGATGCACAATCGAGAGCATCCTGTCGGGCTGTATCACCGCCTGGTACTGCAACTGCTCCACCCACAACCGTAAGGCTCTCCAGAGGGTAGTGAGGTCTGCACAACGCATCACCGGGGACAAACTACCTGCCCTCCAGGACACCTACACCACCCGATGTCACAGGAAGGCCATAAAGATCATCAAGGACAACAACCACCCGAGCCACTGCCTGTTCACCCCGCTATCATCCAGAAGGCGAGGTCAGTACAGGTGCATCAAAGCAGGGACCGAGAGACTGAAAAACAGCTTCTAATCTCAAGGCCATCAGACTGTTAAACAGCCACCACTAACATTGAGTGGCTGCTGCCAACACACTGACTCAACTCCAGCCACTTTAATAATGGAAATTGATGGAAAAATATCACTAGCCACTTTAAACAAAGCTACTTAATATAATGTTTACATACCATACATTACTCATGTATATGTATATACTGTACTCTATATCATCTACTGCATCTTTATGTAATACATGTATCACTAGCCACTTTAAACTATGCCACTTTGTTTACATACCCTACATTACTCATCTCATATGTATATACTGTACTCGATACCATCTACTGCATCTTGTCTATGCCGTTCTGTACCATCACTCATTCATATATCTTTATGTACATATTCTTTATCCCTTTACACTTGTGTGTATAAGGTAGTAGTTTTGTAATTGTTAGGTTAGATTACTCATTGGTTATTACTGCATTGTCGGAACTAGAAGCACAAGCATTTCGCTATACTCGCATTAACATCTACTAACCATGTGTATCTGACCAATAAAATTTGATTTGATTTAGTAATGAACGGGACAAGATGGGAAGCGTGTCTTAGCCAGTCGAAATAATGAATCAGCTGGCATAATTTTTATGGTTATATACAAATAAATGTAAATTGAAACAAGGTCAAACGAAACCAAGTGCAGCTAGTTTTCAGGCTTTCCAGCTTCAGTTTGAAGTGATTGTGTTAGCTGTGTTGTTGGCTAGCTCCTCTGAACAACAGTGGCCTGACGAGTGAGCACATTTCTATGCCAGGCAAAATCGTACCTCATTAGCTCATTTATGGATGTATCCAAATAAATGTATTTTGAAAACAGCTTAAACAAATACAAATGCAACTACTTTGCTGTTGTTCTGGCTGCACTTCTTGACTTGACTGGAAGTTAGCACTAATTGGCTAGCTAGCAAGCAAGGAATAAGAACGTTGCCAGTCAGTATGGCAGTGGAACATTTAGAACGAACGACTGGGTCGCGTCTCTGGCAATCGAACCGATAGAACGGCTTGGATAGTAACCCTAGATTTATGTCGGGATTATATCTTGTAGAAGGATGAAATGGTATGAATAAATTCATGAAAATGACGTTTTTAATTCATATATGTCAATCATTATATGAATATGTTGGTAACCTGTTGTATAAAAGTGATAATGTTCTCGAAGCCAGTGTATGGAGGATATATTGGCATTTCGTCTCGGGCCTAACAACAACCCTGCCAATATAGCCTCTGAACATTGTCTTCTCTGGCATTATCAATTAAATATGACCTGAACAGAGTTGCTTATGGATGAACAGAACAACATATAATACGTCAGCATAACTGACATATAACTACAATAGCTAAATGTCTCTATTTGAATATATTCAATAAGACCATGTTGGACAGAAATAGGCTGATGGATTAGCCCCTTCTCTCAAACCCCCTTCATCCCAGAGGAAATGCCCAATAGAACGGCTCTGAATGTCAGGGCCAGGAAGCCGGTGCCCAACAGGTCCCCCAGAGCCGTGAGGTACGGGATAGAGTAGTTGTCCGGGTCCAGCCCCCGCCGCCACATCCAGCGCATCATCAGGTCAGCCGTGTACAGCAGAATCACCACCTGAGAAATAACAATAAACACATTACAGTGGCAAGACAAAGTATGTGAACTCTTTGGAAATACCTGGATTTCTGCATAAATTGGTCATAAAATTTGATCTGATCTTCATCTAGGTCACAACAATAGACAAACACAGTCTGCTTACACTAATAGCACACAAACAATTAAACCATTTTCATGTCTTTATTGAACACACCATGTAAACATTCACAGTGTAGGGTGGGAAAATGATGTGAACCCTTGGATTTAATAACTAGTTGACCCTCCTTTGGCAGCAATAACCTCAACCAAACGTTTTCTGTAGTTGCGGATCAGACCTGCACAACAGGCAGGAGGAATTATGGACCATTCCTCTTGACAAAACTGTTTCAGTTCAGCAATATTCTTGTGATGTCTGGTGTGAACTGCTCTCTTGAGGTCTAGCCACAGCATCTCTAATGGGTTGAGGTCAGGACTCTGACTGAGCCACTCCAGAAGGCATATTATCTTCTGTTGAAGCCATTCTGTTGTTGATTTACTTCTGTGTTTTGGGTCGTTGTCCTGTTGCATCACCCAACTTTTTGGCAGACATATATCCTAACATTCTCCTGAAAAATGTCTTGATAAACTTAGGAATTCATTTTCCCAACGATGATAGCAAGCTCTCCAGGCTCTGAGTCAGCAAAGCAGCCCCAAACCATGATGCTCCCTCCACCATACTTTACAGTTGGGATGAGCTTTTGATGTTGGTATGCTGTGCCTTTTTTTCTCCATACATATTGTTGTGTGTCCCTTCCAAACAACTCAACTGTAGTTTCATCTGTCCACAGAATATTTTGCCAGTGGCGCTGTGGAACATCCAGGTGTACTTTTGAAAACTTTAGACGTGCAGCAATGTTTTTTTTGGACAGCAGTGACTTCTTCCGTGGTGTCCTCCCATGAACACCATTCTTGTTTAGTGTTTTACGTATCGTGTATCGTAGACTCGTCAACAGAGATGTTAGTATGCTCCAGAGATTTCTGTAAGTCTTTAGCTGACACTCTAGGAATCTTCTTAACCTCAATGAGCATTCTGCGCTGTGCTCTTGCAGTCATCTTTGCAGGACAGCCACTCCTAGGGAGAGTAGCAACAGTGCTGAACTTTCTCCATTTATAGACTGTTTGTCTTATCGTGGACTGATGAACATCAAGACTTTTAGAGATACTTCTGTAACCCTTTCCAGCTTTATGCAAGTCAACAATTCTTAATATTAGGTCTTCTGAGATCTATTTTGTTCAAGGCATGGTTCACATCAGGCAATGCTTCTTGTGAATAGCAACCTCAAATTGTGTGCATGTTTTTTATAGGGCATGGCCGATCTAACCAACATCTCCAATTTTGTCTCATTGATTGGACTCCAGGTTAGCTGACTCCTGACTCCAAATATCTTTAGCCTAGGGGTTCACATACTTTTTCCAACCTACACTGTGAATGTTTAAATGATGTATTCAATATAGACAAGAAAATACAATAATGTGTGTCTATTGTTGTGATTTAGAAGTAGATAAGATCGAATTTGATGACCAATTTTTCCATAAATTCAGGAATTCTAAAGGGTTCACGTACAAAAACATATGTATTCTTCACACTACCAGCATCAACTTATTTTTGCTTGTGCAAGTATTCATCCCCATTTTCAAAGGGCCTCTCTTGTCGGACATCTACAGTTGAAGTCGGGAGTTTACATACACTTAGGTTGGAGTCATTAAAACTTGTTTTTTCAACCACTCCACAAATTTAAGTCAGCAATTTAAGTCAGCAAGTCAGTTAGGACATCTACTTTGTTCATGACACAAGTAATTTTTCCAACAATTGTTTACAGACAGATTATTTCCCTTATAATACACTGCATCTTAATTTCAATGGGTCAGAAGTTTACATACACTAAGTTGACTGTGCCTTTAAACAGCTTGGAAAATTCAAGAAAATGATGTCATGGCTTTAGAAGCTTCTGATAGGCTAATTAAAATAATTTGAGTCAATTGGAGGTGTACCTGTGGATGTATTTCAAGGCCTACCTTCAAACTCAGTGCCTCTTTGCTTGACATTATGGGAAAATCAAAAGAAATTAGCCAAGACCTCAGAAAAAAATTGTAGACCTCCACAAGTATGGTTCATCCTTGGGAGCAATTTCCAAATGCCTGAAAATACCACGTTCATCAGTACAAACAATAGTACGCAAGTATAAACACCATGTGACCACACAGCTGTCATACAACTCAGGAAGGAGACACGTTCTGTCTCCTAGAGATGAACATACTTTGGTGCAAAAAGTGTAAATCAATCCCAGAACAACAGCAAAGGACCTTGTGAAGATGCTGGAGGAAACAGGTACAAAAGTATCTACAGTCCTATATTGACATAACCAAAAAGGCCGCTCAGCAAGGAAGAAGCCACTGCTCCAAAACCACCATAAAAAGCCAGACTACGGTTTGCAACTGCACATGGGGACAAAGATGGTACTTTTTGGAGAAATGTCCTCTGGTCTGATGAAACAGAAATAGAACTGTTTGGCCATAATGACCATCGTTATATTTGGAGGAAAAAGGGGGAGGCTTGCAAACCGAAGAACTTCATCCCAACCGTGAAGCACTGGGGTGGCAACATCATGTTGTGGGGGTGCCTTGCTGCAGAAGGGACTGGGGCACTTCGCAAAATAGATGGCATCATGAGGTTGGAAAATGATGTGGATATATTGAAGCAACATCTCAAGACATCTGTCAGGAAGTTAAAGCTTGGTCGCAAATGGATCTTCCAAATAGACGTTGACCCCAAGCATACTTCCAAAGTTGTGGCAAAATGGCTTAAGGACAACAAAGTAAAGGTATTGGAGTGGCCATCACAAAGCCCTGACCTCAATCCTATAGAAAGTTTGTGGGCAGAACTGAAAAAGCATATGCAAGCAAGGAGGCCTACAAACCTGACTCAGTTACACCAGCTCTGTCAGGAGGAATGGGCCAAAATTCACCCAACTTATTGTGGAAAGCTTGTGAAAGGCTACCCAAAATGTTTGACCCAAGTTAAATAATTTAAAGGCAATGCTACCAAATACTAATTGAGTGTATGTAAACTTCTGACCCACTGGGAATGTGATGAAAGAAATAAAAGCTGAAGTAAATCATTCTCTCTACTATTATTCTGACATTTCACATTCTTAAAATAAAGTGGTGATCCTGCCTGACCTAAGACCGGTAATGTTTACTTGGATTAAATGTCATTAATTGTGAAAAAATGGATTTGAAATGTATTTGGCTAAGGTGTATGTAAACTTCCGACTTCAACTGTATTACCAAACAAGCGCTCCTCTGTTCCATTTTATGCCACTGTTATGTTCATACTGGTTGGAACTGAACGATTAAGCTTTGGTTATGTTCATGGAGCAATGCTGAGAAGAAGAACTGATACAGTAATTTGGCAACACTGGGCCTGACAACCCACTGTGTATGCTGGACTTTAGTCAAACCCAATCTTTATTGAGCAGTAATCATTCCATTGCCTCTTGGTTTAGATCTTGTTTTTATACGGTCTAGGTTTAGATAGTTACTATTACACATATGCTCTTGTACAAGTACGCACATTTATATTACATATGGTTTTTGTAAGCCACATCTGTCTGTTGCTGTATACGGTGTATAATTATATTTATACGTCCCCTACTGATAAGCGGCTATCAGGTTTACACTGAAAAGTTGCAAATGACAACACTGGTCATTTCAACTGTACTGAAAAAGACCATTTGATGTGATAAACAGCAGGACTAAAACACTGTTGTGTTCTAGACAGACGTGTCAGTCTGTTGGTCGACCTGTTTCAGCAACATGTGGTTTGAATTGCAGCGCTGGAGTTTGGCCAAGCAAGAGGGCTGAAAAACTGTAAATCTTTTTTATAAAACATTTCTACTAAGGCCATTGTTTGTCTTGACGTGATAAAGTCATCCAAATTATTTTCTTAGTGTACACCTATGATTCCCTGGACTCAAACCCTCCTTAATGTGTGAGATCCGAACAAAAAAAGAGGTGTCGAGAAAATAAGCATTCCTCCATGAAACTGACCTAACTTTTTCACAAAGTTCACAGGTTTATGGCAATAAAGGTGTCCTACGTTCTTGTTGCAGCGTGTCACTATGGAATAACTAGGTTCAATGAAATTACATAGAATAAAATACTATAACTAACACAGGGGTGTGAAACTCATTTTTCCCCAGAGGCCGCACTGAAAATGCACCATTATCATTTCTAAACAATTCCTATTTGGTTTCTATCATTGAAGTTTATAAACCCAAAAACCTAAATAAATAATTGCACTCTAATTAATTATTATTATGTCCATATGTCAGCTATAGATTTTTCAATGTACAGTATGTCAGCTGTTACAGTAAGAGTTGTATACAGTCTATGGTTTAGCTAGTTTAATGCCTGTGGTACATATATATTTGACATCTGACCTGTAGCAGGGCTGCACACAGGTATAGGCAGACGAAGGCAGACGTGAGGGTGCCGTGGCCGCCCTTCAGTAAGTGGATGGTGTAGAGGAAGAGCAGGTGACCCGGAACCACCAGGAAGACCAGAACTCTGGCTGACTTGGAGTTGACCCCTGTGGATGTAAACAGGAAAATTTGAGGACTTAAAAACGGTTTGAATTAAATGACAGCACTCTTGGTAAATTAATACAAAATCATCTAAAACTTTAAAAAGTTAACTATCTTATTACTGTCTAGGTCGGAGGAAGTGTGCAAGACAACTGCTATGGGTAAGTAAAATTGTGTGTGGATGTGTGCAGTCGTCAAATTGGGATTTTGTACTGTTTGTGCTACTTTTGAAGTTTGTTTTGACTGGTTAGCTGAGGAGCTGAAGGTCAGGCAAGGGTCAGGGCAGTGTTGTGTCATGTTGTGTGTTCATGTGGGTATTTAACAATCTCTATTTACAGTTGAAGTCGGAAGTTTACATACACCTTAGCCAAATACATTTAAACTCAGTTTTTCACAATTCCTGACATTTAATCCTAGTAAACATTACCGGTCTTAGGTCAGGTAGGATCACCACTTTATTTTAAGAATATGAAATGTCAGAATAATAGTAGAGAGTGATTTATTTCAGCTTTTATTTCTTTCATCACATTCCCAGGGGTCCGAAGTTTACATACACTCAATTGGTATTTGGTAGCGTTGCCTTTAAATTGTTTAACTTAGGTCAAATGTTTTGGGTTGCCTTCCACAAGCTTCCCACCGTAACTTGGGTGAATTTTGGCCCATTCCTCCTGACAGATCTTGTGTAACTGAGTCAGGTTTGTAGGCCTCCTTGCTCGCACACGCATTTTCAGTTCTGCCCACAAATGTTCTATAGGATTGAGGTCAGGGCTTTGCCTCCAAACATAAAGATGGTCATTATGGCCAAACAGTTTTTTGTTCGTTTCATCAGACCAGAAGACATTTCTCCAAAAAGTACGATCTTTGTCCCCATGTGCAGTTGCAAACCATAGTCTGGCTTTTTTATGGTGGTTTTGGAGCAGTGGTCTGCTTCCTTCCTGAGCGGTATGACAGCTGCGTGGTCCCAGGGTGTTTATACTTGCATACTATTGTTTGTACAGATGAACGTGGTACCTTCAGACGTTTGGAAATTGCTCCCAAGGATGAGCAAATGAAGGTCTTGGCTGATTTCTTTTGATTTTCCCATGATGTCAAGCAAAGAGGCTGAGTTTGAAGGTAGGCCTTGAAATACATCCACAGGTACACCTCAAATTGACTCAAATGAGGTCAATTAGCCTATCAGAAGATTCTAAAGCCATGACATCATTTTCTTGAATTTTCCAAGCTGTTTAAAGGCACAGTCAACTTAGTGTATGTAAACTTCTGACCCACTGGGTCGTATAAGTGAAGTGATCTGTCTGTAAACAATTGTTGGAAAAATTACTTGTGTCATGCACAAAGTGGATGTCCTAATCGACTTGCCAAAACTTTGTGGAGTGGTTGAAAAAACAAGTTTTAATGACTCCAACCTAAGTGTATGTAAACTTCCGTCTTCAACTGTAGATGTCCTACAAGAGAGGCCCTTTGAAAATTGGGATGAATACTTGCACAAGCAAAAATAAGTTGATGCTGGTAGTGTGAAGAATACATATGTTTTTGTACGTGAACCCTTTGGAATTCCTGAATTTATGCAAAAATGTGTCATCAAATTTGATCTTATCTACATCTAAATCACAACAATAGACACACATTATTGTATTTTCTTGTCTATATTGAATACATAATTTAAACATTCACAGTGTAGGTTGGAAAAAGTATGTGAACCCCTAGGCTAAAGATATTTGGAGTCAGGAGTCAGCTAACCTGGAGTCCAATCAATGAGACAAAATTGGAGATGTTGGTTAGATCGGCCATGCCCTATAAAAAACACGCACAAAATTTGAGGTTGCTATTCACAAGAAGCATTGCCTGATGTGAACCATGCCTTGAACAAAATAGATCTCAGAAGACCTAATATTAAGAATTGTTGACTTGCATAAAGCTGGAAAGGGTTACAGAAGTATCTCTAAAAGTCTTGATGTTCATCAGTCCACGATAAGACAAATAGTCTATAAATGGAGAAAGTTCAGCACTGTTGCTACTCTCCCTAGGAGTGGCCGTCCTGCAAAGATGACTGCAAGAGCACAGCGCAGAATGCTCAATGAGGTTAAGAAGATTCCTAGAGTGTCAGCTAAAGACTTACAGAAATCTCTGGAGCATACTAACATCTCTGTTGACGAGTCTACGATACACAATACGTAAAACACTAAACAAGAATGGTGTTCATGGGAGGACACCACAGAAGAAGCCACTGCTGTCCAAAAAAAACTCTAAAGTTTTCAACAGTGCACCTGGACAAGTTTTAAACAAGTTTTAATGACTCCAACCTAAGTGTATGTAAACTTCTGATTTCAACTGTATGTGTGTGTTTGAAGTTGAAGTGTGTTTTGACTGCTGACCTGAGGAGCAGAAGGTCAGGCAGGGGCCAGGCCAGTGTTGTGCCATCTTGGAGGGCAGGGTCCCAGGCATGCTCCAGTAGTGGAGGTAGGTGGAGATGCGACTTGCCTGGATGGCCACCAAGTTACCTCCCACACCTGGGTGAAGGGATGGAACAGAACAATCATTGGAAATAGTTTTTTTTTTTTCAGGGATCATTTGTCGAAATGGTCTGTTACATATTTAGGCTTGAGCTCTGGCTTTAATAAATGATAGGTATTTTCAAGGTTATGAAGCATCTTTAAGGTAATTGTAGGTAGTTTTGGTTTTCTGCAACTTTTTATAGTTCCTCAAGTAGGGCTTGTTCGGCTGTAACTGTAATGGCATATATTTAAAGTGAGTTCGTGCAAAGAGAGAGCATGATCTTGTATCCATGAGATTATACTGCTTCTCTTCAAATCAGAGAAGTATTAAAAGCGTGGTAGCAAGCACAACGCTACAGGTGTTGTTGAAGACTGTATCATCCAGTCATGAAAAACTCAATATGGTCCTTATAATCTTAACAACATCCTCACTCAGAAACATGTGATGGGATGATGAATGCATATCTTATTGCCTTGGGCGCATCTCTCCGAGAGGAATACAAATATGTCTAATAGCCTTGAGCGTGTCTCGCTGTAGTTCCCTGCAATAGCTCTTAAAATTACATTCTCAACAGCCATGCTTCCACAGCCAACAGCTAAGTCTTGCATATTATTGGATGGGGTTGAGAGGAACGGAGAGAGGTGGAGAGGCAGAGAGGAGGAGAGGGAGAGAGTGATTGGAGAGGCAGGAGAAAGAGAGGAAAAGAGAGATTGTGAGGGAGGCAGAGGGAGAGCGGTGAGAGAGACAAACAGTGATGGAGGGAGAGAGAGAGAGAGAGAGAGAAAGAAACACTGAATGGCAATGCAAATGTACTTCCTGTCTTGAAATGCAGATAAAAGCGGAAACCTTTGGTATCGCTAGCTGAGGCTGGAAAATATGCAGTATAGAGGAAATTCGAAGCAGAGAGTGCATAGTTGTCATTCTAAACAGGCTGAGGTTTATGTAAACCCTATTGTTATTCCTCTCCAGCGATGGTGGCTAGCCATGGGTAACAAACATCGCCATACTAAGAGTCTTATTTACAGAAGATGTGGGAACTTCAATTACTTACCTCCTTCCCCTCTGATGTTCTGACTAGGCTGCTGAGTGGTTTAAATTAGCGTCCTTTTATTCCGTATAAGTAATGAACATCTCGGGAGGCCTCGTAGTCATGGCTTTCAAGACTCATAATGCATTTATAAGTGATATTCTTCACAATTAATGGGTATATGTCACTAATTTAAATGGTCAAAAATGGCTGTAAATATCACAGACTAGGCCTTTAGTGACATGGCACTCTTTAACTTGTGTGAAAACCAACTTATGACTAATGAAATAAATGTTGATGCCATTTAGATGCTTTGCATTAAGCCGTTGTGCTTTTGTAAACAATCACACAAATTATAGTAATTTACTGTCATACTTCAAAGACTGTTTAAATAGGACAAGATCCCACGCCCATCTATTTTGTCATACGTCATATATCTCTCTACCAAGAAAACCAGATGTTGTCTTTGAGGGAAAAGAGTACCAGATTTGACATTTAAGCTTACATAATATCTTACAGTAGTGGACAGGCTAAGGATAACAAACATATGTAAAGTAATGCTATGTTTATAACAATTTGAGACCAATTAAGCTATGGCTTCTCGACTCGAACCCATTTCCCAACATGAGCACAAATGAGATTTAATGGTGGCTTTACGAGAGACATATTTAGTAATGGTAAACAGCATTGCAAAAAGGTTAAACCCGTTTCTAGTTTTTCCCATACCCCACTGGGCACAGACGTAAGTTCAACTTCTAGTTTGTCAACAAACATGAATTCATCGTGAAATCAACAACAATGTCACCATATCATTGGATTTAGGTTAAAAGTTGTGTTCAAAAAAGACTAAATGCCCTTATGTTGACGACTTTTTGCAAATCCAATCAGTTTTCCATGTTGATTCAACCAGTATTTTCCCAGTGGGACAGCTGTTTCTCGGGTGGTTTCTTGAGGATATTTGTTAGTTAGGAGGAAGTAGGAACTATTCAACATTCAACATTGAATTACACACAGGTCCCGCCCTTTCATTTGTTTGAGGAGTAAGGTTCAGTACACTCACCGTTGATTACTGGGGTGAACACCGCCATGCCCTCAAAGTTCGGGTCGCTCACGGTCTTGTCCAGAATAAGGCCTCCGATACTGTGGTTTAAAAGGACACAATGGGACACAAACGTGACTTAACATGTCCAAAGCCGAAAGTTGTCATAATAAAGTATTTTTTAAATTATCTGCACTGATCTGAAAGGAGAGGATAGATGAAAGCGATATGGTGCATGGAAGCCTACTGAGAAGTATATTTTACTTGTCCAGTTATATCAAATCAGTTTAGATAAAGGTGAGGAAAGAGGAAGCGATTAAGTCCTTCAAGATGCACTTTAAGTGTGTATACTGCACGGTTGTCTCCTTGAAGGAAACTAGCTGGAGTCTTTTGTAGATCATTAATAGAACATTGATTGAATATTGATAGAATGTTGATTGAATAACAATAGATTGTTGAAAGCCCCAGGCCTTTACCTGCTGATGGACATGGCTACGATGACGGGCTGCCACCCAGACCTCAGGACCTCTCTAATTGGAGGAGAGCGCCGGGCAATGACCACCCACAGCGGGATGAGAACCAGGAAGAAACCACACACCAGCACAGGCAGGTACCACATCTCTGGAAGACAGGACAGGTAGCGAGTGTGTGTGAGAAAGTGAGCACATTCCACATACACGGGTATAAAATAAGAAAATGTGTATCTGGAACACACCCAATACACTGCGTTAGACATGTATCAAGCAGACCTGCAATAGCCAGCAAAACGGAATGTTATGACTATAACTACTGTTCCCTGAAGCAGGGAAACTAGGTACAACACAACTATGGGGAGTCGTACTTACGCCTGACAAGGGTAATGAAATCCGCGCCTGGCTGGAAGCCCAGCCTTCCACAGGTGATAAGCCGAGGCTCGGATTCGTTCCTTTAATTCATTTCCCCATAGTTGTGTTGTACCTCGTTTCCCTCCTTCAGGAAACAGTAGTTATAGTCATAACTTTACATTCCTTTTCAGTCGGTACTCTTGGTACAACACAACTATGGGGAAAGGAAATCCCGCCCCAAGCCGGCCCCAATGGACACCAAGTTAAATGGCCCATGGCATTTATACAGGGCTATTAAAGGCCCAGTGCACTACTTTTGTGAAAAAAATATTATTATTCATTTATTTTTGATTTTCCAGGGTGTGCTGCTGCCCTCAGCACCCCTACTTCCGGCGGCTATGCCTCATAGGGACTAGTGAGCTACAGGCAGGAATCAGCAATGAATCCCAGAAATGAGCCACCTATGGGGAGGGGTGCCTCCTTGTGGACAGAGAGCAAACCTATTACTCTCACCCTGGGTACCTTCCGCCCCTAGGCAGGTAGCCTAGGGGCGGCAGGTAGCCTAGGGGCGGCAGGTAGCCTAGGGGCGGCAGGTAGCCTAGTGGTTAGAGCATTGGGCCAGTAACCGAAAGGTTGCTAGATTAAATCCCGAGCTGACAAGACAAACATCTGTCGTTCTGCCCTTGAACAAGGCAGTTAACCCACTGTTGTGGCCGTCATTGTGAATAAGAATTTGTTCTTAACTGACTTGCCTATTTAAAGAAAGGTAGAATAAAATAAATAAATACTTTGTGCTTCCTTGAGACTGTATAGCTTGCACAAAGCCCGGGCTCTGGCGATGGCTGATGCCAGCAGCATACCACCCTGCATACCACTGCTGGCTTGCTTCTAAAGCTAAGCAGTCCCTGGATGGGAGACCAGATGCTGCTGGGAGTGGTGTTGGAGGGCCAGTAGGAGGCAGTCTTTCCTCTGGTCTAAAAAAATGTCCCAATGGCAGTGATTGGGGACACTGTCCTGTGTAGGGTGCTGTCTTTCGGATGGGACGTTAAACGGGTGTCCTGACTCTCTGAGGTCATTAAAGATCCCATGGCACTTATCGTAGGGGTGTTAACCCCGGTGTCCTGGCTAAATTCCCAATCTGGCCTTCAAACCATCACGGTCACCTAATAACCTAATTTACAATTGGCTCATTCATCCCTCTCCCCTATAACTATTCCCCAGGGTCGTTGCTGCAAATGAGAACGTGTTCTCAGTCAACTTACCTGGTAAAATAACGGATAAATAAATAAAGTACCCCGTTTGGGCTGTAACCAAATGTGTAGGTACTGTTGTCATGGTAACGTTTTTGTGGAGGGGCGCACTGGTCCCTCAGACCCGTGCTCGGGGGCTTCTTCCTTATCGGAGGTGCACGCAAGCCCCGCTTCCTCCACTCCCTCCCACTCCAGGAATTGGAAATTGGAACGAGTTGCCATAATCCTGGGGGAAAGCTAGGAAGTTTCATTCACCAGAAGTTGTTTATGCTAGCTGACTTTAGCCAGGAGATGTTTTAGTCTAAGCTAGGCTAGATAGCCTCTTTGACTGCAACAAGATCTGTTTAGAATAACCAAGTGACTTAATGCTACATATATTAAACAAGAGAGCTACCCTAGCAACTCCACGTGGGGTGGCAGGAATAGTTTGGCGAGTTAGCTAACCTGGCTAGCACGCTATGCAGCACTTGTTTAGCTAGGCTGTTCTCGGAAGTCTGCATAGGACCGGATCACTGAGGTAGGACCGGACCCATCATTGACAATTCTAGGAAGAGAGGCAAGCGGTGCTTGACCGAGGCAGACACAGGCAGCAAGGGGTACCTACCAAACCTTGCCACCCTCTCTCTTTGAGTAGCCTCCCGTAACTGGCGACAGCAACCGCGTACACCACAACCAGGCAGACAAGATATTTGCTCCAACCAGACCCAATCCATATCTGCGTCCCGCAACTCAGACTCAGCCGAGGTACAGGCACCAGGAAGAGGAAGTCACTATCAGAAACACCAAGCCACCTCAAGAATGCTACACGATTGTCAAGAGAACCTGCGCCTTGGACTTAGGGAACAGTTCCAGCCGCGGGCAAGCCACTGTTACTGACCTCATCCCCTAGTCCCGCACACAAACTGATTCAAGTGAGGGCAGCCAGAGCATGCGTTGAGACATACAAGGCAACAAATGTGAGTATCTTTATATTCATTTGGGCATGGTCGTGAACCCAAACCTGGCTTGTTATCCTGTCTTTTCGGTCGCGTCAGCGATCTTACTCTTTGCTACAGCCAGGCCAAGCAATACGAAGAAAAAGTCATTGGTTTGTGGTTAGGAAACTAGGAGAACAAATACAAAAACTCCAGCCCACAAAGCACAGGGGGTGAGCACGCACTACCACAAAATGTTCCCAAAGGGTTTGTTTTTAGTCGTGTGAATCGTTGCTGCTCACGTCGAAGTGAAGAGCAGAATAATTAAAGGAATGAATCCAAGCCTTGGGCTTGTCACCTGTGGAAGGCGGTGCTTCCAGCGAGATGCAGATTTCATTGGCCTTGTCAAGCGTAAGATTTTTTATTCACTGCAAAGGTCAACAAGATTTTTTATTGCCTGGAAAGGAAATTGTAAAATATCTACTTCATGATCATAGTCTATTCCAGCTGGGAAACAATGAGAGATCAGTTTTAAATCAACTCTTTTCTACCAAGCACTTTCCTAAAAAATCTGAAAGACCTGGGCTTCTGTCTGATTCTTTACCCTTCTCCTCAAAGTGTCCTTCGTGGACTGGTGTAAAGCATATTGTGGAAACTCCATCTAGTCTAGCCCATGCCCGTGGGGTGCTGTTGACGGAGGTGCAGTCGACAGAGGGGGTTGCTGAGGAGTATTTTTCTCCGCTCTGCTGACAAGTATTTTTCTCTTTTCATACAGGAGTAATAAAGGTAATAAAAGTTCTAATTTAGTAGGGACATTTAAAAACAAAAAATGTATTAATCAGGGGGTGCTGCAGCACCCTCGTCACTCCTACTTCCCGTGGCTATGGTCTAGTCCATGCATACATTAATCCAATACTTTTAAATCCATGAGGGGGGGAACAAGTGCCCATTTTGGGAAGAAGTGTAGGGAATCGGAACCTAGGCATATGAAAATAGCTCTACCCAGAGCCATATATTTAAAATAATAATGGCTCTGGCTCTACCTAGGCTTAGCTTAATATTGCATCCAGTCCTGGCAATCTTCAAGATGGGTCTAGTCAGTGGTAGGTGTGAAGGTTAAGATAATAAAAAAAGCCCACATTTTAAGGAAATCAGAGATTCAAACGTCCTTTTGTACTTTAACAGGTTTTTTCCCCGACAGGACAGTATGAAGTGAGGGGGACAGACAATAAAGGAGGAATGACAGGTAGGAAGGACACAGACAGCGGCCGAGCCGAGGCTGGAACATAAGCATAAGTGGTCCGGCTGTTGAGAGAATTACAGCTCGACAGGATTACGGCACATTCCAGTTATTCTATGGCGATTGATCTGACCTTTGAACCTGAAGAGGAAGCTGCTGACCCCGGCCAGCAGAGAGAGGGTGATGAGGTCACCCAGGCTGGCGGCGATGGGTGTTGCCACATTGTCAGGGTTGATGCCCACCTTCCTGGAGCCGATGATCACTCCCACCATCACTAGTCCTACCGATACAGAGAGTGGACACACATACTATGGCCTACTGTCAATCTAAAATAGAATCATCCATATCAAAGTGCATATCTAGTTTTATTTATTTATTCAAACATTTCAGCAGGACAACTCTTAAGGTTTGTCGGGTTCCTGATTGTCATCTATTGCCAAAAGATAGAAAAGATCACTCTCAATTTCCGGTATACCTAGTAAATATACAGCTGTTAAACATCGGAACAATCGAAGTGACATGGACATGGTGTAGCAATCTTCACTAATGAGCCCTGATACAATTCTCACAAAGTGGCTTAACCATGGGTGGTATATAGGATTACGCTGGTGCAATGGGTAAGGTGCTTGCCTTTCACGCTAGCAACCTGGGTTCACTTTTCCATTCCCTACAATTCTACCTAGAATTACTGGTGTCAGAGCTTGTATATCAGCTAGTGGCAAGTATACTGTTGTGCTTTTGTTACGTTGACCTACCCAAGGACAGGGCAGCTACAAAGGCTGTTGTGACACTACTGCCACATAGGACAGCAGCCTGTAGAAAGTCTACACGACCCCTGGTCAACGCACCCAACCCCACTGCGGCAACCGCAGCCAGGAAACCCACCACTGTTGCCTGGACCTATGGAGGAAGAGAGAGGGGGAATAAGAAACCGGCAGTGAGAGAAGGGGGAGAGAGAGAGAGAGAGGCAGGGAGAGGGAAAGGGAGAGAGAGGGAACAGGTGAGTCAGCAAGGGAAGGGTATGGGAGGCAGGAAAGGAAGGAGGGAGATCGAGGGGGAAAGGTTAGAGTAAGGGAGGGAAGAGGAGAGAGCAAGAGAGAGAGAGAATGAAGCATGGTACTGAGACATGTCATTGCCTTGATACAATGACACCCTCTTGTGCCCTCTGTTGGATTTACAGATAAACTCACTCCATAATAACTTGTGTGGTTGACTGTACATGATAGCCAAAGTGACAGCACTGGTTTGATAAAATGCCATTGGCTGTGTTTGCTGGACGGAGACGTCGGTGTCACCTGAATAAGAGCCAAGTTGCTACACACCATCCTCCACTGCTGCTTCGGGTCATCCATCTGCCCAGTGTTCGCCTGATAGGGAGGGAGGGAGGGGGAGTTGGAGAGGAAAAGTGGTGAGATATAACATTTCAATTAAATTAAATACAATTTTATTGGTCACATACACATATTTAGCAGATGTCATTGTGAGTGTAGCGAAATGCTTGTGTTCCTAGCTCCAACAGTGCAGTAGTATCTAGCAGTGTAGTATTATCTAAAAACGATTCACAATGATACACACATCTAAAACTAAAAGAATGGAATTAAGAAATATATAAATATTAGATAGAGCTATGTCGGCATACAGTTGATTACAGTAGAATAGCATACAGTATATATGAGAGGAGTAAAGCAGCACGTAAACATGATTTAAATATTATTAAAGGGACTAGTGTTCCATTATTAAAGTGGCCAGTGATTTCAAGTCTTTGTATATATGGCAACAGCTTCTAAATGGTTGTGTGTGTGTGTAAAATCACACGTTTTAGTTTGAGCGTTAAACATGTCGTGCCAGCATTGAGTGTGTGCATCAGTGTCTGTGTGTGCATGCGTGCCTATGAGTGTGTGTGTGGCAATGTGTGTCCACTCACTGCTGTAGACAGTCTGGATGCCAATGTCATCTCGAGGTTGCCTTTCAGTCCCACCAGGGCTGGCACCAAGATAAACACCTCTGTGATCTCCTTAAACACCTCCCAGTGCTGAATAATACACAATTAAACACTAGCTAGTACTGAAACATACTACTCTGAATAATATCCATAAATGAATAATATCCGTTAAAGTGACTATGCATATATGATAAACAGAGAGTAGCAGCAGCGTAAAAAGAGGGGTTGAGGTGGGGGGGGCACACAATACAAATAGTCTGGGTAGCCATTTGATTACCTGTTCAGGAGTCTTATGCCTTGGGGGTAAAAACTGTTGAGAAGCCTTTTTGTCCTAGACTTGGCACTCAGGTACCGCTTGCCATGTGGTAGTAGAGAGAACAGTCTATGACTGGGGTGGCTGGGGTCTTTGACAATTTTTAGGGCACCGCCTGGTGTAGAGGTCCTGGATGGCAGGCAGCTTAGCCCCGGTGATGTACTGGGCCGTACGCACTACCCTCTGTAGTGCCTTGTAGTCAAAGGCCGAGCAGTTGCCTTACTAGGCAATGAATCAATGCTCTCGATGTTGCAGCTGTAGAACCTTTTGAGGATCTCAGGAACCATGGCAAATCTTTTTAGTTTCCTGAGGGGGAATAGGCTTTGTCGTGCCCTCTTCACGACTGTCTTGGTGTGCTTGGACCATTCTAGTTTGTTGGTGATGTGGACACGAAGGAACTTGAAGCTCTCAACCTGCTCCACTACAGCCCCGTCGATGAGAATGGGGGCGTGCTTGGTCCTCCTTTTCCTTTAGTCCACAAAAATCTCCTTAGTCTTGGTTCCGTTGAGGGATAGCTTGTTATTCTGCCACCACCCGGCCAGGTCTCTGACTTCCTCCGTATAGGCTGTCTCGTCGTTGATCAGGCCTACCACTGTTGTGTCGTTTGCAAACTTAATGGTGGTGTTGGAGTCGTGCCTGGCCATGCAGTCGTGGGTGAACAGGGAGTACAGAAGTGGACTGAGCACGCACCCCTGAGGAGCGCCTGTGTTGAAGATCAGCATGGTGGATGTGTTGTTACCTACCCTTACCACCTGGGGGGAGGCCATTTGTTTTGTACACTGCTGATACTCACAGTTTTAAAAATAAATCTATGCAGAGACACTTCACCCCTACCTACAAATTACCTCAACTAACCTGTACCCCCGCACACTGACTCGGTACCGGTACCCCCTGTATATAGCCTCGCTATTGTTATGTTATTGTGTTACTTTAATTTTTATTTTTTTACTTTAGTTTATATGGTAAAAAAAAAATATTGAACTGCACTGTTGGTTAAGGGCTTGTAAGTAAGTATTTCACGGTAAGGTCTACACTTGTTGTATTCGGCACATGTGACAAATAAAGTTTGATTTGATTTGAACCTCCATGTGGGGAACCGATATGAGTGACAAGAAAAAGGGGAAAAAATAGGTCACTTTTTCAGGTCTAATGCACCCCCTTTTCATCAGAATTGTTCTAACTAAAAACAATAAACCTGCATAATATATTTTCTTTCTAGAGGAAGTCTTTACATATTTTACATCTCGGTAAGGAGTTTCGTGCTTGAAGAAGGATTTTTTTTGTAAGGTTTGATAATGTGCACTAGATTATTAGTTAGCTTGCTAGCTAACTGAGCAATGCAGTCGCACACACTTCATATTAAACAAATGGGGTGTTAAGTGAAGAACAATGCACACAACACTTAATGCTTTATCAAGCTAGCTATCTGGCCACTGTAGCTAGCAACATTGTAATTAAATCACAATGGATTAGTTTCGATGTAGCAGCTGCTTGTAGCTGGCTGCCGAGAGTCAATGCAGTATCTTTACTTTACCTACCTAGCACAACAGCTAGTTAGCGTATCATGCTAACATTAGCCAGATAGCTAAACATTTATTTGAGGCCTGTATGTGATTATGGAGAGTGAATTCAATTGTTTATTTGTGATCTTGCCATCTGGCTATTATCAACAAGGGCAAACTGTGTGCAGCTAGCTAGGTAGCTAGCTAACATTGACTGGACCATATAGCAACACACATAAACGTGCATTGCCAAACAACTCTACTTCCACCTTCTGGTTTGGGGTATCTTAACAAGGCTGGGTGGCTGACGACTTCAAGGTCTTTGCTGTGTAAACATAAGAGATTGACTGCCGACACTGTTCAGAAGTGCTAAGTACTGTGGCAGACAAACTGGTGTGTCTGAGATTTAAAGGGATCAGTGTGCCATTTGGGATGTAGCCAGTGTGCCCTTTTCTAACCCCACCGGTTCCCACCACTGGTGGGCTATTGCTGATACAAAGCAATGTAACAATGTAGGTGCCCAAACATCTGTGGAGCTGCACCTCTCTCACCTGTTTTTTTGCTTAAATGCAAGGGGATTTACAACACATTACATCATGCCCTGATACACACAAATATACTGTTTCAAAGCCTAACGATAGGTCAAGAAAAGACATGCATACATGGATATTGTTCACAGATATTACATACACACACATGCACACAAATGTACTTTACAAGACACACAAACACAAAGTTAGCCCATACTTGCACCACGTCCATGACTATGCCCGCTGCCACCATGCCCAGGCCGGCCACCAGGAAGGGCAGTAGGATCTGGGCTGCGATGAGCCAGGCACTCTCGGGCAGGTAGCCATAGGGGGAGCGGGTCAGCTTACAGGTGAAGCCTCTCAGCTTCTTCCCTTGGTAGCACAGTTCCAGCTCCAGATGGGTGACCACCATGGTCTCAGCAGGTCCCAGTTACCCCATCTCTTCATGTGAAGACGAGTAGGGGTTTAGGGAGCGACACCTGCCCCTTGTCACACTAACCTCCAGCAATCTCCACCACTAATATCTCCTCTATGGTAAACTTTATAGTTTAGTTTTGCGAGTGGAAGTTTCTTCAGAGGAGGGAGGCCTGGCTTTGACGACAACAAGAGGAGGGCAGGAAGTTCTTCCAGTCGACAGCAGCACAACGCCTTTTGAGTCACAGTTTGTTGCCTTAATGTTCTGAACGTGAAGTAAATGTAATGACAGTCTGTTGTCGTAATGTTCAAAAAGTAACAGTTCAGCTGCTGCCTAACGCTTTTCCCCAAGGTAAAGAATCCGGAGAGAGCCCAGAAAAGAAGAAGAGGGCATTTGACGAACCTCCCTCCCTCCTCTTGTCCTTCACCTGTCGCTCTCTCTTGTGCTTCTGTCTTTAGCCAACGTTACTAATATAACAAAAACATTTTTTTTTGCTAATGGTAGATGAAGCTGAAGAATGGCACGGACTGCCTTTGGCCTCTCGCACTCCTCACGCCTCGCTCTTCAGCAGGCGAGCTGCGGAGGGGCTCCGCTGGAAGCAGCCAGTGCGTTCGCCACTGCGGGGCCTGAAAAATGTCCACGTCCTCTGGGACAAGGACAACCAGAACGCTACTAACTTTTTCTCTGCCCTCCCCAGCTGCTGCTGCTCGTGATGCCTCTCCTCTTTCCTCTCCTTTTCTTCCCACTGCCCTGTGTGAGCAGCCTGGCTTCCCTGGAGCCCCTTCCTCATGTTGGGTCGGAGAGACGTGACGGTGGTTGTTTGTCGGTGTGTCGCAGAAGAGAAATGAGGTAATAAGGTGATGGTCCGTGGTTCTAAGGCTCCGAAGAAGGACTGCAGTGAGACATTGAGTGAGAACGATAAGGTGTGAGTCGCGAGGCAAAGCGTTAGAGTACCTGTACCATTGCCACCAGGGGTTTCCTGTACTCTGGTATGCAGACAGAGTTTGTTGTGATGGTGCTTCTGTGAGGAAGGGAGGGAGGGAGGGAGGGGGTGCTGCTGGCTTCTGTATGAGCAGGGCTAACAGACTGAAACGGGGTCTCTTTCTTTCTCTCTCTGTAGTTTTATTGCTCTGCTTCACTCTGTCTCTATTTCTAAATCTCTCTCTCCTTTGCTCTTTTTTTATTTTCTATCTATCTCTGCATCCCAACGACTCTTTTTCTCAACTCTGTTTTCTTTATTCTCTCTCTTCTCTCGCCCTCCTACCCTCCCTGTCCCCACTCTGTGACACATACTCTGTGACACATCCTCTGTGCCAGCAGGTGTTTCACCTCTCACAAACACGTGGCACTAGCCCGGTCTCCTCTAAAGGACATCTCCTCTCCTTTTTGATTGGTGGGTTGACCGTCTCCCCTCCATTGGCGTGGCATCTAATGGGGTTTTGGCTCTTTCTGCGTCAGTCTTTATTAGCAAGTCTGCCTCTCTCCCCTCCCCCTATCCCCCTCTCCTTCTCACTTAAATTCAGATTTTAAAAAATATTGACCGGAAAGATATTTAGTAAATATTAGCAAAACACTGGAAGTGAAGTAAAAATCAATAACTTTTTAATCATCCATGACCATGACAGAGATTTGAGTCTTGCATGCTGTTAAAGAGGGAGAGAGGAAACTGAGCCCAGCTCTTTTATCTCTCCCTTTTAAGTGATTACGCATGCACACACACAAAAATCACACACACACACACACACACACACACACACACACACACACACACACACACACACACACACACACACACACACACACACACACACACACACACACACACAGAGTGACTCAGCTGAAAGGTGTCCCTGAGACGTGATGTGTACAGTCTGCTCTCTCCTTCCTGCTCCCCCCCCACTGACACTGTGTTGCAATACGGATTGTAAACTCAGGGCTTAGAGGACTCTGGGACACAGTTATAATTGAGAGATCATGTGTTGCTTGTGCCCACAAGATAATTCTCATAGAAATATAACTACTTAATTAGTAATTCTATTTATATGATAATGCCTGCTCTGATTAGCCTGGAATAAAAAAATTAATTAAAAAAAGTTATCTAATTGTTGAGGGACACAAACAGAGATAGTCTCCCGGAAATGTCATGCAACTTCTTGTACTTCAGTCTCACAACATAAGCTTCTGAAGGATTAGTTGTGGTACAGTAAATCCAGTTCTTGAGATTTCACAAGGACACATTTAGGAGAAGGGTAGCACGAGCTTATTGGTAAGTGCCAGGAGCTTATTGGTAAATGCCAGTAAGTCCCGGTAGGGGTTTCCTCTGACAAGAAAACAACTACCAAAAAACGGCCAGAAAATGACCAGAAAATGACCAGAAAACAACTGCCAAAAAATAGTCAGAGGAAAACACAAAATCTTAACCTGAAATGTCAAAATACCAATCACTTTAGCTTCTATGGCCCCGTACACACGTAGGTTGTACAACTAACCAGTCTCACTTCACTGTAAAATAAATCCACTATGTCTGGAGATGACTGTAACATAAAACAAAACGTCAACGCCGTCACGGTTGTGTTGAGGGAACATATGTATGGGACTCCGTTCACTGGGTGAATGGCTCCAATCCGGTGTGACTCTATTTTGTTTTTTAAATGAAAGACTCCACCAAGGTTAACATTATACCGCAAGAGACCCAGTATGACCCACTGGGTGGTATCTGTAACATATTACGATTAACGAAGGAGTATTTGCCGGCGTATGTCTAATGTTATTAAGCATGGAATGTTCGACCTAAGTGTACAAAAGTGTGAATTCCGATTTGAAATGTTTTGTGTGGACCCCAGTAAGAGTAGTGGCTGCGTTAGCAGCAGCTAATGGGGATCCTAATAAAATTCAAAAATACTAAACTCATTTGACACAATGGTTGTGGCACAACTGCTATTATTGTGATACAACATAAATGTACAGTAAACACAACCATTGTGCAGTCTCCACAATGCTTGTCTAATTATTTTTCTGAAGAAAAACTTTGCTGTATCAAAAACCATTGTGCCAAATGTGCTGTACATCAGTTGTACAACTTGAGTGTGAACGTGGCCTTTTTAGACCACATAATCCTCAGTGTGTGCAGTGAAAACAAAGTTTAGGGCTCTATTGAATCTGCATCGTGGAAGTTCAGCTTTACAGCATGATTGAAATTAAACGACAATGTTCCCACTTTAGTGGAGACTGCATTCATGGTAAACGTTGCATATGTCGGTTCAATCGGAAATTACCTTTACGTTTATATTGCGGAATCTGTAACGCTTCAGCTTTACAGATTGAATAGAGCCCTTAGTCAAACGTACAAGTACACACTGGATTATTTATAGCGATGGCCTTTCGGGGTTTGTTGTTAAATGACAAAGCGACAGGTCTATGGGACTGTATATCACAGCGTAGAGACCGCATTACAAACACATTGACTGGGTTCCAGGATTGCATAATAAAATCCAAGGGAATACTGTCTGGCACTTGCTATGCAGAACTTGCCTCTGGTCTGAGGTTGAACTTGGTGACATTTTTTTAATAGGGCCTGTAGAGACAGAGACGGATGCATTGCATTTTTGTATGCTTATACATCCTACTTTATCTGACTGTGGTCCATGAACAGTTTAACCCTTCTAAACTTTTAGACGTATGCCAACGCTGCATTAAGTTTAAGCTGCGTAAAAAACTGTACACAACGTAACAGACCTCGGTCATCCCATTGTGACAAAGACTGATGTGTTAGTGACGGCGTGCCCAGCCAGGTCACCTTATCAGGTTTATCAGGATTTTCTTTTCTCATTTTGTCTGTCATAGTTGAATTGTACATATGATGAAAATTACAGGCCTCTCTCATCTTTTTAAGTGGGAGAACTTGCACAATTGGTGGCTGACTAAATACTTTTTTGCCCCACTGTAAATGTCCTTTTAAAATGTAGACAGTTTACATTAATAAAAGTAATTGTTCCAGATATTTAAAAAAAAGCTAACATAACACTTTATTTTGTGGCAGACCTTGTCTATATTTCTATTCATTCTGTCACACAAACAGAAAATCTGTAGGTGAGGAAAGATAAATGACAAGCATGAATGTTAACCATAACGACTGACACCTGTTCAATAACTGCACTACTAAAGTGTCCTTTTTATCAAACGTAATGACCTTTATCCCTAAAATATACTTACTGACCTGGACACTTAACAGAAACACAATTTCCTGTAACAAGTAGTACATTACGTTCTGTGCCCTTAGGACAGAGAAAATGTATGTTGTAGACAGGTTACATTTCAGAAAGATCAAGTTTGTCAGCGTTCTTGCACTGAGCCTGGCACGATGAGGTCGCATGATGAGGCCTCCAAGACTAAACACTCTCTCCACTGGGGCACTGCTGGCAGGCAAAGCCAACACTGTCATTGCTACCTGCTTGAGCCTTGGGAGGTCTTTTGCATGGATTCTCCAAAAATCCAAGCAATCAACTTCATTTTCATCAGAAGATACCTCAATATAGCGAAAAAAATCTCTGCTCTGACAGATTACTTTATGTCTCCTTTCTTCTTGCTGATCTTGTTGCGGAGGGCAGAGAACAGTCTAGAGGTTTTGGCAGGTGGTTGTTCTTCTTCTTCTCTACTACTGCTCTCCGTAATGGTGACTTTCCGTGCTTCAGCCAGAACAAGGTCTGAAAAAATGTAATTAAATGATGTATATAATCAAGAATAACAGTATATGAAGAAAAGCAATACATTATTATTTGATTGCAAGTGACATATAAAACGTTGCAGGTTGCAATGCATTGTACCTACCAATCAGACTCCTTCAATTCAGCTTTATCCTCATGTGGTATGAGGACATTATAATCAAGCCAGAACAGGCAGAAAGATGGGTCCAGCAGTGCAGCCATTATGTATACATTGTCACCAAATGGAAGTTTTGTTGCCTGTTCATCCGAGTGCTCCATTCTGACATTCACAAACACCCCCTGGAATCGGCGTCTGAGTGACTGCTGCAGTGCTTTTACGAGACTGACTAGGTGACAACTTGTGCTCAGTATACTTTGCATATGATAGTTGAGTGACAGTACACAAGGAAGGGCAGCACTGAGAGTCACCACAGGGTCCAAAATGTCCACTAGCTCCAATAGCTGGCTCCATTCCCTTGGTGATAAACAGAGTTCCTTGTGTCCTTGGGAGGATGGAATTCCATCTGGTAGACACATCAGCAGGGATACAACGATTGGCTCCGAACTCAGCTTCAAATGCTTCTTTCAGACCACAGGTAGTATGTAGTAAGTTGCAAAGTTTAGTTACCTTAGCCAGCAGGCTGTTTATGATTGGTTTCCTTTAGTCCATCTCTAATCACTAGTTGTAATGAATGGGCAAAGAACTGTAAGCGCTGTTGCCTGCAGTTGGTTCGGATAGCTTCTACATCAGCATTGTACTCTTCACCAAATTATTCCCATAGGCTGGAGTTTATCCACATCATCATCATCATCATCATGATCATTGCTTACTTTGGGGAAACAAACTGTGAAGGCCTTTTTCATATTTGCAGCGTGATCACATATGATATAAATCTAATTTATGTTTTATGCCAAAATGATCACATATTACTTCAAATGTATTACTGATTCTTTCCCCAGTGTGTGACCCTGTGAATCTATCACAGCTCAACGGAACTGACTCCAGTCTGGGAGTTTTTTTCTCTCTGCCATAGCCATGTAATGGGCCGTTACTCCCACGAAGCCCCTCATGATCATGTCAGTCCATATATCTACAGTGACAGACACTGATTCTGTCTTCTCTAGGGCAGTGTTAAGTGTTAAGTCATGCAGGCACCTGGTCAACGTGGGCCTACTTACTGGTCTATATTTGTCATTTACCATGGACAGGAAATGCCTAAAGTGAGGGTTGTCACCTAAGGACATAGGCAGTTGGCAGGAAATGATCAGGTCTTGCAGTATAGCCTCTGTTATGGCCTTCTGCCTGGGGTGGCCCTGGCTGTACAGATGGACACCTGTGGTGGTCAAGAATGAGTCAATGCTGCTCTGTCTTTCTGTCCCTGCGCTGGCCACCTTTGCAGAATTCAGTGAACCTGCAGAGGAACAAAATGATGGATAGTTGTTGCTGACTTGAGATGGAAGAACAAGGACACAAGCAAAATACATACAGTTGAAGTCGGATGTTTACATACTACAACCTAAGTGTCATTAGAACTCGTTTATCAACCATTCTACAAATTTATTTTTAAGAAACTATAGTTTTGGCAAGTCGGTTAGGACATCTACTTTATGCATGACACAAGTAATTCTTCCAACAATTATTTACAGACAGGTTTCACTTATAATTCACTGTATCACAATTACAGTGGGTCAGACGTTTACATACACTGAGTTGACTGTGCCTTTAAACAGCTTGGAAAATTCAAGAAAATTATGTCATGTCTTTAGAAGCTTCTGATAGGCTAACTGACATCATTTCAGTCAATTGGAGGTGTACCTGAGGATGTATTTCAAGGCCTACCTTCAATCTCAGTGCCTCTTTGCTTGACATCATGGGAAAATCAAAAGAAATCAGCCAAGGCCTTAGAAAGAAATTGTAGACCTCCAAAAGTCTGGTTCATCCTTGGGAGCAATTTCCAAATGCCTGAAGGTACCACGTTCATCTGTTACAAACAATAGTACGCAAGTATAAACGCCATGGGACCACGCAGCCGTCATACCGCTCAGGAAGGAGGCGCGGTCTGTCTCCTAGAGATGAACGCACTTTAGTGCGAAAAGTGCAAATCAATCTCAGAACTACAGCAAAGAATCTTGTGAAGATGCTGGAGGAAACGGGTACAAAAGTATCTATATCCACAGTAAAACCAGTCCTATATTGACATAACCTGAAAGGCTGCTCAGCAAGGAAGAAGTCCCTGCTCCAAATCTGCCATAAAAAAGCCAGACTACAGTTTGCAACTGCACATGGGGACAAAGATTGTACTTTTTTGGAGAAATATCCGCTGGTCAGATTAAACAAAAATAGAACTGTTTGGCCATAATGACCATCGTTATGTTTGGAGGAAAAAGGGGGAGGCTTGCAAGCCGAAGAACACCATCCCAACCGTGAAGCACGGGGGTGGCAGCATGTTGTGGGGGTGCCTTGCTGCAGAAGGGACTGGTGCACTTAACAAAATAGATGGCATCATGAGGTTGGAAAATGATGTGGATATATTGAAGCAACATCTCAAGACATCAGTCAGGAAGTTAAAGTTTGGTCGTTAATTGGTCTTCCAAATGGACAATGACCCCAAGCATACTTCCAAAGTTGTGGCAAAATGGCTTAAGGACAATAACGTCAAGGTATTGGAGTGGACATCACAAAGCCCTGACCTCAATCATATAGAACATTTGTGGGCAGAACTGAAAAAGTGTGTGGAGGCCTACAAACATGGAGGCCTACAAACCTGACTCAGTTACACCAGCTCTGTCAGGAGGAATGGGCCAAAATTCACTCAACTTATTGTGGGAAGCTTGTGGAAGGCTACCCAAAACATTTGACCCAAGTTAAACCATTTAAAGGCAATGCTACTGAATACTAATTGAGTGTATGTAAACTTCTGACCCACTGGGAATGTGATGAAAGAAATAAAAGCTGAAAGAAATAATTCTCTCTACTATTATTCTGACACTTCACATTCTTAAAATAAAGTGGTGATCCTAACTGACCAAAGACAGGGAATTTTTACTACGATTAAATGTCAGGAATTGTGAATAACTGAGTTTAAATGTATTTGACTAAGGTGTATGTAAACTTCCGACTTCAACTGTAAACAGTGCACACATATTCATTCGAAAAGAAGCATGCAGTTCAGCATGTCTGCATGCACTGCAGTTTATTAGGTTTATTCCAAACAGTCCAAAGTCATACCATTAGCATACCCTGAATCAGGACTGAACTGTATTCATAAATGGTGTACAGTACTAGGACAGAAAGGTTATTGGCTATATGGAACTACCAGAATCTTAACCAATAGCCAGCGTGCAGCCCAAGTTCCAGTCTGGAAAGTGTTTTTGGAAGAAATAGCCATTTGAGAGTCATGTCTGTCTCTTCTTACATGTGAACCAAAAATATAGGTTGAAAAACGTCAGCGTATTGTCAACCTTTGTTTCCACTCCGGACAACAGGCGGCGGTAGTGCGGTATTGTGTTGTCGTGCACGCACTGTAAAAAAGTATAGCGAGCAGTGTTTACTTCCTGGCAGGCACATTTAACAAGAAGGGTTTCAAAAAAGCTTTAAATTGAAATAAATTGATAATAAAATACTAGTGACAGTGCATTCCCAACATGTCAAAAATACAATTGCTCAATGTGTTTCTGCGTGAGCGATTGATCGCGGCTGCTGTAGAGATATTTGGAGTAGTTGAAAATACGATAGTAGAGTATCAAGAAGAAGTCTCCCGTTCGAAGGAGGAGAACAAACGGTTACAGAACATGTTGGATTTGGTCATGAAACCACAAATAAAGTTACATAGAGCAGGTTTGTAACGACTACTACTTCAACTTAGTGTTTGACTGGCTTGTATCCTACCTTACTTGACGTTCCGCGCACTGCAAGCTCACAGTGTTTGTCACTTCTCTTGTCACCTGTTAATCAACTTGCTGGAACCCAATATCTGTGGACAGTTTTGTGTTCGAGACCACCTAAAGCGAGAACGATTCAAGGCCGGAGCGAATCGAGTCCATACCAAGACCGGGTGGGGACGAGAGGGCTGAGACCGAGTCAAGACCGAGACCAGAAAAATGCGAGGCCAATTAATGACCATGACTGTAATTTTGTAAAATCGTCACCATAATAAGAGTTCAACATGTTTAGTATTTATGTTAATATTTCAGAAGAACATATGGGTTCTTTAAACACTAAGAATGGTGAAAAAATGCATGCTGAGGGCAAAAAGAGCCACTCTACAAATGTTTACTAACCCAAACACAGTAGGGAACAATGAGGGCCTGCTCTGCTTTCAGAGAAAGGCTAAGGATTTATAAAATTATTATTATTATTATCAATTATGTTTTTTGAATCTTTTCAGTTTGTTAGAAAGGAAAGGGTTAACCGACGAGAAAAAAGTTTGAATCAGGATTTTTCTTTGGTGGTCTCTGGGGGAGATAAATTTAGCTAACTAAGTCAGCTAGGCCAATGTAGCTGACTTGCCTAGTTATGGATGCCACCTTTCCAACATGTCAAATTGTAAAATTTCAGCCCTGCTAGAGCTGCCCCGGTCAATTGTGCTCTCATTGTGAACTGGAAACGTCTAGAAGCAACAACATCTCAGCTGTGAAGTGGTAGGTCACAAGCGCACCGAATGGGACCGCTGAAGTGCGAAGCACATAAACGTTGCAACACTCACCACCAAGTTCCAAACTGCTTCTGGAAGCAACGTCAGCACAAGAACTGTTCGTCGGGAGCTTCATGAAGTGGGTTACCATGCCATGGCCGAAAAGCCAAACACAAGCCTAAGATCAGTGGTGTTAAACTTGCCGCCATTGGACTCTGGAGTGATGAATCGCGCTTCACCATCTGGCAGTCCGATGGACGAATCTGTGTTTGTTGGATGCCAGGAAAATGCTACCTGTCCCAATGCATAATGCCAACTGTAAAGTTTGGTGGAGGAGGAATAATGGTCTGGGGCTGTTTTTCATGGTTTGGACTAGGCCTTTTAGTTCCAGTGAAGGCAAATCTTAATGCTACAGCATACAAGGACATTCTAGACGATTCTGTGCCTCCAACGATTCTGTGAGCGCGCAACTTTACAACAATTTCAATTTTTCAATGAAAGTAAAAGACAGTAATGTTACCAGTAAACTATGAATCCCAGTTTTCAATAGGGGGAAATATATAAATGTTTAAAGAAAGGAGTGTGTGATATATTGTATTTGGCCTGACAAAGTGCTTTTATGCGCTAACTGAATTGAAGCTGATCATTTAGATTTTTTTTACTCCGCTAGTCTTAGTAAGATATATTAATACGGCTCTCTGTTGACTAACATTTATTTGCCTTTCCTTCCCTCCAGAACCTAGGCATCATGTCTCAGAAGAGGAAATGAAGGGCCTCAGTCTGCGGAAAGAAAGCTCAGAGCCCGCACAAAGTACAGTGGAACAGGACTTCAGGACGAGACTGGTAGAAGAGCAACTGCAAGGGCCTGAGTCTCATAGTCATAACATAGAGTTTGTATTCACTCCTCCTTGTGTGAAAAGTGGGTTTGACCAGGACCCTTGGCCCTCGCACCTTTTTAAAACCCAGATTGTGGAGGACAATGAGATTAATAATCTGTCGAGTACCCTAGTGGAACACATGAAAACAGAACCTGATGGAGAGGGCTACGGAGTACCAACGAGTGACCCACAGTTCTTGTTTACAGTAAACGCACACTGTTCTGCAGCTCCGAGTGAAAACATGAGCCCTCTGCAACGGAAAACAAAGAGAGGACGACCATTTAGGCATATAGGAACACTGTCTGAATTTATGAAGAGACGCGCTTCATACGAGCGATTTCGATGCCATGTCTGTGGAAAGGGGTTCCCAGCCAGGAAGGGTCTGGGAGACCACATGACGACTCATACAGGGGAGAGACCACACAGCTGTCACCTTTGTGGGAAAGGTTTCAAAGTGAAGAGTCATCTGAACGAGCATATCAGAGTTCACACAGGAGAGAAACCGTTTGTCTGCCCAGTCTGCGGGAAAGCGTTCAGGCAGGACGCTCATATGAAAGGACATTTGAGGAGGACTCACAAGGAGAACCCATACCGATGCCATGACTGTGGCGAAAGCTTCAGTCAGATGGGAGAGCTGCAAGTGCATAGGACAGTGGCCTGTGGTCCGATTGTCCTGGGCCTTTGACGTTACTGTCCTTTCCCTGATGCCTTTGGTGACACAGACGTTTTAGTCTGGCAGTCATGATAATGGGACAATTGAAATGTGTTATTAAAGGAAAAAAGGAAGCATAATCTGTCCACAGAGTAAGAAAAGTTTGAGGGCGAAGCTCCTATCTTAGCCAAAATTCATAAATGGGAGGGCATTTCTAGAAAGCATGTAGCCAATGTGGTTGGTTGTCTGTACAGTGCTGTGGAAAAGTATTTGACCCATTTCCAATTTTCTCTACTTCTACATATTTTGGATACTGAATGTTATCAGATCTTCAACCAAAATCTGATATTAGATGACAGGAACCTGAGTGAACAATTTTATATATATATATATATACACACACACAAACACACACACACACACACACACACACACACACACACAAATTATATATATACATATATACACATAAATATATATATATATACACACATACATAAAAGTATGTGGACACCCTTTCAAATGAGTGGATTCGGCTATTTCAGCCACACCTGTTGCTGACAGGTGTATAAAATCCCATACTGAAGAGCACAGTGACTTTCAACGTGGGCACCGTCATAGCTGCCCTGTAAGTGCTGTTCTTGTGAAGTGGCAACGGAGCAACAATGGCTCAGCCGCAAAGTGGTAGGCCACGCAACCTCACAGAACGGGGCCACCGAGTGTTGAAGTGTGTAAAAAAAAAAAAAAAATGCCTGTCCTTGGTTGCAACACTCACTACTGAGTTCCAAACTGTTTCTGGAAAAAAATGTCGGCATAAGAACCGTTCGTCGAGCCTAAGATCACCATGCGCAATGCCAATCGTCGCCTGGAGTGGGGTAAAGCTCGCCGCCATTGAACTCTGGAGCAGTGGAAATGCATTCTTTGGAGTGATAAATCACACTTCACCATCTGGCAGTCCAATGGACAAATCTTGGTTTGGCAGATGCCAGGAGAACGCTACCTTCCCCAATGCATAGTACCAGCTGTGAAGTGTGGTGTAGGAGGAATAGTGGTCTGGAGCTGTTTTTCATGGTTCGGACTAGGCCTCTTAGTTCCAGTGAAGGGAAATCTCAACGCTACAGCATCCAGTAACATTCTATATGATTCTGTGCCTCCAACTTTGCGGCAACAGTTTGGGGAAGGCCCTTTCCTGTTTCAGCATGGCAATGCCCCCGTGCGCAAAGCAAGGTCCATACAGAAATGGTTTGTCGACATGGTGTGGAAGAACTTGACTGGCCTGCACAGAGCCCTGACCTCAACCCCATCGAACACCTTTGGGATGAATTGGAACACCGACTGCGAGCCAGGCCTAATCGCCAAACATCAGTGCCCGACCTCACAAATGCTCTTGTGGCTAAATGGAAGCAAGTCCCTGCAGCAATGTTCCAACATCTAGTGGAAAGCCTTCTCAGAAGAGTGGAGGCTGTTGTAGCAGCAAATGTCCATGATTTTGGAATGAGATGTTCGACGTGCAGGTGTCCACATACATAACTTTATGAAATACACTACATGGCACAAATGTAACACCCAATGCTCCTGTGTGAGAAAGTAATTGACCCCTTACACTCAATAACTCACCTTTAACTGCAATGACTCCAACCAAATGCTTCCTGTTAGTTGATCGGTCTCTAGCGTCGCTGTGGAGGAGTTTTGGCCCACTCTTCCATGCAGAACTGCTTTAACTCGGTGACATTTGTGGATTTTCAAGCATTGAACTGCTTGTTCAAGCCCTGCCACAACCTCTCAATTGGGATTAGGCCTGGATTTAACTTCAAATGTGTTGCTTTTTAGCCATTTTCAGGCAGACTTGATTGTGTGTTTTAGATCATTTGTCTTGCTGCATGACCCAGCTGTGTTTCAGCTTCAGCACACAGACGGATGGCCTGACATTCTCCTGTAGAGTTCTCTGATACAGAGCTGAATTTAATCCAAAACAAACAAGTCTATAACAACCAGTTATTGTGTGTAAGGGGGCAATTACTTTTTTCACACAGGGGAATTGGGTGTTGCATAACTTTATTAATAACACAACAAATATATACTTATTTGTAAATTCATGTTCCCTTTATCTAATATTAGGTTTTGGCTGAAGATCTGATAACATTCAGTTCCCCCCAAAAATGAGAGAGAATCAGAAAGGGGTCAAATACTTTTTCACGGCACTGTGTATGTGGTTCTCCATACAATTTTTTTAAGCGAGTAAAGTCCGTTGGGGAAAAAATATGTTACGACAGCCCTGATGGAAGCAGCTAATTTGTCGGTACAGTTAACTTTCCAAATGTCGACACATGCTATACAGAGTGGGATTTTTTTGTGTCGGTAAAGTAAATTATGCAACAAATGGCGCTGGAAACGCCTTTATGCTATATCGAAGTAAAAGTCACAAGATGATATGTTGTGTGGTCCTCCCACTGCGACTCATAAAGCATGTTGTTTATTAGGCTACCGATTCAATAAATGATGAACTTCACAGGCTGGTGAAAGTGCACGGTGATGAGCTTGATCAGTTCCAATATATATAGACCGTCTTAAACTCTTATTCTGGTCACATGATGATCGATGCTTGGCTGTTTGACAAATCGAGGTAATCTCGCTCTTTTGTCCATACTAATCTCATCATGTAGGAAAGCCTACCTGCACTGTATCTGCAAGCTGTTGGCTAGAGTACACGTGCCAAGACCCGAGTGGGCACATAAGCTATATAACGCAATTTTATTTTTGACAAAACCATCAGTAGAGTTGAAAATGCAATGGAAACCCATTCAACTTGTATTTTTAAATTCAGTTCATGGTAATTTAACCACAATATTTGTCTATTTTATGTCCACTACGTTATCCGCAACAATGTAATGTAAACATCTCTGGTGGGAAAGTTTTTGAATATTCACATGAAAATCTGTCGCCAATTGGATGGAAACCTAGCTAGTGAGTTCCATGAGGAAAAACGAAAAAGTCCATGTAACTAGTTCTCTGGTACCTTGTATTGTATCTATCATTTATGGATCCTTGGACCACTTCAAGGTAGTCAAACAGATGGATAGCTTGGGGGAGTCACTAATGGAGTGCATATCACTGTCTAATATATTTTTAAAAATCTGTACATCTTGGATGTCATTCTCTTCCCTATGTGTGGAAGACAGAGGTTTATATATTTAAAATGTAAACAACGTAGCCTAACATTTTACTTACACCTATTCAAAGAATGCCAGTTCTCAATCTGACAGCTACAGTATATTAGGAAAATATGACATATTATTAAAGGGAATTAACTTGCTGTATGTTTACCAATTCAACTATGGAGGGAACGTCATTACCGATATGTTCACTGAAAGGGTGTTTTCAGACAGACTTCAAATTTGACTTTACTGTCCAAACACGCATGCAGGGTAAATTTATAAATAGCTATAGCAAGTCCTATCTATTGCAGCATGATTTTGGGCAATGTTAAAACTCCAGGGGCGTGTTCATTAGTGCACACGACGGAAAACATTTAACAATTTAATGTAACAAAATTGAAATACATTACTGAAATGTTGATCCATGTTAACTGTCCCTGTAAAAATAAACTCAATCAAGTAAAGTAAAACAAATTAGTATTTCTTATTGAACAAGACTAGGTAGTCCCTCCATTTTAGTATATGTTCTTCAGTGTGGTGCCTAATGAACACGACTAGATTCTCCTCGTTTTTACAATGAGTCACGTGATGTTTGTATACGGGAAGGAGGTCCCCATAATTTGTAGGCTCCTGAGTGGCGCAGCGGTCTAAGGGATTGCATCTCAGTGCTAGAGGCATCACTACAGACTGGTTTGATTCCAGGGTGTATCACAACTGCCCGTGATTGGGAGTCCCATAGGGCAGTGCACAATTAGGGTTTGGCCGGGGTATGCCGTCATTGTAAATAAGAATTTGTTCTTAACTGACTTACCTAGTTAAATAAAGATAAACTAATCATTGAATTTAGCTCCACTTGTAGTACAGTTATGACCAGTAGAGGTCAGAAAAGCCCATCTTTCTTTCAAAGAGTGGTAGAGAAGAGTAGTGTATTTCCCCTATCTAGACTGAGACCATGTGTAGTAGACTTGGGTCAAAACTCCTCTTAGCCCAGATTGGGCAAATAAACCCCTTTGTTGCAGCACTCATTCTGGGCTTGGATACATCACGTCTGCATATAAACCCTGTGTGGTTTGCAGCTCTAAACCATGTGTGGTTTGCAGCTCAATAGCATATCTTAGAAATACAGCTAGTCTTAATACTCATGTTGGGCAATTCAGGTGGATGAGTGTGTTTCATATGATTGTGTTTTGCTTTTTGTGTTCTGTGTTTGCTTTTCATGCATTGTGTAATTGAGGTGTATACAGATATGTATAGTATAATTGTAGTTTATTGATGTGTTCATGCATCTGCGAAAGAAACCGTGGTCTTAGTGCTTAATAAAGGTAAAAAATAAACAAAAAGCGTATTTCTCTCAAATTTTGTGCACAAATTTGTTTACACCCTGTTAGTGTGCATTTCTCCTTTGCCAAGATAATCCATCCACCTGACAGGTGCAGCATATCAGCTGATTAAACAACATGATCATTACACAGGTGCACCTTGTGCTGGGGACAATAAAATGTCACTCTAAAATGTGCAGTTTTGTTACACAACACAATGCCACGCTACCATAAGCCACCTCCAACGTCATTTTAGAGAATTTGGCAGTACGTCCAACTGACCTCTCAACTGTAGACTACGCCAGCCAAGGACCTAATCCGGCTTCTTCACCTGCGGGATGCTCTGAGATGAGCCACCCGGACATCTAATGAAACTGGGTTTGTACAACCAAAGAATTTCTGCACAAACTGTCGGAAACTGTCTCAGGGGAGCTCATCTGCGTGCTTGTCATCCTCACCAGGGTCTTGACCTGACTGCAGTTCGGCGTTGTATCCGACTTCAGTGGGCAAATGCTCACCTTCAATGGCCACTGGCACGCTGGAGAAGTGTGCTTCTCACGGATGAATCCCGGTTTCAACTGTACCGGGCAGATAGCAGACAGTGTGTATGGAGTTGTGTGGGCGAGCGGTTTGCTGATGTCAACATTGTGAACAGAGTGCCCCATGGTGGCGGGGGGTTATGGTATGGGCAGGCATAACCTACAGACAACGAACAGTATTGCATTTTATCGATGGCAATTTGAATACACAAAGATACTGTGATGAGATCCTGAGGCCCATTGTCATGCCATTCATCCGCCTCCATCACCTCATGTTTCAGCATGATAATGCATGGCTCCATGTCGCAAGGATCTGCACACAATTCCTGGAAGCTGTAAATATTCCAGTTCTTCCATGGCCTGCATACTCACCAGACATGTCACCCATTGAGTATGCTTGGGATGCTCTGAGCCAACGAGTACGACATTGTGTTCCAGTTCCCGCCAATATCCAGCAACTTCGCACAGCCGTTGAAGAAAAGTGGGACAACAATCAACAGCCTGATCAAATCTATGCAAAGGAGATGTCTTGCTACATGAGGCAAATGGTAGCCACACCAGACACTGACTGGTTTTCTGATCCACGCCCCTAACTTTTTTTTAAGGCATTTGTGACCAGATGCATATGTGTATTCCCAGTCATGTGAAATCCATAGATTCGGGTTTAATTCATTTCCATTGACTGATTTCCTTATATGAACTGTAACTCAGTAAAATCTTTGAAATTGTTGTATGTTGCGTTAATATTTTTGTTCAGTGTATGCATATTTGTCTCCCTGTGCAGTGCTCACAATTTGATATGCTGAACAATTGAATGTGTAAACAGTTCTACTATGGGGTTGTCTGATTTTGCTGTTGCTTCTTGTGTTGTTGGCTGTTGAAAATTAAAATGTGGACAACAATTTTTCCTTAGATAATTCAAATAACCATAGGTGCCGGGTCTTGGACCCGGTGGGACCCGGCCTAATTACCCTGCTTACACACACACACACACACACACACACACACACACACACACACACACACACACACACAGCCTAATCTCCAACCCTTTGTGATGCAGCCCTCTGTCCCCAAAATTCTCTTTCAACACATTTCCCATAAACTGATGCAACACTAACAAACTCTCACTCACCCCAATCTTTCTTAACTTCCTTGACTCAATCTCTGAACCCTTCTCTCTATCCCCTGACTCTTTCTCTCAGTTGCTCCTAGAGAATACATAACACCTCACAGAGAGCTTTTCAGCGCAGGCCTAAGGTTCGACTGGAAAACATCCAAAGTTATTTCTCCTGCCAATGAGGGGGAACAGCCAGAATCGGTGCGGGAACCAGTCCCCGAGAGATTGCCGGGAATGAACGCCACTGAAACTATGCCATGATAGTCCTGACCTCAAGGCCAGGTAGTACAGCATGTCTACATGCAGGGATGCTACATAGGCCAATGTTTAAATCCAAAAAGTTAGAAACGAATGCCCTCAGAAAGATTTGGAAGTTTTTTTTGTATTTGCAAAAATAAACAGGGTTTAAAAAAATTTAAAAAAAGAGAGACAATCTATGGTAGCAACCCTGGTAATAAAACGTATGTCTAAATAACATTTGTGTAACGTTAGGCGACTTACCGTCTTGCCGTCGTGTCCAAACTGCACCAGGCATGCCTTAGTGACCAGACCGGGTCGACTGACACCGGGGATCTCCAGGGGTTGTCCGTTAGCAGCCGCACCGTTGTCAACCAGAGTGGAGCCGTAGAACGTCACATACTAGAAGGGAGACAGTAGGAGAGACCACAGTGGAATCAGCCTTTTGAGTGCATCTCAATTTGTGTTTGTATTTATTAGGGATCCACATTAGCTGCTGCCAAGGCAAAATGAAGGCAGTTTATACAATTAAAACATTACAATACATTCAGACTGTGTGCCCTCAGCCCCCTACTCCACCACTACCACATACAGTGCCTTGCGAAAGTATTCGGCCCCCTTGAACTTTGCGACCTTTTGCCACATTTCAGGCTTCAAACATAAAGATATAAAACTGTAATTTTTTTGTGAAGAATCAACAACAAGTGGGACACAATCATGAAGTGGAACGACATTTATTGGATTTTTCAAACTTTTTGAACAAATCACAAACTGAAAAATTGGGCGTGCAAAATTATTCAGCCCCTTTACTTTCAGTGCAGCAAACTCTCTCCAGAAGTTCAGTGAGGATCTTTGAATGATCCAATGTTGACCTAAATGACTAATGATGATAAATACAATCCACCTGTGTGTAATCAAGTCTCCGTATAAATGCACCTGCACTGTGATAGTCTCAGAGGTCCGTTAAAAGCGCAGAGAGAATCATGAAGAACAAGGAACACACCAGGCAGGTCCGAGATACTGTTGTGAAGAAGTTTAAAGCCGGATTTGGATACAAAAAGATTTCCCAAGCTTTAAACATCCCAAGGAGCACTGTGCAAGCGATAATATTGAAATGGAAGGAGTATCAGACCACTGCAAATCTACCAAGACCTGGCCGTCCCTCTAAACTTTCAGCTCATACAAGGAGAAGACTGATCAGAGATGCAGCCAAGAGGCCCATGATCACTCTGGATGAACTGCAGAGATCTACAGCTGAGGTGGGAGACTCTGTCCATAGGACAACAATCAGTCGTATATTGCACAAATCTGGCCTTTATGGAAGAGTAGCAAGAAGAAAGCCATTTCTTAAAGATATCCATAAAAAGTGTTGTTTAAAGTTTGCCACAAGCCACCTGGGAGACACACCAAACATGTGGAAGAAGGTGCTCTGGTCAGATGAAACCAAAATTGAACTTTTTGGCAACAATGCAAAACGTCATGTTTGGCGTAAAAGCAACACAGCTGAACACACCATCCCCACTGTCAAACATGGTGGTGGCATCATCATGGTTTGGGCCTGCTTTTCTTCAGCAGGGACAGGGAAGATGGTTAAAATGGATGGGAAGATGGATGGAGCCAAATACAGGACCATTCTGGAAGAAAACCTGATGGAGTCTGCAAAAGACCTCCGACTGGGACGGAGATTTGTCTTCCAACAAGACAATGATCCAAAACATAAAGCAAAATCTACAATGGAATGGTTCAAAAATAAACATATCCAGGTGTTAGAATGGCCAAGTCAAAGTCCAGACCTGAATCCAATCGAGAATCTGTGGAAAGAACTGAAAACTGCTGTTCACAAATGCTCTCCATCCAACCTCACTGAGCTCGAGCTGTTTTGCAAGGAGGAATGGGAAAAAATGTCAGTCTCTCGACGTGCAAAACTGATAGAGACATACCCCAAGCGACTTACAGCTGTAATCGCAGCAAAAGGTGGCGCTACAAAGTATTAACTTAAGGGGGCTGAATAATTTTGCACGCCCAATTTTTCAGTTTTTGATTTGTTAAAAAAGTTTGAAATATCCAATAAATGTTGTTCCACTTCATGATTGTGTCCCACTTGTTGTTGATTCTTCACAAAAAAAAACAGTTTTATATCTTTATGTTTGAAGCCTGAAATGTGGCAAAAGGTCGCAAAGTTCAAGGGGGCCGAATACTTTCGCAAGGCACTGTATATACAGTTCAAAATCCATGTGTACGTGTGTGTATAGTGCGTATGTTATCGTGTGTGTGTGTATGCATGTATCTGTGCCTACGTTTGTGTTGCTTCACAGTCCCCGCTGTTCCATAAGGTGTTTTTTAAATCTAATTTTACTGCTTGCATGAGTTACTTGATGTGAAATAGAGTTCCATGTAGTCACGGCTCTATGTAGTACTGTGCGCCTCCCATAGTCTGTTCTGGACTTGGGGACTGTGAAGAGACCTCTTGCGGCATGTCTTGTGGGGTATGCATCGGTGTCCGAGCTGTGCACCAGTAGTTCAAACAGACAGCTCGGTGCATTCATCATGTCAATACCTCTCATAAATACAAGCAGTGATGAAGTCAATCTCTCCTCCACTTTGAGCCAGGAGAGATTGACGTCAATGTTATTAATATTAGCTCTCTGTGTACATCCAAGGGCCAGCCGTGCTGCCCTGTTCTGAAACAGTTGCAATTTTCCTATGTCCTTTTTTTGTGGCACCTGACCACACGACTGAACAGTAGTCCAGGTGCGACAAAACTAGGGCCTGTAGGACCTGCCTTGTTGACAGTGCTGTCAAGAAGGTAGAGCAGCACCTTACAATGGACATACTTCTCCCAATCTTAGCTACTGTTGTATCAATACGTTTTGACCATGACAGTTTTACAATCCAGGGTAACTCAAAGCAGTTTAGTCTCCTCAACTTACTCAAATGTTTTATTTATAACAAGATTTAGTTGAGGTTTAGATAGTGGCCTCCTTTCCTTTTCTTCTTTACCTCATCTGCACTGATGTCACTGAACTGGACAGGTGAGACCGTGGCAATATTCTTACCTGTCCATCAACCTCCACTCAGGCGCCAGGCACTTTCCTCTGATCCAGTTGCGTAGTAGGGCCGGCATAGACTGGTTCCAGTCAATTTACAGGCAAACATCGACCAGAAGTCTTTTTAGCATTATTTATTAGCTGCAATCAACTTAGACACAAACATTATCTGTATCAAATTATGGGAAATACGTGGTCCCAAACATGTCATCTCAAACATAGTATTACAGGAGTACTTTAGTGGTTCACTGTTCTTGTGAGTTGAAGATAATGGTAGATGGCAGGAGCAGAGCATCGGTCCTTGGTCAGGGTCAGGCCTACCTTGGTGTTGTCTTTCTTCCGAATCCTGTGATGGAAAATGTTATCTTGTGAAGTGACAGTCTTGCAAATGTTAATCTTGTCTTAGTGTCATAAATAATCATTGGTTCCTGCCTGTGCTTGGTAAAGATTTTGGGGGGGGGCACATAACCAGAATATGTTATATAAGTTAAGATGGAGAACGGTGCCAGACACATGCCGGAACCAACTCTATGAACTATGCCTATGCAACATGTCTGTAGGCAGTATGTAAGGGCTCTAGATCTATAACGTTTAGATCCATAACCTTATCTAGGGGTTCTGTCCACCACAGCCCGTTGATCTACAGGTAGTGAGCACTGACAGGAGAAGTCATTGAAAAGTTTGAGAGGGTAACAGTTGAGATGGGTAAGGGTTGCAACAATGTTCATTGATGCCCCCTCTTCGTGAAAATTATATGTGTACCTCTTGGGCTGCTGCGCTGTGATCGTTGCTGGTGGTGTGGATGTGAATACCTGAGATTTATAATGTTATATAGGGATTCTGTATGGAGAGATGGAAGAAGAGAGTACTATTTCCTGAATATGCTGTTAAATGGAACACTAGTGAATATTTAAACCTCTGTATGAATAGAACTATGGTGTAGAGGAGGAATTTGTGATGTAACACACATGTATAATGGGTTATTAGAGATAAAGTAACATAACATTGAGTATAATGGGTTACTAGAGATCTGATGAAGTAACAATAGAAAATAAAAAATATATATATACAACTTGCACACCCACATGTAATTAAGTGGTGTAAAATGTACTAATAGTATTAGTATTAATAGTATATAGTATAATAGTATAATGGGTTACAAAATGTTATAAAGTAACAATGTATGAAAGTATAATGGGTTACTAGAGTTTAACTTGCTAGGTAGAGAATTAGTATGGACAGAGCCCTCCATCTTTAGGGGACTGATAGACAGTGCAAGCCCAGATATTGTGAAGGTTGATCCCAGAAAGAGAGACCAGTCTCGAGAGCTACCTTAAAAAAGGAAGCTCCCTCCAAAGTTTCTCTTCCCTTCTGAATTGGCTGATTTATTTGATAAATTCAGCACATTACATGTTAATCTTAAAATAGACATTTAACCTTTTCATACGTGAGTTCCCGAATATCTCTAACGGTCGCCCCAGCGTGAGTTGTTTTATGCATGTGATGTCAGAATGCACTCACTGTTCCAAAACGTGATTGTTACGTAACAGAACAGTTAACAAGCGCTGCCTGTTAATTATCTATAGTCTAAGTTGAATTGAGGTGTGTTAGCTCTGTCGGGGAGGGGACTGTCATCAGTGAGATGTATTTTTCCTTTCTCGATAGGGCATCCGCGTTTCCATGCTTCGCCCCTGACCTACCTGTGCACAACAGAAAAAGAGAAGCGTTGAAGGGACAAGAACCACCTGGTGACCCGATCGTTCGTGTCCTTTCCCCTGGCCATCCAGACCAGGAGAGCATGGTCCATGACCAGGGTGAAGTGGGTAACTAACAGGTAGTACTTGAGAGTGTCTAGCGCCCACTTCACCGATAGACACTCTTTCTCAACATTAGAGTACTTTTTTCCCCCATTGTGTATCTGGGACAGAACGGCCCCTAGTTCCGTATCACATGCATCCGTCTGGACCACTATCGGCACATGGAAATCGGGCACTACGAGAATCGGATGGGAGCACAGCGCTTCCTTCAGATGACTGAAAGCCGCTTTTGTCTCGTCCATCCATTTCACTGTTTTCGGGAGGTGGGCCCCTGCTAGATCAGCTATAGCTGCAAAGTTGGGGATAAACCGGCTATAGTATCCTACCAGTCCCAGGAAGGACTTGACCTGTGTCTTGGTGCGTGGAACGGGCCAGTCACATACTGCGTGAACCATCCTCTCCTGGGGCTTGACGTTCCCTCGTCCGATCAAATACCCCAGGTACTCCACCTCCTCAAACTCTAGTTTGCATTTCTTGGGGTTTGTGGTCAACCCGACCTGTCTGAACGTGTCCAGCACCGCCTGGAGGTGCGTCAGGTGCTCTTCCCAACCTTGGCTGTGGATGATGATATCATCCAGATAGGCCGCTGCGTACTGCTGGTGGGGTCAAAGCACTCTGTTCATCAGTCGCTGGAATGTGGGCAGGGCTCCGTGGAGACCGAACGGGAGTATCCGTTACTGAGACAAACCGTCTGGTGTCGAGAACACCGTCTTCTCCCCGGAGGAGGCTGCCAAGTGTAGCTGCCAATATCCTTTGCTCAGGTTCAGGGTGCTGATGTACCGGGCTGATGTACTGATATGGCCTCTTGCTGTTTTTTTTCCAGGGGTCCCACTATGTCCATGGCGATGCATTCAAAGTGCACCCCGATGATCGGTAGGGGGACCAGTGGGTTTCGGAAGTGTGCTTTCGGTCACCTCCGGGGCTAGCTGATGGCATCGACTCCTCTCGAGCTGGGCAATTCCAGGCAATGTGCCCCCGGGCGCCACACTCAAAACACCTACTTTCGTCTCCATCTACCTGGGGTCGTCAGTGGCAGGTTGGCCCTACCCCAGCCGTCTCTCCATGGGTTTGCGGTCCTTTGACCCTGCCTACTGTCGGTTCGGGGTACACAGCGGTGGGGCTGTCCTTCCATCTCCCTGAACGGGTCGCCGACTCGTCCTGGCTCCCACTCAGCAGGGCCTTGGTGTTCTGATGCATCTCCACTGCTTACAGGAGGCCCTCCAAGGTCTGGGGCGTGCATAGGCTCGCTACCCTCTTCATGTCGTGGGGTTGCGCCCATAAGAAGAGATCCAGGACCACTTTGTCGAGGATGGAGAGGGTGGACACGTCGGTTAGGAGCCATGCCCTGGTGACGCGCAGTGACGCGCCATGCCCTGGTGACTGGTTGGGATGTGATTCAGGAGACGCTCCTCCTTGCACTCAATAGGTCCGTTTCCACTGTACAACAAACAGATATAACACACATGACACAGTCATGATGCTGTTACTGTATGAAACACTTTGTATAGAAAGAAGGGATGAAAGTGACACATTCTAATTGTGCTCCTAAATATTTAATGGGAGCATAATGCTAACATTTAATGGGTATACTGTAGCAACTATGGTTGCTACACCCATTACACATTTGGGAGCATAATTAGAGTGTGCAACTTTCTTTCTTTCTTTTTAGTTTCATTTTTGGGTATGCATCAGCTTTTGCCTTTTACTGAAACGTTTTGTACTGTATACCACAACAAAGTTATGTCAGGTGCCACAGCTGTGGTGTCAATTGCATTGATCTATGCTGCTTTATTTTTTTGTAATGTCACCGGAACTTGTCCAATGAGAAACACAATTTTTCATTTTCTGTTGCAAAACTGTGTGGCCTAATGAATAATGAATACAATTAATACAATATGTTATACACCTCAGTTACTTCAATCTCACAGGCTGGGTGTTATATCTATTTCGGCCCACAGAGGGGCAACACTGCATCAGAAAACAACTATCTTCTGCTTCAGGTTCTTATCATTAATAGCTTAAACATGTTTAACACTCATCGACAGTAGGTTGAAGTAGCCTAACCCCAGGAGTTCAACCTCACATCTCTGTTGTTTGAATCCAACCTTTGAGCAAGTGGATTGTTTTGCTTGGGGTTATAGATTGATTAAGGTTATGCATTGTTCTGCTTAGGGTTATAGAGGAATCGCTGACATCCAACCCCAGGCATTGAAGACTGTCCACACTTCTGTTCTGTCTATTTTTCCAGTAAAGCAGTACCTTAGTGTGTGTGTGTGTGTGTGTGTGTGTGTGTGTGTGTGTGTGTGTGTGTGTGTGTGTGTGTGTGTGTGTGTGTGCATGTTACTGTATTAAACTCATCAGGGTTACAGTAGAGTGAGGTAGTATGGGTCTTCAACACTTCATTGGCAACTTTTGTCATGAGTATGTGTTAAATGTATCTAAATAGCCCCATTACACAATGTACATATAAACCTAATATATGTGTCATATGATTTATCATTGATGCCTCCATAAAAAAGTGAAACTAATCACAGGCGCAACATTTGGTACAGTAACATTATGTCTAACACTAGGCCTAATAACATACCAACTTCAACAACAACTACTTGGATCGTACATTCGTTTTGACTCCAAAACAGATACACAGTTGAACTACATTTTTGGACTGGCACAGACAAGGTCACTTTATCATGAAAAAGACAACAGTCTTTACTGCGTTACTGAAATCTATGGTCCAGTTAAAAGCCATCATATGTACAGTATTACAATATTTGCAGTGCTGTATATACAGTATATACAAAGGAAACATTCTACATCTTGTGTGTTTGTTCTGTATAAAATGGACTCTGAGAGGATGCTCTGTGCCGCGTTGTTTGGCTTGCGACCCCACATATCCATCATACACTGTAATTATAATTTCTATCCCCGGCCACGACTCAATGCTTACCACCCATTGGCTAAGATCTGGCCACTGGGGTCGCTGTTGTGTTTCTAAGTTTCTGACTCTGAGAGGACTTTCATAGGTGCAGATTCATTTTCTATAAATAAATGCTATGCATACGGCGTACGCTATATTTCTTCCTGGAATAACCAAAAACACCTGTCCAGTCCTACTGTATGTACACAGAACAACTTCAGGTCTGACTTCGGTACTTTCGGTTTTAACATTACACAAGACTTTAAATAGAGCTTTAAGCACTCTGAAAGTGCCCAGTCTATCCAGGAATATGGAGTCTTAAGCGTAGTAATAATCTGAGAGCAAGTGTGTTGATACGACAGTGAGGTTGCATCAATATGACTAGGCAATATGACGATTTTAAATTGTAATACGCTACCCAGTTAACATTCACTTAGATTAGTACCTCTTCATTACCCGTCAAGGAGCAACTGAGTGTGCCTTTAATTCATACCTAGCACCTTGTTCATTTGGACATGTGAATCTCATAGGTAAGTAAGATAATAATCCAAACCCATTGAGTTGGGAGCTAAAATGTGAAGGTCAACACGCCGAGTGGGATCAGAGCAGCTTGTTTTAGGGCAAGAACCTGTTTAAGTCACCCTGTCCTGTCCTCTGCTCCTGTTGATAAATCAGCCCAATACAGTAAAGCCGTCAGCATGGGATCAGGCCATGTGGTTTGGAGAGGGGGGAGGGGGGGGGGCATGTGTCTGTGTGTGAGTGAGTCACTGAGAGTATGTGTGTGTGTGTGTTTTTGCGTGCCTGTCTCTTTATGTGTCAGGAGTTTGTGCATGTGTATGCGTACATTAACACCATGCTACTTGCAATGCAATTTACCCCTCAGTTGGTCCCTGTATAAACCTCTGCCCAAGTAGGGCCTTAATTTGGCACTGAGCAGTGGGATAGCAGGCGGGCTGGCATGGCCGTGGAGGATAAAAATAATATATCTCTTAATAGGACTCTCAACCCACTGCCAGAGATCTGGACCAGCTTGACTTATGTAATGTTGGCATCATATTACAGCTACCGTTGAACAACACGGAGACAGATCAAAACAAAGCCCTTTGAGAGGCAGTGAGAGAGCATGCAAACAAAGCTTCCTCCACATTTTCTAGGGACGAAATGAGAGTGAAGCAGTTGTAAGCAGTTGGTCACTTATGAAACTTAACTTGGAGGTTGAGTCAAATGTGGAGAAAATGGGTGTCCACCAAGATCATGAATCATGCCATTGAATAGGTACCAACATGATCAACTCTCTTCTACTAACCAGTTACTGAATTTATCTGTTAAGTCAGTTATGTCCTAGTCCTTCCAATCACATGTAAGGTTAGGTGATGTGTACTTAAAGACCATGTTGCAGGTAAATTATTTAGCTTTTGATGTTTGTTCAGGTGAAGGCCACACAGACGACTCTGGCTACCTAACAGATAGTACTACAGCCTTTTAAATCCAACTTCATCGCTTGGTAAATTAATCTGTTTTTGCCGGTAGCTCGAACACCAGTCGTACCATAGGATACACCTTTTCCTAGCGAGAATAGTCCACATTTTCGAGCCTGGCTGAGGTTTGTGCAGTTCAGGAGACTGGATTTCACTGCTGCATCAGTGAATTCAAGCTAATCGGAGTACACTTTACTGAGGAAGATTTTGATCACAGCGGAGTGTAATGCCCCATTCACATCCCAACTTTGCTGTCCATTGCGTTGCGCTGGATGTCATTCATTTCAATGGAGGAATGTCCGCAACAGAGTGGCCTAGCAGTACCCCCTTGTGTCACAGGCTCCGTTGCAAAAAGGATGCTGCATACTTAACATTTTTCCAAACTCTGCGTAGTCTTCAGTCCGGTCAGAGTCCGTCAATAGAACAGGAAATTACCAAACCCCAGAATGAGGTACTGTAAATGAGTGCTATTTTAATAACAAATGTTGAATAGTACATTGAATGTCAAGCAAATTATAATATACAGTGGGTATAGAAAGTCACCACCCCCTTTAAAAATGTTAACCTTTTGTTGCCTTACAGCTTGAAATGAAAACACATAAAATTTGACTTTTTACTGCTTTATTTACACATGGTAACCCACAATGTCCAAGTGACAAAAAATACAACCATACAGTGGCTGAAGGACAAGAAGGTGAATGTCCTTGAGTGGCCTAGTCAGAGCCCCAACCTAAATCCCATCGAGACTCTGTGGAATGACTTGAAGAGTGCAGTCCATGAGCGGTGACCATGCAATTTGACTGAGCTTGAACAAGTCTGCAAGGAGGGATGGGCAAATGTTGCAGTCTAGGTGTGCAAAGTTAGTAGAGAGACATATTCAAAGAGACCCATGGCTGTAATTCAAGAAAGAAGGTGGTTCCACCAAGTATTAACTCAGGGGGGTGTTCACTTATCCAAATACGGTATTTTAATGTTTAAATTGTATTGAATTATCCTAGTTTTAAAAAATCCCCACTTTGTGGGTTACTGTATGTAAATAAAGCTGGAAAAAGTCTGAATTTCTGTGTTTTCATTTCAGGCTGTAAGGCAACAAAAGGTGAACATTTTCAAAGGGGGTGGTGACTTTCTATACCCACTGTATTTTTATTTTATTTATTTATCCGTTATTTTACCAGGTAAGTTGACTGAGAACATGTTCTCATTTGCAGCAACGACCTGGGGAATAGTTACAGGGGAGAGGAGGGGGATGAATGAGCCAATTGTAAACTGGGGATTATTAGGTGACCGTGATGGTTTGAGGGCCACTGTATGACTGTAGCTTCCCATTTTCCTTCTGAAAAGTAATGACGTTTTTTTATGTTGACAATTATTAGGTGTAGCTACAGTGTCTTCAGCCTATCTTTTAGCTAGCTAGCTAACGTGAGCTGCTCTGTGTAAGCTAGCTTGACTTGCTACAAAGTAAGAGAAACAAGTTGAGGAAAAAGTAACTCAACAAAACATGTTTTATTATCAGCTGAAATTAATTCATTTATGTTTTCAATAAACATTTGGAGACTAAATATAGTTTACATTGTCATAAATCCTTTTAATGTAAGCCAACCCCGTCTGTTTTGCCAACCCATTGGTTTTGTTGCTAAACAACCCACCCGCCGATTGCTAGGTAGTTAGCCAACTATCTAAGTGTAATCATCTGAACACCCCAATTTTTCGTATTTGAAATGTAGCGGGCTAGCTAGCATGCTGGCTCACACTGGCCATGCAGTAGCCAATTAGCTAGCTAGTTTATCGTGAACGCCAAAAGACACAGCTATCTAGACAAGGGAGCTCATAGGCACACAGGCTACATTAGCCAACTGGTTAGACATGAATACACCACGGGCAACAATAACGGCCAACTAGTTTGTTTTCAGACACATTTTCTGAACTCTATCCACTGACATCTGCTTTCAGGAGAATAGCTAATTGCTGAAATGTAGATAGCTAGATCACTGGCAAGCCAGTAGCCACTAACTAATCGTGAATGCATGACCTATTCTTTGATGAATTTTGGTTAACTTGCTCCTATCAAGCAACACATACCAGACCGTTTGTGGAAAGGTAAAAATAACAATTAGTGGGCTAATTTTATAATGATCGGACAGTGAAACTAAAATAGATTGGTAGCTAGCTAGTGAGGCTTTCATTTATTTCCCAATTCATTTGGTGATCAAGCTGAAGCCGGGTTTCCCAAGTCGTTTGGTCGGTGCTAAATGCTCATGCAGGCAGCATGACAGATGGTTCTGGAGAACATCCGACGTCACGCACTCAAGAAGGCTCGGCCAATCACCCGACGGGTTCTATGTCGAGACTCATGCATATTCATTAAATTGTCCCCTGCTTTCCTACGGAAGGAAACTTCGCACTCGGGCAGGCCTTTCCCTCCATTGCATAAACCCAGTGTGAGAAACTTCCTAGAAAATGTTTGTGCTATGAAATAAATACTACACCCTGATCCACAAAACATATTTGCTAGATTCATGATAGTGTTGTTAGACAAAGCAAGGAATGTGAACTTCTGCTAGCCAGTGGTGGAAAACGTACCCAATACTCATACTTGAGTAAAAGTAAAAAATACCTTAATAGAAAATGACTCAAGTAAAAGTGAAAGTCACCCAGTAAAAAACGACTAGTCTAAAAGTATTTGGGTTTTAAATATACTTAATTATCGAAAGTAAATGTAATTGCTAAAATGACAAATTCCTTACATTGGGCAAAGCAGACGACCACATTTTCTAGTATTTATTTATTTACGGATAGCCAGGTGCACTCTCCAACTCTCAGACATAATTTACAAACAAAGCATGTGTTTAGTGCGTCTGCCAGATCAGAAGCAGTAGGGATGACCAGGGATGGTCTCTTGATGACTGTGAATTAGACCATTTTCTGTCCTGCTAAACATAATAATGTAACAAGTACATTTAAGTGTCAGGGAAAATGTATGGAGTAAAAAGTACATACGTTTCTTTAGGAATGTAGTGAAGTAAAAGCAAAAGTTGTCAAAAATGTATATAGTAAAGTAAAGTACATATACCCCCCAAAAATACTAAAGTAGTACTTAAGTACATTACACTACTGATGCTAGCTTCTGAAATAACTTATAGGGTGTCCAATCAAAAACATATTTTTTGACCACTGGGTAAAATTTGAGAGAAATAAGCTTTTGGTGCACACTTTACATGATGTGTTTATATTTTTGTTCAGTGTTTATGCATGAAACGTACATTGTGGAAAACATGTCTCTTAGTAGAATAATGAATCAACTGTTAAGATTTTGGCACCGTCAACTTTTAGAAGGTTAGTAGGAAAGTTCATCATTTAAACTACCTAAATGTGCTCACATTCACTGAACATTTAGTATTTAAAACTCAAACATTAATTTCCCAACAGCTTTTTCTATAACTCTACAGGCTCTGTATCATTCTCCATACCATATATTCCAATGGATCCAACATTATGCATGCCCCCCATGGGTATTGGGCAGCTGCTATTTGAGAACTCATCTGGTTTATAAATCAAACTCTGGTTATCTTATTGCAGAACAAATTGTACAACCGTTTTTTTTTTATAGAGGATTGTATTGCAAGGTACGCTATATGTGTAGGCTATGCCATATATATTTGGCTAATATGCATATGCAGATGCAGATGTTGTTTTTAAACCTCAATTCTAGCATACTTGACACACAAACACACACACACATCTTTCTATCTACATGCAATATACAAATGTTTCTTTAAGCCTGCAGTTAGTTACTTGAAATGAGACACATAATTATGCCAAAACATCATTAAAAATGTGTATTCACTAACAGGGAGATAGCTAGCTAATGAAACACAAACTGACATTTACGGTAGTTGGCTAGGCTAGTCAAACTGTAACATTGGCTAGCGTTCAATAATTGTCAATGGTCAATGGAGTTACCTTTTCAAACGATCAAGACAATTCGTATTGCATGCTGCATATTTCAAGTGTACTCGAAAACAGATATTTATCTTATTTATCTTTATTTCAGTCTTTGGAAGCTAGCTAAATCTGTTTCTCCTCATCAAACTACAGCTCACATTTTCACAAGAGGCTGTGTTTACAACATGGATAGAAGCAGACCATTGCCTGCCTTCATCACGAGGCGTATCTATGGGAATTCTGATTGGTTCCAAGTTTAGCAGTTCAGCAAATTTGCCTGAGCAGTGTGGAAATATACTTTGTATGCCAAAATGTGCAAGAATTGAAGGTGCGAAGGTGTTATAGTCATCATAAGAATGTTTTATTGTAATATATCAAAAATCGTCACCTTTGAATCTTTGAAGCTATTAATGTAAAGAACTATTCTATGTTAGAGTCATTTCTACTAGAGGCTTCCAATTACAGTAAATAACAGTATTTTCTAATTTTACCAATAATGCAGTGCAATCTACAGAATTAATGCTGTAAAACCTATTTACGGTATTTTACTGTGCATTCTACAGTGTTTTACTGTTGAAATGACAGAAAAGTCTTACAGTTGTTGTGACGAGGACCCTCGAGGAGGCCATGCTCAAGAGGGGTGATTTACAATTACACAACCAGGGTCACCCTTCCTGTCCTTGAGTGGGTTACAAGAGCTGGAATGTGCTTCATTATATGACGGGCCATAAATGCCACCTGGGACCATAGGTCATCTGTTCCCCCCCTTTCACTATAACATAAAACGTATGTATCTTATTCAGGTCGTGTTTTAGAATCTTTGGATTGCTTATTTCCTTTTAAGATTGTGAAATTGCTCTCCGTATAGAAAAAAATAGTATTTGAATACTTATGAGGAAATCTCAGGTTTATCTCATATGATCATTAAATGCGTTGAGTTCTCCGAATCAACGGGCCGTTAGAGTCCGGCCATTAGAGCCCGCCTTTTGTGAGTCTCCCTATAAATTAAAGGACTTACTAAACAGGAATTAGAATGAAGGACAATCTAAGAATCAAATAAGTTCAAGTTCTGCAAGGCACGGCCACGCCCATGGGATGAATGATCCCACCTCTTTGGAAATGCAATTGAAAAAGACAGACAGAAGAATGGGAAGAGACCGGTCAAAGAAGTTCACTCCCCAACTGAATCGACTTGGAGGAGAAAGTGACTTGTCTTGCAGGAGGGAGAGAGGAGAGTAGCCATGACAAACAGAACTTGAGGAAACGGCCTCTGAACTCAGAGGCATGTCTTCCTCATTGAGAAATGGAGATGGAATACTGACAAGGAATGAAAAAAGATGGACAGACCTGTTACACTTTGCTGAAGAACGAATGGCCCACAAGAGTGTGGTCTTGTACACCTTTATACCATGCACTGCAACATAACAAGCTGACCAAACCGCACAATGAGGAGACAGGAGAGGCATGACTTGCAACGTGTTGAGATTCACAAACAGAACAAAGTTCTATTTTAGCGCCTGGCTGCGCAGACGCTCGCTGATGCGCGAGCAGTGTGGGTGTAATGATTGAATAAGATGTATGTGTACATTTATTTTGCAACGCTCGCTCATGCTACACGAGTGGTGTGTTCAGCATGTAAAGCTGACAGTACCAAAAGACGGTACTGACGCATGTCGAGGAGTGAGTCGGTATCTCGTGGACTGGGAGGGTTACAGTCCTAAGGAAAGTTCCTGGGTTCCGACCCGGGACATTTTGGATCCCGGACTAATTCGGGACTTCCGTCCTAGTGTCGGGGGCGGGGGGGGGGGGGGGGGGGGGGGGGGGGTCCTGTCACAGGTCAGAGGTCACCTTTGAGTGTACTCCCTGAGGGCACCCTTATGTTGCTCAGGTCTCTTGTTTTGTTTAGTGATTCATGAGTCAGTGCTTTGTTGTTTTTGCTGTTTAAACTTCAATAAATGTTCTGGATTTATCCTCACCTCTGCCTGCTGTGTTTCTCTGCGCCTGGGTCCAAGTTTATACCTGGATGACATCCTCATCTTCTCCAAGTCCATGGCTGAACATGTCCAACTTGTCTGCCAGGTTCTTCAAAGACTCCTCACTCATCATTTGTTTGTGAAGGCCAAAAAGTGTGAGTTTCACGTTCCTCAGATCACCTTCCTGGGGTGCATCATGTCTCAGGGCTGTGTACAGATGGACTTCAAAAAGGTAGGCTGTGGCCCAGCATGGTCAAGCAAGTTCAGCGTTTTTTGGGTTTTTGCTAATTTCTATCAGAGATTTGTGAGAAAATTTAGTGCTGTGGTGGCACCATTGACAACATTCACCAAGGGCTCGGCTGGACATGTATGTTGGACCCCTGCTGCGGAGAAGGTGTTCCAGGACCTGAAACATTGGGTTTTCTTCGGCACCTGTTCTCTTTCATATAGATCCTTCTCTTCCCTTCATGGTAGAGGTGGATGCCTCTGACGTGGGCATGGGGGCGGTTCTGCCACAGCACTCAGCAAAAGACCAAAAGCTTCCTCCCTGTGCCTTCTTCTCCAGGCGTCTCACTCCAGTGGAGAGGAACTACGATGTCGGCAATCGGGAGCTTCTTGCAGTCAAGATGGCATTGGAGGAGTGGCGACACTGGTTGGAGGGCTTGGAACATCCCTTTACGGTTTAGACTGACCACAAGAAACTGGCCTACATCCAGGATGCTAAACGCCACAATCGCCGACAGGCTCGTTGGGCTTTTTTCTTCACTCGGTTCAGATTCATGTTATCGTACCGTCCGGGGTCTAAGAACGTGAAGCTGGATACCCTTTCTCGCCAGTTCCCCAGCTCCAGTGAGGATCGGCCTCCTGAATCTATCATCCCGAGTTCGCTCATCCTCGCACCGGTGTCCTGGAGTATAGAGACTGTAGTATGGGAGGTGCACCAGCAGCCTCTGGGGCTTCTTCATCCTCTGCCTACACCTTCTCGACCCTGGTCCCATCTCTCTATGGATTTTATCATGGGCCTTCCATCCTCAGAGGGACACACGGTCATCTTGGTCATTGTGGACCGCTTTTCCAAGGAGGCAGATCCAGACGGCTGTCCACCTAACAGACTTTTTGTTCCTCTTGGGGCACGGTGCAAGGTACTTCAGTGGGCTCACTCGTCGCATCTCACCTCTCATCTGGGAGGGCAGCAAACGCTAGAGTTGTTGAGGAGGAGGTTTTGGTGGCCCTCGGTGGAGGCGGACACTCTGACCTTCGTGGCTGCTTTTCCAACCTGTGTACGGAACAAGACTCCTCACCAGCAGCCTCTGGGCTTCTTCATCCTCTGCCTACACCTTCTCGACCCTGGTCCCATCTCTCTATGGGTTTTATCATGGGCCTTCCATCCTCAGAGGGACACACGGTCATCCTGGTCATTGTGGACCGCTTTTCCAAGGCGGCACATTTCATTCCACTGCCCAAGCTGCCATCAGCCCCTGAGACTGCTCAGCTAGTCATTCAGCACATTTTCCGCCTTCACAGACTTCCTCTGGACATAGTCTCCAGATGTTGAGGAGGAAAATCGGGAGACTAGTCAGGATCGAGGCAAAAATGAACGGAGTAAAATACAGAGAGATCCTTGATGAAAACCTGTTTCAGAGCACTCAGGACCTCAGATGGTGAACGAAGGTTCACCTTCCAACAAGACAACTATCCTATGCACACAGCCAAGACAACGCAGGAGTGACTTTGGGACAAGTCTCTGAATGTCCTTGAGTGGCCCAGCCAGAGTCCAGACTTGAACCCTATCAAACATCTCTGGAGAGACCTGAAAATAGCTGTGCAGCAACTCTCCCCATCCAAGCTGGCAGAGCTTGAGAGGATCTGCAGAGAAGAATGGGAGAAATTCCCAAATACAAATGTGCCAAGCTTGTAGCATCATACCCAAGAAGACTCAAAGACTGTAATCACTGCCAAAGGTGCTTTAACAAAGTACTGAGTAAAGGGTCTGAAAAAATCCTGCTTTTGATTTGATTTGTCATTATGTGGTCAAGGGGTCTGGCACTGTACCACATTACGTCTTACTAGTAATACATTCATTGTTTTAGAAACATTACAAAGCATGACCATAATTTTTTTGTGATTTGTTGGTGTAATATTATCATGAAAAAATATTTTGGCTGGTAAAAAAAATCTGAGTAGCTTTTAAATCTACCTGCCACAAAACATGCCCTGCTCGTACCTCTCCGACACACCCGTCCATCCATTGACTTACTCATCCATTCTCATTCATTCCCGTCCAACATATACCCTATGCATCCACACACCCATGCTCTCCCACCCTCCTACACTAATGTATATTCACCATCCCTAACTCTTCCCTCAAACCTCTATTCATATACACAAAAACAAAAACACATCAATACTCCCACACACATGTACATCCATAGAACAGTTGTTATACATGCTATATTTCCCCCTTTGAATTGTCTTTTCAGTGTCTATATAGCCAATTGGCATTGGCTACTTCTATCGTTACTTCATAGAGAACAGTTATTTTGGGAAAGTAGAGTGTAGATTTTATTAGAGGGAGGGGGAAAGGGTATTTGTTCTCTACTAAGAGCAGGGGGCTCTCCTCCAACTGTGAAGGTTTCTGGGAAGGTTTCTTGTAGCTTGATTAGGGCGAACCATTTTCGTAAACGGGCTGGTGTACCTAATAAACTGGTCATTGAGTTTATATTTGACAAAGAAGAAAATCACAGAATTAATACCTTATAGATTACCATTGTCTTATATCATACCTTATGACATCCTAACTACATATTTCAAATTGGTTCATGTTATGTCTTCTCCCGTGTCCACATGGCTAAGTGTTTAAATATTATGCTGCATATAGATAAATTGAAGAAAAGGGAGAGAGCGAGACTGCCAGTTCCTTAATGTTTTGCAATGGCTACATTAAGGAACTGGCAGTCTCTCTCTCTCCCTCTCTGTTTTCTCATATTGAACTCAATATAAAATGTTCTGTTTGTCATAGAATGATGCCCGGACTAGTTATGGGGATGAGGATAGATTTCCAGCTTTGTACTTAGTTTGACAGTGCCATGCGCATATGTGTAACTTTCTGCCAAGAAGTGACGGGCCTTTTAGAGAATGAAATTGGCTGAAGATAGGCTGACTTTCCAGCTTCCAGTGGCGGTGGTTATGTAATGTAATCCGACACCAGAGTCACTCTTACTACAGCTCATAAACCCACTTTCTGGGCTAAAGAGACTGAGATATAGAAGCAAATAAACATTGATAAAACAATTCAAATACACATGCAGTCCTCAAATGTACCTTTATTGTAATACATTATGATTTGTGTATAACAAAAAGACACTGTATAAATGTCTATTTTTTATTTATCTGTTATTTTACCAGGTAAATTGACTGAGAACACATTCTCATTTGCAGCAACGACCTAGGGAATAGTTACAAGGGAGAGGAGGAATGAGCCAATTGTAAACTGGGGATTATTAGGTGACCGTGATGGTTTGAGGGTCAGATTGGGAATTTAGCCAGGACACCAGGGTTAACACCCCTACTCTTACGATAAGTGCCACGGGATCTTTAATGACCTCAGAGAGTCAGGACACCCATTTAATGTCCCATCCGAAAGATGGCACCCTACACAGGGCAATGTCCCCAATCACTGCCCTGTGGCATTAGGATATATATCTTTTTTTTTAGACCAGAGGAAAGAGTGCCTCCTACTGGCCCTTCAATACCACTTACGCATCTGGTCTCCCAGGGACTGACCAGGACCAACCCTGCTTAGCTTCAGAAGCAAGCCAGCAGTGGTATGCAGGGTGGTATGCTGCTGGCTTGGTCCTATTGACTTAACTACAGATGTAGGATCTTAATTTGATCACTATTTTGTTGTTGAGAATTTTCCTGTAGTGTATTGAGGTTTAAAAAGGCATCTACAGCTTATAATTTCCACTTTAAAATGTCCGACTTGATTTGCCTTGACAAAAACAGTATCAACCCCTACAAAAAAAATCCATTAATTACAATCCACATAATAATTCATTTCTTGTTGCTGCAGGATTATTTTCCTGCTGTAGCAAACTGGCTTAAGATCCTACATCTACAGTTGAAGTTTACATACACTTACAGTGCCTTGCGAAAGTATTCGGCCCCCTTGAACTTTGCGACCTTTTGCCACATTTCAGGCTTCAAACATAAAGATATAGAACTGTATTTTTTTGTGAAGAATCAACAAGTGGGACACAATCATGAAGTGGAACAACATTTATTGGATATTTCAAACTTTTTTAACAAATCAAAAACTGAAAAATTGGGCGTGCAAAATTATTCAGCCCCCTTAAGTTAATACTTTGTAGCGCCACCTTTTGCTGCGATTACAGCTGTAAGTCGCTTGGGGTATGTCTCTATCAGTTTTGCACATCGAGAGACTGAATTTTTTCCCATTCCTCCTTGCAAAACAGCTCGAGCTCAGTGAGGTTGGATGGAGAGCATTTGTGAACAGCAGTTTTCAGTTCTTTCCACAGATTCTCGATTGGATTCAGGTCTGGACTTTGACTTGGCCATTCTAACACCTGGATATGTTTATTTTTGAACCATTCCATTGTAGATTTTGCTTTATGTTTTGGATCATAGTCTTGTTGGAAGACAAATCTCTGTCCCAGTCTCAGGTCTTTTGCAGACACCATCAGGTTTTCTTCCAGAATGGTCCTGTATTTGGCTCCATCCATCTTCCCATCCATTTTAACCATCTTCCCTGTCCCTGCTGAAGAAAAGCAGGCCCAAACCATGATGATGCCACCACCATGTTTGACAGTGGGGATGGTGTGTTCAGCTGTGTTGCTTTTACGCCAAACATAACGTTTTGCATTGTTGTCAAAAAGTTCAATTTTGGTTTCATCTGACCAGAGCACCTTCTTCCACATGTTTGGTGTGTCTCCTAGGTGGCTTGTGGCAAACTTTAAACAACACTTTTTATGGATATCTTTAAGAAATGGCTTTCTTCTTGCCACTCTTCCATAAAGGCCAGATTTGTGCAATGGACAGAGTCTCCCACCTCAGCTGTAGATCTCTGCAGTTCATCCAGAGTGATCATGGGCCTCTTGGCTGCATCTCTGATCAGTCTTCTCCTTGTATGAGCTGAAAGTTTAGAGGGATGGCCAGGTCTTGGTAGATTTGCAGTGGTCTGATACTCCTTCCATTTCAATAGTATCGCTTGCACAGTGCTCCTTGGGATGTTTAAAGCTTGGGAAATCTTTTTGTATCCAAATCCGGCTTTAAACTTCTTCACAACAGTATCTCGGACCTGTCTGGTGTGTTCCTTGTTCTTCATGATGCTCTCTGCGCTTTTAACGGACCTCTGAGACTATCACAGTGCAGGTGCATTTATACGGAGACTTGATTACACACAGGTGGATTGTATTTATCATCATTAGTCATTTAGGTCAACATTGGATCATTCAGAGATCCTCACTGAACTTCTGGAGAGAGTTTGCTGCACTGAAAGTAAAGGGGCTGAATAATTTTGCACGCCCAATTTTTCAGTTTTTGATTTGTTAAAAAAGTTTGAAATATCCAATAAATGTCGTTCCACTTCATGACTGTGTCCCACTTGTTGTTGATTCTTCACAAAAAAAAAAGTTTTATATCTTTATGTTTGAAGCCTGAAATGTGGCAAAAGGTCGCAAAGTTCAAGGGGGCCGAATACTTTCGCAAGGCACTGTAGGTTGGAGTAATTAAAACTTGTTTTTCAACCACTCCAATAATTTCTTGTTAACAAACTATAGTTTTGGCAAGTTGGTTAGGGCCATCTACTTTGTGTATGACACAATACATTTTTCCAACAATTGTTTATAGACAGATTATTTCACTTAGAATTCACTGTATCACAATTCCAGTGGGTCAGATGTTTACATACACTCAGTTGACTGTGCCTTTAAAACCTCTTGAAGCTAGGGGGCACTATTTTTATTTTTGGAAAAATAACGTTCCCAAAGTAAACGGCCTATTTCTCAGGACCAGATGCTAGAATGTGCATATAATTGACAGTTTAGGATAGAAAACACTCTAAAGTTTCCAAAACTGTACACATATTGTCTGTGAGTATAACAGAACTGATATTGCAGGCGAAAGCCTGAGAAAATTCCAATCAGGAAGTAACTCTTATTTTGAAAGCTCTGTGTTCCTATGCATCCCTATTGACCATGGAAAGGGATATCAACCAGATTCCTTTTTCTATGGCTTCCCTAAGGTGTCTACAGCCTTTAGACACAGTTTCAGGCCTTTATTTTGAAGAATGAGCGTGAATGACCACATTACGTAAGTGGTCAGGTGGGGGCTCTCAGAGTGATTTTTGCGCAAAAGAGAGAGGCGGCCATTGTTCCTCCCGGTCCTAGTGAAAAGCCAACTGTCCCGGTTGATATATTATCGAATAGATATTTGAAAAACACCTTGAGGATTGATTATAAAAAACGTTTGCCATGTTTTTGTTGACATTATGGATATAATTTGGAATTTTTTTCTGCGTTGTCGTGACCGCTATATCCGGTGGATTCCTGGGCATAACGCACCAAACTAACGGAGGTATTTTGATATAAAAAATATCTTTATGGAACAAAAGGAACATTTGCTGTCTAACTGGGAGTCTCGTGAGTGAAAACATCCGAAGATCATCAAAGGTAAACGGTTCATTTGATTGCTTTTCTGATTTTCGTGACCAAGCTTCCTGATGCTAAGTGTACATAATGCTATGCTAGGCTATCGATAAACTTACACAAATGCTTGTATTGCTTTCGCTGTAAAGCATAATTTCAAAATCTGAGACAACAGATAACCGCCATAAAAAAAGTCAGACTACGGTTTGCAACTGCACATGGGGACAAAGATCGTACTTTTTGGAGAAATATCCTCTGGTCTGATGAAACAAAAATAGAACTGTTTGGCCATAATGACAATCGTTATGTTTGGAGGAAAAAGGGGGTGGCTTGCAAGCCGAAGAACACCATCCCAACCGTGAAGAGTGGGGGTGGCAGCATCATGTTGTGGGGGTGCTTTGCTGCAGGAGGGACTGGGGCACTTCACAAAATAGATGGCATCATGAGGCAAAAAATTATGTGGATATATTGAACCAACATCTCAAGACGTCAGTCAGGAAGTTAAAGCGTGATCACAAATTGGTCTTCCAAATGAACAATGACCCCAAGCATACTTCCAAAGTTGTGGCAAAATGGCTTAAGGACAACAAAGTCAAGGTATTGGAGTGGCCATCACAAAGCTCTGACCTCAATCATATAGAACATTTGTGGGCAGAACTGAAAAAGTGTGTGCGAGCATGGAGGCCTTACAAACCTGACACAGTTACACCAACTCTATCAGGAGGAATGGGCCAAATTTCACCCAACTTATTGTGGGAAGCTTGTGGAAGGCTCCCTGAAATGTTTGACCCAAGTTAAACGATTTAAAGGCAATGCAACCAAATACAAATAGAGTGTATGTAAACTTCTGACCCACTAGGAATGTGATGAAAGAAATAAAAGCTGAAATAAATCATTCTCTCTACTATTATTCTGACATTTCACATTCCTAAAATAAAGTGGTGATCTTTACTGACCTAAAACAGGGATTTTTTTACTAGGATTAAATGTCAGGAATTGTGAAAAACTGAGTTTAAATGTATTTGGCTACGGTGTATGTAAACTTCCGACTTCAACAATATGTACACTACCGTTCAAAAGTTTGGGGTCACTTAGAATTGTCCTTGTTTTTGAAAGAAAATCACATATTTTGTCCATTAAAATAACATAAAATTGATTAGAAGTACAATATAGATATTGTTAATGTTGTAAATGACTTTTTTTTAGCTGGAAATGGCTGATTTTGAATGGAATATCTACATAGGCGTACAGGGGCCCATTATCAACAACCATCACTCCTGTGTTCCAATGGCACGATGTGTTAGCTAATCCAAGTTTTTCATTTTAAAAGGCTAATTGATCATTAGAAAACCCCTTTGCAATTATGTTAGCACAGATAAAAACTGTTTTTCTGATTAAACATAGGCTATAGCATTCACACTGATATAGGGGCTAGGCCTTCTGTAAATTGCAGTCTGAACATGGACATGCCAAACATAGTCAACAAGCAAGATTAAATTAGTCCTATAAAGACAGTGTGTCATTCTAATCAACAACTTGCTTTAAATAGGCTAATGTTTAAATACAGTTACAGGCACCATCATTGCTCCCAGTGGGCGTATATTACAGACAAGGCAATTAAAACTACCGGGGATTTTACGTAGGGCCAAACTTTTCACAGGATCTGCATAAAATTCCAATATGAAGAGAAAGGGGAAATATCCACTTACCGTCATACTGCTCGCAAATGTTATGTTTTATAATCATCATAGAACCATTTTACAGATCATATTGTCACTTCTCCATGAAATAGCAGACGAGTCATGTACTTTCTCACCATAAGCCCACAGTGAATCTTTCCAATAAGTTTGGTTTTTAATAAAAACATTTATTATGATCAAGTCAAACCATGATATCATAAATCGCTTCGTCATATTAATATATATTGAGCATTTGGCTGACCAGTGGGCAATGGAGATGAGCAGTGGAAATCCATGCTTGAGCACTGCTCAAATGCTCCACATCCTTTCCAACCACTCTGCTAAAAACTGCTCAGCAACAACAGAAAACAAATGCTGCTCCAAATTCGCTCTATTCATTCAAATCAGAATTGAACCAACACCCATCTATTTTTGTGACTACCTGGACCTACCATTTGGGTTTGAAGTATTGAAACCAAACCATATGATTTGAATGAAAAGTATTTTAATAAACATGAAACGGTGAATGTGAGAAGCGTTCATACGTTCAAATAGGCTCTAAATAGGTCAGGAGCCAGAAAGGGAGCCTAAGAAGAAATGAAAATGAGTTATTTAGGCTATATTAATTCAATTATGTCAAGGATATGGCCTACAAAGAAGCACAGTGTGAAGCATTTGCAAGTTGGAGTCAGGGACATTAAGCGTTCAAGTTTTAAACAACATTTCTTTGTATTAAATCATCATAGTCTATAAATTGCACATATGGGCTGTGACTTACTTGGAATTAATTACAAATTCAATGAAAAATGTTGCATTAGGCTCAGTCTACTGCATTTAAATTCCTTTTTAGAAACATGATTTCAGTCTGTGGCTTCAGCTTCATGAGATGGTGCCTGGAGAGCAAGCCAGCAGAGCACTTGCAGAGCCACTGGGGATGCTAAACACCCTTTTGGCCACTCTTGCCAGGCTGGACAAGGAAGCAGTTTCTTTATATATACAATACCGTTCAAAAGTTTGGGGTCACTTAGAAATGTCTTTGTTTTGGAAAGAAAAGCACATCGTTTGTCCATTAAAATAACATAAAATGTATCAGAAATATAGTGTAGACATTGTTAATGTTGTAAATGACTATTGTAGCTGGAAAAGGCAGAATTTTTATGGAATATCTACATAGGCATCTCAAAACAAGAATAGACTGACGAGTTTCAGAAGAAAGATCTTTGTTTCTGGCCATTTTGAGCCTGTAATCGAACCCACAAACGCTGATGCTCCAGATACTCAACTAGTCTAAAGAAAGACAGTTTTATTGCTTAGCAATACCAGGATATAACATCTATAGAAGAGACACTATAAATACTTATGGGGGAGGTGTTGCTGTATACAGTGCCTTCAGAAAGTATTCAGACCCGTTGACTTTTTCCACATTTTGTTACGTTACAGCCTTATTCTAAAACGGATTAAATAAAACAATTTCCTCAGAAATCTACACAAAATACCCCATGATGACAAAGCAAAAACAGGCTTTCACAAATTTTTGCTAAATCATTAAAAACAAAAAACAGAAATACCTTACTTACATAAGTATTCAGACCCTTTGCTATGAGACTCAAAATTGAGCTCAGGTGCATCCTGTTTCCATTGATCATCATTGAGATGTTTCTACACCCTGATTGGAGTCCACCTGTGGTAAATTCTACTGATTGGACATGATTTAGAAAGGCCCACACCTGTCTATAAAATGTCCCACAGTTGACAGTGCATGTAAGAGCAAAATCCAAGCCATGAAGTCGAAGTAAATGTTCGTAGAGCTCCGAGACAGGATTGTGTCGAGGCACAGATTTGGTGAAGGGTACCAAAACATTTATTAAGCATTACAGGTACCCAAGAACACAGTGGCCTCCACCATTCTTAAGTGGAAGAAGTTTGGAAACACCAAGACTCTTCCTAGAGCTGGCCGCCCGGCCAAACGGAGCAATTGGAGGAGAAGGGAGGTGACCAATAACCTGATGGTCATTCTGACAGAGCTCTAGAATTCCTCTGTGGAGATGGGAGAACCTTCCAGAAGGACAACCATCTCTGCAGTACTCCACCCATTAGGCCTTTATGGTAGAGTGGCCAGACGGAAGCCACTCCTCAGTAAAAGGCACATGATAGCCCACTTGGAATTTGCCAAAAGGCACCTAAAGATTCTCAGACCATGAGAATCAAGATTTTCTGATCTGATGAAACCAAGATTGAACTCTTTGGCCTGAATGCCAAGTGTAACGTCTGGAGGAAACCTGCATAATCTCTACTGTGAAGCATGGTGGTGGCAGCATCATGCTTGGGGGGGGCAAAGATGAACGGAGCTAAGTACAGAGAAATCCTTGATGAAAACCTGCTCCAGAGCACTCAGGACTTCAGACTGGGGTGAAGGTTAACCTTCCAACTGGACAACAACCCTAAGCACACAGCCAGGACAACGCAGGAGTGGCTTTGGGACAAGTCTCTGAATGTCCTTGAGTGGCCCAGTCAGAGCCTGAACCCAATCAAACATCTCCGAGAGAAAATAGCTGTGCAGCAATGTTCCCCATCAAACCTGACAGAGCTTGAGATGATCTGCAGAGAAGAATGGGAGAAACTCCCCAAATACAGGTCTGCCAAGCTTGTAGCGTCATACCCAAAAAGACTCAAGGCAGTAAATGGTCTGAGTACTTATGTAAAATATCATATTTCCATTTTTATTTTTCATAAATTAATTAAATTACCAACATTTCTAAAAACCTTTTTTTGCTTTGTCATTATGGGGTATTGTGTGTAGGGAAAACAACAATTTAATACATTTTAGAATATGCCTGTGACCTAACAAAATGTGGAAAAAGTCAAGGGGTCTTGAATACTTTCTGAAGGCACTGTATATTCAGAGCCATATCCCTGTAATGCTTAGAGAAGACCTTAAGTGAAGTGTTATTGAAGTGTTGTGGTTGCAGTTTCGCTTGGCACATCTAAAGCCTTTTCTTTTGGGGTGTTGCTATAGACCACCAAGTGTTAACAGTCAATATCTAAATAATATGTGTGAAATGCTTGATAGTGTATGTGATGTAAACAGAGAGGTCTAATTTCTTGGGGACCTGAATGTTGACTGGTTTTCATCAAGCTGTCTGCTCAAGAGGAAGCTTCTCACGGTAACCAGTGCCTGTAATCTGGTTCATGTTATTAATCAACCTACCTGTAACGCTCAAAGAGGGATGGGTGTGGAGTCAGGCGCAGAGAGCAGAAGATTCGAGGGAAAAACGCTTTAATGTCCAAAACAGGAACATGTACAATGGGTGACGCCGAACACAGGCGTAAAACACAACCCAAGTATCACTGGTATATACCGGACAGTGAAAACCAAACAATAATCAATACACCTCGTACATACACAGCAACAAGCCCGCACAAACACAAGCGGGCTAATCGAACTTAAATAACCCCAACCCAAAAACCCCAACAAGGAACAGGTGAAAACAATTAGACAAAACCAAACGAAAAGGGAAAAAGGGATCGGTGGCAGCTAGTAGACTGGCGACGACGAGCGCCGAGCGCCACCCGAACGGGAAGGGGAGTCACCTTCGGTGATATTCGTGACACTACCAGGGTGTTTACAAACACTACAGGAAAACGATCATCCACATGTATCGATCACATTTTTACTAATACTGTATAACTTTGTTCTAAAGCTGTATCCGTACCCATTGGATGCAGTGATCACAATATCGTGGCTATAGCCAGGAAAGCCAAAGTTCCAAAAGCTGGGCCTAAAATAGTGTATGAGATCATATAAAAGGTTTTGCTGTGACTCTTATGTGGATGATGTTAAACATATTTGTTGGTCTGATGCTGCACTTGATGAATTTATGAAATTGCTTCTTCCAATTATTGATTAACATGCACCTGTTAAGATACTGACTGTTAGACCTGTTATAGCTCCATGGATTGATGATGAATTTAAAAACTGTATGGTTGAAAGAGATGGGGAAAAGGAGTGGCTAATAAGTCTGCACATCTGACTTACAGCAAATTGAGAAATTATGTGACTAAACTCAGCAAAAAGAAGAAGAAACTGTATTATGAAGCCAAGGTCAATGATATAAAGAATGATGGAAAAATACTTTGTATTTAAAAAGTAAATTATGGGCAGGAAGACTCCATCTTTCATCGAATCCGATGGCTTATTCAACACAAAACGATTTCATGTTGACAACTATTTTAATGATTCCTTAATTGGCAAAGTGGGCAAACTTAGACAGGAAATGCCAACAACAAACAGTGAGCCATCACATTCATGCATAAAAAACTAATAATGAAAGAAAAGCATTGCAACTTTGAATTTTGTACAGTTAGTGTTGGAGAGGTGGTAAAATTATTGTTATCAATCAATAATGACAAACCTCTAGGCATTGACAACTTAGATGGAAAGCTACTAAGGATGGTAGCTGACACTATAGCCCCTCCAATCTGTCATATCTTTAATTTGAGCCTAGAGGAAAGTCTTTGTCCTCAGACCTGGAGGCAAGCCAGAGTAATTATGTAACCCAAGAGTGACCTATAAGCTTGCTGCCAGCTCTTAGCACTGTTGGAAAAAATTATGTTTGACCAAATGCAATGCTATTTATCTATAAACAAATTAACAACAGACTTTCAACATGCGTATAAAGAAGGCCACTCAACATGTTCTGCACTGACACAAATGAATGATGATTGGTTGAAAGAAATTGATAATAAGAACATTGTGGGAGCTGTACTGCTAGATTTCAGTACAGCCTTTGATATTATTGAACATAACCTGTTGTTGAAAAAATGTATGCGTTATGGCTTCAGAGCTATCTATCTAATAGAACTCAAAGGGTTTTCTTTGATGGAAGCTTCTTTAATGTCAAACATATGAAGTGTGGTGTACCGCAGGGCAGTTCTCTAGGCCCTCTACTCTTATATTTTTACCAATGACCTGCTACTGGCATAAAACAAAGCATATGTGTCCATGTCTGCTGATGATTCAACCATACACACATCAGCAACCACAGCTAATGAAGTCACTGAAACCCTTAACAAAGAGTTGCAGTCTGTTTTGGAATGGGTGGCCAGTAATAAACTGGTCCTGAACATCTCTAAAACTAAGAGTATTCTATTTGGTACAAATCATTCCCTAAGTTCTAGACCTGAGCTGAATCTGGTAATGAATGGTGTGGCTGTTGCACAAGTTGAGGAGACTAAATTACTTGCCATTACTTTAGATTGTAAAGTGCCATGGTCAAAACATACAGATAAAATGGTTGTATAGATGGGAAGAGGTCTGTCTGTAATAAAGAGATGCCCTGCTTTTTTGACACCACACTCCAAAAAGCTAGTACTGCAGGCTAAAGTTTTGTCTTATCTTGATTATTGTCCAACCATGTGGTCGAGTGCTGCAAGGAAAGACCTAGTTAAGCTGCAGCTGGCCCAGAACAAAGCGGCATGTCTTGCTCTTCATTGTAACCAGAGGGATGATATAAATACTGTGCATGCCAGTCTCTCTTGGTTAAGAATTGAGGAGAGACTGACTGCATCACTTCTTCTTCTTATAAGAAACACGAATGTGTTGAAAATCCAAAATTGTTTGCATAGTCAACCTACACACAGCTCTGGCACACACACTTACCCTACCAGCCATGCCACCAGGGTTATTTTCACAGTCCCCAAATCCAGAACAAATTCAAGAATGTGTACAACATTATATAGAGCCATTATTGCATGGAACTCCATTCCATCTCATATTGCTCAAGTGAACAGCAAAACTGGTTTAAAAAAAACTGAAAAGGAACACCTCACGGCACAACACCTCTCCCCTATTTGACCTAGATAGTTTGTGTGTATGTATTGATATGTAGGGTAAGTGTGCCTTTTGTATTTTTCATTTTTAATGATGTAGTTCTGTCTTGAGATATTCTTGTCTATTAATGTTCTGTATTGTGTGCAGTGTCAAGTTTGAAGTGGACCCCAGGAAGAGTAGCTGCTGCTTTTGCTACAGCGTATGGGGATCCTAATAAAATACCAAATATATAGAATCAAATGTTTGAAAGAAAGAACACAGATTTTAATGTATTACTGCCTGATCTTCAAGAATAGGACTTGGAAATAGCTTAGTGTAGTCTGGCCCAGGGGGGTGAAAGTGAATATCAAGGCACTGGAGTGACAAAGCACCCTTGCTGTCTCTGCCTGGCCGGCTCCCTTCTCTCCACTGGGATTCTCTGCCTCTGACCCTATTATGGTGGCTGAGTCACTGGCTTGCTTGCGCTCTCCCATCCTTCCTGTCCTTGGGATCATGCTGTGGGGAAGATCTTTGTAGGCTATACTCGGCCTTGTCTCAAGGTAGTACATTAGTGGTCTGTTGATATCCCTTTAGTGGCTTTGGGGCTGTGCTTTGGCAAAGTGTGTAGAGTTATATCCTGCCTGGTTGGCAGGATCTTCTGTTTCGACCCTCTCTCGCTCCCTCTCTCAAACCCAATGTTCTTGACGAGAGTCTCAGGAGATTCAAGACCTTTAGTAGACCACAGGCCAGTCACACCCTGTCTATGGGGGCAGTGTCTGTGTAGCTATGAATCACTGGTATTATTCACTTGTATGTATTTATATCAACGTCTCTCTTAGGTTATGTATACAGTGCATTGATGTTGTATGGGGGAATGGGAAAATGGTGTCCTAAAAACGTACAGGAATGTTCTATGAAGCTGTTGTTTTTTAGTACAGGGATAAACTAGTGGAAGCTAAAATTATCCACCTCTTTTTGCACCTTTAGTTTGAGTAGTGTGTGTGAGCGTGCCTGTGTGTTCGTGCCTGCGTGCCTGTGTGTTCGTACACGAATGCATTCACGCACACTAATAATCAGGCAAAATATTTTGACCTATGATGTTGCAGGGAGAAGTACACTACCGCTCAAAAGTTTTAGAACACCTACTCATTCAAGGGTTTTTCTTTATTTGTACTATTTTCTACACTGTAGAATAATAGTGAAGACATCAAAACTATGAAATGACACATATGGAATCATGTAGTAACCCAAAATGTGTTGAACAAATCAAAATAGATTTTAATAGCCACCCGTTGCCTTGATGACAGCTTTGCACACTCTTGGCATTCTCTCAACCAGCTTCATGATATAGTCACCTGGAATGCATTTAAATTAACAGGTGAGCCTTGTTAAAAGTGAATTTGTGGAATTTCTTTCCTTCTTAATGTGTTTGAGCCAATCAGTTGTGTTGTGACATGGTAGGGGGGAATACAGAAAATATTTGGTAAAAGACCAAGTCCATATTATGGCAAGAACAGCTCAAATAAGCAAAGAGAAACGACAGTCCATCATTACTTTAAGAAATGAAGGTCAGTCAATTCGGAAAATGTCAAGAACTTTGAAAGTTTCTTCAAGTGCCGTCGCATAAACCATCAAGCGCTATGATGAAACTGGCTCTCCTGAGGACCGCCACAGGAATGGAAGACCCAGAGTTACCTCTGCCGCCAGCCTCAGATTGCAGCCCAAATAAATGCTTCACAGAGTTCAAGTAACAGACACATATCAACATCAACTGTTCAGAGGAGACTGTGTGAATCAGGCCTTCATGGTCGAGTTTCTGCAAAGAAACCATTACTAAAGGACACCAATAAGAAGAAGATACTTGCTTGGACCAAGAAACATGAGCAATGGACATTAGACCGAAGGAAATTTGTCCTTTGGTATAATGAGTCCAAATTTGAGATTTTTAGTTCCAACCGCTGTGTCTTTGTGAGACGCGGTGTGGGTGAACGGATGATCTCTACATGTGTATTTCCCACCATAAAGCATGGAGGAGGAGGTGTTGTGGTGTGGGGGTGCTTTGCTGTTGACACCATCTGTGATTTATTTAGAATTCAAGGCACACTTAACCAGCATGGCTACCACATCATTCTGCAGCTATACGCCATCCCATCTGGTTTGAGAGTGATGGAATGCTGCATCAGATGACTTGGCCTCCACAATCCGTCCACGTCAACCAAATTGAGATGGTTACTGAAGAGTCGGACCACAAAAAAGCATTCCAGGTGAAGCTGGTTGAGAGAATGCCAAGAGTTTGCAAAACTGTCATCAAGGCGGCTCTTTGAAGAATCTCAAATATAAAATATATTTTGCCTTATTGAACACTTTTTTGGTTACTACATGATTCCATGTGTTATTTCAAAGTGTTGATGTCTTCACCATTACTGTACAATGTATATAATAGTAAAAATGAAGAAAAACCCTTGAATGAGTAGGTGTTCTAAAACTTATGACCAGTAGTGTAATAAACATGTATTTTGCATGACTAATGTCGTGTCAACTTCCAAGGCAGGAGCAGGTTTTTCCCTTCCCCGAATTCCCAGTATGTCACTGTGAACCCATCTCCTGCTGTTTGATCCTGTAATGCCTGTTGCATGCTTCCCAGTTGAAACAGTTTCCGCATATATTATGTCGGAATTTTGTGATGTTTTTGTTAGTTTTGGTGTTTGGCAGGTTTTTAGGAGGGGCTGTTCGTGCACACAAAATGTTTTCTTGAGGAAAGTCGAAGTTTGATAGCCAAAGTCTATGCCTCTTCCTCTGTGATTGGTCAACAGCACTACTCCAAGTAGGAGTGGGGTCAATGGACAGGATTCTTCAAATAATGTTTTTTTTTTACTTGAGGGGGTGTGAATACTTTCTGAATGCACTGTTAACCTACATTCTGAAAACAAATTGAGTTAGTCATAATAGAACATGAAACAGCATTCAGTGAAACAAAAGAAAATGTGCAGCCCAATAAACAGTCCGGTTAGCTAACACAGACAACAGATTACTATTAGAAACCAACACACAGCAAGCTACCAGATCTCATTCATTAAACAGCCATTATTTCATTATACTGCAGTTTTACTGCATTTTAATGGCAGTGAATTTTTGTAAGGATATCCTGTATTATTGTACATGTTTATCTTACATGCTGGTAGCCCAGAAAAAATGTTATGGAAGTGAATGTGCACTTTTCAATTGGGTGGACTGCATCTATGAAAAACACAGTATTAAAAGCAAAAGCATTTATAGCATCAGAGACTCTCTAAATTAGGGACCAGAGACGGTCACAAATTGTAGCCTTTTATGGCCTAGCAAATTCGATGACTTGGAGGTGAAATATATAAAATGTCTTAGTTATTTTTTTTTACTTTAAAAAAACAATTTAATCACCTGCCGAAATAAAAACTGAAGTGGCCTGTGTACCATAAGCCAGAGCCCATAGTTGGGATTATGCCAGACTCAGGAAGAGCTCAGCCCGCAAGAAGCCCCGAGTCAGAGTCTATGCCGAGTCCCCAGAGTCTTAAATTGAATAGGCCCGAGCCTAGCATTTTGACTGGGTACAATATGCCACAAGATCCTAACCTGCTTTGGTTCGCTCTGCCAGCTGTTGTTGCCAAACTGAAACCCAGCTGAAAAATAACGTTATTGTTGCTATAATTGTAATGGTTCCAGTGTCTTATATGCAATGGGTACATGGCCCACAAACACTATGCGCATGTTTATATAGATTGGTGTCTATTAATTGAGTAGATTTTAGATAACTGGTCAGTAGTTCATTCATATTTAAAACAAAAAACAGATATGAATCAAAATAAGACTTATTTTTCATGACGTCAAAGTGTAATCATGAAAAAGACATCGTATGCACACTCCCTTTTCCATTCACTTTTCTCCACGTTGAGGAACCATCTCCTTTTGACAACAAAATTTGATTGTGCCTCGCACTCCGCTTTCTATTCTGGTTAGAGACAGTTTGCGCTGTTCTGTGAAGACAGATGGTAACTCTTTAAAGAACCGCACTCGTGGTGCCCCAGATCCTGATGAGTTAATTGTTACCTGATTAATTTAAATCAGACTAAAAGTGGTGAAAGTAGTAGAAGAAAGTAGTAGTAAAAATACAAAAATTCTAGTCCTTGGCCTATATCCTAATGTGGCTTTGGTGCAGGTCATGTTGTTCTTCACATTACCGTCTCTGGTAAACACATTCCATATCAAATAAAGTCTATGTTTATTTGTCACATGCACAGGATACAGAAGGTGTAAACGGTACAGTGAAATGGTTACTTGCATGTCTTTTGTTTAGACATGTAGCTAGCTAGCTAAACAATGAAACATAATGCCGACTCTAATGCCGCGTTCAAAACAAATGGGAACCCCAACCCCCAAAAAAACTAAATTGATTTGAGCGGTCATCTTGGAATTCCCACTCGGGAACTCGGGTCTCTTTCTGGAGCTCCTACACAGATCATACACGTAACGTTAGCTAGCTTGAGAGCCAGCCAGCTAATGTTAGCTAACTAGCTAACATTACACTTTAACTGTCATGGATGCAATGGTTGCCTTAGTTTGATGATGTGATCCGGAGACAAGTGTTTAATACAACAGCCTTTGTTCTGTGTTCTCTTATTGGAGTCTCTCTGCATTTCGCAATCATCTCTCTGCTTCAACCGGGCATTACACTGTTTTCAAAACTCGGTCAACCCCTGACAACAACACCGTTTCTTTCCCACCATTGTTATCAGAAGACTGTACAATGTCTGGTTCAATTATTTTTTTTTAACCTAAATCAGGGATTTCCTCATTGTCTGATTCATTTTCAGAGTCAGCATGGCACGATCACCCTCCAGAAAATAGTAATAATAATAATAATATACATCACCACTGAGCTTTGTCAATAACGCTATTAACTTCATGGCAGCAATGTTGAGAGCAATAGTAAAACTTTTTCAGTTCAGTTTTTCACTTAAGAAAAAGCAGCGGTAGACAGGATTATCCACACATACTTAGCAGCTCATGTTATAGAAAGAAGCATGCTACATGGCAGACCAATCCGAACTCATATATTGGTATATCCAGCCCATTCATTATCTCAGCCAATCATGGCTGGTTGGAAGGTTCCTATATTTTTCCATGGCTAAACCAACTAGGCTAGTTATTTAACAATTGTAATCATATTTACAGATGGCATATGAGTTTGTTATTAAGGCACATGAAAGTTCACATGTTTCAGAAGGCATTTCTGCCAAAAAACGTATTTAAAAAATCTAATAAATAAAATGTTCAAATGCCTCTCCTGTGAAGTAGTGATGTGCGACATACGCCTAGTTTCTTGAAATGTGTCACAAATGGGGAGGACAACAGTCCATGTGGATTGCTGGACTATCTGTATGCCTACAAGTCGTTCTCCTCCGTTTTCAAGCGATATGTTTAACCTAGGCTGCCTGTCATTTCATATAAATCCGCATATAGGCTATTCACTGCAGTATTATTCCTAATAATTCCTTTTTGGTTCTTGGAGTCCCAGGAAAAGCTCATTTACTGCTACAGCCTGCTCTTGCTTGCTAAATGTAAACAGAAACCAAAAGAACTGGGGCGTATTCTTAATGCCGATTCTGTTGCATAATGTTTCTTATACGGGACCCCAGGAGCCACCCCCCCCATCGACACCTGGTAATTTGTCCAATAGAATTTGTCCTATTTGCTCAACTTGCAGTTGGCTCAACAATTGGCTTAATTTACCCCATGGCCATAGGATCAATTTACCCCAAGGCAAACATTTTGACTATATTAGCCCACACAGCTACAAGGATGCACTTTCATGCTAGGTGTAGGACCTCATATTTAGTCTTATAAAGACACCAACTGATGTACAGTATAGAACTATTTTTAAATGATCTACTTTTGTTTATTGACAGTACAAGCATCACGAAACCTCTTACACAATAAATTAATTTGACTTGGCGAAAATAATTTGACCTTACTCGTTAACCACTTTTTCCATTTGGCTTCTTCCTTTACAGTCTCCATGACTCCTTTTCCTAAATATTTGGTCAAATTATTCCTAGAAACCAGGGTGGCTCAACTTACCCCTTTGGCTGAACTTACCCCACGCTCTCCCCTACAATTTGTTGACAGTTGAAAAACCCCCACAACATTTATTCTCATTTTCTGCTCAGATCAGTAGTTGTGAAAGCTATGAATACTTTAAGTATACATGTGGAAATTGACTGAACTCAGTGCTCTTGTCAGCTCCCCAAAGGGCTACTGAAGACATTGCAGGGGACAGTTCCAGGATTGCATGATAACAGCCGATAATTTGGCCTTTGTACTGTTTAGGGACAGTGAAAAAAATACGGATGCCCCCCCTTGTGTGGATCTCGCAATAAAGTTATTCTTAATTGTAACTCCAGATGGACACTGAGTTCCTTGAATAGGAAGTGACATGTCATCGTGTGCTGTTAACGCTACTATTATTAACCACAGGCAAATGGAATTTTGATAAGAAAAGGATTGCTTTGATTTCTATCTGTAGACTGTATACTTAAACACACACCAACAAACAAAGGCTCCTTACTGCATGTTCTCGTTAAAACCAATATATTAGTTTAATTAGCATTAAACCACACATGAATATTCACACTAGAATGTACTTGCTTAATATCAAATTTATAATACAACAATAGAAATTCATCATCAAATAAACAAAGTATACTCAATCCATGCTCTGAACAATAACAATAATTCAGAGAAACAGACACAATGTTGATTTGTCTATGTGGTGTAGTAGTGTGCAGTCTAGACACAGTGTTCCTAGAGTTTTTACTCCTTTCCCCTTGTATTGGTTGGCAGGCGGTGGGGAGAACATTATGTTTTGGTGGAAAATGAATCCATGGGTGTATGGCTATGTGTGGACTTTGGCTGCAGTGCCACTGGCTGACCTGGGGGTCTCTCAGAATGGGCATTGAGTGTGTGTCTGTGTGTGTGAATGTGTATGCATGCGTGCGTGCAGGGGGATATTACTGTAACGTTACTCAGTGTCTATATACTCTATGGCCTATACTCAATCACCTATTCTCGAAAATATTGTTTTCTAGCAAATCACAGGAGACAATATTGTTTCCTATGTGCTGTGCAAAATCTCATGTTAAAATATCGTACAGTGTCTTCAGTATTCATGCCCCTTGACTTATTCCACATTTTGTTGTTACAGCCTGAATTCAAAATGTATTAAATATATTTTTTTATCACCCATCGTCACACAGTACGCCATAATGACAAAGTCAAAACATGTTTTTATAAATGTTTGCACATTAATTGTCACACCCTGACCATAGTTTGCTTTGTATGTTTCTATGTTTTGGTTGGTCAGGGTGTGAGCTGGGTGGGCATTCTATGTTACATGTCTAGTTTGTGTAGTTCTATGTTTGGCCTGATATGGTTCTCAATCAGAGGCAGGTGTTCGTCATTGTCTCTGATTGGGAAACATATTTAGGTAGCCTGTTTGGTGTTGGGTTTTGTGGGTGATTGTCCTTAGTGTCCTTGTTCTGTCTGTGTTACTTAGCACCAGTATTAGGCTGTTTCGGTTTTCGTGTTACGTTTATTGTTTTTGTATTTGATTTGTGTTTACTTTGTTTTCATTAAACATGGATCGCAATAGCCACGCCGCATTTTGGTCTGACTCTCTTTCCCATACAGAAAACTGTGACATTAATTGAAAATTAAATACAGAAATATCTAATTTATATCATTATTCACACCTCTCTCAATACATGTTAGAATCACCTTTGGCAGCGATTACAGGTGTGAGTCTTTCTGGGCAAGTCTCTAAGAACTTGGCACACCTGGTTGTATAACATCATGGGGCATGTAGGCCAGTGACACAACATCTCAATGTAATCCCCTTTAAAATCAGATTGATCAGAACAAAATGTGGAAAAAGTCAAGGGGTGTGAATACTTTCTGAAGACACTGTAAATATCAACCGTTGTCTGTGTTGACAAGTGAGGAAAACAGTTGAATAAATAATGCAATCCTTGCCTCACGCTGGGGGCTGTGGATTTTTAAGGACCTAAAATAGAGTTGCTGAAGTGCGGTCAGTTCCTAGGGTAGTTCATTCCAAATATCTGTGGATACAGTCTTTGGTCAGTGCATGTTTTGCACAAAGGGGGTAGAAAAGGTACTGAATCAGGATTGAGTGGTGCAGGACATTTTCACTGTTTATTTGCTTGGCCAAAACCATCAAACCGATCAGACATTCCATGCTCAGGATTTTACAGATACTGTTTCTCCAAGGCAGCAGCATGTCTCTACTCACTCTTCACCTTCTAACTTATCTTTACTTGACCTTATCATGTTTACTGTAAAAAAAAAAAAACGTCATGAAATACACAATTTCAAGTACCATGATCTGAATAGATGGCAATGCAAAATGAAAGCTATGGGGAAGTCGAAGATCGCAAACAGTAATTTTTTTGCAATTCCTGTCGATTGCGGTGTATGCCACAGTTACCTGGAACTAGAAGTCTATAAAAAATGACTGTGTTTGTTCAGAGTATGCCCTTTTAATTTGATAACAGCGTGCCGTAACCTGCTGCATGTCAACAGCTAGAACATTAGTCCCTAAGGCTGGGACTCAAACCCTTATCCATTCGGTGCAGAGTCCAGTACACAAGAAGGAGTACCACATGGAGCCCGCTGCATGTTAACACCACACATAACTCTGCTAACTCCCATAGTCATAAATCGGACCCCTTCTGAACAGCCACAGCCATTCACAAGCCTCCTCTGGAAGCACTTTGTAAAAACCAAAGGCAAGGAGAGGAAAAGAAGGGACAACATTTGTTGTCAATTTGGCTCCGCTCGCTGCGCTCGGATGAAAGCACCCCGGTGGATTTATAGCACCTTGTCCCGGCAGACATGTGCTGCTGGTGGAATGTGTGTGTATCATGTGAATACTGAGCAGGCGTTTCACTGGGAACGTTTCGTATTTCACAGTTCATTGTGAGTCATACGTTGACTTATTCTATGATAGGGATTCATTTTGCTCAAGTTTAAGTGACTTTACCGTATCTGGTCGGCAGTCAATTATTAGGACTGGTAAGTGAAACGACATTATGTATTGTTCATATTAGGCTTAGAGCTATGCAAAGTGGCAGTTTACATTATAAGGAGGAGTTAACAATGAGACAATGGTTGGTCTCTCAATTGGGTACATGTTTGAGATTGCATTTGAAATGAAGCACTATTTCTGTTGATTACATAGCCTTTCCACCTGTGAAAATATTTCCAGAATCTCATTCCCTGCTCACCAAACTCAGCATAAGCAATGCAAGGGAACTAACGCAATCCAAACGCTAAAGGAAAAACATGGAGGATTCCCAACTACTGCAGTCAGTCCATACTTTGTTTTTACTTCAGAAAAGTACAAAAAAGGCACGTATGGTGGCCAAACCATGAGTCCTGAAAAATATATCATTTTCATGCCAAGGGCAAATCCTCATTGCTTGTACTGCTAGGCCAAGTGTGCATGAGCAGGCAAAAAAAACAGTGTTTAAGAAATCCACAGAAATGCCTGTTTATTTTCCCTCAGACCAACAGGAGTTGATTGATTTGTTTCGAGGTCTCGGATGGCAATCAAAAGTTTAAGCACAAAGTGTTCCTTTTCTGAGAAAAATGTTTTTGGGCATTATGAGACCTATGCTGCCTATGCTGTTATGACAAAGTAAAGTTCCTCACTTTACTTTTTCATAATGAATGACGATGGTAGAGAAACTGAATGGAAACCATACCACAACGACATAACTTAGCCTATGTCCTGCCCTACATTTTCAAATTGGATACTTCTAATATATCCTCAGTCTCCAGCAACCAAACCCTATCAAAACCATGTGTGAGGAGCCAAATCGTCCGTAGATATACAATATTTCTCTGTAGTTTGTATGTGGTTATGATTTGCATACATTTCTCTACCATTATCACTCATAAACACAGTTCTGTACAGTGTATCTCTTGTGCTGTGTCAATGCCCTGGGCCATAGCAACCATAATCACACCCTAACAACAGTTCACAACAATTGCCCAAAAGGGCTCTTAACCCAGAATATACAGGACACAAGTGAAAATTGCATGAAAGTTTTGTTGGCACAAATCTGGTATAAACCATCAAGTTGTTGGTAATTCCAAACACATCCTATGTACAGTATATCATTTATGGCTTCACTGTTGTTTCAGAGCTGAAGACTCGATTGTCTTCGGTAATTATCCTTCGTATTAATGCAATGTCAGACACATAATTATAATGAGAAAGCCGCCATACCATTTAAAAGACAAGCTGGCTGGCCCAAGTATACTCTCTAACACACTCCCGTTAGTATTGGGAAAAGGTGGATGTTATTTTTGTGAAGACTTCAATGAGACTCTCATTCTTTCACTGAATTGTGGAGCAGTTATAAAAATCCACAGCAGTTTGATTTGGACCTATAATTATGGAGGTTGCAATGTGTTGCATAACTTAATTATGCGTTTTTCACAGTAGGTATGGTTGTGTGTGCCTGTCAGTGTGTCTCTGTGTGTGTATGTGTGTGTGTGTGTGTGTGTTTTGCAACTGTATACTGTATTTGTTTGCCGGAGCCTATTTTAATACGTTCACTGCATTTGAGATAATGACTTGGACATTCTTGGTACATTTCTGTCTTTATTTAAGTCTTTAAAATGGCCACCACTCAGATGTCAGTAAACCTCAGGTTGAGCAGAAGCCAGGGGGTTGGGTTCATTTCGATCAGGCCCGTAATCACTCAAAACCAGCGGTGCGGAACAATAAAAATTCAAAATTACACTCTGGCCAGTGAAAAGTATGCCAAGATCCAAAGTACTGTACTGTGTAGCTATAACATTCTATTTTTCAATCCCTCAGACCCACACACACACACACACACACACACATCTGGGGTGTATCAGCCCTCGCTGTTCCACATGTGTTTGTGTTTGAAGCTCCGGTGCTCTCCTTGCTCCTGGCTCCTGTACCAGTCATTCCAGTCTACTTCTCTTGCTCCAGCTTAAGGCCTATACAGTACCGTACAGTACTCATCTCAGTCTCATCAAGCACTGTCGTATTTCATGTACGAGCAGCGGTGCTATGACAACATGTCACAACAGGGGATCATTGGTAATGTAGTCATAACCATCACGCTCAATTACCAACATGACAGGTCCATGAAGTTCAAATGAAGTACTCTTTGGTTCTAACTAACTCCTGTTATGAGTCAGGGAAAACATTATGTTTAATTGGAATATCAGCCATTGTTGAGAACGGATAGAGGCATGCTTGTAGTAAGTCTTGTGTCATGTACAGTTGAAGTTGGAAGTTTACATACATCTTAACCAAATACATTTAAACTCAATTTTTCACATTTCCTGACATTTAAATCCCAAGAAAAAAAATCCCTGTTTTAGGTCAGTTATGATAACCACTTTATTTTAAGAATGTGAAATGTCAGATTAACAGTAGAGGGAATGATTTATTTCAGCTTGTATGTCTTTCATCACATTCCCAGTGGGTCAGAAGTTTGCATACACTCAATTAGTATTTGGTAGCATTGCCTTTAAATTGTTTAACTTGGGTCAAATGTTTCGGGTAGCCTTCCACAAGCTTCCCACAATAAGTTGGGTGAATTTTGTCCCATTCCTCCTGACAGAGCTGGTGTAACTGAGTCAGGTTTGTAGGCCTCCATGCTCGCACACGCTTTTTCAGTTCTGCCTACAAATTTTCTATAGGATTGAGGTCAGAGCTTTGTGATGGCCACTCCAATACCTTGACTTTGTTGTCCTTATGCCATTTTGCCACAACTTTGGAAGTATCTTTGGGTCATAGTCCATTTGGAAGACCCATTTGAGAAAAAGCTTTAACATCCTGACTAATGTCTTGAGATGTTGCTTCAATATATCCACATAAATTTCCTGCTTCATGCAGCCATCTATTTTGTGAAGTGCACCAGTCCCTCCTGCAGCAAAGCACCCCCACAACATGATGCTGCCACCCCTGTGCTTCACAGTTGGGATGGTGTTCTTCGGCTTGCAAGCCTCCCCCTTTTACCTCCAAATATAACAATGGTCATTATGGCCAAAGAGTTCTATTTTTGTTTCATCAGACCAGCGGACATTTCTCCAAAAAGTACGATCTTTGTCCCCTTGTGCAGTTGCAAACTGTAGTCTGGCATTTTTTTATGGCGGTTTTGGAGCAGTGGTCTCTTCCTTGCTGAGCGGCTTTTCAGGTTATGATGATATAGGACTCGTTTTACTGTGGATATAGATACATTTGTACCTGTTTCCTCCAGCATCTTCACAAGGTCCTTTGCTGTTGTTCTGGGATTGATTTACAGTTTTCACACCAAAGTACATTCATCTCTAGCAGACAGAACAAATCACCTTCCTGAGCAGTATAATGGCTGCGTGATCCCATGGTGTTTATACTTGCGTACTATTGTTTGTACAGATGAACGTGGTACCTTTAGGCGTCAAGGAAATTGCTCCCAAGGATGAACCAGACTTGTGGAGGTCTACAATTTTTGTACTGAGGTCTTGATTGATTTATTTGGATTTTCCCATGATATCAAAGAGGCAAAAGAGTTTGAAGGTAGGCCTTGAAATACATCCACAGGTACACCTACAGTGGGGAGAACAAGTATTTGATACACTGCTGATTTTGCAGGTTTTCTTACTTACAAAGCATGTAACGGTCTGTAATTTTTATCATAGGTACTCTTCAACTGTGAGAGACGGAATCTAAAACAAAAATGCAGAAAATCACAATGTATGATGTTTAAGTAATTAATTTGCATTTTATTGCATGACATAAGTATTTGATCACCTACCAACCAGTAAGAATTCCGGCTCTCACAGACCTGTTATTTTTTCTTTAAGAAGCCCTCCTGTTCTCCACTCATTACCTGTATTAACTGCACCTGTTTGAACTCGTTACCTGTATAAAAGACACCTGTCCACACACTCAATCAAACAGACTCCAACCTCTCCACAATGGCCAAGACCAGAGAGCTGTGTAAGGACATCAGGGATAAAATTGTAGACCTGCACAAGGCTGGGATGGGCTACAGGATAATAGGCAAGCAGTTTGGTGAGAAGGCAACAACTGTTGGCGCAATTATTATAAAATGGAAGTAGTTCAAGATGAAGGTCAATCACCCTCGGTCCAGGGCTCCATGCAAGATCTCACCTCGTGGGGCATCAATGATCATGAGGAAGGTGAGGGATCAGCCCAGAACTACACGGCAGGACCTGGTCAATGACCTGAAGAGAGTTGGGACCACAGTCTCAAAGAAAACCATTAGTAACACACTATGCCGTCATGGATTAAAATCCTGCAGTGCACGCAAGGTCCCCCTGCTCAAGCCAGCACATGTCCAGGCCCATCTGAAGTTTGCCAATGACCATCTGGATGATCCAGAGGAGGAATGGGAGAAGGTCATGTGGTCTGATGAGACAAAAATAGAGCTTTTTGGTCTAAACTCCACTCGCCGTGTTTGGAGGAAGGATGAGGAAGGATGGAAGGATGAGTACCACCCCAAGAACACCATCCCAACCGTGAAGCATGGAGGTGGAAACATCATTCTTTTGGGATGCTTTCTGCAAAGGGGACAGAACGACTGCACCGTATTGAGGGGAGGATGGATGGGGCCATGTATCGCAAGATCTTGGCCAACAACCTCCTTCCCTCAGTAAGAGCATTGAAGATGGGTCGTGGCTGGGTCTTCCAGCATGACAATGACCCGAAACACACAGCCAGGGCAACTAAGGAGTGGCTCCGTAAGAAGCATCTCAAGGTCCTGGAGTGGCCTAGCCAGTCTCCAGACCTGAACCCAATAGAAAATCTTTGGAGGGAGCTGAAAGTCTGTATTTCCCAGCGACATCCCCGAAACCTGAAGGATCTGGAGAAGGTCTGTATGGAGGAGTGGGCCAAAATCCCTGCTGCAGTGTGTGCAAACCTGGTCAAGAACTACAGGAAATGTATGATTTCTGTAATTGCAAACAAAGGTTTCTCTACCAAATATTAAGTTCTGCTTTTCTGATGCATCAAATATGTCATGCAATAAAATGCAAATGAATTACTTAAAAATCATACAATGTGATTTTCTAGATTTTTGTTTTAGATTCCGTCTCTCACAGTTGAAGTGTACCTATGATAAAAATTACAGACATTTACATGCTTTGTAAGTAGGAAAACCTGCAAAATCGGCAGTGTATCAAATACTTGTTCTCCCCACTGTATGTGAGTATGAGTGTATCTGTGTTTACTTTCTACAAATATGGTAAACACTCATCTCAGTCCTGTCCCTTACTCACTCATGGATAGCTGCTCATGCAGCGTCAAGACATGACCTCATACACGTGTTTCCATGACAAAACATATGTACAGAGACACAGTAACCCCTACACATGGTGTACAGTGAGTACTCTGTTTTTGGGAAAACAAATTCTGACAAGCGGTCTGTCAGTTTGGTTTCCATCCCCCCCTGACCAGGATTCATTTAGTTGTCGTTTTTTAAAGGGTCAATTCATAGTCAGCGCAGAGCAGAGTAACTGGCCTCCAGTTAGACAGTTCAGTTTGTGGATAAGGGTGAACAGGCGAGTGCTTCTCTGCAGGACAGAGGGGCCTGTCTGGGAGAGAGGGGGCCCTCTGGACTTTGCTATCAGTGGTGCAACGAAGAGGTGACCACTCCAACATAAACAAACATCTGGGCAGATCACTGGATTACATAACAAACCTCCGCCTATTGCATGAAAAGGCATCTGTGCGATACAGCTGCCATAAGGTAGTTGCCAAGTGCGGAGCTGTAGGTGTGTGTGTGCGAATGAGAGAGAGAGACTGTTTGTGTGCGTGAGTTTGTGTGTGTACATATCCATACATTCATTCATGAAACATGGCGGCTCTGCTCCAAGGTTTCATTCCTAGATGATTCCTGAAGGTGAGGTTGACCCGTTGTACTGTAAAGATCAAGGATTTCCCAGTCATTTGGCCCTGACTCATTCCACAAACTCTCTTCTTCCTCGCCACCAAACTTTATTACAGTGACCAGGCCCGAGAATATTCCCTAACTCCAAACCCTTTTTGGTTTCAGGTAGAACTTTTTTCACGAAAGCTTTCTTAGGTGGTTTGTTGGGGTTATGATCCGTTTTTCTTTAGAGTCTACCCCTTTAATGCTTGCAAATCTGAAGGATTTGTTTAATCCATATGTCAGAAGCTCCTCTTAGTCTATTGGAAGGCTAGGTTTACTTATTTTTTATTTAAGCATTATTTAACTAGGCAAGTCAGTTAAGAACAAATTCTTATTTACAATGACAGCCTAGGAACAGTGGGTTAACTGCCTTGTTCAGGGGCAGAATGACAGATTTTTGACCTTGTCAGCTCAGGGATTCAATCTAGCAACCTTTCGGTTACTGGGCTGACACTCTAACCACTAGGCTACCTGCCACCCATATCCATATTATACTGAATAAAAATATAAACACAACATGTAAAGTGTTGGTCCCATGTTGCATACGCTAAAATAAAAGATTGCAGACATTTTACATATGCACAAAACACTTATTTCTCTCAAATTTGGGCACACATTTGTTTACATCCCTGTTAATGAGCATTTCTCTTTTGCCAAGATAATCCATCCACCGGACAGGTGTGGCATATCATGAATCTGATTAAACATCATAATCATTACACAGGTGCATCTTGTGCTGGGGACAATAACAATGCCACTGATGTCTCAAGTTTTGAGAGAGCGTGCAATTGGCATGCCGACTGCAGGAATGTTAATGTCTTTACCATAAGCCGCCTTCAATGTAATTTTAGAGAATTTGGCAGTACGTCCAAAGGGCCTCATAACCACAGACCGCGTGTAACCACGCCAGCCCAGGACCTCCACATCTGGCTTCTTCACCAGCGGGATCATCTGAGACCAGCCACCAGGACAGCGGAATACTGTAGGTTTGCACAACCAAAGAAGTTCTGCACAAACTGTCAAAAACCGTCTCAGGGAAGCTCATCTGCATGCTCCTCGTCCTCACCAGATCTTGTCCTGACTGTAGTTTGGCATCATAACCTACTTAAGTTGGCAAATGCTCACCTTAGATGGCCACTGGCACGCTGGATGAATCCCGGTTTCAACTGTATGGCGTTGTGTGGGGGCGAGCGTTTTACTGATGTCAACGTTGTGAAAAGAGTGCCCCATGGTGGCAGTGGGGTTATGGTATGGGCAGGCATAAGCTATGGACAACTAATACAATTGCATTTTATCAAGATACCATGACGAGATCCTGAGATCCATTGTCGTGCTATTCATCCTCCACCATTACCTCATGTTTCAGCATGTTAATGCACGGCCCCATGTCGCAATTCCTGGAAGCTGAAAATGTCCCAGTTCTTCCATTGCCTGCATACTCGCCAGACATGTCATTGAGCATGGGATGCTCTGGGATGTCAATATCCATAAACTTCGCACAGCCATTGAAGAGGAGTAGGACAACATTCCACAACAGCCTGATCAACTCTATACGAAGGAGTTGTGTCGCGCTGCATGAGGCAAATGGTGGTCACACCAGATACTGACTGGTTTTCTGCTCCACACCCTTACCTTTGTTTTAAAGTACAGTATCTGTGACCAACAGAGGCATATCTGTATTCACAGTCGTGAAATCCATAGATTAGGGGCTAATTTATTTATAAAAATGTACTGATTTTCTTATATGAACTGTAACTCAGCAAAAAATTGTTGCATGTTGCGTTTATATTTTTGCTCAATGTACTTACACACAGCAGCCTCCATGTACAGTATTTTCAAACATGGAAGGAGTAGGAGAGGCTATGACTTGTTTTCGGACTGGGTATATGTCTATCTCCCAGGTGGATGGACGAAGGCCTGTATGGCAAAAAAAAGCACTTAATGCAAAGGCAGAGCTACATAGCAATTATCAATGAGGACCACCAGAGACTCACCACCACTGATATTAAGCCAAACCTCTGACTTCCTGTTTTGAAGCAGCGTGGCTGCCTTAACTAAAACCAGAGCTGCATGGTTATTTAACCAAAAAGCCATTGCTGTACCAGTCTTAGAGGATCTTTAACCTTGTCTCTGAATCAATGATTAATCAGTTGTTTTACATGTATTATTCAATACAGTGGGTTTTGAGATTAATATGCACGCTACAATGTTCCCCTCATGCAGACTGTGGACTCCAAGAGGTCTGAAAGACGCCTGCTCTGAAATAAATCAACTATTGTTGTGTTTCTGCAAAGTAGAGCCAAGCTTACATAACGGCGAGAAATGAAATAAGCCCACAAACCAATATGTCAGCTGAGTTGGTATTACAGAGAAATGGTGGTCATTACATTTTGTCAGCATGTTATTGTCATGCAAAAGCCTGCCAGTCTCACGGTAATTGCGTGTTAATTAACATAAACAAGTTTAGCATCTCCAGGCCTCCATGCATACAAGCTGCATACAAGCCGCTGTAGCACACCTTTGGAGCATCTACATTTTAAAAAGTCGGTCCCGCTTTAAATGACTTGCATCTTTTAAAGGCTTCATAAAGCCTTCATAAAGCCTCCATAAACACTACATAAATGTGCCACTAATTATCTATTACCGTATGTCATGCTCTATAAAGTTCAGAAACGTGGCATAACTGTGTGAGATAACCACCAATGTTAAATGTGACATAACTCACTATGTCAAATTTGACATAAGCCTGTGTTATAAAGGGTGGCATAAGAACCGCTTAATAAAAGCTTTATAAATAATGTTAAATTGAGGTTTCACACAGCATGGTAGAGCATTGCAATGCCAGGATAGTGGGTTTGATTCCTGGGACCACCCATACGTAAAAATGTATGCACACATGACTGTAAGTCGCTTTGGACAACAGCATCTGCTAAATTGCATTTTATATTATATTACTCTAAAACATTTTTAGGATGGCCCGACCTCTTTCCCTCTTGGGTGCATAGCCAACATTAGACTTGACCTCAACATTCCCCAAAATGCTGTGCTGCAGGATGACACACGCCCTATAGTGCAGTCATGCACAGCAAAAACGTTACTATGGCATTTTTAAATCAGTTTGTATTTTTTTCCTAATTCAGTTTTTTTCTCCCAAATTTTGTTTTCTCAGTTTTGTTTTTACAGGTTTCAGATTTCCCCCATTTTTTCTGTTTTTCCTCCATTCTTTTCACACTTTTTTAATAGAGAAACAACATTTTATTTTAAGTGTTCAAAACAGTACTTAAACCGCATCAGGGGTCCACTTTTGAGGTCTTGGACAAATCGAAGAAACTTCGATTTTTGACTGTAGTTACCCTTTAATTCCCCATTAACGCAATGCCCACTTGTGGTGCCACTGGATAGCACAAATGTGTAAGTTAACCTTTATTTATTGTAATTTAAATTGTAGTAGTTAAATGTTAATTTCAGTGAATTCACAGCAATTGCTAGCCAGCTAACGTTAGATAGCTAGCTAATGTTAGCAGCATAAGCTAGCTAGCTAGCTAGCTATACCAGTATGAAAGCTAGCAGGCTCAACTAAATAAAATTCCCCTAGATAAAGCCACGTCTCATAGTCACGTCATAAGATATGTAAATGATAGAGGAATATAATAATATGAATCGAAAGGAGTTTCCCATCACCCCATTCAGAGTATTTCTGGTGCAGCACAGAAATGCCCTTATCCAGATGTTGTGACAAAGGCATTTCCTAACAGACCTGCTAACTTTCTTTGTTGTTAATTTTAAGGTTGGAACCAACATGCAGTACTTCCAGCAGGCAGAGAGTCAAGAACCATTTGTCCACCAGCTCAGGGACAATCAACACTATTCACAGCCCTGTGTAGCGTTCAATGTAATTGCATTGCTGGACTTTTTGAAACTTAAAGTATTTGTATTGTTTAAAAATGTAAAAATAGAGGAAATGTATGGTTTAAACTTAGATTTTTGTTTGTTTTAACCATTAGTGTTAACACATTTGTGTTTCATTTAGCCTTTTTGTATGTGTTATGAATGACAAAGGTTTACATATAAGTAATTTAGCAATTAGGGTAAAGTGTCTTGCTAAAGGGCACATTGACAGGTTTCACCTAGGCAACTCAGGGATTCCAACTAGCGAGCTTTTGGTTACTGGCCCAATGCTCTTAACCCCTAAGCTACCTGCCGCCCCTGTGTTATAAATTACAAAAGGGGAATGACTTTAAAGTAAGTACAGCGTCATGCGATATAGAGTCTTTATGGATGCGTTTTGATTGCCCGAAGGTGTCTCGCTTCAAGCTAAGTATTATAGGACACTACATAAAGTGTCAGTAAATAGGTTACAAATGTTCTGCTAATTTACGAACAATTGCGTGTGATCCACAGGTTACTGTAGGGTGTGAGGTATTTAGATGGGTTGATGTCCCTGCAAAGCTTGCGTTTGTGTGTGTGTGTGTGTGTGTGTGTCAGAGCCAAGATGATTTGGAGTACTCCTACCTGAGACTGCCGAGCCACCAGGTATTCCACTTCCGTTCCCATTCTGGAGACGAGGGATGAATTACAACCTGTTACAATAGTGCCAACATTTTGTGGCTGATCTCTCAGCAGGGGAGTGGGGGAATGTGTCAAAGAACTGACTGGGCCCAGCACCGCATGGTATGGCTCGTTATATTGTTGTGTGGGTGTTTTAGTACTGAGGAACACGTAACTTGGTTCCAGAAGAAAGCCACTTAAAATTTCCTGATGTTCAATCTCCTTATGTACATTTCCTGCCATTGGGCACACAGCACATACACTAAAAAGTATGTGGACACCTGCTCGTCATACATCTCATTCCAAAAAACTGGTCTCCCCTTTGCTGCTATAACAGCCTCCAATCTTCTTGGAAGGCGTTCTACTAGATGTTGGAACATTGCTGCGGGGACCTGCTTCCATTCAGCCACAAGAGCATTTGTGAGGTCGGGCACTGATGTTGGGCGATTAGGCCTGGCTCTCTTTCGGCATTCCAATTCATCCCAAAGGTGTTTGATGGGTTGAGGTCAGGGCTCTGTGCAGGCCAGTCAAGATATTCCACACCGATCTCGACAAACCATTTCTGTATGGACCTTGCTTTGGGCACGGGAGAATTGTCATGCTGAAACAGAACCAAGCCATCCCCAAAATGCTGCTACTAAGTTCTTGGAAGGCGTTCTACTAGTTCCTGGAAGGCTTCTACTTCTACAAAGCGGCAGGCAGCCTCGTGGGGTTGCAAGATCGAATCCCCGAGCTGACATGATTTTTTTTTTTTAATCTGTCGTTCTGCCCCTGAACAAGGGAGTCAACCCAATGTTCCTAGGCTGTCACTGAAAAAAATAATTTGTTCTTTAACTGACTTGGCTAGGTAAAAAAAAAAAAAAGTTGGAAGCACAGAATTGTCCAGAACATCATTGTATGCTGTAGCAAGATTCCCAAAGGCTGTAGTGTCGGCCTTCTAGCCCACTACAATTTCACTCTAATAGGGCTCCAGTAGCGCTCACTTCACGAGCTAAGAGCATACCTGGCCCAGTATGCATTTGTAGTCTACTTGTCTGCTGCTATTTCCCCTTGCTTTAACTGCTGACATGGAGTTCGCTAAATATTTTCAAAAAGAAAGGGATAAAACACACAGGTATAAAATCATGGTAACTTACAAAGATGAGGACCAAGAGCAAGAGAGGGAGTGCGGTGATCTAATGTCCATAACCTTAGAATCATTGTGGAATATGAAAAGACACATATACAGAAAGCATGATGGTGGACTTACTACATGCAAATGTTAAAAGACAGGAATGAGGTGGGTAGCTAATGAAGTGTGTCATGCATTTATAAACAAAAGATCTGATCTCTTAAAAGTTTCTTTAATTTTTATCATATTAACTATACAATGCCCATAATTGATTTTGTCCCAATTGGCCTGGTATATTCCAACTTTTAAGGAGCTTTCCGTTTTGATTGGGTTATTTTGCCTAAAAACCTTTAGGCCTACCTATATAAAAGAAGAAAAGAAAAGAAACCTCTGTATTCCTGCCCAGCTGGCAAGAGTGGCCAAAAGGGTGTTAATCATCCCCAAAGGCTGTGCAAGCACAGAGAGAATATTCTCCTAAAGCCACAGACTCTGGCCAAACTGGTGTTTCTAAAAATGAATTCACAGCCTATATGTCACATCTCATAAATGCAATTTTCTGACTACAATGATTTAATACAACACAATCTTGTTTAAATGCTGAGCGCTTAAAGTCCATGACTCCGTACCAAACTAGTGGGTCGCACTCACAAATGCTTCACAATGTATTTCTTTATAGGCTATAGCCTTGAAATAATTGAAATAATATTGCCGAAATAATTCATTTCCATTCCTTCTTAGGCTCCCTGTCTGGCTCCTGACCTAAACTGAGCAAAAAAAGAAAAGTCTATTTTTCAGGACCCTGTCTATCAAAGTTAATTTGGAAAAATCCTAATAAAAATCTATCTTAAATAAGCGCGCCCCATTTAAAAAATTTAGAACAAACAACAGATATACAGTTGAAGTCGGAAGTTTACTTACACTTAGGTTGGAGTCATTAAAACTTTTTTTCAACCACTCCACAAATTTATTTTTAAACAAACTATAGTTTTGGCAAATCGGTTAGGACATCTACTTTGTGCATGACACAAGTCATTTTTTCAAACAATTGTTTACAGACAGATTATTTCACTTAGAATTCCCTGTATCACAATTCCAGTGGGTCAGAAGTTTACATACACGAAGTTGACTGTGCCTTTAAACAGCTTGGAAAAGTCCATAAATTGATGTCATGGCTTTAGATTATTTCACTTAGAATTCCCTGTATCACAATTCCAGTGGGTCAGAAGTTTACATACACGAAGTTGACTGTGCCTTTAAACAGCTTGGAAAAGTCCATAAATTGATGTCATGGCTTTAGAAGCTTCTGTTAGGGTAATTGACATCATTTGAGTCAATTGGAGGCGTACCTGTACCTGTGCCTCTTTGCTTGACATCATGGGAAAATCAAAAGAAATCAGCCAAGACCTCAGAAGAAAGATTGTAGACCTCCACAAGTCTGGTTAATTTCCAAACGCCTGAAGGTACCACGTCCATCTGTACAAACAGTAGCACGCAAGTATAAACACCATGGAACCACACAACAATCATACCGCTCAGGAAGGAGACACGTTCTGTGTCATACTTTGGTGGGAAAAGAGAAAATCAATCCCACTTGACCAGCACAAAAACATCCTGTGGCATTCTGCATTAGCATCTAATAGCCCCCGCAATATGCAACTTTTCAGGGAAGTCAGGAATCAATATGCTCAGTCAGTTAGGAAAGCTAAGGCTAGCTTTTTGAAACAGAAATGTGCTTCCTGTAGCACTAATTCCAAAAAGTATGGGACACTGTCAAGTCCATGGAGAATAAGAGCACCTCCTCCCAGCTACACACTGCACTGAGGATAGGAAACACTGTCACCATCGATTAATCTAGGATAATAGATCATTTCAATAAGCATTTTTCTACAGCTGGCCATGCTTTCCACCTGGCTACCCCTACCCTGTCCAACATCTCAGCACCCCCTGCAGCATCCGAGATCCCCAAAGATCGGAAAGCTGAGGCGGTCATCCCCTCCTCATTATAGACCTGTTATAGACCTAATATCCATCCTGCCCTGCCTTTATAAAAAGCCAAATTAACGAACAGATCACTGACCATTTCGAATCACACCGTACCTTCTCCACTATGCAATCTGGTTTCCGAGCTGGTCATGGGTGCACCTCAGCCACGCTCAAGGTCCAAAATGATATCATAACCGCCATCGATAAAAGACAGTACTGTGCAGCCATCTTCATAGACCTGGCCAAGGCTTTCGACTAATGTCAATCACCACATTCTTATCGGCAGTCTCAACAGTCTTGGCTTCTCAAATGACTGCCTAGCCTGGTTCACCAACTACTTCTCAGATAAAGTTCAGCGTGTCAAATCGGAGGGCCGGTTGTCCGGACCTCTGGCAGTCTCAATGGGTGTGCCACAGGGTTCAATTATCGGGCCGACTCTTTTCTCTGTATATATCAATGATTTTGCTCTTGCTGCTGTTGATTCTCTGTTCCATCTCTACACAGATGACACCATTCTGTATACATCTGGCCCTTCTTTGGACACTGTGCTAACAAACCTCCAAACGAGCTTCAATGCGATACAACACTCCTTCCGTGGCCTCCAACTGCTTTTAAATGCTAGTAAAACTAAGTGCATGCTCTTCAACCGATTGCTGCCTGAACCCTCCCGCCCGACCAGCATCACTACTCTGGACGGTTCTGACCTAGAATATGTGGACAACTACAAATACCTAGGTGTCTGGTTAGACTGTAATCTCTCCTTCCAGACATTAAGTATCTCCAATCCAAAATGAAATCTAGAATCGGCTTCCTTTTTCGCAACAAAGCCTTCTTCACTCATGCTGCCAAACATACCCTTGTAAAACTGAGTATCCCTCCGATCCTTGACTTTGGCCATGTCATTTACAAAATAGCCCCCAACACTATACTCAGCAAACTGGATGTAGTCTATCACAGTGCCATCCATTTTATCATCAAAGCCCCATATACTACCCACCACTGCGACTTGCATGCTCTCGATGGCTGGCCCTGACTACATATTCGTCGCCAAACCAATTGGCTCCAGGTCATCTATAAGTCTTTGCTAGGTAAAGGCCTGCTTTATCTCAGCTCACTAGTCACCATAGCAACACCCACCCATAGCATGCGCTCCAGTAGGTATATTGCATTGCAGCAGGTATATTGTGACTCTAACAGCTTACAGACGTTAGGCAATTAAGGTCACAGTTATGAAAACTTAGGACACTAAAGAGACCCTTCTGCTGACTCTGAAAAACACCAAAAGAAAGATTCCCAGGGTCCCTGCTAATCTGCGTGAACGTGCCTTAGGCATGCTGCAAGGAGGCATGAGGACTGCAGTTGTGGCCAGGGCAATAAATTGCGATGTCTGTACTGTGAGACGCCTAAGACAGCTCTACCGGGAGACAGGACGAACAGCTGATCGTCCTCGCAGTGGCAGACCACGTGTAGCAACACCTGCACAGGATCGGTACATCCGAACATCACATCCGAACAACACACAATCCCTCCATCATTGCTCAGACAATAGGCTGAGAGAGGCTGGACTGAGGGCTTGTAGGCCTGTTGTAAGGCAGGTTCTCACCAGACATCAGCGGCAACAGCGTCGACTATGGGCACAAACCCACCGTCAATGGACCAGACAGGACTGGCAAAAAGTGCTCTTCACTGACCAGTTGTGGTTTTGTCTCACCAGGGGTGATGGTCGGATTCGCGTTTATCGTTGAAGGAATGATCGTTACACACACCGAGGCCTGTACTCTGGAGCAGAATTGATTTGGAAGTGGAGGTTCCGTCATGGTCTGGGGCGGTGTGTCACAGCCTCATTGGACTGAGTTTGTTGTCATTGCAGGCAATCTCAACGCTGTGCTTTACAGGGAAGACATCCTCCTCCCTCATGTGGTACCCTTCCTGCAGGCTCATCCTGACATGACCCTCCAGCATGACAATGCCACCAGCCATGCTACTCATTCTGTGCGTGATTTCCTGCAAGACAGGAATGTCAGTGTTCTGCCATGGCCAGTGAAGAGCCCGGAACTCAATCCCATTGAGCACGTCTGGGACCTGTTAGATTGAAGGGTGAGGGCTAGGGCCATTCCCCCCAGAAATGTCCGGGAACTTCCAGGTGCCTTCGTGGAAGAGTGGGGTAAAATCTCACAGCAAGAACTGGCAAATCTGGTGCAGTCCATGAGGAGGAGATGCACTGCAGTACTTAATGCAGCTGGTGGCCACACCAGATACTGACTGTTACTTTGATTTTGATTTTTTAATGAATGGTTCGAATATGGAGCAGTCAGAGTAGTGTGCAAGCACCATGCTCCATGAGCGATGAGCGAGATTTCCAACCGCTCAACTCCGCTTGCATACTCTGGTCCACAATCAAAGGCGATTATTGAATTTGTTTCATTTTGGAGTAGGCCCTATAGTCTCGAACAATTATGTACAAAATACATCTTAAATGCTTGGGCTCATAAGCCTATGTGTTAGCATAAGCTCTAATGTTTTGAATTAATCATCAGTTTAGAATGCCCTGTCCATTCTGTTGTTAGGCTTTGAAACAACATCCACAACAACCATGTTTTACACTCAGTTTCAACCTGCTTCTTTCTTCAAATTGATCATTACAGTGAGGTGAGTTATAAAAGCATTATACTGTTTTGGCCATTAGGACCTGATGGTTGTTAGCAAGTTGGGTAGGCCTACTACCAAAACATGTCCAGAGTACATAAGGGGAGATTTAGTGACTCATCAGTCATGTGGAATTTTACTGCAGTCTTAACTCATGACTGCCAGTGTGGCGGTAATACGGTCACCGCAACAGCCCTAGGTGTTACACTGTACTGAGCTAAAGTTGGATTGAAGTCTACTTACAGTTAGTTTGCTTTGCTATATTCCTTTGTGGATAATCTCAACATATGGCTACCAGAAAGGATTATACAACGAGTGGGTCTAATCCTGAATGCTGATTGGTTAAAAGCACATTCCAGCAGGTGTCTATTCCACAAGTTTCCACCGGCTAAATCTATGACAATACAATGCCTATTTACTCTGTTCCATCAGAATGCGTAATCAATCCACTGTCTCATCAGCCCAGGCAGGCAAGTTATACACTTGATCTCCACTATAAAAAGCATCTAGACATTATCTCACATTTCTTTCAGACTAACATTTAGTTTTCAACAGCAGAGATATGTATAAACCTTGTTGTCTGTTTCTCCGACATGTACAACATTGTTTCAATATTCAAATTCGATTTCCAACTGTCCCATAGTAATGAACGTGTAGGGGTCGGGAGTCGAGAGTCGGGACGAGAGAGAGAGGCAGGCAGCGTTTCTCAGCCAGTCGAAATCCTGAATCAGCTGGCATAGTTTTTATGGATATTTACAAATGTCAAGTGAAAAAAGGTCAAACAAAACAAAGTGCAGCTAGTTTGCAATCTTTCCAGCTTCAGTTTGAAGTTATTGTGTTAGCTGTGTTGTTGGCTAGCTCCTCTGAACAGCAGTGCCCTAACGAGAGAGCACATTTTCTATGCCAGGAGAAATTGTGCCTCATTAGCTAATTGTTATGGATGTCTCCAAATAAATGGCACTAGAAAAGAGCTTAAACAAATGCAGATACTGTTGTTATTCTGTCTGCACTGTTTGACGTGACTGTAAGTTAGCCGTAGTTGGCTAGCCAGCAAGCAAGGGATAAGAACGTTGCCAGCCAGTATGGCAATGGAACATTTAGAACGAACAACAGGGTCGTGTCCATAGATACAGAACAAAAAGACTGAACGACTGGTCCGCGTCTCTGGTAACCATACCATTATTTGAATATGTTGGTAACCCGTTGTATAAAAGTGATAATGCCCTCAAAGCCAGTGTTTGGGGGATATATTGGCACAGTTTACCATGCACTGGTGAAATAAAGGTAACGGAGAGGGGTACGATAGGGTAGGATGTGGAGGGGGGTTGGTTAAAATAGATATAGCCCAACAAACACAGAAAGTTCCCTCAAGTTTCAGCTTTGGTTATTAAAAAATGTATTTCTCTCAACGTTCTGGGAACCATCATTTGATAGCTGGGGGGTTACCAGCAGGTTTTAGAGAAATGCAACCCCTGTAGGCTCAGTCTGGCTGGGGATTTCTTTGAAGCCGCAGTTGCCATATTTCAAAACCAAACTGAAATGAGAAAGGGACTTGAATTAAGATGTATCAGTTATGGTCCCAGCTGAAGACTGTAGAGAGTAATGGGATCAGAGTTTGGTCCTGAGAACCGCAGCGTGACTTGTGCTGTAATAGGAGAAGAGGATCTCAGAGGGTCTCTCTACCCTCGTCACGCCACTGCAGATTACTAGGGGTATAAAACGGCCGAGAGCCATACAATGAGGAGCGGTCATCTTTGATATCAAAACCATGTATGCACTACAATGTATAGTTATTTTATCTCAAACCTTCATGTTACTAATGTATTGACATTAAAGGGATCATTCAGCGAAATTGCATATGTAATTATGTTTCCTTACTTAATATTAGGATTTGTTGGCAGCCGGTGGCTATAACAAACCAGTTGTAAATCTGGATTGTCATTTCCCTGTACTATCCCTTTAAGCATTCATCTACATCTTGCTTTTCCTCAAAAACACACAAATGAAACCCACATTCAGAAGACTAAGATAACCAATCCACTGTACTAGGGAAAGACACAAAAATCTGATTAACAGCTCTCATAAAAGAAGAACAAACATTGTTTGCCCATTTGCTCGTCCCCTCAATTTGTTTCTTGTTAACTGTACATGTTATCAGGGTTGTGAGTCAGAAGCGCTAGCTAGACTAGCTGGCTTTCCCCCTCACATTGACCTATGGCTGGTCTCTGGGACCCAACTGCTAGAGAAGGTCTGGGGGCCTTACTGGGAAACACAAACATCATTACCATTATGGCCTCAGTCCTGCACTCTTTTAGAAAAAAAATAGTTCCAAAAGGGTTCTTCAGCTGTCCCCATAGGAGAACCCTTTTTGGTTCCACAGGTACAACCCTTTTGGGTTCCATGTGGAACCCTGTGTGGAAACAGTTCTACATTGAACCCAAAAGGGTTCTACCTGGAACAAAAAGAGTTCTACATGGAAGAAAAAAGGGTTCTTCAAAGGGTTCTCCCACGGGGATAGCCGAAGAACCCTTTTAGGTTCTGCATAACATCCTTTTCTCTAAGAGTGTGAAGTGAACTAGGAGAACAAAAAGAGGCTCATTCTAACTGGTGATTGGTTAATCTACCAGGAAGCCCTAAAGACTTAAACGGAAAACAGGGACGCTGCAGAAGACAGCGGCCTTCCACCTCACATGGCTGTGGTGTTAAAATGCTGCTAGGATATGACTGAGTTGAGATGTGGAGAGAGGGAACTTTTGAGGGGTTGTTGCTTCAGGTTGAGATCCATGTATGTTATGCACGGCAGTTCCAGTATAAATGAATCAAAAATGGATAAAACCATAAAACCATGCATGCACGGCAATACAAAAACATACTATAGAATCTATACTCTATGGCCTCTATTGTGATATAGTTTGTGATATAATTCTTGGCTCTATAAGCCAACCCTGACAAATGTAAATTATGACAGGGGAATCTTTTTTAACATCTCATCACGTCACGTCACTTCCGCTATGCTTGTTGACCTTTAACCTATAAGTTGTTCTCCAACATCCCCATCAGTGCAGCCCCTCCTTCTCCCTTATTTTACAGTGCCTTACATAACATTGTTATTCTCCCTTCAGAATATCTGTTTACGACCCTACACGGTCACTATGGTGACACTGTGACACTGAACATGTGGACTATACTATACTGCCAAACATGGGGGCTTACCAATGCTCAAAAATAAAATGGTAGATGAGGTGAGACATGGCTAGAACATTTTAAGAATGGAAGGAGGCAGGAGGAAGGCACTGACTGTACTAAACAGTCAGTGCCTGAGTTTTGAGTACACTATTGGCTTGAAATTGTTATTGTGGGGCCAACAGTTATGATTGGAATGTTGCTTACTAGTTTTTGGGGCCACATGCATGTAATTATCGTCAGTCGTCAGTCATTGAAACTCACAACCGTTGTTTTACTGTCACTGTAAATCAAAGGAGCTGTTTCAAAGTGTACATAGCCGGAACACTGTGTATCCATTGTTGAGTGAAGATAATGAAGGCTTGGACATATTTCAGGATCTCAGAAAATATTTTCACACAGTTCTTAGATAATGACTTAAGGGCAACCAGGGACATCATCTTGTAAACAATGTCATTGTGAATGGGGGTAAACACCAGTGCTAGCATAGACATTGTCCGAAATTATTGTCATCAAAGTGCACAACTGAACAGTTTTTTGTTTCTGTTGCTCTTACAGTAATATATAAAAAAAGTTTTTTTCTGATTTGCCTCTCAATTTAGTTTTAGCTCAGATCATCACAAAAATATATGCTAAATCGCTATCTGTTGATGAGTATTTACTAAGGATGTAACAATTCACCGATACGCATTGGTCCACGATTCAAATGTTTAAGATATGACTGCAAAATCGATTCAAACTTTACAAATTGATGATTTACTAAATTATTTTGCTCATACTACTTTCTACCTTTCGAAAATACAGAATATTTTGTGACAACTGATACGTCCTCTCCTTCAGTGTGGAACTGCATGTAACTGTGTTGACATCTCCTTCAGTGTCGAACTGCATGTAACTGTGTTGACATCTCCTTCAGGGTGGAACTGCATGTAACTGTATTGACAGTTATTGATCTACAAGTCATTTTGCATGCTGAACAACCCTAGCGAATATAAGTAGCCTAGTCAAACTGCCCACTGTGCCCAGTTTCGCAGGGTGACCAATGCGAGGTAGGTGGCCTGTTCCTGATCTTGCACATTAAAATGCTAAAATGGCTTGCGTGGTATTAGGCTTGATTAGTTAAGTGACAACCTATGTAATTTGCTAGGCTATTTTTATCTATACACTGTTGAAAATTGTGTTTAACCAGAATAAAATGTAAACTACCGGAGACATAACGCTCATCTGGTGATATATGCCTAATTTGACAATGGGGTAGTGGGGTGCTAGATGCCTAGTCTCACTTATGGCTCAGATCAGGTGTGTACATAGTATACCCCATAGACATACTGTATATCATTTACACACACACACACACACAATACATACACCATAGGCTTACATCATTTATACACACACAGGCAGAAGTCAGCTCAGACTCATCCAGCTCAGAGAGGCCTAGCTCACGAGCTCCATCAGCAACAGATTTACATTTAGAATAGAAAATGAATGTTTATGCAACAAATCGCATCGATTAGAACGAATTGAATCGTTTCGAACGAATTGCATAGATTTGAACGAATCGCAACAATTTATTCTCCAATCAAACCGAATCTCACGGATCATTCAAACTAAAACTTTGCGTTCCTGTATCGTTTGAGAGCCCATGTAGACACGTATTGAATTGTTTTGAAAGGGAAATATGCACATCCCTAGTATTTACCCCACTCTCTACAGGCGTTCTGTTTACAAGTTGGCGTAATACCCTTTGTATTGACACAGTCTGTTTTACAGACCTCTTCCACTTTGACAACTGGCATATTGTCTTAAGTGTGTGGGTGGGGTGCCGTTTCCGTCAACTCTTCCACAGATGCGGACTGGCAAGTGTCTCTTGGGGAGCTATCAGACTTCAGAGACAGTGTGTTTAGAGAAGAGAGATTTACTAGACATTATGGGACTACTCAGGAAGCTGACACAAGATGCCTCTGTATATTGTTCTCCTCTCAGTCTGCATTGGGAAACAGCTCAGGAACCCGAGCTGGTTCCCTGAAGCTCTTCAGACATTAGGGCTTTGATTCAAAATGTTGCAGAACACTGTTGACAATGTGCCTTTTAAAGACAATGTTCCTGCTGTTCGCCGAGATCGCATTGACGTAAGCGCTGCAGATGAAGACTCAATTGGAAATTACCTTTAAATGTCAAGCGCTCTACAACGTGCTTCGGATTGTGACCAGAACCAGGATTCAACCTCATGAAGAAGTACTACACAAAACCTATTTGTGCAGTAGTGACTATGTGGAGACTTGTAGGGATTATGTAGTCAATGTGCAGTTTATCCACTACTCAAGATACATAAGTAGAGTTTTGTAGTGTTATCAGGTAGAGTAATTGTAACGGTTGTCGGCAGTGGAGGAAAGAGAGGACCAAGGTGCAGCGTGGTACGTGTTCATGATTGTCACGTTCTGACCTTAGTTCCCTTTTTATGTCTTTGTGTTAGGTTGGTCAGGGCATGAGTTGGGGTGGGTAGTCACAATGTTATTTTTTCCATGTTGTTATATTTCGATGTGTTTGGCCTAGTATGGTTCTCAATCAGAGGCAGGTGTCGTTCGTTGTCTCTGATTGAGAATCATACTTAGGTAGCCTGTTTTCCCCATTTTGGTTGTGGGTGTTTAATTTCTGTTTAGTGTCTGTTTACCTGGCAGAACTGTTTTGTTTTCTCTTCGTTTTTATTTTGTGTAGTGTTCAGTTTTTTCAATTAAAATATGACGAACACTTACCACGCTGCATTTTGGTCCTCCTCTCCTTCCACCAACGAGAATCGTTACAATGATCTTTTAATTACACTGAACACTAGAACAAAAATAACAAAAGCGGAACAAATGAAATAGTCCTGTCTGGTACAGAGACAGAGATAGAAAACAACTACCCACAACTCAAGGGCGAAACCAGGCTGCCTAAGTATAGTTCTCAATCAGAGACAACGATTGACAGCTGCCTCTGATTGGGAACCATACTAGGCCAAACACATAGAAATATAACAACATGGAAAAAAGAACATTGTGACTACCCACCCCAACTCATGCCCTGACCAACCTAAAATAGAGACATAAAAAAAGGAACTAAGGTCAGGACGTGAAAGTATCAGGTAGAGTCTGGGTGGGCACCCCACTCCACCTTAGTCTGGGCCCACTTAGGTGGCGCCTTTGGAGCGGCGACCCTCACCGCCGACCCCGGACTGGGGACCCTTTCACCGGGCCCTGAATAGACGGGAGACTCTGGCAGCGCCGGAGTGAAGGGCGACTCTGGCAGCGCCGGAGTGAAGGGCGACTCTGGCAGCGCCGGAGTGAAGGGCGGCTCTGGCAGCTCCTGACTGACGGGCGGCTCTGGCAGCTCCGGACTGACGAGCGGCTCTGGAGGGTCCGGACTGGAGGGAGGATCTGGAGCGTCCGGACTGGAGGGAGGCTCTGGAGCGTCCGGACTGGAGGGACACACAGGAGACTTGGTTCTGAGAACAGGCACAGTACTCACCAGGCTGGAGAGATCTACTGGAGGCCTGGTCCTTGGAAGAGGCACAGGATAGACCGGTCCGTGGAGGCGCACTGGAGGTCTCGAACTAAGGGCCTGAACAACCCGTGCTGGCTGGATGTTGATTTTAGCCCGGCACTTGCGGGGCGCAGGCACAGGACGCACTGGGCTGTGCAGACCCACGGGAGACACAGTGCGTAGGGCTGGTGCCATATAACACGGACCGAGGAGATGCACTGGAGACCAGATGCGCTGAGCCGGCTTCATCCCTCCTGGCTCGATGCCCACTCTAGCCCGGCCAATACGAGGAGCTGCGCTACGCGGGCTATGTATGCGCACTGGAGACACAGTGCGCTTCACCGCACAACACGGTCCCTGCCCGGTATCTCTCTCTCCACGGTCTCTCTCTCTCCACGGTAATCACGGGAGTTGGCTCAGGTCTCCTACCTGACTTTGCCAATCTCCCCGTGTGCCCCCCAATACATTTTTGAGGCTGCCTCTCGGGCTTCCTTGCCAGCCGTGTTCCCTCGTACCGCTGGTTCACCTCTCCTGCTGCCTCCGCTCTCCTGGCTGCCTCCACCTGTTCCCATGGGAGGCGATCCCTTCCAGCCAGGATCTCCTCCCATGTGTAGGATCCCTTCCTGTCCCGAATGTCCTGCCATGTCCATTCCTCCTTCTTACCACGCTACTTGGTCCTTTTGTGGTGGGTAGTTCTGTAACAGTTGTTGGCAGTGGAAAAAGGAGAGGACCAAGGTGCAGCGTGGTACGTGATCATGATCTTTTAATTACACTGAAAACTAGAACAAAAATAACAAAAATGGATCAAACGAAACTGTCCTGTCTGGTACAGAGACAGAGACAGAAAACAACTACCCACAACTCAAGGGCGAAACAAGGCTGCCTAAGTATGGTTCTCAATCAGAGACAACGATTGACAGACAAACACATAGAAATACAAACATAGAACAAAACATAGAATGCCCACCCCAACTCACGCCCTGACCAACCTAAAATAGAGACATAAAAAAAGGAACCAAGGTCAGGGCGTGACAGTAATGCTAGCTAGTAATTATGTGTGTTTGTATGAGAATGTACAGTATGTTAATATTGGTATACATGCCCATTCTACTTACCTTTTTTGACCTGTTTAACAAGATTAACATTGTTTGTCATATGTTTTTTTGTGCTGTCTTTACCTCTGTTAGGCGATGGTTGATAATGGCTTGTAATTGTTTGTCTCTTGTCTCTTGTGCTTGTTTTTATTTTCTAAAAGGTTACTTGCAAAGGTGGGATAAAGTCACTATTATTCGAGTCACAAGAAAGACTGAAGTCACGAGGTCAAAGTCTCTAGTCGAGTCCCAAGTAAAATGGGTCAAGTTTCGAGTCAAGTCCAAGTCGTACATTCTAAGAGCAAGTCAAGACGAGTCACGTTTTTTCAAGTCAAGTCAAAAATTGACATGCAATGACTTGTTCAGCTACTGTCACGTTGGTATGAAGAGATTTGGGAGACAGGCGCAGGAATGCGTAATAGTTTTTTTTATTAAGCCCAAATTACGGCAAGCCGTGGAAAGACCAAACAAACGAAGACCAAACAGACACGTAACAAAACACAGGGTAGAAACCCAAAAAAAGGCTAAGAGTACCTTGAATAAATAACACACGCGCACAATGATTAACACACGGAACGAGACAATCCACAATGGCACGAAAGCAGAGGCGGTACCAAGTCATTGTTTTACAAGTCACAAGTAAGTCTCAAGACTTAGCACTCAAGTCACAAGTCAAGTCAAGACCAACAAGTCTCAAGTCAAGTCTCAAGTCCTAAACTTTGAATTTCGAGTCCTAAACAAGTCATAATGTACTCTTCACCAAATATAATACCATTTCATATTTTTAATAATAGTAATAGTATTAGTATATTACATCTACGCAAATCATGAATGCTTTTAAAAATATATACATTTATTACTTTCCAAATCAACTTTATTTTCATGGAAATACATGGGTAGCCATGAGAAAGAGCACCCCCCCCCCCCCCCATAGCAATTGACTATCGCTATAGGGCAATGTAGGCTTGTACACAATCGCCTAACCTTAACAAACACACCCTTATAAAAAAACATGAGAATTAAAAACAGGTTCAGCCCCTGGTTCAACAGTGATCTTGCAGAGTTACTCCACCTCAAGAATTGCATTTGGCGAAAGGCTCGGCACACACGTACTCAAGCTGGCTGGCTCTCGTTCGGGCATATAAGAAACAAGTGCACTCAGGCTATCAGGAATAGAGGTCGTCCGATTATGATTTTTCAACGCCCATACCGATTATTAGAGGACCAAAAAAAGCAGATACCGATTAATTTGACAATTTTTTTATATATATATTTGTAGAAATGACAATTACAACAATACTGAATGAACAATGAACACTTTTATTTTAACTTAATATAATACATAAATAAAATCTATTTAGTCTCAAATAAATAATGAAACATGTTCAATTTGGATTAAATAATGCAAAAACACAGTGTAAGAAGAAAGTAAAAGTTTAAGTTCCTTGCTCAGAACATGAGAACATATGAAAGCTGGTGGTTTAATATCCCTTGTTCTTCAATATTCCAGGTTATTAAGAAGTTTTAGGATGTAGTTATTATAGGAATTATGACGCGTCAACTATTTCTCTCTATACCATTTGTATTTCATATACCTTTGACTATTGGATGTTCTTATGGGCACTTTAGTATTGCCAGCCTAATCTCGGGAGTTGATAGGCTTGAAGTCATAAACAGCGCTGTGCTTCAAGCATAGCTAAGAGCTGCTGGCAAACGCAGTAAAGTGCTGTTTGAATGAATGATTGCGAGCCTGCTGCTGCCTACCACCGCTCAGTCAGACTGCTCTATCAAATATCAAATCATAGACTTAGTTATAATATAATAAACACAGAAATACGAGCCTTTGGTCATTAATATGGGCAAATCCGGAAACTATCATTTCGAAAACAAAACGTGAAATATGGAACGGCTCTGTATTTTATCGAACGGGTGGCAACCCTAAGTCTAAATATTGCTGTTACATTGCACAACCTTCAATGTTATGTCATATGTAAAATTAGTTCACAGTTCGCAACGAGCCAGGCGGCCCAAACTGTTGCATATACCCTGAATCTGCTTGCACTGTACGCAAGAGAAGTGACACAAATTCCCTAGTTAATATTGCCTGCTAACATGAATTTCATGAACTATATATGCAGGTGTAAAAAAATATACATCTGTGTATTGATTTTAAGAAAGGCATTGATGTTTATGGTTAGGTACTTTTTTCACGAATGCGCTTTTATTAAATCATCGCCAGTATTCTCTCTGGTATGCAATCATGGTTTCCGCTCAGGTTATGGATGTATCACTGCAACCTTAAACGTCCTCAATGATGTCACCATTGCCCTTGATTCTAAGCAATGTTGTGCTGCTATTTTTATTGACCTGGCCAAAGCTTTTGACACGGTAGACCATTCCATTCTTGTGGACCGGCTAAGGCGTATTGGTGTCTCTGAGGGGTCTTTGGCCTGGTTTGCTAACTACCTCGGCTGTCTCAGCCACTGCCTATCACCAATGAAGTACCCCAAGGCTTGATCCTAGGCCTCACGCTCTTCTCAATTTACATCAACAACATAGCTCAGGTAGTAGGAAGCTCGCTCATCCATTTATATGCAAATGATACAGTCTTGTACTCAGCTGGCCCCTCCCCGGATTTTGTGTTAAATTCTCTACAACAAAGCTTTCTTAGTGTCCAACAAGCTTTGTCTACCCTTAAAAACTTCTTAGGGCTGAGATCCCGCTAACGGGATCGATATGACAACAGCCAGTGAAAGTGCAGGGCGCCAAATTCAAAACAACAGAAATCCCATAATTAAATATCCTCAAACATAGAAGTATTTCACACCATTTTAAAGATACACTTCTTGTTAATCCCACCACAGTGTCCAATTTAAAATAGGCTTTACGGCGAAAGCACCACAAACGATTATGTTAGGTCAGAGCCAAGTCACAGAAAAACACAGCCATTTATCCAGCCAAAGAGAGGAGTCACAAAAATCAGAAATAGAGATAGAATTAATCACTAACCTTTGATGATCTTCATCAGATGACACTCATAGGACTTCATGTTACACAATACATTTATGTTTTGCTCGATAAAGTTCATATTTATATCAAAAAATATCAGTATCCATTGGCGAGTTATGTTCAGTAGTTCCAAAAACATCCTGTGATTTTGCAGAGAGCCACATCAATTTACAGAAATTCTCTTAATAAATGTTGATGAAAATACAAGTGTTATGCATGGACTTTAGATACACTTCTCCTTAATGCAATCGCTGTGTCAGATTTCAAAAAAGCTTTACGGAAAAAGCAAATCATGCAATAATCTGAGTACGACGCTCAGAGACCAAACCAGCCAAAGAAATATCCGCCATGTTGTGCAGTAAACAGAAGTCAGAAATAACATTATAAATATTCACTTAGCTTTGATGATCTTCATCAGAATGCACTCCCAGGAATCCCATTTCCACAATAAATGTTTGTTTTGTTCGATAATGTTCCTAATTTATGTCCAAATAGCTACTTTTGTTAGCACGTTTTGTAAACAAATCCAACCTCACAAAACGCGTTCACTAGGAGCAGACGAAATGTCAAAAAGTTCCGTTACAGTCCGTAGAAACATGTCACACGATGTATAGAATCAATCTTTAGGATGTTTTTAACATAAATCTTCAATAATGTTCCAACCGGAGAATTCCTTTGTCTGTAGAAAACAATGGAACGCGAGCTACTTCTCACGTGAACGAGCGTCACGTGTTTGTGGCACTCTGCCAGACCACTGACTCAATGAGCCGTTATGAGCCCCTCCTTTACAGTAGAAGCCTCAAACAAGTTTCTAAAGACTGTTGACATCTAGTGGAACCATTAGGAAGTGCAACATGACCAATACCCCACTGTATCTTCAGTAGGGAATGAGTTGAAAAACGACCAACCTCAGATTTCCCACTTCCTGGTTGGATGTTTTCTCAGGTTTTTGCCTGCCTTATGAGTTCTGTTATACTCACAGACATCATTCAAACAATTTTAGAAACTTCAGAGTGTTTTCTATCCAAATATACTAATACTGCGCATATATTAGCAACTGAGACTGAGTAGCAGGCAGTTTACTCTGGGCACCTTATTCATCCAAGCTACTCAATACTGCCCCCAACAATAAGAAGTTAACCTTGTTCTGAACACCTCCAAAACAAAGGTCATGTGGTTTGGTAAGAAGAATGCTCCTCTCCCCACAGGTGTGATTACTACCTCTGAGGGTTTAGAGCTTGAGGTAGTCACCTCATGCAAGTACTTGGGAGTATGGCTAAATGGTATACTGTCCTTCTCTCAGCACATATCAAAGCTGCAGGCTAAAGTTAAATGTAGACTTGTAATCGTTCCTCCTTCACTCCAGCTGCCAAACTAACCCTGATTCAGATGACCATCCTACCCATGCTAGATTATGGAGACATAATTTATAGATCGGCAGGTAAGGGTGCTCTCGAGTGGCTAGATGTTCTTTACCATTCGGAAATCAGATTTGCCACCAATGGTCCTTGTAGGACACATCACTGCACTCTATACTCCTCTGTAAACTGGTAATCTCTGTATACCCATCGCACAACCCACTGGTTGATGCCTATTTATAAAACCCTCTTAGCCCTCACTCCCCCTATCTGAGATATCTACTGCAGCCCTCATCCTCCACACACAACACCAGTTCTGCCAGTCACATTCTGTTAAAGGTCCCCAAAGCACTCACATCCCTGGGTCTCTCCGCTTTTCAGTTCACTGCAGCTAGAGACTGGAATGAGCTGCAACAAACACTCAAACTGGACAGTTTTATCTCAATCTCTTCATTCAAAGACTCAATCATAGACACTCCCACTGGAATGAGCTGCAACAAACACTCAAACTGGACAGTTTTATCTCAATCTCTTCATTCAAAGACTCAATCATAGACACTCCTACTGACAGTTGTGGCTGCTTTGCATGATGTATTGTTGTCTCTACCTTCTTGCCCTTTGTGCTGTTGTCTGTCCCCAATAATGTTGGTACCATGTTTTGTGCTGCTACCATGTTGTGTTGCTACCATGCTGTTGTCATGTTGTGTTGCTACCATTCTGTGTTTTCATGTGTTGCTGCCTTGCTATGTTGTGTCTAAGGTCTCTCTTTATGTAGTGTTGTGTTGTCTCTCTTGTCGTGATGTGTTTTTCCTATATTTATATATACTGTATACACTGCCGTTCAAAAGTCACTTAGAAATGTCCTTGTTTTTGAAAGAAAACAACATTTTTGGTCCATTAAAATAACATCAAATTGGTTAGGAAAACAGTGTAAACACTGTTAATGTTGTAAATGACTATTGTAGCTGGAAACGGCTGATTTGGTATGGAATATCTACATAGGCGTACTGAGGCCCATTATCAGCAACCATCACTCCTGTGTTCCAATGGTATGTTGTGTTAGCTAATCCAAGTTAATCATTTTAAAAGGCTAATTTATTATTAGAAAATCCCTTTGCAATTATGTTAGCACAGCTGAAAACTGTTTTTCTAATTAAAGAAAAAATAAAACTGTCCTTCATTAAACTAGTTGAGTATCTGGAGCATCAGCATTTGTGGGTTCCATTACGGGCTCAAAATGGCCAGAAACAAATAACTTTCTTCTGAAACTTATCAGTCTATTCTTGTTCGGAGAAATGAAGGCTATTCCATGTGAGAAATTGCCAAGAAAGTGAAGATATTGTACAGCGCTGTGTACTACTGCCTTCAAAGAACAGTGCAAACTGTCTCTATCCAGAATAGAAAGCAGAGTGGTGGGCCCCGTTGCACAACTGAGCAAGAGGACAAGTACATTAGAGTGTCTAGTTTGAGAAACAGACGCCTCACAAGGCCTCAACTGGAAGCTTCATTAAATAGTACCCGAAAAACACCAGTCTCAACGTCAAAAGTGAAGAGGCGACTCCGGGATGCTGGCCTTCTAGCCAGAGTTCCTCTGTCCAGTGTCTAATGTTCTTTTGCCTATCTTAATCTTTTATTTTTATTGGCCAGTCTGTGATATGGCTTTTTCTTTGCAACTCTGCCTAGAATGCCAGCATCCCGGAATCGCCTCTTCACTGTTTATGTTGAGACTGGTGTTTTGCGGGTACTATTTATGGCCTTTTACAGCTCGTTGAGTGCGATCTTTGTGCCAGCGTCTGTTTGTGGTATGATTTGTTCTGACTATCTTGGTTAAATAGTGTTATTCTATCATTTATGTATTCAAATAGCTACAGTCTTCTTCAAAACTGAACATGTCTAATTCAGAAGTGTCAGATAGAACCTTATGGCTGAAACCAGATTGACATTTCAGAGCCATAGCGTTCTATTAGGATTTCGATACTGTGTACTTTAGGTACTGTACCTTTAAGGTGAGGATCTTATGGGTTATGAATGAAGAATTGACTACAAAACAGTTCAGAGATCTGGGATGTGAAAACTTTAATGTTCAAAATCTCAGAACTATGCTTTGCACAAATATAACCTTATAGTCCTAAAGTCACAAAATATTTATATTTTTATTGAGGCTAAATTCAGAGCGTTGTCAGATTGTCTGTTAGTATATTCAGACCGTTTCACACTCAGAGCGTTCAGAGCGCACACTGGATGCTCTGGCCAACGAGTGGGTAATGTTGGCAAGCTTGCTAGCTACTTACAGACAGAAATGAGAGAACACCTCACACTATTTTACTCACCCTTGCAGAGCTGGTTAGTCTGTTTTATGTTATCCAGAGCGTTGGTGATTAACTGTGCTGCTGGCAACAATTGAATTAATCTGATTTGTTTATGGTCCAACTGGTGTTGAGCATTCATAAATTCATCAGGTATTCTGCGCTCTGTTGTCAGAGTGAATTTACGAATGTACCCTAGTATGTCAAAAGTTCCCGGATGTCGTACTACAATCTGAAAAAATAGGAAGTATACAAGCAGTGGACACTATTTACATACTTTTAGGGCCCATAATGCAATTCTTCAGAAAATGTGTGTGGCTTCACAACATTTTCAGAAGGAAGGTTGGATGGGACGCTGGTGGAAGTGGATGCTGAGTTGGAATTAAGCATATTTGGTGAAGACCAATGTTCTGAATGCACAACAGTAGTATCAAAAACTGGAACAAAATGGTAATAGTCTAAAATTGGAGTGGAGGATACGTGTGAAAATGATAATGAATTGTTGGGATGCATTTGTTGAGTAAGGATGCATATGTAGGAAACCCTTTTGATGAGTCAAAAATTGTGAAGTATGCACTTGGAAAAGTGGAGTCTGTCAGAGTGACCAGGAGTGGTCTTAATTGTATTTCTGAAGAGCAGAGGAAGATTTCAGTGGTCCTCAAAAGAATCCGGACAACATAAGTTTTGTGTTTTGAACTTCGGAGTAGAGCACCCGTCAAAGGAGTCATTTCGGGTGATGACACGGATGTTCAGGTTGAATACCTGAAGAAAATTCCTGGTGTGGTTGGTGCCGGGCGTTTGACCCGCTGAGTGAATGGAGGAAAATGATAATGTCTGTCGGTCCTGTTGTTTTTTGATAAAGAAAAATACCTATGCATGTGAAGCTTGGTTATTTAAGATACGCCGTAAGAGCTTTCGTCCTCAAACAACTGCAGTGTAAGAATTGTAAAGGATTTGGACATGTGTGCAGACGAACAGAGTATAGTGCATTCGGAAAGTATTCAGACCCCTTGACATTTTCCAAAAAAATTTACGTTACAGCCTTATTCTATTATTATTATTATTTTTTTTAATTTTACCCTGTTTTCTCCCCAATTTCGTGGTATCCAATTGTTTAGTTGCTACTATCTTGTCTCATCACTACAACTCCCGTACGGGCTCGGGAGAGACGAAGGTTGAAAGTCATGCGTCCTCCAATACACAACCCAACCAAGCCGCACTGCTTCTTAACACAGCACGCATCCAACCCGGAAGCCAGCCGCACCAATGTGTCGGAGGAAACACCGTGCATCTGGCAACCTTGGTTAGCACGCACTGCGCCCGGCCCGCCACAGGAGTCGCTGGTGCGCGATGAGACAAGGATATCCCTACCGACCAACCCCTCCCTAACCCGGACGACGCTAGGCCAATTGTGCATCGCCCCACGGACCTCCCGGTCGCGGCCGGTTACGACAGATTCTGGGCGCAAACCCAGAGTCTCTGGTGGCACAGCTGGCGCTGCAGTACAGCGCCCTTAACCACTGCACCACCAGGCAGGCCACAGCCTTATTCTAAAAGTGATTTAAAAAGCAAATCCCTCATCAAACTACACACTGTACCCCATAATGACAAAGCGAAAACAGTTTTTTAGATTTAATAAAATCTAAAACCAAAATACAGAAATAACTTATTTACATGAGTATTCAGACCCTTTGCCACGAGACTTAAAATTGAGCTCAGGTGCAATGGAAACACGATGATCATCCTTGATTGGAGTCCACCATGTGATAAATACAATTGATTGAACATGATTTGGAAAGGCACACACCTGTCTATTTAAGGTCACACAGTTAACAGTGCATGTCAGAGCAAAAATCAAGCCATGAGGTCGAAGGAATTGTCCGTAGAGCTCCGATATAGGATTGTGTCGAGGCACAGATCTGGCGAAGGATATCAAAACATTTCTTTAGCATTGAAGGTCCCCAAGATCACTGTGACCTCCATCATTCTAAAATGGAAGAGGTTTAGAACCACCAAGACTCTTCCTAGAGCTGGCTACTCTGCCAAACTGAGCAATCAGGGGAGAAGGGCCTTGGTCAGGGAGGTGACCAAGAACCCGATTGTGACTCTGAAAGAGCTCCAGAGTTCCTCTGTGGAGATGGGAGAACCTTCCAGAAGGACAACCATCTCTGCAGCACTCCACCAATCAGGCCTTTATGGTACAGTGGCCAGACAGAAGCCACTCCTCAGTAAAAGGCCCATGACAGCCCACTTGGAGTTTGCCAAAATGCACCAAAATGACTCTCAGACCTGGCACCATCCCTACAGTGAAGCATGGTGGCAGGGACTGGGAGACTAGTCAGGATTGAGGGAAAGACGAACAGAGCAAAGTAGAGAGAGATCCTTGATGAAAACCTACTCAAGAGCGCTCAGGACCTCAGACTGGGGGCGAAGGTTCACCTTCCAACAGGACAACTATCCTAAGCACACAGCCAAGACAATGCAGGTGTGACTTCGGGACAAGTCCTTGAGTGGCCCAGCCAGAACCCGGATTTGAACCGGATTGAACATCTCTGGAGAGACCAGAAAATAGCTGTGCAACAACACTCCCCATCCAACCTGACAGAGCTTCAGAAGCTCTACAGAGAAGAATGGGAGAAACTCCCCAAATACAGTGGGCCAAGCTTGTAGCGTCATACCCAAGACTCTAGGCTGTAATTGCTGCCAAAGGTGCTTCAACAAAGTACTAAGTAAAGGGTCTGAATACTTATGTAAATGTAATATTTCCGAATAAAACAATATAAATTGCAAAAAAATATAGAATAATCTGTTTTTGCTATGTCATTATGGGTTATTGGGTGTAGATTGATGAGGGAAAAATAAAATGTAATCAATTTTAGAATAAGGCTGTAACGAAACAAAATATGGAGAAGTCAAGGGGTCTGAATGCTTTCCGAATGCACTGTACTCTGTTTGTCTGCACATACTTGAAACATGGCCAAATCCTTTACAATACTTACAATGCAGTGGTTTGAGGACGAAACAAGTGATGCTAGTGAAGATATAGTAGTGGATGCACCACAGCTTGTAGTACATGGTTGCTGCCAGACAAAAGAGGCCCTGTGTGTTAAAAAGGTGGCCACACCTTTGCCACAATTATAAACTACAGCACGTCTCAAAGAAGTCGAAGAAACTGGACATTATTGTGGCTGCGGGATTTTAAATCTGAAGACTTTGAAGGGGTACCGGAAGAGATCATATCTGTTTTATTTATTTATTTTTAACAGAAAAGTTGTTTGATTTAGTTTATTTTATTTATTTATTGGCCATTTTTTGGTGGTTAATTTTTTGGGGAGAATCCTGTTTCCATCCCGCATAGTAGGTGGCAAAATGCACATTACATTGTGTTGATCGCCAATATACCATAGAAGAAGAAAAAGTCCAACGAGAACGGATATAAATGAATACCTTTAACTAATTATGACAAATGTTAAGAAATGTTGAGCAATGTAATAAAGTAATGACTTTTCAAATAAGTTACATTACGTTGGCTGACAATTTGTTAGCTATGCTAGCCTTAGTAATCGCATACCATATCGTTACAGCAGTTGCTTCTATGTTAGCTATCTACCTAACGTTAGTTGGCTACTAATATATCGAACTTGCCAGTACATGTATATTAACTATATGTTGTCTAACTAACTACCCAACGTTTATTGACTTGATTATTCATGTCATTCTTAGCTTAGCGAAGCGGTGTAGTCATCGTGCGTTCTAAATGGACATTGTTATTGAAGTCTTAAGATGTCTAGCTAGTAATTTCTTATGCTAACAAGCTAGGAAATTGCATAGCAACAGTATCAACTTCCGGTAGTAGCGCTAGTACAGTCAACTGAAAGGATACCGATCATTTACAGTATACTAAAATTAACTAATAGTATGTAGTATACAATATGTTAGTATGGGTATTCGAACACAGCTTAGATGTTTTGAAATAAGAATTTGATGCAAAGCCGTAGGCCTATGTTCGTGACCAGATTTAATAAGCAAAGGTGTACATTTTAAATACAAATGGTAGGCTAAATGTAGCCTAATAAAATATGTATGAAGAAAAAAATGATAAATAATTTCCCATTCAGTTTCACACTCGCGACCCCCCAAAACCTGCTCACTGCGCTAGCTCACTCGACCTGTGTCGATTGACAGTTGGTCTAATCAGAGGGCTGTGTGTGTTACACTAGGCAATCAGTTTTTTTGCAATTGCGATATTATCTCTGGGTGTGTGGAGAGTAGTCTAATCCATGGAGACTCTGTGCCACAAAATGAGTGACAAAACTTTACAGATAATTTCAAGTCGTCAGTCTCAAGTCAAAGTCGAATCCCGAGTCTTGAGGCTCCAAGTCGAAGTCAAGTCTCAAGTTATTTTATTTTATACCAAGTTGAGTCTCAAGTCATCAAATTTGTGACTCCAAGTCATGTAAGTCGAGTTCACACCTCTGGTTATGTACTGGAGAAATGTGACTGCAACAAAAAAGAGGATCAGAAGACAGTCAAGTCAAAGCTGAATAAAGACAAGGCCTCAAAGGAATTAACAAAACAGAGTAAATATATAATTTACTATGTTATCAATTTAATTTTGAAAAATGAAATAAAGTTTGTATAAGCTTATTATTTCTTGTTTTATGATATACAGTTGAAGTCGAAAGATTACACTTAGGTTGGAGTCATTAAAACTCGTTTTTCAACCGCTCCACAAATTTCTTGTTAACAAACTATAGTTTTGGCAAGTCGGTTAGGACATCTACTTCATGCATGACACAAGTCATTTTTCCAACAATTGTTTACAGACAGATTATTTCACTTATAATTCACTGTATCACAGTTCCAGTGGGTCAGAAGTTACCATACACTAAGTTGACTGTGCCTTTAAACAGCTTGGAAAAGTCCAGAAAATGATGTCATGGCTTTAGAAGCTTCTGCTAGGCTAATTGACATCATTTGAGTCAATTGGAGGTGTATCTGTGGATTTATTTCAAGGCCTACCTTCAAACTCAGTGCCTCTTCGCTTGACATCAAAATAAATCTGCCAAGACCTCAGAAAAAATGTCTGGTTCATCCTTGGGAGCAATTTCCAAATGCCTGAAGGTGCCACGCCTGAAGTTACCAAGTATAAATACCATGGGACCACGCAGCCGTCATACCGCTCAGGAAGGAGAGGCGTTCTGTCTCCTAGAGATGAACGTACTTTGGTGCAAAAAGTGCAAATCAATCCCAGAACAAAAGCAAAGGACCTTGTGAAGATGCTAGAGGAAACAGGTACAAAAGTATCTGTAGCCACAGTAAAATTTGTCCTATAACAACATAACCTGAAAGGCCGCTCAGCAAGGAAGAAACCACTGCTCCAAAACCGTCATAAAAAGGCCAGACTACAGTTTGCAACTGCACATGGGGACAAAGATCGTACTTTTTGGAGAAATGTCCTCTGGTCTGATGAAACAAAAATAGAACTGTTTGGCCATAATGACCATTGTTATGTTTGGAGGAAAAAGGGGGAGGCTTGCAAGCCGAAGAACACCATCCCAACTGTGAAGCACGGGGGTGGCAGCATCATGTTGTGGGGGTGTTTTGCTGCAGTAGGGACTGGTGCACTTCACAAAATAGATAGCTTCAAATGATGTGGTTGTATTGAAGCAAGATCACAAGACATGAGTCAGGAAGTTAAAGCTTGGTCGCAAACGGGTCTTCCAAGTGGACGATGATCCCAAGCATACTTCCAAAGTTGTGGCAAAATGGCTTAAAGACAACAAAGTCAAGGTATTGGAGTGGTCATCACAAATCCCTGACCTCAATCTTATAGAAAATTTGTGGGCAGAAATGAAAAAGCGTGCGCGAGCATGGAGGCCTATACAAACCTGATTCAGTCACACCAGCTCTGTCAGGACGAATGGGCCAAAATTAACCCAACTTATTGTCAGAAGCTTGTGGAAGGCTACGCAAAACGTTTGACCCAAGTTAAACAATTTAAAGGCACTGTTACCAAATACTAATTGAGTGTATGCAATCCTTACCCACTGGGAATGTGATGAAAGAAATACAAGCTGAAATAAATCATTCTCTCTACTATTATTCTGACATTTCACATTCTTAAAATAAAGTGGTGATCCTAACTGATCTAAGACAGGGAATCTTCACTAGGATTAAATGTCAGGAATTGTGAAAAACGGAGTTTAAATGTATTTGGCTAAGGTGTATGTAAACTTCCGACTTCAACTGTAACTACAGTTAACATAAACTTGAGGAAATAACATGTGAACTACTCTAGACTACTCTAGCTGTGACACAGTAGTAAAACAAGAAGATGTCAATCGTGATTTTGAATAGGCAAACATTAGTAAATGTTTTCAATTGTAATTCAGAAGGGTTTATGTTGGAAATTAAAAACGATCAGGAGAAATTCAGTAGTGATACAACACTAAACGCATAGATGGCACTGGCAGTAGGAATTCAATAGGAATTGAGTAGGCAAACAGCAGTAATGTGTAGGCATTGTGTAGTAATTAAATAGTGAACATGTAGGAATTGTGCAGGTATGTGTAGGTTTTAAGTAGTAGATACACAAAAGTTCAGTAGTTACACAGTAGTCATTTAAGAGAGAATTATGTAGTGATTTGAGTAGGATGTAATGGAGTGTTCACCAGTAATGAAACGTCACAATTTATCACTCATCACTTCTTAAATTACTACATAAATCACTACTGGTTTACTACACATGTCAATAGCAATCAAGTAGTAAAACCGGTAAGTTTTGTGTAGATCTTGAGTAGTAGTGATGAGTAGTCATTCAGTAGAACCCTTTCATGAGGGCAAACAAACCGCACTGTGTAGACATCGCACTGAACTTGACTTTAAAGGTACAGTATTTTACACTTGAGCCGCCACAGCGTTTACTTTACACATTCACACCAAATGTGATCTCCTCGAATGCCGGAGACATTGCTTCAAAAGTGCGATGACGGCGCAGTGTGTTTGTTTGCATCCTTATTATGTTTCATTCTGATATGACTATTTGTCCGACATTTATAACAAAATAAGAATTGTGGCTCAGAAAGACAAGCTTTCGTGTGTTGCAGTTCGGTGCTAAATATAATCACAGCTCTTTGAAGGTCTTCTAAGGCATGACATGAAATGAAATGATCAGGGTCAACAAGTAGTCGTTGGTGATCTTTTCAGGGACATTACTTCTATTGTCCCTGTAAATGATCTGCTTTTGCAACTTTTTGATGACAACATAAGGGAGAATTACTTACAGATAGAGTACTTTTCAAGGTCTGTATGCTTTTATGTCATAACCCATTTCCTCCATGCCAATCTTACTTTACCCCCCCCCCCCCCCCCCCCCCCCCGGATTTCCATGACTGGCATCATGGAAACAAACATGAGAGAGTATGCCGGCTTGTGTGCCAGCATGTAAGCCTCTCGTGAGAAGGCATCCTGCGTCAGCTGATAAGGGAGCTGTGAAGCAGGAGAGGGGTTTGTTGACCTCCTTATGTCACACCACAGAGATAGACTTGAAAACACCCACGCACCAATACACACTGACAAACTTAAACCTGTCACTGCTCTGGGACATCCATGCCACTTGTAGAGTGAGTGATGAGAACAACAAAGGCTTCAATATGAACCCCAACTTTGGTGACACTTTATGTGGATAGTCTCAAGTAGATGGTTTGTAGATGGCTTGTAGAATTTTCAGTAGATGTTCAATAACTGTCAACAACAGTTCAACCAACTATCCACTAACCCTTATCCTCTTAACCCTAAACTTAACCATTACCCTTATTGTAAACCTAGCTCTAACTGTAAACGTAGCAAGCAGTTGCTTATCAACATATAGTTTGTTGAACGTATGACCATTTATAGATCATCTATATGGGACTATCCAAATAAAGTGTGACTCCGACTTTTTCATCTAATGTCAGGGTCCAGTTATTGTTAGGGTTTTAAGATAACTTTCTTGTACTGAATGAATTGGCCAGCTTTTGTAGCTCGGATGAAATGAAAGTCCATCCAAGGCATCACATTTCCATCCATGCCATGAGTCCCAAGGCAGGTAATCATAGATAGGCTATTTATCTTTGGATGACCACTTTCTTGGTTGGAATGACACCAACAGATAACTTACTTGGATCATCTGTCCCAGATCACTTTCTTATACTTCCAGGTTAGGTTTTGGACCATCCAGGGCCGTGTTCAGATTACTGTATTGGACCCTGAAAAAAAATACAACATTTTGACATATCGTTAGGGTTCCCCCAGATCACTTTTCTGGACTTTCACAGTTAGTGAATGTTAGTTAGTCTATGTTGTCGAAAGACATACTTTTTCAACAACAACAAAAAATTCTAAAAGTACCTTATACCCAGATTCAATATGTGAGGACACCCAAAGGGTATACTGATATTGGGCAGATAGGATGCTTAGAAAAATAATTCAGGTTAGTGGTTTCCTCGCAATTAGCTAATTCTCTGAACCCTACTGGCCTTATCAGCTGGTTATTGGCTAACCTTGCTCTTCCAGAGGCTGCAGTGACATTGACCACAGACCAGGAGATACGTACTGTTCTTGGCCCAGTCCAAGATAACTATCACTGTTGATCTTTCTCTGTTTCCACTTGCCATCATTGTTTTCAGTGCATTGAGTTAAATACCTATTTTCACTGTGCTGTATTGAATTTGTCATATTTAGAAAAAATATGTTGGTAAAGTAAAATATATTAGGCATGATTATACACCATAAAATGGGTATTTGTTGCTTTCTTACCTTGGACACACCTGCAGCAGAAGTCCTGCTATAATACTTGTGCACGCATCCATTTCTGCCTTTCATAATGGATCCACATCTGATATTTCATCTGAGAAGTGAGGAGACTTTGGTGCTTGTCGTATTTGCCAATGACAATAAATACCCTCATGCTTCTTTTGTGCTCTGAACTGGAAAATCTATCTTGGGTGTGTCTAGAGAGAACAGAGAAGTTACGTTGCCAGGTATAATACAATCCGGCATTGTTCTGCTTAGTTTTGCATTGTTCTGCTTCGTCAGCTCTAGCTTCTCCTCCCAGGTCAAGACCCGAGCCTCTTATTCATAGAGTCTCATAGGACAAACTTGAATGAAAGGGGATGTCATAGGAGACTGATGTAAATGTGAGAGAATCTCTTAGCCAAGAGAGTGTGAAATATCAGAATTCCTACGGCAATAGGCGCACAACCTAGAGAATGTCATTATTGATTGAATGTCACTGCATTGCAGTCCTTACCAGTCTTGTGCTATATGACTCTTGATTTCAAAATACCAAAGTTACACAAGTACCAAAACATAACATTGTAATAACATTTGTAACAAGAACTTAATTGCTGGGTGCAACAAAGCAACTCCAAAACCTTTCCCATTTCCATTTGCAAAAGATACACACTTTGGACAGACATGTCAATTTCACAGTTTATTGTCAATTTTCATTAGAAAAAGTAATAAGAATGTGTGGCCAAATCCATATAATCTATCATCTATTCTCGATGGCCACACAATAATGTTGATATAGTCATTGCGAGTGATTTGTTTGTCCGCCCCCCTACCTCGAGATCCACAAGATGACATGTGTGAGGTCCTATATACTGTATTGCTCAGTATATATACAGTATATAGTCATAGCACCTAATCACACCCTAACTCCAATTAGATTCATTAAAGCCGAGGTGTAAAAATTATTTGAAAAGTGGTTCTATTTATGATAGCGATTTACAGAGTGTAAAAGGGCCGGTCATGGAGGCACTTAGCTAATGTATGGATTTACAGACATTCCTTCACTTGGTTTCGGAGAAGAAGCCCCCTCTTGTTCCCTTTGGTTCCACAGAGCTCCCTGCTGCTCTGTTACATAACACCGTGGCCCATTATCATAGGGGCTTAGAAGTGGGGGTCCTACTTTCCCAGCAGCGCTGACTCTGCCAACGCACCACCACCCGCTATTTGTCACTGCCATGGAGGGAGGAAGGGAGGGAGGGCAGGTGTAGGAAGGTTAGGGGGATGACGTAAGGAGGTAAGGAGGGGAGATACAGTGCTTGGCATGTGGCAATATTTAGCTTCCCCTTCACAAGCACACAATGCACACTCACAAACACACACACGCCTCTCCTCCCTTCCCTCTTCTTTCTCTTCAATCTCCTCTATTTCAGTGACCAGGAATTCTTGACAGTTTTTCTCTTACCGGGTCCTGTGGTGACCTTGTTTTGAATGAGGACTAAAGGACTAAATGTCCTTGTGAGAAGTGGGGAGAGAGTGGTGATAGAGGAGAGTGACAACAACAACAATAACAACACACACTCACACTCTCTCTCTCACACACACACACACACACACACACATTGGCTCTGGGAAGAAGAGAACAACACTCTACCAAGTTTAAAATAACCCAGCAACATCTATTTCAGGTTTTATATGAGGTGGGAACACGTGTCAGCTCCAAGAACTTGAAACGACCTAAATGAAAAGGGAACAGGAAGGCAGCACATGACATATGTACAGAAGCTAGTGTTTGCTGGGTCAATGCCTTGTAAAAACAGCACCACTGATGGCCTGTGCTCCTGCCCAAAGTCACCATAGTGTGTGTGTGTGTGTGTGTGTGTGTGTGTGTGTGTGTGTGTGTGTGTGTGTGTGTGTGTGTGTGTGTGTGTGTGTGTGTGTGTGTGTGTGTGTGTGTGTGTGTGTGTGTGTGTGTGTGTATGTGTGCGTGCGTGCGTGAGTGTGTGTGAAGGGGAAGCTAAATATCCTCATAGCAGGGGAGCCTTACAGAGCCTGGGTATGTTTCCTCAGATAGGGAACAAGGGTTATCCTCATATTACAGAACTAGGCCATGAGAGACAGGTTGTGGAACAATAGAACTCTGGAGTCATCAGAATTCTCCCTACAGGAAGAGTGAAATATTTCAGACAGTATTGAAATAACAATCCCAAAACCCTGCTGAGGCCATGAAATGTATGAATTGAGATGGATGGTCAATCTTTTACTCACCAGGTAAACTCACTTTTACTCACCATCTTGATGGCGTTACTTGGCATGTAAAGTCATTGCTTACCATGACATTTCTGTGCTTAGTGAAATGCAGAAATGCATAGACACATACAGTAAGTACATAGTGATGAGGGAAAAATTGATACAGTTATATTATTTTTTTTACGATGTATCGTATCATTTTGACAATATCGCAATATTATTTTTGCATTAGTTGGCTGTACCTGCACCAAAACTCCACTATTTTCCTTTATAGCTTGTTCTCCATCTTCTTTTTAAATAGGGAGCCCATTTGTTTCGAGCACTTTTAAACTTGTTTTCTCATGGCTCTCTCTTGTCCCTCTGCAGCAGACATATGGTGTGCAATATGTTTGGAACGAATCGCAATAAAATCACAGTATCGAATCGCAATACATATAAAATTGTGAGAATCGCAATATATATATCGTATTGGCACCTACATATCATGATAATATCGTATTGTGAGGTCCCTGGCAATTCCCAGCCCTAGTACATAACATAGGATAAAGAATACTTTCTTATCCACTTACCTTCTTCCAGGTACAGACCTTTCAGAGCGGTCAGATTTCTTAATTCCGGATTTATTACTGCGTGCACCAGGGCAAAGATTGAACCTGTTTTTTCCAGAATGGATTAACAGAAAAAAATAAAATCGATTTCTTCTCTTAACCTATAGTTGACCCCTTTGTTCTATTGTAAAAAATGTACAGTATATATATTTCTTCAGACCAAATAACAGGTGTTCACTTTGTACAAATTCTTAGTCCACATGTGCCCTAAAACCCAAATCATAGTTTGTCATTAAAAACAAAACTTAAAAGAGTGTCTGCAGATTGTTGAACCTACTCATCGGATAGCTTCAGCTCTCATGCTTCGCTTGCGTTGCTCCCGAAAGTGGAACTTCATATTGAAAAATGAGGTATGAGTGGAATAGTGATTGCCAGTGGCTGCTGGCTGATTGGCTGTGAGTAGACTTTCCATCCCTCTCCAGAAACTCAAATTACCCAGAGTAAACTTTACGGTGCTAGCATTTCTAGCATGCTATTTTCTTGAAAGATTAACATATCAGAAATCATATTTTTATGCAATTTGGTTGGAATGACACTAACCCACGTGGGCATTAGTGAACATTATTGGCTGTTTATTTTGGTGTAAAGTATCCCTTTAATGTTGCTCATCAACGTATCCTAGGGCTGGAAAAGACAGGATGTCAACATATTCCCTAAACACTGCACTACTTTTGAACATGGGAGCGCAGACTAGGGTGCCATTTCAAACGCAGTCAAAGTCCTTGTGGTGCTAGACAGAAATGCGAGGAGCTATTTTGAGCAGGCTGCAAGGGTTTAAAGGGTGAAGGGGAGGTAAACAAAGGGGCATCAGCAGGCCACCCCGGATACATCTTCAAAGCATTCTTTCCCCATGAGCGTAGAGCTACCAAGGTTTTACCAGAGGGGGAAGGGTGAATCCTCTAATCCTCAAAACTGAAACTGTTTAGCGGGGATTGATTGATTGATTGACTTAATTGAAACCCTTTATTGCACTCATTTACCAAGTTAGCACTTTCCATTGGTCACCTTTGGGTCAAGGAACCCTCATTTCAAACTCATGTAATGCCATATAGATATGTTACAGTGATGTTATGTTTTAAGTTTTCAAACAAAACCACCTCTTAAACAGTTCCACAATAATGTACAGTATTTGTGACAAACTAGCTCACAGTTTTCCTTATTCATTATTGTTCCTATGGCAGCTCAGATTGACGAATGTTACAGTGATTTCAATGTTGAAAAATAAGTGACTTTCAACATCTGTAAGAAAAAGGGTATATATACCGTATATACAGTATTTTTCCAGTATATAGTAATAGGACCAAGATTAGTGTTGGTATCAATAATAATATCAATATTAACTATACTTGGTTGTTTGTTGTGTGACAGTGAGTGGCAGGAGAATAGCCATCCTGTTGAGTGACCAGTGGCCCAGCTGCTAGCCATCACACCACCAAGAATCTCACCTTGGCCGTATACAGGCACTTCTCCCCCTCCCACCTACCTCACACCTCTCTCTGTCACGCCTGCCAGTCGGTGTCTTTGAAGTGGAATGAACACGCGCACACATACACAGGCACAGGCACACACACACACACACACCTATGTCCCCCCTGACCCCCCTACAATTTGTGTCAACAATAAACAAGCTGTCACCCTCTGTTCCAAACACAGACTGTACACGACGTGACTCGTGACTGTGAGGTGAGGCTCCCATAATGGCTCCCTGATGCTATGGCTGTCACGCTCATTTCATGACAAATGCTTTCACTATACCATCTTTAGTTTCTGGACCTGGGCTGAGTTTCCCAAAGCCCTTTTAGCTCAACATGGTCTCATTAGAATATGTCAAAATAGTGACATTGAACCATGAATAGTACCAGTCAAAAGTTTGGACACACCTACTCATACAAGGGTTTTTCTTCTTTTTTGTTTTTTACAATCTTCTATGTTGTAGAATAATAGCGAAGACCACAAAACTATAAAATAACACATATGGAACCATGTAGTGTACTGTAGTGTGGGTAATGTTTTCCTGGCCCACGTTAATTCAGTCTGTTCTGGAAACAAAGGGGGGTCCGACACGCTACTGGACAACTAGGATGGGTAACACTTTATTTTAAAGGTTATTTTAAAGGTCCGTAATAAACCATTTATAAGGCATTTATAAATTGTGTGTTCACCATTTATTAATCATTACTCCCACATAAATAAACCATTTACTAACAATTACGAACGTGTTTTTGCAGACCTTGATCTAAAGTGAGTGCTATTTATACTTTATGAATAACTGCTAAGTGTTTTGAGTGACCAGTGTAATTTCTCACAAAAATATGGGCATGCCAATGGTAGACATCCCTGCTGTACCTGGTAAAATAACGAGCACACAACACAGGATGTGTAAGGAAACATGATTCACGGTGGGAACTACACATGTGGAGATCATCCGTTCACCTACTCTAAGTCTCACAAAGACATGGCGGTTGTAACCAAAAATCTCCAATTTGGACTCATCAGACCAAAGGACAGATATCCACCGGTCTAATGTCCATTGCCTGTGTTTCTTGGCCCAAGCAAGTAACTTCTTCTTATTTGTGTCCTTTAGTAGTGGTTTCTTTGCAGCAATTCGACCATGGAGGCCTGATTGATGCAGTCTCTTCTGAACAATTGATGTTGAGATGTGTCTGTTACATTGAACTCTGTGATGCATTTATTTGGGCTGCAATTTCTGAGCCTGGTAATTCTAATGAACTTATCCTCTGCAGAAGAGGTAACTCTGGGTCTTTCTTTCCTGTCCTCATGAGAGCCAGTTTCTTCATAGCGCTTGATGTTTTTGCGACTGCACTTGAAGAAACTTTCTATGTTCTTGACTGACCTTCATGTCTTAAAATAATGGTGGACTGTCGTTTGTCTTTGCTTATTTTTGTTGTTCTTGCAAAAAAATAGACTTGGTCTTTTACCTAATAGGGCTATCTTCTGTATACCACCTATACCTTGCCACAACACAACTGATTGGCTCAAACGCATTAAAAAGGAAAGAAATTCCACAAATTAACTTTTAACAAGGCACACCTGTTAATTGAAATGCATTCCAGGTGATTACCTCATGAAACTGGTTGAGAGAATGCCATGAGTGTGCAAAGCTGCCATCAAGGCAAAGGGTGGCTACTTTGTTTAACACTTTTATGGTTACTACATGATTGAGGATTGATTGATTGATTGACTTAATTGAAACCCTTTATTGCACTCATTTACCAAGTTAGCACTTTCCATTGGTCACCTTTGGGTCAAGGAACCCTCATTTCAAACTCATGTAATGCCATATAGATATGTAACAGTGATGTTATGTTTTAAGTTTTCAAACAAAACCACCTCTTAAACAGTTCCACAATAATGTACAGTATTTGTGACAAACTAGCTCACAGTTTTCCTTATTCATTATTGTTCCTATGGCAGCTCAGATTGACGAATGTTACAGAAATTAACTTTTAACAAGGCACACCTGTTAATTGAAATGCATTCCAGGTGATTACCTCATGAAACTGGTTGAGAGAATGCCATGAGTGTGCAAAGCTGCCATCAAGGCAAAGGGTGGCTACTTTGTTTAACACTTTTATGGTTACTACATGATTCCATATGTGTTATTTCATAGTTTTGATGTCTTCACTATTATTGTTCAATGTAACAATAAAGTAAAACCCTGGAATCAGTAGGTGTGTCCAAACTTTTGTCTGGTACTGTATATCATGTATGTAGACATTTTAGTGATACAGCGCCTTCTTAAAGTATTCATACCCTTTGACTTATAATACTTTTTTTGTTACGGCCTGAATTCAAAATGGATTTAAATATATATATATATATATTTCTCACTCATATACATACAATACCCTATAATAACAAAGTGAAAACTTGTTTTTAGACATTTTTGCAAATGTATTGAAAATTAAATACAGAAATATCTCAACAAAACACAACAAAATGTTGAATAAGTGAAGGGGTATGAATACATTCTGAAGGCACTGTATGTCATGTGTGGTGACATATTTCTTATACCGTATGTAACTATAATGACGTAGTAGTTATATGCGTAGCTAACATAAAGAGCTATTTCTCTCAACGACTCACACTCATGCAATTTGTAGATCAGCAAAGCAGTTCATTAGAAACATTGTGTTTGTTCACGAAGAGTGACGTCAAACAACGATTTTATTATAGTGACTCTCTCTGTTCACGTGGGTTGGGGAGATAAATAATACACTGTGCCACATTAAGACTTTGAAAATCACCCCTGTTCTCCTTTTGTTGCTACCTGTTTTTATTCACGCTTATGGGTATTAGTAATTGTCCTGTTTTCTTTTCATCTTACTCATTTCAGTCCTGCTTCAAATCAAGACATAACAATGCATTTGAAATGTGAAAACTGAAAATCATAATTCAAATATGCAAGGACAATGTTTCATAACATCTCTGTTTTTCAGGAAGTCTACTATTTCCCTCAGGCAACATTGGGGGGCCCCTGGAACTTGCCCCCTCTCCTCCTCAGATAGCATATGAACAGGTCATAAACCATGGCAAAAAATAATAGAATTACAAAAAATTACCTGTAAAAAAATATATCTTAGCCTCATGGCAAAATGTGTAGAATAGCAGGAAATTAGCTTTCAAAATGTGAAATTCTTTCAGCCTCATTGCAAAATGTATCGAATCGCATGAAATTCCAAACTATACTGCACATTTTTCTCTCTGCCCCATGGTAATATGTGTGGAATTGTAGAAAATTAGCTTTAAAACAGCAACTTGGGCTCCCGAGTGGCGCAGCGGTCTAAGGCACTGCATCTCAGTGCTAGAGGTGTCACTACAGACCCTGGTTCAATTCCAGGCTGTATCACAACCGGATGTGATTGGGAGTCCCACAGGGCGGTGCACAATTGGCCCAGCGTTGTCCGGGTTTGGCCAGAGTAGGCCGTCATTGTAAATAAGAATTTGTTCTTAACTGACTTGCCAAGTTAAATAAAGGTTCAATTAAAATAACTAAAAACCTTGCTCAGACCTTGTGTGGGATGGGGGGGCTGCACGCACACACACAGCAATACTCAGAGCAAAGGGAGAATTTGGCATTGAGCTATTTGCTTTTTGACAGCCAAGAGGAGAGCGTTTATGACCTGGCCTGATAATGGACACAGGAATCTTAAGCCTCATACACACACGCTCGCACGCACAAGCACACACTCTCTCTCTCTCTCTCTTTCTCTCTCTCTCTCTCTCTCGCTCTCTCTCTGTCTCTCACTCACACACAGATTGGAGGAAAAGGAATCCTGTATGCGATGAGCCTTCTTCTGAGAACCAATCAGAATTCTTCAAGGATCATCAACACTGTTTCTCAAATAGAGAATACAAACTATTTCCTATTCAAATGATTGTGAATGTCAAAATTGCTACTAACAATCTCATAACTTTGCTCGAGAGCCAATGCTCAAACTCTAATGACTTGGCTTGAGAGTGTACTGCTGCATCCACATTATGGCAACTAAATGGTCACAGTTGTAATTATTGGAAGACACCGTGTACAGTGAAAAAATACAGTTGTCTTCTGATAAGTGCATTTCTGTGGAGTTCAGTTTTCCACGCTGTCACTGCCGTTCCAATTCCGTTGGTTTTAACAGGAGTCGACTGTAGGCTACTTAGTCAAAGGAAAAATACCACAATTGTTGTGAAGTACAATGGAGTATTATCATGTGTCCAATTATCATGATTATATCTAAAACAAATAGGGATAATATTGTATTTTCACAAAAGACGAGTTATTATACCTAAAACAAATAGGGAGTATGTTGTATTTTCATGAGAGAATAGTTAGTCACCGTTAGTGATCCCAATTTATTTAGTTTCTGTGAGGTGTTACTAAGCAACCAGTGTTGGCCTACTGTATGCTGACCTGTTTTGAAATATTAATCAATTCGTTTTTCAAACCGCAAGATTTCATGCCCTACTTCCTCCCCTTGTTGCGTGTGTGTGTGTGTGTGTGTGTGTGTGTGTGTGTGTGTGTGTGTGTGTGTGTGAACAGCAGTCCATTAGATTAAGAAAACAAAAGGATCACAGGCCGTGTACACATGCATGTGTTTATCACGAGTGTTTCTTTGTGTTGCAGTATGTGGGACTGTGTGTGTGTGAGAGAGTGTGTGTGTGTGGGTACATACGTATGTGCATATGTTTGTGTTCGTGTGACATGTTGTTGTGTACAGAATTCTATCACATCAGTCTAAAGAATAATTGAGAATTCTGGAGTTGGTGCCTTTTTTGGAAATGTGACATGAGTTAGTCATTGTAAAGATGGCCCATAGTGAGTGTGTGTCTGGATTCTATTTGGGGCTCTGTTTCGGCCAAACCAAGCATGACGGGTGTGGAGCGCACAAGGCTCTCAGAGCACCGGGGATGACGCAACCTTTTCAACTCTGTGAAATAACCCACTACCTTCTGGGATAGCTGACTGGTCATTTGTATTGATTGATTGACAAAATGTAATTAGATAATTTAAAAAAAATACACGTTCAGCCATGTCACTTGGGAGGTTACATCTCACATATGGTAAAAAATGTCAAAAGTTATTTATGATAACAATGTCAGATTTGATACAGATTGGAGTGTACCTTATTCAGTGAGGTTCTGATGGCAGCTCTGCATTGAGGGAAGATCGGTTAACTTTTTATGGCTGGGGGGAGTAGCTTGGGAGTAGCTTGGATGAATAAGGTGCCTAAAGTAAATGGCCTGCTCCTCAGTATCAGTTTCTAATATATGCATGTTATTATTAGTATTGGATAGTAAACACTCTAAAGTTTCTAAAACTGTTTGAATGATGTATGTGAGTATAACAGAACTCATATGGCAGGCAAACTCCTGAGTTGAAATCAAAACAGGGAGTCAGAAATCTGAGCATTGTATGTATTCACCAGAGTCCCCAATGAAATCCCCTTGAGATATGAATGATGTTGCACTGCCTAGGGGTTCCACTAGATGTCAACCATCAATATAAATTATAATGAGACTTCTATGATGTTGTGGGAGTGAATGATAGCAGAATCAGTCAGGTGTCTGGCAGTCAGCCATTTTCTGATCATGTTTATTCCTCGTGGTAGTCACTTGCGTTGGAACTTTATTGAAGCTATATGTTAAAAACATCCTAATGATTGATTCTGTACTTATTTTGAAATGTTTCTTCGACCGGTAATATCACTTTTTGAAGTTTTTGTCCGATATAACACTGACCAGAATTAGCATTTGGATATGTATACCAAACGCACTAACAAAAGAAGGTATTTGGACATAAATAACGGACATTTTCAACCACAACCAACATTTATTGTGGACCTGGGATTCCTGGAGTGCTTTCTGATGTAGATCATCAAAGGTAAGGGAATATTTATCATGTAATTTCTTGTTTATGTTGACGCCATCTTTGCGGCTGTGGTGTTTTTACTTCTAAGCGCTGTCTCAGATTATTGCATGGGTTTCTTTTTCCGTAAAGTTAAAAAAAAATCTGACACAGTGGTTGCATTAAGGAGAGGTATATCTATAATTCCATGTGTATAACTTGTATTATCATCTACATTTATGATGAGTATTTCTGTTGAATGATGTGGCTATGCAAAATCACTGGATGTTTTTGGAACTAGTGAATGTAACAAGCCAATGTAAACTCAGATTTTCTTATATAAATATGAACTTTATCTTTATTTTGTTTTGTGTAACATGAAGTCCTGTGAGTGTCGTCTGATGAAGATTATCAAAGGTTGGTGATTCATTTTATCTCTATTTGTGCTTTTTCTCTCTCTCTTTGGCTGGTAAAATTGGCTGTGTATTTTAGTGAGTCGTAGGTGACCTAACATAATCGTTTGTTGTGCTTTCCCCGTAAATCTTATTTGAAATCGGACACTGTGGTGGGATTAAAAACAAGACTACCTTGAAAATGATATAAAATACATGTATGTTTGAGGAATATTAATTATGAGATTTCTGTTCTTTTGAATATGGCGCCCTGTACTTTCACTGGATGTTGTTATATCGCTCCCGGTAATGGGATCTCAGCCATAAGAAGTTAAGTCGTTTTGACAAGAAATGTGACTGGTTAAGTAGTTTTGGCAAGAAATGTGATTGGCTAAGTAGCTTTGGCAAGAAATGTGATTGGTTAAGTGTTTAAAAAAAGGCTGGCCCTTATTTATCTCTTTGGTATTGCCCTTCTCTTTATGGTCCTTCGAGCCGGATCAGCTACTATTTTTCATTAAAAGTTAAGTGTTAATGGTAAGGTTAGAAAACAAACACCAAACAAAGATTTTAAACAGCAACCTTGTGTATGGTGCTTTGACTCAAACCAAGTTGTCCCTGTAGAGAGGTTGTTAGGGCACTAAAGAAGACACTAATGTTAACTGAGAGCCATACTGGCAGGTGCACCTTTAAACCCTAGTCTTCACTGTACGGCAATGTATAGTGTAATCCATCTCCTCTCATTCAAGGCTAAGGCAGAGTAGAGGTGGGGCAAGGAACGGAGCTTATTGAATCAAAGAAGTGCCCTATCGAACCAAAGCAGTAATCAGGGCCTACATTCATAAAGCTCCTCATAGTGTTAAGTGCTGATCTAGGATCAGGTTCCCCTGTCTATATAATCTTCTTCATTTTGATCTATAAGGCAAAAGTGATCGTAAATCAGCAGTCCTATTCTGACGCGCTTAATGAATAGGGCCCAGGAGTTTCCAGAACGAGCTCAGACGTTAGTCTTCCCTTCATACCATGAGAAAACACATTCACATTCATCATTCAAACTTAGTTTCATTCATTAAATAAATGTTGTTTTGATTATTAAATAGATGGCATCACAGAAATGAGTGTTGCTTAGTCTTAACCCGGAAAAGACCGCACTCATTTTGATTGGACAGAGCCCTAAAAGGATATCTCCCCTCTGTATCTTTCCTTTCCTCTTTTATCTACCTTTCTCTCTTCATCTATATCCCCTCTCTCGTGAACCTCTTCCTCCCTCGTTCTTCTCTAAGGCCACAGTGGGCTGCTTTATCACTGTGAAATATTGACCAAGGAAAGAGAAGCCAGATGCAGAGCTGCTCTCTTTTTTCAAGAGGCCAGAGAATGGGGGAATGGGAGCACAGGACAAAAACATGGCACAATGTGCCTGCCTGCTTTTACAAGGTGTAATGTATAGGGTCTCTCATGATTAGATCTGTCCCCACTATGAACTCCTGTTACATTACACATTTTCCCATGGAATGGAGAGAACATTTAGCAGTTCTAAAGCAAACATCCTGAAATCATATTAATTTTTCCATAACTCATTATCATATCTGAGTGACTAACAAAATCAATAGGGTCCCCCTGGAGGTCGGGGCCCCTGTGAACATGCCTTGCATGGCCAGTCAGTAATTAGGACGTGATTATACAAGGTTTAGATACTGTAGTTGGCTAGACTAATTTACTGAGCAATCTATAAAATGTTAGCTGACATGGGCTGAATGAGGGAATGTCAGTGACTGACATAACAAGAGGAAAACTGCTGATGCACTACCAAATTTAGAAATGACACCTTGTGTACTACTCCCATTGACTTATTGAAGAAGAAAAAACAGCAGTGTGTGTGTGTAGCTACATCAAATAACACGTGTGTGTGTACACAATGCACAAATGCAAACACGCGCATCTATGTGCACACACACGCACACGTATTTCATGTGTGTTATCGTATGTACCCAATACACCACTTCAAACACAAAAATACACACACAAACACACACACACACTTTCATCCAGGAGCAGGTCTGTATGACAACTCTTACACACGTTTAGTAAACTCTGGTCACCCCTAATCTCTCTGCTCCACTTCTGTATCATAACAAAGAACAAAAAAAACTCCTTAAAACACAGTGCCTTATACGCCTACACATTAATACAAACTTCAACTCCCATGAGGCCTCATTAGGGCTCTCTGTACAGGGTTGATTGGGACAGAATGGGTCTCTCTCTCTGGACCCTATGGGCCCTGGACAAAAGTAGTGCACTGATTAATAGGGAATAGGGTGCCATTTGGGACACATTTTCTCTCTCACTGTATTCTGAACTACACTACCTCAGCCAGAGCCTCAGAGGAATAAAGACCCATTGTCCCAGACCCGCTTTGCCCCCTCTGTTTCCCTTCACTGTGTCACTGTCTATTCCTCAAGCGCTGTACTGTCACAACAAGGCCCAATCCCAAATGGTCCTGGTTCACCAAGCCTGGGAATTTGGCATGTATACTCTCCAGAACCTCGACTACAGTCCCTCCGTCTAGCTAGTGCTAGGCGGCAACGCTAACTGGGTTAGGGGCAAAATAGGTCACTCTGGGAACTAAAACAAAGTTCTGTTTTGTGAGGAACGGATGCGGTGGTTGGAACTCATCTCACCAATACACACAGTCATTTAGGAAAGCAAAGGATAGCTTTTTCAAACAGACATTTGCATCCTATAGCTCTAACTCCAAAAAGGTTTGGGACACCAGGTGTCAAGAGTGTCTGAGTGGGCTCAGGGGACATGTCAGATCTCACCAAACTATCTCCAATATTACAACCACACTTATAGACCACCATTGGGGGTTCCTTGAAGTGGTGTGCAATTTTTTGGTCTGATTGCAGAATATCCCAGTGCTTTCTCAGGATTGCTTTCATTTTCTCTAATCCCTTGGTGTACTTAGTGCAAAAAAAGGTTGCGTTTTTTGGTGAGATCTGTTTGGTGTGATCTGACATGCCCCCTGAGCCCACTCAGACACTCTTGACACCTATCCCAAATGGGAACTACAAATGTGGCTCATGCATACAGTGCAATAGCACTTTAAAAATGTCTTTCTTCAGACACCCACATACAGGTCGAAAGATCCCTGTTAGGGGTATCATCTCATGCAAGACCAAGGGAGTAATCTATCTCATCACCTGTTCATGTGGAAAAGCCTATGTAGGAGAAACGAAAAGACAATTAAAACAACGCATAGCTGAACACCGCAGCTCAATCGGGTGTAAGAACATTGACTATCCGGTAGCAGCTCACTTTGCTGAAGCTAACCATCCCATCTCCTCCCTCAAATACACAGGAATTGAGCATGTTGCTCTGCCAAGGAGAGGAGGTAACATCGAGATCCTACTACTACAAAGGGATGCTTACTGGATATCCTATCTAAAAACATTGACCCCTAGTGGTCTGAATATTGACAGTGATCTCAGGCCATTCTTATGAACACATTTTCCTTTATGAACAAGTCTTATGAATTGAACAAATATTTTTACAGCTTATTAGCATACACCTAATATGTTCCCCCTGTTGATGATGCTCATTATATATTAAGGTTGAACCAAAAGATTAGATGGAACAAAAATGAAATACGAGATAATTATGTGAAATTCAATGAAACTATAATGTATGTTGATGCTAATATGATGTATAATATTCCATTATGTTTCTATATGATAACAATAGCGTAATATATTTAATATGCCATATACTATTTTTTTTAACAGTTTCACTAATTAATTCACTTAATCATTATGACGCACCCCTCACTACTGTCATTGGTTACACTAATTGCACTGTGTGTATACATAACCTGGTTCAAGTAGTCATGACATTACCCTGAGGAACGCACAGTGATGCCAAAATGTTGGTAAATACCCATTAAATTGCTGGGAGATTAAACATGGAGTGTGCAATTTTCTTTATTTTGATTGTTTATATTCTCTATGGGGATGCCACAGGGTTCAATTCTCGGGCCGACTCTTTTCTCTGTATATATCAACGATGTCGCTCTTGCTGCTGGTGATTCCTTGATCCACCTTTACGCAGACGACACCAAACCTCCAAACAACCTTAACAAACCTCCAAACAAGCTTCAATGCCATACAACACTCCTTCCGTGGCCTCAAACTGCTCTTAAACGCTAGTAAAACTAATTGCATGCTCTTCAACCGATCGCTGCCCGCACCTTGGACGGTTCTGACTTAGAATATGTGGACAACTACAAATACCTAGGTGTCTGGCTAGACTGTAAACTCTCCTTCCAGACTCAGATTAAGCATCTCCAATCCACAATTAAATCTAGAATCGGCTTCCTATTTCGCAACAAAGCCTCCTTCACTCATGCTGCCAAACATACCCTCGTAAAACGGACTATCCTACCGATCCTCGACGATGTCATTTACCAAATAGCCTCCAACACTATACTCAGCAAAGTGGATGCAGTCTATCACAGTGCCATCCGTTTTGTCACCAAAGCCCCATATACTACCCACCACTGCGACTTGTATGCTCTCGACGGTTGGCGCTACATATTCATCGCCAGACCCACTGGCTCCAGGTCATCTATAAGTCTTTGCTAGGTAAAGCTCAGCCTTATCTCAGCTCACTGGTCACCATAACAACCCCCACCTGTAGCACACGCCCCAGCAGGTATATCTCACTGGTCATCCCCAAAGCCAACACCTCCTTTGGCAGCCTTTCCTTCCAGTTCTCTGCTGCCAATGACTGGAACAAATTGCAAAAATCGCTGAAGTTGGAGACTTATTTCTCCCTCACTAACTTTAAGCATCAGCTATCTGAGCAGCTTACCGATCGCTCCAGCTGTACACAGCCCATCTGTAAATAGCCCATATTGTTTTTATTTACTTGTTTTGCTCTTTTGCACACCAGTATTTCTATTTGCACATCATCATCTACGCATCTATCACTCCAGAGTTAATTTGCTAAATTGTAATTACTTCGCTACTATGGCCTATTTATTGCCTTACCTCCTTACTCCATTTCCACACACAGTATATGGATTTTTATATTGTGTTATTGACTGTACGTTTGTTTATGTGTAACTCCGTGTTGTTGTTTTTTTTTTTTTTTTTTTTGAATTTTACCCCTTTTTCTCCCCAATTTCGTAGTATCCAATTGTTGTAGTAGCTACTATCTTGTCTCATCGCTACACGTACGGGCTCGGGAGAGACGAAGGTTGAAAGTCATGCGTCCTCCGATACACAACCAACCAAGCCGCTGCTTCTTTAACACAGCGCACATCCAACCCGGAAGCCAGCCGCACCAATGCGCCGGAGGAAACACCGTGCACCTGGCCACCTTGGCTAGCGTACACTGCGCCCAGCCCGCCACAGGAGTCGCTGGTGCGTGATGAGACAAGGACACCCCTACCGACCAAGCCCTCCCTAACCCGGGCGACGCTAGGCCAATTGTGCGTCGCCCCACGGACCTCCCGGTCGCGGCCGGTTACGACAGAGCCTGGGCGCGATTGTAAATGAGAACTTGTTCTCAACTGGCCTACCTGGTTAAATAAAGGTGAAATAAAAAAAATACAAATAAAAAATAGGAATTGCGGACATAAGGGTCAAGTAAAACAATATAGGACAGAATCACTGCAGTACTTACTATATACTTTGCTTTTAAGAATCGTCTAGTTTCAAAAATCTAATTGTCTTCTCATAATAGGAGTGCACTGAAAAGGTTGTTTCACTAACAATAGACTCACTCATCTAACTCGCTCACTCACTCATCTTTGCTGGCCCCTTGGAGCGTAACGTCTCGACATTTGGCTCTCCACACTGTCCTGTCCTGGCCCAGGTCCCAGGCTGATGAGTTAGAGGACCTAGATACTCTATGGTGTGGCCACTTAGGAGATGCGCTTAGGAGATGCGCCGACCGCCACCGCAGTGAGGCCCCGGTGTTCGCACCAGGGGACCGGGTCTGGCTCTCGACCCAAAACCTACCCCTCCGCCTGCCCTGCCGGAAGCTGGACCCGCGGTTTGTGGGGCCATTCAAAGTCCTGAGGAGACTGAACGAGGTATGCTACAGGTTACAGCTTCCCCCAGATTACTGTATTAATCCCTCGTTCCATGTGTCTCTCCTCAGACCTGTGGGGGCTGGTCCACTCCAGGAGTCGGAGGTGTGGGAGGTTCCTCCGCCCCCTCTGGACATCGAGGGGGCCCCGGCGTATGTGGTTCGAGCTATCCTGGACTCGAGGCATCGGGCGAGGAGCCTTCAGTACCTCGTGGAGTGGGAGGGGTACGGTCCGGAGAAGAAGTGCTGGGTGCTGGTGGAGGACATCTTGGACCCTTCATTGCTGCGGGAGTTCCACCATCTCCATCCGGATTGCCCTGCACCTCGTCCTCCGGGTCGTCCCCGAGGTCGGTGTCGGCGCGTTGCTGGAGCTGCGCGTCAAAGGGGGGTACTGTCACGACTTCCGCCGAAGTCGGTCCCTCTCCTTGTTCGGGGGGCGTTCGGCAGGTCGACGTCACCGGCTATCTAGCCATCGCCGATCCACTTTTCATTTTCCATTTGTTTTGTCTTGTTTTACATACCTGGTTTCAATCCTCCAATTACTTGTTCATTTTTTAACCCTCTGTTCCCCCATGTTTGTTTGTGAGTGATTGTTTGTTGTAGTGCGGTCTGTTATAGTGGCCTTGGTTTATTTGACATGTATTGTGTTTTATTGTTGAGTAAATTGCTTTCATTACTTATATCTGCTGTCCTGCGCCTGACTCATCTGCACCAGCTACACACAGACGCATTACATCATCATCTGTATCATTGTTGTCATCCTTATGTAAGTATGAAATAAATGAGGGGAGTGATACTCAAGAAACACATATAAGAAGCTGCTAAATTGAACCACAATGCCGTGCAAAATATGACTTTGCATGATTCAAAATATTGCATAGGCCTATGTAGCACAATGTTTATGTATTTCTCCCATGTTTTTATCCAGGTAATATTTTAGTTCCTTTCTCAGGTTGTGATGCCCTTTTCACACTGATTTCGTGTGGGCCTGGTGTGTGTGTGTTTGTTTCAGTTACACAACTCTAACTGCATATGCTTGAAACAAGCTAGGTTCTGGGAATAGGCCTGGGGGAAAAAGGAGCGTTACAAGGGAAAATCTTACACACTCTTGGCCTCAATTTCAAAACAGACCCTGTGCACACAGTAACTTACTCGACTAGAAGCACCACCATTGAAACACGAGTCCAGGTAAAGGTATATGCTATTCTAAAAATGTCTGTGAAAAACGATTTCACAAAGATCTGTAATTGTACAATCCTGAGAAAGTCAATTTACAGCACAGTTATGAACTACATAGTTAATCAAATCTGCGATTAATCCATCAGTTTTAATTAATGAAGGCATATTTAATGCTTTCTATTTTACCGGTTTTAACATTTCTATAACATAGGTTATGTGAAAGAAAATAGAGAAATACTGTAGTAATAAAAAGGAGAGGAATAGCAAAGAATAGCATAGTAGCTCACAATGAATCAGTGGTGGGGTGGTACCTTGCTATTGTTTGAACTGCAGTTTGACCCTTTAAGGATTGCATATTATTTTGACATAGGCATATGATTACATATGCACTGTATATCTGCTGAAATAAACATTACTTATCAAAGCAGTAAGGGGCAGCTTTATGTAACCTGTTGACTAGTTATCAAAGGCTTATTCGGAGATCATTTCAGTGTCTGCCACATGGTATCTTTCTGATAACTGTTATTATTTCAAATCAATTTGTGCGCCAAATACAACAGGTGTAGACCTTAGTGTGAATGATTTGATTACAAGCCCTTAAACTTCTTTGGGGTAGGGGGCAGTATTTGCACGAACGGATGAAAAGCGTGCCCAGAGTAAAATGCCTGCTACTCAGGCCCAGATGCGAGGATATACATATTGAAAACACTCTGAAGTTTCTAAAACTGTTTGAATGATGTCTGTGAGTATAACAGAACTCATATGCCAGGCAAAAACACGAGATAAAATCCAACCAAGAAGTGGGAAATCTCAACTCTTAGCCTATCCAATATACAGTGTCTGTGGGGTCATATTGCACTTCCTAAGGTTTCCACTAGATGTCAACAGTCTTTAGAATCTTCTTTCAGGCTTCTACTGTGAAGTGGGACAAAGGAATTCTCCGGTTGAAACATTATTGAAGATTTATGATAAAAACATCCTAAAGATTGATTCTATACATCATTTGACATGTTTCTAAGAACTGTAATATAACTTTTTTGACTTTGTCTGGACCTGGTGCCTGCGCATTTGGATTACTGTACTAAATGCGTGAACAAAAAGGAGGTATTTGGACATAAATTATGGACTTTATCGAACAAAACAAACATTTATTGTGGAATTGGGATTCCTGTGAGTGCATTCTGATGAAGATCATCAAAGGTAGGTGAATATTTATAATGCTATTTCTGACTTTTGTTGACTCCATAACATGGCGGGTATCTGTATTGCTTGTTTTGGTCTCTGAGCATTGTACTCAGATTATTCCATGGTGTGCTTTTTCTGTAAAGCTTTTTTTAAATCTGACACAGCGGTTGCATTAAGGGGAAGTATATCTTTAATTCCATGCATAACAGTTGCCTTTTCATCAACATAAATGTAAATGTAAATTGATGTGGATCTCTGCACTTTCACCGGATGTTTTGGAGGCAAAACATAACGACGCGCCAATGTAAACAGAGATTTTTTGATATAAATATGAACTTTATCGAACAAAACATACATGTATTGTGCAACATGAAGTCCTATGAGTGCCATCTGATGAAGATCATCAAAGGTTAGTGATTAATTTTATCTCTATTTCTGCCTTTTGTGACTCCTCTCTTTGGCTAGAAAAATGTGACTAGGTACTGACCTAACATAATCGCATGGTATGCTTTTGTCGTAAAACCTTTTTGAAATCGGACACTGTGGTGGGATTAACAACAGGTTTATCTTTTAAAATGGTGTATAATACATGTATGTTTGAGGAATTTTAATTATGAGATTTCTGTTGTTTGAATTTGGCACGCTGCACTTTCACTGGATGTTGGTCAGGTGGGACATTAGTGTTCCACATACCCTAGAGAGGTTAACCAATTTTTTTTCACCTTTATTTAACCAGGTAGGCTATTTGAGAACAAGTTCTCATTTGCAACTGCGACCTGGCCAAGATAAAGCAAAGTGTTCGACACATACAACAACATAGAGTTATGGTAGATGTGCAGAAGATGAATGTGCAAGTAGAGATACTGGGGTGAAAAGGAGCAAGATAAACACATAAATACAGTATGGGAATGAGGTAGTTGGATGGGCTATTTACAGGTGGGCTATGTACAGGTGCAGTGATCTGTGAGCTGCTCTGACAGCTGGTGATTAAAGTTAGTGAGGGAGATATGAGTCTCCAGCTTCAGTGATTTTTGCAGTTCGTTCCAGTCATTTGCAGCAGAGAACTGGAACGAAAGGTGGCAAAAGGAAGAATTGGCTTTGGGGGTGACCAGTGAGATATACCTGCTGGAGCGCATGCTATGAGTGGATGCTGCTATGGTGACCAGTGAGCTGACTTGAGGCGGGGCTTTACTTAGCAGAGATTTGTAGATGACCTGGAGCCAGTTGGTTTGGCGACGCGTATGAAGTGAGGGCCAGCCAACAAGAGCGTACAGGTTGCGGTGGTGGGTAGTATATGGGGCTTTGGTGACAAAACGGATAGCACTGTGATAGACTGCATCCAATTTGTTGAGAAGAGTGTTGGAGGCTATTTTGTAAATGACATCGCCGAAGTCGATGATCGGTATGATGGTCAGTTTTACGAGGGTATGTTTGGCAGCGTGATTGAAGGGTGCTTTGTTGTGAAATAGGAAGCCGATTCTAGATTTCATTTTGGATTGGAGATGCTTAATGTGAGTCTGGAAGGAGAGTTTACAGTCTAACCAGACACCTAGGTATTTGTAGTTGTCCACATATTCTGAGTCAGAACCGTCCAGAGTAGTGATGCTGGACGAGCGGGCAGGTGTGGGCAGCGATCGGCTGAAGAGCATGCATTTAGTTTTACTTGCATTTAAGAGCAGTAGGAGGCCATGGAAGGAGTGTTGTATGGCATTGAAGCTCGTCTGGAGGTTAGTTAACACATTGTCCAAAGAAGGGCCAGAAGTTTACAGAATGGTGTCATCTACGTAGAGGTGGATCAGAGAATCACCAGCAGCAAGAGCAACATCATTGATGTATAGAGAGTCAGCCTGAGAATTGTTCCCTGTGGCACCCCCATAGAGACTGCCAGAGGTCCGGACAACAATTATAGTGGATTTATCGGTGGCGACAGTGTTTTGTAGCCTCAGTACAGTGGGCAGCTGGGAGGAGGTGCTCTTATTCTCCATGGACTTTACAGTGTCCCAGAACTTTTTGGAGTTTGTGCTACAGGAAGCAAATGTCTGTGTTATAAAGCTAGCCTTTGCTTTCCTAACTGCCTGTGTATATTGGTTCCTAACTTCCCTGAAAAGTTGCATATCACGGGGGCTATTTGATGCTAATGCAGAACGCCACAGGATGTTTTTGTGCTGGTCAAAGGGCAGTCCTGGTTCAAAATGTTTTCAAAATGTTTTGGGGCATGCTTATTTAAGATGGTGAGGAAGGCACTTTTAAAGAATAACCAGGCATCCTCTACTGACGGGATGAGGTCTATATCTTTCCAGGATACCCGGACCAGGTCGATTTAGAAAGGCCTGCTCGCTGAAGTGTTTTCGGGAGCGTTTGACAGTGATGAGGGGTGGTCAAACCACGGACCTATTACGGATGCAGGCAATGAGGCAGTGTTTGCTGAGATCTTGGTTGAAAACAGCAGAGCTGTATTTGGAGGGCAAGTTGGTTAGGATGATATCTATGAGGGTGCCCGTGGGTTGTACCTGGTGGGTTCATTGATAATTTGTGTGAGATTGAGGGCATCAAGCTTAGATTGTAAAATGGCCAGGGTGTTATTAAGCATGTCCCAGTTTAGGTCACCTAGCAGCACGAGCTCTGAAGATAGATGGGGGGCAATCAATTCACATATGTTGTCCAGGGAAACAATGCAGAGTTAAGACATATATACTAATTTAACTGGCCACGCAGTCATGGGTGAACAGGTGGTAGAGGAGGGGACTAAGCATGCACCCCTGAGGGAACCCCGTGTTGAGGATCAACATGGCAGATGTGTTGTTGCCTATCCTTACCACCTGGGGGCGGCCCTTAAGGAAGTACAGGATACAGTTACAGAGGAAGGTGTTTAGTCCCAGGGTCCTTAACTTAGTGATGAGCTTTGAGGGCACTATGGTGTTGAACGCTGAGCTTTAGTCAATGAACAGCATTCTCACATAGGTGTTCCTTTTGTCCAGGTGGGAAAGGGCAGTGTTGAGTGCAATAGAGATTGCATCATCTGTGGATCTGTTTGGGCGGTATGCAAATTGTAGTGGATCTAGGGTTTCTGAGATGATGGTGTTGATGTGAGCCATGACCAGCCTGTCAAAGCACTTCATGGCTACAGACGTGAGTGCTACAGGATGGTAGTCATTTTGGCAGGTTACCTTGGTGTTCTTGGGTACAGGGACTATGGTGGTCTGCTTGAAACATGTAGGTATTACAGACTCGGCCAGGGACAGGTTAAAAATATCAGTGAAGACACTTGCCAGTTGGTTAGCGCATGCTCTGAGTACTCGTCCTGGTTAGAGTCCTGCTCCTTGAAAGCGGCAGCTCTAGTATTTAGCTCAGTGTCGATGTTGCCTGTAATCCATGGCTTCTGGTTGGGGTATGTATGTACGATCACTGTGTGGACAACGTCATCGATGCCATTGGATGAGTCCCAGAACATATTCCAGTCTATGCTAGCAAAACAGTCCTGTACCTTAGCATCTGCGACATCTGACCACTTCCGTATTGAGCTAGTCACTGGTACTTCCAGCTTAAAGTTGTGCTTGTAAGCAGGATCAGGAGGATAGAATTATGGTCAGATTTGCCAAATGGAGGGCAAGGGAGAGCTTTGTATGTGTCTCTGTGTGTGGAGTAAAGGTGGTCTAAAGTTTTTTTTCCTCTGGTTGCACATGTAACATGCAGGTAGAAATGAGGTAAAGTGGATTTAAGTTTCCCTGCATGAAAGTCCACGGCCACTAGGAGCGCCGCATCTGGATGAGCATTTTCTTTTTTGCTTATGGGTTTATACAGCTCGTTGAGTGTGGTCTTAGTGCCAGCATCAGTTTGTGGTAGTAAATAGACAGCTACGAAAAATATAGATGAAAACTCTCTTTTTAAATAGTGTTGTCTAAAGCTTATCATGAGATACTAGAGACTTCCTTAATAGTTGATTTTGCTCACAAGTTGGTATTGACAAATAGACACAGACCACCACCCCTTGTCTTACCGGAGGCAGCTGTTCTGTCTTCCCGATGCACAGAAAAACCAGCCACCTGTATATTATACATGTCGTTGTTCAGCCACGGCTCAGTGAAACATAAGATATTACATTTTTTAATGTCCCTTTGGTAGGATAGTCTTAAACGGAGCTCATCCAGTTTATTCCCCAATGATTGCACGTTGGCCAATAGGATGGATGGTAGAGACAGGTTACCCACTCACCAAAGAATTCTCACAAGGCACCCTGACCTGCGTCCCCTGTGTCAGCGTCTTTTCTTCATGCGAATGACGGGGATTTGGGCCTGGTCCGGTATCTGGAGTAAATCATTTGCGTCCGACTCGTTAAAGAAAAGATCTTTGTCCAGTTTGAGGTGAACAATCACTGTTCTAATATCCAGAAGCTCTTTTCGGTCAAAAGAGATGGTGGCAGAAAAATTACGTACAAAATAATTTACAAGCAATTGGTTAGGCCAAAGATATGCACTTGCGACCAAAAACATACACTTTAGGTTTGGCATGGCATACTATCATTCCTTCACAAATACTCATCAACTGTTTTCATTCATGATATATTGATGACAGTGGCGTGCCGTGGGCCTGGGGCCTGGGCCTTCAGTGAGGTCCTACACAGTCCCACCCGAATTAATCCACCTCTTATTACCATCATTATGATGCCATGGCTCTAGACACTATACATTTAGACAGAAACGCAGTATAACCAGAGAATATTCGGAGAATTGCAGGGGAAGAGTTCAATACAGTACAGTTCAACTAATAGGCAAGAACATAGTCGAGTGCAACAGAGTTATATTAATATTCTTCTTCTATCCATTTCTGGTCCACAAACTTTGAGCTTTAAGTCCAAAAAAAAGAGTCAGCACTTTCATCGTGTCCCCTAAATGAAAGTTCCTGTTTACCCAAAAACATGACACAATCAATGAGTCTTTTCAATATTTCCCTATTTTTCTTCACCTTTTCATTGTGCAGCTTCGTTGCCCTGCACGCTTGTTCGTTGAGCTGTAGATCCACTCGGGTGTCCCCAAAAGTTTTCAAAAGCACCATTGCTTTTAAGTGCCCAGCCGTACTTTGGTGTCTCGTTGCTGCCTTGGTTAGACAACTCAAGTTTGCAAAGCCAGTGTGGCTCCAAACACCAAATCGATCACTTGCAAATAATAGGCATTCCCAGCAGTACAGTTTGCAGTGCTTCTCGGAGCCTGTGAGCCATTGATAGCGCTCGTAGTTGGAACTTTGAAAGTGGCGAACGAACTCCTTTCCCGCCTGTGACAGGCTTTGTAGCGTCGGCGTCGGGCGACCTCTCCTTACAATGTCTAACTTTTCTTGAAAAGTTTGTCTTGAGAATGGCGTTATAATTATATCCTCGACCAAATCGATATCTTCTCCTTCTTCCGCCATTGTGGGTTGAAAAAACAGCTTAGTAGTACGCAAATTAATTCATTTATCAAATTCATTTTCCTAGTTCTGAGGTTCTGCATAGACCTGCCCATAGGACCTGCCTCTCAATATTGGTAATCCAATCAAAAGACGTGCACGCACTACGCCTGCTAGCTGGCTCCTGTGTAACACTGGAGCCAGCCAGCAGACGTACAATAGCCAACTCTAAAGCTGAAGCTAAAGGTTGACACTAACTCTAAAGCTGATGTTAAAGGCTGAAGCTAAAGTTTGACACTACATTTTCATTTCCATTCACTTTAAGCTACAAGCGCCCGCACTGTTGATTCTGAAGGCCTGAGGGCAGATTTTAGACACCTGGCAACACATGATGGCTGAATATGATTGGATAAAAGATCTAACATAAAGACCAGCCCTCCAAATCTCAACCTGGGGCTGGAAGCAGTGCAACCAAGAGGAAAGCTATGAAATGAAGAGTATAACTCTTTCTCTGGGGAATAATTTAATACATATTTGTAGGAAAATATATTTTAAAAAAAATTATATTCTGATGATGTTTAGGCCAGCAGAGAAGGCCTTGCTGGCCCTGACGGCCCACCACTGATTAACGATGCTTATAAACACTTCATAAACACCTCATAAACAGTAGCTTTAGTGGCTTCATTATATTCCAGTCATAAAGCGAAACGCCTATCTGTTGTTCCATTAAATTAGTCTGTTGAAGATTACAAGCATCTCTATAAAAAAACAAGGCATAACACCACTTCGTAGTATAGCTACATAGTGGACTAGAGGGATCACAACCATACAAGTCAATAGGGCCTCCATAGAGATCAAAGTGTGGGTGCAGCTGGAAAAGCATGACATCCCCTCCCAGTGTTGGTAAGCAAGACCTGGGTTCAAATAAAATTATTTCAAGTACTTCCGCTGGGCTTGATTAAGCTTGCCTGACACAATGGAACCAATAGAATAGCTGAAAACTGCAAACCCTGCCCCTCTGGGAATCAAGACAGGCTAAAGCAAACGCTAAAAGTATTTGAACATTTTTGAATAGTATAGAAACCCAGGTCTGCAGTAAGCGTGCGTGCACGGAGATGCACTGGATTGACCCCGGCCATTTTCACAGCATGTTTATTAATGTTGGCCATGTTAAGAATGAAGCCAGGAGCAGGGGGTTTCAAGCAAACCAGCAGGGAGACGAAAAGCAGGCAGTGGAACTAACGGTGCATGTGATTACGAAGTATGTAGTGCGAGAGGAAAATATGTAAAAATAGCTCTCCCGATTTGAGGGCAAATATTGCCGAGCAGTATTTGGGGGAGTCTGTGAACTTGCAACTGATTTTTTTCTTATTTCGGTTCTGCAGTTCTCCCATAGAGACAAAAGAGCCTTCAAAATGGCCAAGTCATGTAGTTGCATTTGAGAACAAGGTTCGCTTGCGGATTCGTTTTTAAACTCTAGGCTGAGTTGGAGTCATCGGATGATGAGTTGACGACGCGTTCCAATTTCAAATGTTTGTTGGACAGATGTGCCGTCGCTGTCGTCATTGGCTGTCTTTTCTCCTGTTTGTTTATGCCATTGCCATTGCCAAACAGCGAAACCTACCTTTGACCACTGTTTCTCTTCACAAATATTGACTGGAGCCCAGAGCCATCGTCATCAGCTGGGAAGGAGTCACTGACATGAGGTTCGATGAGGAGAGACAAGCATCAGACAATCAGTGAAGCATGTTGCACAACGTTTAGGTTGCATTATGTAGGCTGTAGGATATCGAAGATACACTGTTGTTAGATATGATGATGAGACCTTAATCAAGGTCTGCATTCTGCAATGAATGCTCCCATGATCCAATGAATTCAAATCGCTGGCGTATATTTAAGCAATAAGACAAGAGGGGTTTGGTGGTATATGGCCAATATACCATGGCTACGGGCTGTTCTTAAGCACGACGCAACGCGGAGTGCCTGGATACAACCGTTTGTCGTGGTATATTGGCCATATACCATAAACCCTTGAGGTGCCTTATTGCTATTATAAACTGGTTACCAACGTAGATAGAGCAGTAAAACTAACTGTTTTGTCATACCCCGTGGTATACAGTCTGATATACCAGACTGTCAGCCAATCGGCAGTCAGCCAATCAGTAGTCAGGGCTCGAACAACGCAGTTTATAACTGTGTATAATGTTACGAATGCTTATTGTGTGTTTTTAATGAGCCTGCGACGGGAACGAATTGCAAAAATCTCTGAAGTTGGAGACTTTTATCTCCCTAACCGATCGCTGCAGCTGTACATAGTCCATCGGTATATAGCCCACCTAATTTACCTACCTCATCCCCATACTGTTTTTTATTTACTTTTCTGCTCTTCTGCACACCAGTATCTCTACCTGCACATGTTCATCTGAGCATGTATCACTCCAGTGTTAATCTGCTAAATTGTAATTATTCACTCCTATGGCCTATTTATTGCCTACCTCCTCATACCTTTTGCACACAATGTATATAGATTATTTTTTTCTACTATGTTACTGACTTGTTTATTGTTTACTCCATGTGTAACTCTGTGTTGTTGTCTGTTCACACTGCTATGCTTTATCTTGGCCAGGTCGCAGTTGCAAATGAGAACTTGTTCTCAACTAGCCTACCTGGTTTCAATTTTTTCGTACACTTTGAGGTCATCTTTTCACCATTGCTCATCGTGATAGATGATTGCATTACTGTACATTACATCATCATTTTTACTTTATCGTACATAACATCTTCATGGTAACATTATGTTATTGTCAGAGATGCATGGTTAATTTTTCGTTGATGCATAACTGTTGCTGTTTAGGACCACTGAGAACAACTGTTTCCAGAGTACATTTCAAACATTTCAACATGTCAGAAGAACATGTTGCTAACAGAATGCATTTTTCCCATATGGAAATCTTTTCTGATTACATTTTGGCACTTATTTATTCTGCAGAGCATAATGAAAGACATATAACGTGTGTGGTTCAGGAGTCCTACATAAGGCTCATTTAAAGTACTGTAATGGAATTCCTATCAGAAACACATGTCACTGTTGTGGTGTTTCCCAATGACAAAACTGCAGCACTTAAAGACAAGATTAAATTGACAGTAGTCTGATGGGTGATAATATTAACAATTGTCAAATAGAGAATGAAGAGTCTGATGACCTGCACAGTGTGCATCGACAGTGTGTATTGACAAAGAAGACCGGAGCTTACCAAATAGCACTTCTTCCATCTCATCCTACAGAGGTCCATGTAGTCCAGATGTTTTGATGCTATACCCTAACAGAAAGAGCAGATTCCAGGGGTTCTAATGAAAAGTTTTTTGCCAAACAACAGTACAAATTGAGGGGATGGTCTCTGTTTCAAAATATAACTTAGTGGACATCAGGGCCTGTAATTTCTGCTAAATGAAAAAGTTGATTTCATTGGCATGGTGCAGCCATAGATTGGCATGGTGCAGCGATAGCCTTGGCTACTAAGTGTAGATAAATACAACTCAAAACATGCTATTCTGTTATTTGTATTACCTTCCTAAATGAAATATTAATGGATTTATTTGTGATTGTGCATATTAACACTAGAAAGGCAGCAAGAATCATAATGACAAAAATTAATTGAAGTGTTAAATTATTCTCCATTTTAAAGTCATAGTCTTTGACTTTTCCTAAATACATCTATATAACACACTGTCCTTGTTAGAATCTTAATATCACAAACAGAACTGGAGTTCTAACCAGTTTTAGGAGGGCATGTCATTTTTTAAATGGTTTCCCCCGGCCTGTTTTGCTTCTTCTCTAATCGTTGAATGTGCCATGCCTAGTTGATAATCACCCCGATAATTGCTTCTAATCTGAAAATAAACTATACAGAAACAAATGTTACATGTATAACAACATATTAAATAAATGAAGCATCGAATTGTGGGTGAGAAAAGGGGAGACTGGGGGAGTTAATAAGTGAGGGGGAAGCCAACGATGCATAATTATGTAATCACCAATTGTGAATGAGGAACAGGGCTGGCCATTCTATTGTATTCATCTATTCTAATTAGCTATAATCTCAAAACACTGTACCCTTTATCAGTCCTCCAAATCCAAGCAGTCTTAATGGGTCCACATGCTTCCCAGACTAAACAGTTTGTGCATATACAGTATTATTACAACATTTTGTGACATTTTTGTTTGTTTTGGACTTTGGTAAAGGTTTTTTTCTTGAGGTAAACCTCAATCGGTAGCCGAAGTCTACACCCCTTTCGTTGGTGATTGGTCAGTAGGGATTATTCAGTCAAATCTTTGTTGTCATTCAACGAGAGATTACTTGTTTTCATGCACTTAAAAAAATACTGCATTGAATGCAAGGGAAGCCAGCGAGCATTTGACCTTCCTTGATAGAAAAAGTATAAAAAATATGTTGCAATCAAATGAAAGTGACAAAGATTTTTATTGACTGTTGGGACAAGCTAAATGAGATCCAGCTATTGCGTGAAGACGCACACCATACTGTAAGCATGAGTGAGGCCACAAATAATGTGTCCAATAACTGACAATAATAGACCATTTTTTGACCGCTTTCATATGGACACATATTCATTATAATGCCATTATTGCACAATTCCCAAGCACTCTTGGTGCCGATACTGATGTTTAGGCTACTGATACTTTTGGATATTTTCATCATTGACTGAGTGTCTAGCAGTTTGGGTATTTTTTACTGTGTTTCAACGCACATGCCTTTTGTTTCATAGTTCTAACAAAGGCACTTAATCACTTAAAATTCTGTGTTTTATATATAACATAAATTAATGAAAATGGTATTATGTTTGCTCAAATATTTGCATTTCGTATTCTAATATTACCTAATACCTTCATCAACACATCCAAATGACATTGGCATTAAGGGGGTCCAATGAGACCGTTCTAGATAAATTGATTAATTAGACTGGTGGCTATTAGTACCTCTCCATGCCTGGATATTCTACTGTTAAATATGGCACGAAGGGCGGTCCAATCAGGCCAGGCTTTTCTAGGTAAATGGATTCGTTAGACTGGTGGTTATTAGTACTACTCCAGGCCCAGCTATTTTTTTATGATATTTGTCTGAGAGTACTGCTAGAGTGCAAAATACACATATTTAGGAAAAGTCAGGGACATGTGGGTTAAAGTTTTTTTAATTGAAATTAAGTTATGGAAAAACAAAATTGAAAACTGGCAGATTGACGTTCTGGACGGTTCTAGTGTTAAATCAGATGGGGAGCGGGGGTCAAAAGCATTTTTCCAGTCTTTCTACAGATTCAAGTCTGGACTTTCACCTTCTTGTTCTGAAGCCATTTCAGAAATGCTTTGGCTGTATGCTTGGGGTCATTGTCCTGTTGGAACGTAAATCTTTGCCCCAGTCTTTGTCTTTGTTTGCACTCTCATCATTGATTCTCATCAAGGACCTTTTGCCTTCGTTTTTTCAGGCTTAGTCTTTCATGTGCTTTTTTTTGTAAACTCCAGGTGTGTGGTCATGTGCCTTTTTCTCAGGAGTGGCTTCCGTCGGTCAACTTTCCTATGAAGCCGGCAGGTTCTCCCATCTCAGCCAAAGACTTCTGTAGTTCTGTTGGAGTGGTCATTGGGTTCTTGGTCACCTCTGTGACCAAGGTCCTTCATGCCCTGTTGCTTAGTTTGGTCAGACGACCAGCTCTAGGCAGAGGCTGGGTAGTTCCATATTATTTCCATTTCCCAATGATGGAGACCACTGTGTTCTTAAAAACGTTCAACACTCTAGAAATTGTTTTTATACCCCCATATATATGCCTCATCACAATTCTCTGAGAACTACAGACAGTTCCTTAGACTTCATGGTATTCTGCTCTGACATGCACTGTCAACTGTGGGACCTTATATAGACTGGTGTGTTCTAAATCAAGTTAAAACAATTTAATTGGCCACAGGTGGGCTCCAATTGAAGTTGTAGTGACATCTCAAGGCTGATCAAATTTGAGAGATGAGATATTTCTGTATTTCATTTTCAATAAATTTGCCAACATTTCTAAAAACATGTTTTCGCTTTGTCATTATGGGCTATTGTGTGTGGATGGTTGAGAAAAAAAAAACAATTTCATTCATTTCGAATTCAGGCAGTAACACAACAAAACGTGGAATATGTCCACGGGGTGTGAATACTTTCTGAAGGCTCTGTACATATTTGGCCAAGACTATGTTAACACAGGGTTTTCCAAACTCGGATGTCAGGAAGCTTGGCCTCAGTGATGTACTGGGCCGTATGCATTACACTCTGTAGCGCCTTACGGTCAGATGCCGAGCAGTTGCCATATCAAGTGGTGATGCAACCGGTCAGGATGCTCTTGATGGTGCAGCTGTAGAACTTTTTGAGGATCTGGGGACCCATGCCAAGTCTTTTCAGTCTCCTGAGGGAGAAAAGGTGTTGTTGTGACCTCTTCGCAACTGTCTTGGTGTGTTTGGACCATGATAGTTCATTGGTGATGTGGACACCAAGGAATTTGAAACTCTCCACTTTGGCCCGCTCCACTTCAGCCTGTCGATTTTAATGGGGGCCTGTTCGGCCCTCTTTTTCCTATTGTCCATGATTAGCTCCTTTGTCTTGCTCACATTGAGGGAAAGGTTGTTGTCCTGGCACCACACTGCCTGGTCTCTGACCTCCTCCCTATAGGCTGTCTCATCATTGTCGATCACTGTTGGTTGAGTCGTCAGTAAATGATGGTGTTGGAGTCGTGCCTGGCCACGCAGTCGTGGGTGAACAGGGAGTACAGGAGGGGACTAAACATGCACCCCTGAGGGGAACTAGTGCTGAGGATCAACGTGGCAACTGTGTTGTTGCCTATCCTTACCACCTGGGGGTGGCCCTTAAGGAAGTCCAGGATGCAGTTGCAGAGGAAGGTGTTTAGTCCCAGGATCTTTAGCTTAGTGATGAGCTTTGGTGCACTATGGTGTTGAACGCAGAGCTGGAGTCAATGAACAGCATTCTCACATAGGTGTTCCTTTCATCCAGGTGGGAAAGGGCTGTGTGGAGTGCGATTGAGATTGCGTCATCTGTGGATCTGTTTGGGCGGTACGCAAATTGGAGTGTGTCTAGGGTTTCTGGCATATGGTGTTGGTGTGAGCCATGACCAGCCTTTCAAAGCACTTCATGGCTACCGACGTGAGTGCTACGGGGTGGTAATCCTTCGCTTTCTTGGGCACAGGGACTATGGTGGTCTGTTTGAAACATGTAGGTATTACAGACTCGGTCAGGGAGAGGTTGAAAATGTCAGTGAAGTCACTTGCCAGTTGGTTAGCGCATACATTGAGTACACGTCCTGGAAATCCGCCTTGCCCTGCGGCTTTGTGAATGTTTAAAGGTCTTGCTCACATCGGCTACGGAGAGCGTGATCAGACAGTTGTACGGAACAGTGGGTGCTCTCATGCATGCTTCAATGTTGCTTGCCTCGAAGTGAGCATAAAAGGCATTTAGCTTGTCTAATATCTTACTCAGGCCGTTTACCATTGGGTGATATTTCAGTATGATATCATGTGTGCTATGTAGCCTGTTTGCCTGCATTACTGCTCTGTAGCAGTTTAGCCTGCTAGGCCCTGTGTATTACTGTATACATCACTGCTATTGCTACTGTATAGCCAATATTACTTCAAACCAAACAGACACACGCAGCAAACAGGAATAGAGAAGGGAACTAGTGATAGTTTACAGTGGTTTTCTGCAGGATGGAAGGAACAGGGGATATATATTACAACAGTGTGATGGCAGTGTTGGCAATACAGTAGTAATAGCAGTGATGCAATATATACAAAGCAGCAATGGCATAGCAATGGGCTAGCACACAATAGTAATTGCTATAGTAGCATCAGTGGTGCTAACATGATAATATTATTGGCTGGTAGTAAATATACAGTCATACACAGGGCCTAGTAGGCTAAACTGCTACAGAGCAGTAATGCAGGTGAACAGGCTACATAGCACACAAGATAGCATACTGCAGTAAAGGCTAGAATAGCATAGGCAGTTAAAACCAGGATGCAATTAGTGGCTAGCATATTGTACACTATGTACAGGGGGAGTTGGTAGACTAAGGGCTAGTAGGCCTAAGGCTATAGGTAATAGCACACAACATGGACAGTAAGGGCAAGTTAGCATCAGTGTTGGCGGCTATAAAGGCTAGGATGCCAACAAGCAGCCTTGTTGAATGTGGCTATGACCATATCAGGAAGTGATCGGGTAGTGATGTCACTGGTCGGCCATTTTTAGGCGAGGATATACAATGACATGACTGGCAGCCGTCTTGGCCCATAGAAAATAATAGGGAGAGATTTTCCCTTGTGGCTGAAGGAAGTATACAACATGGGATTACAGAAGGCAATCCTGAAATATACACATCTTAAGGAAGCATATCCTAACATAGCAATAGCAGCATATTTAACCTTGATTTAACTAAGGAAAGCCAGTTGAGAACAAATTCTTATTTACAATGACTGCCTACCCCAGCGACGCTGGGCCAATTGTGTGCCGCCCTATGTGACTACCAATCAGAGCCGGATGTGAAACAGCCTGGATTCGAACCAGGGACTGAAGTGACGCCTCTTGTACTGAGATGCAGTGCCTTAGACCGCTGCTCCACTATATAACATGTATACAGATCAAATACACACAAACCCCTAACAAAGTCCACTTACCTGTTCAGTGATGCACTAACACACAGTCTAGCCTTTATAGTCCAAGGAAGGCTTGTCTGTTCAGGAAAGTGATGAGATGTATGTAATGAAGGACAGGAGTTTACAGAGACCTTCTCAACCTGCCTTCCTTTAAACAACTAAAGCACAAGCAGGAATGGGGGTCTGTTACCTCTAGCGGGTAGAGCCTGTGATTGGCTGGCCCTGGTCAGCTGACTGAGTATATTGGCAAACTGGTCCCTAAACACAGGTGTGAAGTGCCCTATTCCACTGAATGATAGGGTCAGACTGAGGTGGGGGATGGTAGCCAACCTCAGCAGTAAAAGGCTTCAAAGTTTGTGTCTCTTCCAGGGCCAGGGAGAGGGTTTTTAACACACACACGCACGCACGCACGCACACACACACACACACGCACGCACGCACGCACGCACGCACGCACGCACGCACGCACGCACGCACACACACACACACACACACACACACACACACACACACACACACACACACACACACACACACACACACACACACACACACACACACACACACACACACACACACACACACCAATGAGAAAAGTGGACAGCTGACAGGACACATTGAAATCTCACGGCATGATACATTCGGATTGCGATGACACAGCGTTGTGCATTTTTACCTTCTCTCTGACAAGTCCATTATCGACATAACCTGAAAGGCCGCTCAGCAAGGAAGAAGCCACTGCTACAAAACCGCCATAAAAAAGCCAGACTACAGTTTGCAACTGCACATGGGGACAAAGATTGTACTTTTTGGAGAAATGTCCTCTGGTCTGATGAAACAAAAATAGAACTGTTTGGCCATAATGACCATAGTTATGTTTGGAGGGAAAAGGGGGTGGCTTGTAGGCCGAAGAACACCATCCCAACCATGAAGCACGGGGGTGGCAGCATCATGTTGTGGGAGTGCTTTGCTGCAGGAGGGACTGGTGCACTTCACAAAACAGATGGCATCATGAGGCAGAAAATTATGTGGATATATTGAACCAACATCTCAAGACATCAGACAGGAAGTTAAAGCTTGGTCGCAAATGGGTCTTCCAAATGGACAATGACCCCAAGCATACTTCCAAAGTTGTGGCAAAATGGCTTAATGACAACAAAGTCAAAGTATTGGAGTGGCCATCACAAAGCCCTTACCTCAATCCCATAGAAAATGTGTGGGCAGAACTGAAAAAGTGTGTGCGAGCAAGGAGGCCTTACAAACCTGACTCAGTTACACCAGCTCTGTCAGGAGGAATGGACCAAAAGTCACCCTACTTATTGTGTGAAGCTACCCAAAGTGTTTGACCCAAGTTAAACAATTTAAAGGCAATGCTACCAAATACTAATCGTAAACTTCTGACCCACTGGGAATGTGATGAAAGAAATAAAAGCTGAAATAAATAATTATCTCTTCTATTATTCTGACATTTCACATTCTTAAAATAAAGTGGTGATCCTAACTGACCTAAGACAGGGACTTTTTACTACGATTAAATGTCAGGAAATGTGAAAACTGAGTTTAAATGTATTTGGCTAAGGTGTATGTAAACTTCTGACTTCAACTGTACATGTTGGCTCTAAAGACATGTTGGTGTAACTGCCCACTGGTCAAAAACTGGTTGAATCAATGTTGTTTCCACGTAATTTCAACCAAAACAGTCCTTGTGGTGACATTGAATCAAAGTGGAAAACTGATTGGATTTGCGCAAAGTAATCAACGTAAGGACGTTTCATTTTTTTTCCCACCTAACTTTTAACCTATATCCAATTACATGGTGACATTTGTTGTTGATTTCAAGTTGAATTCAAGTTAGTTGACAATTCAATCAAATCAAAACTAGACGTTGAACTGACATCCGTGCCCAGTGGGTGATGACTAATGATTTCTCCAATTGGCCTTGACCTACATTGACATGTTGAAATTAATCTGTGTCCCGTCCACAGCAGACAAAAGATACCAGAGGATGTTGAATGTCTGCTATCTCTCTCTTTCTCTCACCCCTCTCTCTCCGTCTCTCTCTTTCTGTCGCTCTCGTTTGCTCTCAGACCTCTCCTACGCAGATGTGTAACCTCTCCTCTTTTGCAATTGTCCGTCTGCTGAGACAACTCTGTGCTCATTCTATTTTCTACCCATGTTTTTCAGGCTGACTACTCATTCACGATTGCCAAAAGAGACCATTTTCACTCCTCCTAAAACCACAATGGGGGAGAAAGTTTCAACAGACAGCCTCTGTAAATAGTGCCTAGTCAGACATGCTGGTACCAGCTCGAAGCAGTGAGGGTTTTCAGCAAACTGTATTCTATTTATGCCAATTAATTTTTTTTATCCGTGCATAGATGTACCATTACTACAATAAACTACATTCTTTGGGGTTTTAATAATTAACTGTGGTTAGAGATGTTACCCAGCCAATAGGAATAAACTGCATTTTATTGGCAAAAATATCAACAACTCATTATTTTCAACTCATACATCCAACATTTAGCATAATGTAAAAAGTACATAAACTACACTGTAACAGGTCAGTTGCTTTTTCAATGCGTGTGAGCTGAAAAGTAACCCTAAGGGTTTCCATGCAACATAGAATGAACATACTTATTCAACCATGTGACTATCAACTTTAGCGCATGGTTTGATTAGTCAACTGCTGACTTAGCATAACTTGCAGATGTATTTGCTGGTTTGGGCTTTAATTAGCAATTCTCCCGGGGGGAAAAGACACTGTTGGTCTTATTGGGACTTCCTGAGCACTAACACCCAATTAATCATGTGTTTCCACACTCCCAGTCCATATCATTACACAATCCTACCATGAGACATAGAGTTAGAGAGTTAGAGAGAGAGAGTTAGAGAGAGAGAGTTAGAGAGAGAGAGAGAGAGAGAGAGAGAGAGAGAGATTCTGGCTTCCATCTCTCCTTACAGGTCAACTCTCTGACATAGTGCATGGGGAGGAAGTTTTACAATGGCACATACTCTGGTAATGGCCTACAGATGTGTTCGAAGACTTTAGCTCTCCAAAAAGGATATCCTGATGGACCGCTTGGTGTACCTGCCAAACCCTCACAGAGACAGCACAAAACAAAATAACAGAGAGACAGAAGGCCCCATATGAGAACATTATCCATGTATAAGCCCAGTCTTCCTGACGCTAGAACACAAGGCTACATAGCAGTACACCAACATTACATACCAGTAATTACAGAGGATATGGTTTGATTTAGAACAGATTAAATATCCATAGGGTAAATCATGATTGCATGAGCAATTATTTTCGTGAGGGATAATATTTAGTATATGATAAAGAACATGGGCAGTTTTAGACAGCCATAGTGTCATACTGCCACATGTTTTAACAGACAACACCATAGATACTGTGAATGAGAAACTCTCTTTTTGCTCATTTGATATTTTAATACTCATGGTTTAGCTTTTGGGAGCTACCATTTTCTTGCTTTATGACCATGGTTCAAAGGGTTCTCGGATCTCCATGACAAGCAGCAAAAAAAGTCCATTAAATGTTAACACAGAGTCCTCCTGGACAGAGAAAATAGGTATGAGTGCATCAGTTAATATTTAACAGTTAATATGTTGGCACATGGCCAACTGTCAGGAGTCTTGGACTTGAAGACAACAACACAGAGCAAAATAATGGGAACATAGGACATAAAGCTTCCTCTATTGTGTCCTCACTCCAGATGTTTCAAAATGTTTCCCGTTGTTAAAGGGTCCTACTGTGAAATACCTAATGACCTGGGGATATTCTGTGAGGTGAAACATTAAGAACGTTGTGGACATGTAATTTTTTAAATTTTACCTTTATTTTACTAGGCAAGTCAGTTAAGAACAAATTCTTATTTTCAATGACGGCCTAGGAACAGTGGGTTAACTGCCTGTTCAGGGGCAGAACGACAGATTTGTACCTTGTCAGCTCGGGGGTTTGAACTTGCAACCTTCCGGTTACTAGTCCAACGCTCTAACCACTAGGCTACCCTGCCGCCCCATGAATGAATAGAGTTGATACAATTCCCTGTTCCACATGAACTGTTTGTTCTTTCTGCACCCTTCTGAACAGGACCCAGGTTTCTATGAGAGGACAAAATGATAGTCCAAATGATAGTCTTTGTGCACAATATGACAGCTGTGCATTTGAATAAACAGATGTTTGTTGTTTACCAGACGGTAAACATTGTTTTGTTGAATGTGAGTAATCATTCTTGGAGCATGTGATACTGCAACCTTAGCCTGGCCTCACCATTATTTTACATTTGGTGTTAGATGTGGGATCCATGTGGGATCCAACATCACAGCATAAGAAGAATGTTGTCGTTGTTGCAAGCATCCCATTAATGTGACATTCATTTATTGCTTGGCTGTAAATTGAATATGCAAATGGGGATTGTGCGTGGTGGTTGGCTGATTTCCACTAATGGAGAGAGAGGTGCCTAAAAGAGAGCATGTGATTTTGTGTCAGAGCCACCCTTTGTTGCATATTTTCCTCCCAAACAGGAAATGGTGACACCTGGATATATTGTCTATCTAATTCAAGGGGAAAGTGCCTATTCTGTTGGGCACAACCAAACTAACAGTGGCTAATACATGTCTCAGCCACTCCATTAGCCATTTTTACTACTGAAATAGATTTCACCCTACTCTTGAGCTCTTCCTTTATTTTTTTTTATTTTTTTTACCCCCATTTTCTCCCAATTTCAATTATGATCTTGTCTCATCGCTGCAACTCCCCAACAGGCTCGGGAGAGGCGAAGGTCAAGTCATGCGTCCTCCGAAACATGACCGGCCTGCAGGCGCCTGGCTTGTCACATGGAGTCGCTATAGTGCGATGAGCCAAGTAAAGCCACCCCGGTCGATGATGAGCCAATTGTGACATTTGACTCCCAGTCACGGCCAGTTGTGACACAGGCTGGGATCAAACCAGGGTCTGTAGTGACTCCTCAAGCACTGCGATGCAGTGCCTTAGACCGCTGCGCCACTCGGGAGGCCACTCTTGAGCTCTTTCAATGCAAAACTAATCAACTAGATCAATGTCCTTTGGCTGTGCCTAGTGAGCTGATTTCAGACAGAAAGCGCTTTGTCATGCACGGCTAACCTTGAGGTTGTCTGAACACCATAAAGTCAATGGGAACACTGATACTGCACGGGTGCATATGTCTTCCTGTATACAGTGCCAGATGTTTGCGAGTGTACACAGTGTTTTCAAAATTAAATGAGGTCACAAAAACTTTGGTGTCCTTTGACTGAGATAATATCACTCATATAATATTTATTGCACTGCACTTTTAAGTCATTGTCTTTCAGGTTTCTTGTCTATTTATTGTCTCTGTGGCTGTTTGTTGTATGTGTCTGAAACAATTACTGAAGCTAGTAAGTGCCCAAAGGGGATAAAGTTGTTTCATTTGAACTGAGAATAACTACTGTTGATTTTTCCCGAGACTGAGGCCGTCCTAATATGGACACCATAATCTTCTGTTGATTAAAACCGAGTTTAAATACTGTCACATTAAAAACAAATGTAAATAATGTGTACAATAGGTGTTTGTTTGTACTCATTTACAAGTAGCTCTCAACAAGTGGAAATGCAAAAACAGTGTCCCCTCTTTTAATCTAAAATGGTCCAGTTATAGTCAAATATTTATGTAATGGATCAGCAGTCCCAGTATTCAAATTTCTTGACTTCACAACCGATGTAGATATTCTGGGTTGAACACTCTTAGCTAACTGTGAGAAGGCATTTGTTAAGGGTCTAGGAATCTCTGCATCCCTGTGTCCTCCACTTACCTGAGGAAATATTAAAGTGATACGGTCCAGACTGCGACAACCTGTCGTGTTCCACAATACCGACCAGGAGTGTAGGATGTAGACTCTTAAATCAGCATAAGAGGATGTCAAGGTAAATGCAACCATAGAGGGACACAACATAAGGGATGAATTAGCTGTTTCTGCAACCCTGACTGCCCCCCCTTCCAACTCCTTCTAATCATACCTTACCACCCCCACCGAGCAGTACCCCCAATACACATGGACACACACACACACACACACACACACACACACACACACACACACACACACACACACACACACACACACACACACACACACACACACACACACACACACACACATACATTAAATATCCACATACAGTACATTCTCAACACTCACCTTAACTTTTTTCCCCCAACTCAGCAAACCAGACCCAGGATCCTGGGCGAGCGTAAGCGTTTTAAAGTCCTCCGTCCCCCCTCCTCATTGCTCCCGGTCCATAACAACATTTTGACTGTCTACTGATGGTGGGTGAGTCAGCACATTCTGCACATGGAACACTAGATGTTTTCGACTGCTGCTTGTATACGTGAAGGCGTGCATAGGTGCACACGTTGATCAAAATGGAAATCACGTAAATAGAGGCCATACACTGAGTGCTCAAAACTTATTAGGAACATCTGCTCTTTCCATGACATAGACTGACCCGGTGAATCCAGGTGAAAGGCACAGTATGATCCCTTATTGGTTTGAATTGAAAAGAGCAGTCCATCAGCCCAGACAAAGGATATCAAAGATCTGGAAGGATTCTGTATGGAGGAATGTTCTAAGATCCCTCCCAATATGTTCTCCAACTCATAAAACATTTTAGAAAAAGGCTCAGTGCCGTGATCCTCACAGGGGCGTCAATAATCCTGAACCCAACCTTTTGGAGATTTTATTTTAAACAAAATCTCTTTCTCTGAAACAATTGTATTAGTAAAATTATTATAAATTCCCAATTATTTGGAGCATACAATATAGCTGAGAATTGTTGTTATTTATTTTATACAGTAATTTCTGCTCATATTTTTCAAGGGTGACAATAATTTTGGGCCGCACTGTATATGATTACACTTTTTGTAACGGTTTTCTTTAGGTGAAGTAGAGTCGGACCAAAATGCAGCGTGGTGGTTATTCATGGTTTTTAATGAAGAAAAAACTATACATGAATAAACTAACAAAACAATAAATGTGCGAAAACCTAAACAGCCTTTCTGGTGACAACAAACACAAAGACAGGAACAATCACCCACAAACACACAGTGAAACCCAGGCTACCTAAGTATGATTCTCAATCAGAGACAACTAATGACACCTGCCTCTGATTGAGAACCATACTAGGCCGAAACATAGAAATAACCCAAAACATAGAAAAACAAACATAGACTGCCCACCCAACTCACGCCCTGACCATACTAAATAAATACAAAACAAAGGAAATACAGGTCAGAACGTGACAGTACCCCCCCCCCCACCCCAAAGGTGCGGACTCCGGCCACAAAACCTTAACCTATAGGGGAGGGTCTGGGTGGGTGTCTGTCCGCGGTGGCGGCTCTGGTGCTGGACGTGGCCCCCACTTCACCATTGTCTTAGTCCGCTTTATTGTCTGCTTCCGTAGCCTCCTAACCACGGCGACCCTTCTCAATGGACAGAGGGGCAGCTCGGGACAGAGGGGCGGCAGCTCGGGACAGAGGGGCGGCAGCTCGGGACAGAGGGGCGGCAGCTCGGGACAGAGGGGCGGCAGCTCGGGACAGAGGGGCGGCAGCTTGGGACAGAGGTGCAGCTGCTCGGGACAGAGGGGCAGCTGCTCGGGACAGAGGGGCAGCTGCTCGGGACAGAGGGGCAGCTTGGGACAGAGGTGCGGCTGCTCGGGACAGAGGGGCAGCTCGGGACAGAGGGGCAGCTCGGGACAGAGGGGCAGCTGCTCGGGACAGAGGGGCTCTGGCGCCGCTGGGCTGAGGGGCTCCGGCGCCTCTGGGCTGAGGGGCTCTGGCAGATCCTGGCTGGCTGGCAGTTCTGGCAGATCCTGGCTGACTGGCAGATCCTGGCTGAACGGCAGATCCTGGCTGAACGGCGGATCCTGGCTGAATAGCGGATCCTGGCTGACTGGCGGATCTGGAAGATCCTGGCTGACTGGCAGCTCCTGCTGCTCCATGCTGACTGGCTGCTCTGGCTGCTCCATGCTGACTGGCTGCTCCATGCTGACTGGCGACTCTGGCTGCTCCATGCTGACTGGCGACTCTGGCTGCCAGAGTAGAATTCAAGGCACACGTAACCAGCAAGAAAAACAAACATAGACTGCCCACCCAACTCACGCCCTGACCATACTAAATAAATACAAAACAAAGGAAATACAGGTCAGAACGTGACACTTTTAATAAATTGTTTATATATAAACATGTATTTATGTTAATAAATACATTCATAAGAATATTTAGCTCTGGTCAAGAAACTTTGACCCAAATAATGATACAATGCATAATAATTTATACATTGTAGAATAATACTGAAGACATCAAAACAATGAAATAACACATATGGAATCATGTAGTAACCAATAAAGTGTTAAACAAATCCAAATGTATTTTATATTTGAGATTCGTCAAATTAGCCACCCTTTGCCTTGATGACAGTTTGTGGAATTTCTCTCCTTCTTAATGTGTTTGAGCCAATCAGTTGTGTTGTGACAAGGTAGAGGTGGAATACAGAAGATAGCCCTATTTGGTAAAAGACCAAGTCCATATTATGGCAAGAACAGCTCAAATAATCAAAGAGAAATGACAGTCAATTACATTAAGACATGAAGGTCAGTCAATCTGGATACTTTCAAGAACTTTTAACGTTTCTTCAAGTGCAGTCGCAAAATCATCAAGTGCTATGATGCAACTGGCTCTCACGAGGAATAACACAGGAAAGGAAGACCCAGTGTTACATCTGCTGCAGAGGATAAGTTCATTAGAGTTAACTGCACCTCAGAAATTGCGGCCCAAATAAATGCTTCACAGAGTTCACCTAAACATGAACTGTTCAGAGACTGTGTGAATCAGGCCTTCATGGTAAATTTGCTGCAAAGAAACCACTACTAAAGGATACCAATAAGAAGAGACTTGCTTGGGCCAAGAAACACGAGAAACGGACATTAGCCGGTGGAAATCTGTCCTTTGGTCTGATGAGTCAAAATTTGAGATTTTTGTTCCAACCACCGTGTCTTTGTGAAACACAGAGTAGATGAACGGATGATCTCTGCATGTGTAGTTCCCACCATGAAGCATGGAGGAGGAGGTGTGATTGTGTGGGGGTGCTTTGCTGGTGACACTGTCAGTGATTTATTTAGAATTCAAGGCACACGTAACCAGCAAGGCTACCCCAGGCCATTAACCAAAAGTTTGCCAGATCGAATCCTTAGCTGACAAGGTAAAATCTGTTGTTCTGCCCCTGAACAAGGCAGTTATCCCACTGTTCCTATGCCTTCATTGTAAATAAGAATGTGTTCTTAACCTCTCTAGGGTAGGGGGCAGAATTCAGAATTTTAGATGAAAAGCATGCCCAAATTAAACGGCCTGCTACTCGGGCCCAGAAGATATGATATGCATATAACTGGTAGATTTGGATAGAAAACACTCTAAAGTTTCCAAAACTGTTAAAATGGTGTCTGTGAGTATAACATAACTGATTTAGCAGGCGAAAACCAGAGAAAAATAGTTTTTGGGGGGGTTTTGTAGTTTTATATTCAATGCCATTACAGTATCCATTGACTTAGGACTCCATTTGCAGTTCCTATGCCTTCCACTAGATGTCAACAGTCTTTAGAATTCGTTTCAGGCTTGTATTCTGAGGGAGTAAGACCAGTCTGAACGAGTGGATGCTAATGTGACGCAGAGTTTTTTCAGGCTCATGTGCTTTCTTGTTTACCTTTTATATTGACTATGTTATTGTCCCGTTGAAATATTATAGATCATTTAGGTTAGAAAACAACCTGAGGATTTAATATAAACATCGTTTGACATGTTTCTATGAACTTTACGGATACAATTTGGATTTTTTGTCTGATTGTTTTGACTGAGTTTGAGCCTGTGGATTACTGAAGAAAACGAGCTAACAAAACGGAGATTTGTGGATATAAAGAGACTTCATCGAACAAAAGGAACATTTATTGAGTAAATTAATGTCTTCTGATTGCCACCATATGAAGATCATCAAAGGTAAGGGATTAATTTATTCTCTATTTCTGAGTTTTGTAACACTTCTGCTTGGCTGGTTACTGTTTGTAGTAATTTGTCAACTGGGCTATGTTCTGGGTTAGGTATGTTCTGGGCTAGGTATGCTTTCACCGAAAATAATTTTATAAATATGACACTGTGGTTGGTTTAACAAGAAGTTCATCTTTAAACCTATGTAAAATATGAATATTTTTTATTGGAACACAGGAGTGACGGTTGCTGATAATGGGCCTCTGTACGCCTATGTAGATAGATATTCCTTAAAAAATCAGCCATTTCCAGCTACAATCGTCATTTGCAACATTACCAATGTCTACACTGTTTTTCTGATCAATTTGATGTTATTTTAATGGACAAAAAAATAGCTTTTCTTTCAAAAACAAGGACATTTTTAAGTGACCCCAAACTTTTGAACGGCAGTGCGGGCGCTATTATCACGTTCGGATAAAAAGCGTGCCCAGAGTAAACTGCCTGCTACTCAGGCCCAGAAGTGAAGATATGCATATTATTAGTATATTTGGAGAGAAAACACTCTGAAGTTTCTAAATATGTTTGAATGATGTCTGTGACTATAACAGAACTCATATGGCAGGCAAAATCCGGAGAAAAATCCGACCAGGAAGTGGGAAATCTGAGGTTTGTAGTTTTTCAAGTGATTGCCTATCCAATATACAGTGTAAAATTTGGTCCGATTGCACTTCCTACGGCTTCCACGAGATGTCGACAGTCTTTAGAACTTTGTGTCAGGCTTCTACTGTGAAGGGGGAGTGAATAAGAACTGTTTGAACCAGGGGTCTGGCAGAATGCCATTAGTTTAGTCATGCGCGTGGCCGTGAGCACGAGCTCTGTTCCTTTTCATTTCCAAAGACAAACGAATTGTCCGGTTGAAACGTTATTGAAGATTTATGATAAAAACATCCTAAAGATTGATTCTATACAGTGCCTTGCGAAAGTATTCGGCCCCCTTGAACTTTGCGACCTTTTGCCACATTTCAGGCTTCAAACATAAAGATATACAACTGTATTTTTTTGTGAAGAATCAACAACAAGTGGGACACAATCATGAAGTGGAACGACATTTATTGGATATTTCAAACTTTTTTAACAAATCAAAAACTGAAAAATTGGGCGTGCAAAATTATTCAGCCCCCTTAAGTTAATACTTTGTAGCGCCACCTTTTGCTGCGATTACAGCTTTAAGTCGCTTGGGGTATGTCTCTATCAGTTTTGCACATCGAGTGACTGAAATTTTTTCCCATTCCTCCTTGCAAAACAGCTCGAGCTCAGTGAGGTTGGATGGAGAGCATTTGTGAACAGCAGTTTTCAGTTCTTTCCACAGATTCTCGATTGGATTCAGGTCTGGACTTTGACTTGGCCATTCTAACACCTGGATATGTTTATTTTTGAACCATTCCATTGTAGATTTTGCTTTATGTTTTGGATCATTGTCTTGTTGGAAGACAAATCTCTGTCCCAGTCTCAGGTCTTTTGCAGACTCCATCAGGTTTTCTTCCAGAATGGTCCTGTATTTGGCTCCATCCATCTTCCCATCAATTTTAACCATCTTCCCTGTCCCTGCTGAAGAAAAGCAGGCCCAAACCATGATGCTGCCACCACCGTGTTTGACAGTGGGGATGGTGTGTTCAGGGTGATGAGCTGTGTTGCTTTTACGCCAAACATAACGTTTTGCATTGTTGCCAAAAAGTTCAATTTTGGTTTCATCTGACCAGAGCACCTTCTTCCACATGTTTGGTGTGTCTCCCAGGTGGCTTGTGGCAAACTTTAAACAACACTTCTTATGGATATCTTTAAGAAATGGCTTTCTTCTTGCCACTCTTCCATAAAGGCCAGATTTGTGCAATATACGACTGATTGTTGTCCTATGGACAGAGTCTCCCACCTCAGCTGTAGATCTCTGCAGTTCATCCAGAGTGATCATGGGCCTCTTGGCTGCATCTCTGATCAGTCTTCTCCTTGTATGAGCTGAAAGTTTAGAGGGACGGCCAGGTCTTGGTAGATTTGCAGTGGTCTGATACTCCTTCCATTTCAATATTATCGCTTGCACAGTGCTCCTTGGGATGTTTAAAGCTTGGGAAATCTTTTTGTATCCAAATCCGGCTTTAAACTTCTTCACAACAGTATCTCGGACCTGCCTGGTGTGTTCCTTGTTCTTCATGATGCTCTCTGCGCTTTTAACGGACCTCTGAGACTATCACAGTGCAGGTGCATTTATACGGAGACTTGATTACACACAGGTGGATTGTATTATCATCATTAGTCATTTAGGTCAACATTGGATCATTCAAAGATCCTCACTGAACTTCTGGAGAGAGTTTGATGCACTGAAAGTAAAGGGGCTGAATAATTTTGCACGCCTAATTTTTCAGTTTTTGATTTGTTAAAAAAGTTTGAAATATCCAATAAATGTCATTCCACTTCATGATTGTTTCCCACTTGTTGTTGATTCTTCACAAAAAAATACAGTTTTATATCTTTATGTTTGAAGCCTGAAATGTGGCAAAAGGTCGCAAAGTTCAAGGGGGCCGAATACTTTCGCAAGGCACTGTACATCATTTGACATGTTTCTACTAACTGTAATATAACTTTTTTGACTTTTCGTCTGGACCTAGTGCCTGCGCCTTGTGCATTTGTATTACTGGACTAAACGCGCAAACAAAAAGGAGATATTTGGGCATAAATGATGGACTTTATCGAACAAAACTAACATTTATTGTAGAACTGGGATTCTTGGGAGTGCATTCCGATGAAGATCATCAAAGGTAAGTGAATGTTTACAATTCTATTTCTGACTTTTGTTGACTCCACAACATGGTGGGTATCTGTTTGGTGGCTGAGCGCTGTAGCTTTTTTGAAATCTGACACAACGATTGCAATAAGGAGAAGTATATCTTTAATTATATGCATAACACTTGTATCTTTCATCAACGTTTATGATGAGTAATCCTGTAAATTGATGTCGCTCTCTGCAAAATCACAGGATGTTTTGGAGGCAAAACATTACTGAACACAACGTGCCAATGTATACTGAGATTTTTGGATATAAATATGAACTTTATCGAACAAAACATACATGTATTGTGTCACATGAGTCCTATGAGTGCCATCTGATGAAGATCATCAAAGGTTAGTGATACATTTTATCTCTATTTCTGCTTTTTGTGACTCCTCTCTTTGGCTGTTAAATGGCTGTGTGACTCGGCGCTGACCTAACATAATCACATGGTATGCTTTCGTCGTAAAGCCTTTTTTAAATCAGACTCTGTGGTGGGATTAACAACAAGTTTATCTTTAAAATGGTGTATAATACTTCTATGTTTGAGGATTTTTAATTATGAGATTTCTGTTGTTTGAATTTGGCGCCCCGCACTTTCACTGGCTGTTGTCAAATGGATCCCGTTTCCGGCATTTCAGCAGTAAGAAGTTATTAACATAGTTTTGACGTCTTCACTATTATTCTACAATGTAGAAAATAGTCAAAATAAAGAAAAACCCTTGAATGAGTAGTTGTGTCCAAATGTTTGACTGATACTGTATATTTTGTTAAACGATGATTTGTTATCTCCAAACATTGATGATTTTTTGCTCTAATAAATTCACATGAGAAAATGAGCAGAAATAATAGAGAGTAATCTACACAGGATTGTTTCCATTTTTATTTGTAAATGCATCTTGGGTAGAACAAAGAAAAAATATATAATATATTCATATGTACTGAAACGTTCTGTTATGTACACGTTTAGGGGTTCCACTAGACATCATCACAACCACAGACTTAAGATATGTTATTATAGTCTTCTGTGTCTTTCGCATGGATGCAGCTATGTACACTCCTGCGTATTAACATACATTCATAGGATGCGATAAAACACCTGTGTTTAAACAAGCATTAAAAATTCAAAAATTGAATGAAAGGAATGATGTACAATATTGTGTACCCCTGCTTTTTAATCTGCGAACAGTACATGAACTCTGCATGGACGGTATCTCTCTCACCATACATATTCACAACAGGCCATGGCATACATAACAAACAAGTTTCAAGAGAAAACAGGACATCAAAAGTAATGACTGTGTCATGGCCTAAATAAGTGTTGTGACTACAGTTCCCAGAAAGCAGTTCTTCTGGGTGTTCAGCACCGTGGTGTAGTAGTATCCACATACATGATGACCTCATGCCAACATAGGCTTGTGGGTATTCCAGTAACAGATCAGGTTGGGTAGTTGAGTTGAGGCAGATTTTGTGTCAACTGTAAAACGGAGAGCAAAATGGACGTGTATGCTGAGCGAGTAAAGGGTGATACATTTCCAATTCCCTTTCCTCATTTTCTCAAACCATATCACCATTTCTCCATAAAACTGTGATGAATAACTTGTTATATTACTATTTTCTCCCCCGGTAAGGATGCTGTTGTGGATTAAGGCCAGACGAGTGTCTAACAAATGGCTTGAGCCACTTACACGAAAAATACCAAAAAATACACAACACTGCCTGGAAGGCCTGTTTAGACGTAAAACAATCAACAATCATTACCGTGCACAATTCTTTCTTTTTTTGCTTTTCGATTTGCATTTTCTCTGCCATTCTTTTACTTTCACCCACCTTGTATCAGAATCTGAGCGGGTGAAGTTTTTCTGAAACTTGAGAGTCCCAGTAGCTTATTTGTTATCAGTAGTTCATGTACAGAATTGACAATAGGCTCTGCTCCTCCCTTTGCATAAACAGTGTGCTGAATGAGTAAACTATTCTCTACCCTCTCTGTCAATGAGCTATGAGTGACAATGAAAAAAAACAAGGACAACGTTTCTGGGGAAACTTCAACCTGACTTGGAGAAAGTTCCAGGAAAACTTTAACCTGACAGATGAGGAATGTCAAAGACATTGGCTCTTAACATGATAAAAGGCAGTCATATCCAGGTAAAATAGAAGGCTGTTACTGAAGCAATTATACATTTCACCTCAAATGAAAAAGCTTATCTTATCTATTAATGAAATAGAAGATGAAGACTGAACATAAAAACAAATAAAAAGAGTACAACATGCAAAAGCACCAACAGCAACAAGAATCTCAAGATGTGTTGATTAATGAGAAGATGGTAAGTGTCATTTGTTGGTTTCACATGGTTGTTCATTGTTTTTGCTTTCTACAATAAATTATAGCACAATATTTTGCTAAAAGGCAAGGCACACACAAACCTCTCTCTATCTATCTATCTATCTATCTATCTATCTATCTATCTATCTATATATATATATATATAAAACTCATACCACACTCTGACACACATACATATTCACATCTCACACACACATTCCGTGCTCCCTTGGTCTATGTCCATTGAAGAGTGATCCGGATGGGTTCAGTTTGCTGTGCGCAGCGTCCGGCTTCGGGGAAAGCGATGAACTTTGATGTGTTTTGATAGATGGTCACTGCGGGCAAATTTCTTCTCACACACTGGACACTGGTAGGGTTTGACCCCTGAGTGGGACCGCCGGTGTCGCGACAGCTCATCCGACCGTGAGAATCTGGGAGAGACACACACAGATAGGAGAGAGATGTCAATAATTTTAGAATAGAATAAATCATTATTGTTTACATAACATGATAAACAAAAAACATTTATCATATTTTAAATGTTCCTTGACATAGTACAGACAAGAGAATTTGGTTTTAGTTTAATTCCATATTATTGTCAAATGTTTGAGACAGTGATTCCGAAATGGTAGGATATACAGATTTGTGTACAGTCGTGATGGTAAAAGTCATTTTACAGCAAGTAGCCGATATGTTTTGACTTTGGCAGTCTTGGGGCAGTGTATACCATAATAAGTGACTGGCTACACCACGTCTGCTTGAACCAGTGTGTTATTTTGCAGTAAATCTGGGCTTCTCCCTTTTCTTGCAAGACCTACTGCATCTCACCAAGCCTTGCTAGTTATATAATATCCCAGACTATTATAGAGCTGGATGTGCCCAAAAGTAATGCTAGCAATGCTAAATAATTAGCTTAAAACACATGGCTAGGCTGAGCTAAGGGACAGATCGAAATTTACTGGGGGGAGGGGTGGTGCAAAATAGGGGAGGGATGTCCAACTTATTTTTTTGCTTTAGGGAGGTTTTTTATTTTATTTTATTGGGCAGAGGGGAGGCAGGTGCGTTTTTTTTCCCCTGGTTTGCAATCACTCTTCTGCTTGTATTTTCCCTATAAACAATGGCTTGACTTACTTTTGATATTACCCTAATAAAACATCTGTGAAGATTTGGTATGGTGTGGCTATTACTAAGCTTTAGCTACTGCAGACTGACTCCGACAGTTGAACTTGAAATGAGGAAGAGGCCTATGCTTATCTTTATACAAAATATTTGGATCAAAAATGAAAGAATCTGACATAAATAAATATATGTTACTGTGATAGCACGCCACCGGCATATCTCTGTCTCTCTGGGGTTAGGCCTAAGCTTCTCTTCCTTTATATAGGCTACATATATACATTTATTAAAATCTGAATATCATACAGTGAACTCCTTAAACCTAAAGGCCTACGCATGCAATAACCTGATACATTTAGAGCTCAAATCCCTCATTTATGGATGGCGCTGGCTGCGCCAGGTTGGATCTGAATGCATATGGATGTCCATTACTTATCTCAAAAGTCTGGTAGATTCAAATCATTCCTGTCATGTTGTCCGACGCCAAATTTTCTAAAAGGAAACTGAAATAGCATATTGTTTATAATGAAGACTTCTGAATATTCATATGAAAATCTGTCGCCAATTGGATGGCTACAGACATCCTAGAGATAGACATCCTAGAGACGCTGGCAAGTGCACCACTCTAGTATCTTTTTGATTATGCCTGGTTCACCAGCAGCCCCAAACATCTAAAAAAAAACTACTAATTCAAGGGTTTTTCTTTATTTGACTATTTTCTACATTGTAGAATAATAGTGAAGACATCAAAACTTTGAAATAACACATATGGAATCATGAAGTAACCAAAAAAACAAATCAAAATGTATTTTATATCTGAGATTCTTCAAAGTAGCCACCCTTTGCATTGATGACAGCTTTGTACACTCTTGGCATTCTCTCAACCATCAAGAGGTAGTCACCTGGAATGCATTGCAATTAACAGGTGTGCCTTGTTAAAAGTACATTTGTGGAGTTTCTTTCCTTCTTAATGTGTTTGAGCCAACCAGTTGTGTTGTGACAAGGTAGGGATGCAGAAGATAGCCCTATTTGGTAAAAGACCAAGTCTATATTATGGCAAGAACAGCTCAAATAGGCAAAGAGAAACAACGGTCCATCATTATTTTAAGACATGAAGGTCAGTCAATCCAGAAAATTTCAAGAACTTTTAAAGCGCTATGATAAAACTGGCTCTCATGAGGACCACCATAGGAAAGGAAGACCCAGTTACCTCTTCTGCAGAGGATAAGTTCATTAGAGATACCAGCCTCAGAAATTGCTCAAGTTCAAGTAACAGACATATCTCAACATCAACTGTTCAGAGGAGACTGCATGAATCAGGCCTTCATGGTCCAATTGTTGCAAAGAAATCACTACTAAAGGACACCAATAATAAGAAGAGACTTGCTTGGGCCAAGAAACACAAGCAATGGACATTAGACCAGTGGAAATCTGTCCTTTGGTCTGATGAGTCAAAATTTGAGATTTTTGGTTCCAACCACTGTGTCTTTGTGAAACGCAGTGTGGGTGAACAGATGATATCCACATGTGTGGATCCCACCGTGAAGCATTGAGGAGGAGGTGTTATAGTGTGGGAGTACTTTGCTTGTGACACTGTCTGTGATTTATTTAGAATTCAAGGCACACTTAACCAGCATGGCTACCACAGCATTCTGCAGAGATATGCCATCCCATCTGGTTTGTGCTTAGTGGGACTATCATTTGTTTTTCAACAGGACAATGACCCAACACACCTCCAGGTTGGGTAAGGGCTATTTGACCAAGAAGGAGAGTGAAGTGCTGCATCAGATGACCTGGCCTCCACAATCATTCAACCTCAACCCAATTGAGATGGTTTAGTATGAGTTGGAACGCAGAGTGAAGGAAAAGCAGCCAACAAGTGCTCAGCATATGTGGGAACTCCTTCAAGACTGTTGGAAAAGCATTCCAGGTGAAGCTGGTTAAGGGAATACCAATAGTGTGCAAAGCTGTCATTTTATTTATTTAATTTTTATTTAACCTTTATTTAACTAGGTCAAGGCAAAGGGTGGCTACTTTGAAGAATCTAAAATCGACGTTGTTTAACACTTTTTTGGTTAATACATGATTCCAAATGTGTTATTTCATAGTTTTGATGTCTTCACTATTACTGTACAAAGTAGAAAATAATCAAAATAAAGAAAAACCCTTGAATGAGTAAGTGTGTCCAAACTTTTGACTGGTCCTGTATGTATTTTTTTAACTGACAAATAAAATCAATCAATCAATCCAAACTGTGCAGTGACCAATTGATGACTAGAAACATACATCTGTTACAAAACACCAAAACGTTTAATGACAAACCCTCGATACTGGGTAAGGGAGGGATTCATTTTCTGTTTGCCGAGATTGACATAGTCTATTTATTGTGGTGTTAAAAAAAGCAATTCATGATATTGACGTGCTTTGTTTGTTGGTTGTGTGGTGCATTTGCACAGAAACCTGTTGGTGGAAAATCTGTTGCATATATTATATATAATTATAAATCTGATTCCCCCTAGCTGATCATTGTACGCAGCCGGCTCTGATTGCATTGTAATGAAACAGACACGGCGAGAGCGAGCTCATCTGTGGTGGTCGGCGAACCCTCAACCTTCTGGCCCGTAGCACCTGCATGGCATCGATTGTTCCACAAAAGCATGCTGAAGTGCCAATGTTGTATCCACGTATATAAACACAGGGTCGCTTGTTATTTGTGGTCGCAAACATTATTTTGATTTAACTTTATGAGGGGGGAGGGTGCTATTTTACAGTAGAAGGGGAGGGTCAGATGAAAACATTTTTGGGCAGGGGGGGTGCAAAGGCAATGCAAAAAAGGTTAAAGCTATCTTAATTTAAACACATGACCTTACCAGTGCTATGAAGATCATCGCTAGCTAGTTAGCGCTAGCTTAAAACCCAAGGATAAACCTTGGCGAAATCCTATTAGGGAATGCTAAGTAGTTGGAGCTTTCGTACAATTGTACATGGCTATAGGCTTAAAGCAATGCTTATGTGGCAGTGTTAACTAGTTAGCGCCAGCTTGAAACACATGATCAAGGTTAAGGCATGACAACTATTGGCCTCGCAGCAATCTCTCCCAAGCCTAGCTCTGTCAGTCTCCCAGATGTTACAGCCAGAGCTGACATGATGATGAATGGATACAATCTCGAGCCTGTAATTAAGCAGCAATGCTCAAGGAGTCGAATAAAAACCACTTTACTATCTGTCACGCAAACACATAAAACATGAGCCCCCACACCACGAGGAGAAAAGAGGTTTGGACTCAGATTGCTAGCTTAGTAGGACACTAAATAGGCCACTCTAGAGGGGCTATTGCCGTGACTCTCAAAATAAGGGCTCAGTCTGATGATAGTAATAAAATAATACTATTTGTTATTAATAACAGTAGGGTAATAATACAAGAGTATGACTCTAGAGCACACGTTTAGAACACAAAATGACACAAGCTCTACTACAGTAGTACTGCCAATGGTAGTGGCTATTGAATAGTCAGTCGTGTGTACAGTAAGGTTGTTTCTCATTCTGGCCCCTTCCTGCTCAACAGTCCTCTCGTGCCTCGTGTGTAGGCGCACTACTCTGAGAATAACCCCCCCCCCCCCACCCACCCACCTACCCAGGGAGTCCCCCTAATTCGTTCCTCTGACTGACTGACTGACTGACTGGAAGCAGTGGAATAACAGTGTGTGGAGTGTGAGTGCCCCTGGCCTTGTGATGCTATGATATCAATGTCAGCTCCAGAGAAAATATGGGGAGGTTTAATTGGATTTTGCTGTGCGCGTGTGTGTACACATACAAGACATATAAGACAAAGAGAGGGAGAAAGAGAGAAATACTGCGAGACTATGTGAACGTAAGGGTGAATTCTGTAGGTGTGCATGCGTTCCCTTACCTGTTTGCATGTGTGTCTGTACACTCTTAGAAAAGAAAGGTGTTACCTAAAAAGGGTTATTCGGCTGTCCTCATAGGATAACCTTTTGAAGAACCCATTTTGGTTCCAGGTAGAACCCTTTGGGGTTTAATGTAGAACCCTTTCACACAAATGGTTCTACATGGAACCTAAAAGGTTCTCCTATGCGGACAGCCAAAGAACCCGTTTGGAACTCTTTTTTTCCTAAGAGTGTATGCATGCATGTCCCCCCGTCCAACTGTAAAAGTCTCAGCCTTAGCACAGAAACCTCACCCCGATCCTTCTCCCTTTTCAAGCAGACTGCCAGCCTAGACGTTCCTATCACACAGTCATGGTAACTATTCAGTGCTTAGCCTTTGTTCGTCTCACTTCCACACTAGTTTCCCTCAGCCCGATTGTGTGCAAAACAGGCCCCTCACACAAAACAGGCCCCTTACTCATACACAATCTCTCTCTTTCTTGCTCTTCCTTCTTTCTCCCTCTCATTCTCTTGATCCTTTCTCACTAGCCCACTCTCTATCTCACTCTCTCTCTCCCTCTCTCTCTCTCTCTATACCCCCCCTTCATCCAACCCACCGTCTTGCCTCCACTCTAACTAAATCCTGTCTTTTGTGTCCAGACAAGACCCCTTTTGTTGGGCTGAGATGCATCGCCTGGATAACTACTAGAGAGATTTCTGCTGCAGCCGAGCTCATCTACTGGAACAGACTTGCAGCATTACAAATACGCGGCCACTGGCAGGTTGCCAAGTTGATGCCAAAGTCAACATAAATAAATTGACTGATGCAGTACCCTTTTCAGGAATATCGATTCCTCAGTGTGTGCAAGAGGAGAAGAATTGGACTGCAGTCCATGAACGATTGAGCATATAAGGGAGGGAGCGAGGCAGGTAGCCTAGTGATTAAGAAAATTGGGCCAGTAACTGAAAGGTTGCTGGTTCAAATCCCAAGCTGACTAGTTGACAAATCTGTTGATATCCACTTGAGAAAGGTATTTTACCCTAGTTGCTCTGGATAAGAGCATCTACTAAAATGTTTTTTTTTAAATGAAATATGTAATGATTCTATACAAAATAATAGTGCTGAGCGATTAACCAACATTTTGTAATTACCAGAATCTGTTAAATTATTTGAACTCTGAATTATTATTATTTTTCTTCTGCGAGCTCAATGAGCAATTTCTCTAGAGAGAAATCAGATCAAGCCTGAACTGTGCGATGTAGTAGGGAATTGTAGTTTCCAACAGGCCAGTATTCTACCAAGTTTAGTGCAGAAAACTTGGTAATTAACTACAATGACAACCCATTGTGCGCGCCTACTTTTCCGGTCTGTGTGGGCCAGTCATGGAAGAGGGAGAGGCAGGGAAGAGACAGAAGAACTTGCGATTGAGAGGGATAGAGAGCAGTTGCGTCGCGAGGTATCTCTACCTGAAGAAAAATGATGATCTAAGTGATTGATAGTTGGTATTCAGCAGTCATTAAAGTATGCCTTATTTACTTTGAAGAACTACTAAAATAGTGATTTTGTCAGACAGCATAGGCAGCAGCTCTATGGAGATGAGATGATGATTTGGAATTAAATAATAAAGTCATCAAATAAAACAAATGTAATTTACACAACAGCTAAAATATTTCATTAAAATAATATGAATAAATGATGGTTAATAAGTGAGCAGTATAATATGCAGTCACTACCACCATGGGATTTATATTAATTGTTTTATTCTGTGTTGTTACAGCATTCAACATACATTAAAAAAAATGATTGAAACCCGAAATAGAAAACCGTGATTTTTTTTTTTTTTACAATCTAACCATAATCACACCAACCTCAAAAAGCACTAATCACTCAGCACTACAAACTAACATGCTGTATGGTGCGTGTTGACATACATGTATAAACACATACACACGTACTGTACGTGTAGGGGATGTCAAAGTCATCTGTAGGATGTTGACTGGAATGCATTGGTGACATCACACCTTCCATGACACAACTGTCGCTCACACAGTGACAAACTAGTCTTTTTGCTCTAATGGCTAAAATGGTTGAATTGCGTGTGATGTTGTATAGAAGGTTGCTAGTTCGATCCCTGGTCAGGGCAGAACAGAATGCACTCTGTTACACACACATACACTCACTCACTCACACCACTAACAGATCCCTACTTTGTCCATGTGTTGGCTTGTCCCTGCTCTTCTAGCCACCTGTACTTAGTGAGGTCTGTGTAGGGCATATGGATAACATTTCCCCTGACTTAGAAAGCCAATTTCACCTGATACTGTCACTCTCTTGCCTGACCCTGTGTCCTCAGGAATCAGCCAGTTGTACTGGGGGCAAGAGTCACACAGTCAATCACACACGTTCGCACACACGCACACACACACACACACTCTTACTCATGCACAATCCTGCACAGCTGTCGAGTCAGAACAGGAGGCGCCCGAGTTGCGCCCATGTGACCTCGACCCACATGTTTCGGCTCAGTTTTAGTTTACACCAGCAGAAATATGACACCCCCGCCATTCTCACATATTCCAGATATCTCTCTGCCTGAAAAAAGTGTGAATCTGAGGGAACATGTTAATGTCTCTTGACAACCCTCCAATTAACACTTTGAACGCAGCCTGACAGCCATTAAGACTGCAATAGCTCTGGAAAAGCAGATGAGGAGAAGAGAAAGAAGGCAAACAAAAAAATAATATGATATAGATTTCTTCCTTGCTTTCTATTTTCTGACTATATCTGTAGATGACCATGGTGGGCTGTACTGCAAGTCAAATTTTTTATTTTACCTTTATTTAACTAGGCAAGTCAGTTAAGAACAAATTCTTATTTTCAATGACGGCCTAGGAACAGTGGGTTAACTGCCTGTTCAGGGGCAGAACGACATATTTGCACCTTGTCAGCTCAGGGATTTGAACTTGCAACCTTTCAGTTACTAGTCCAATGCTACCCTGCCGCCCCAAATGTGTTCCTTTATTGAAGACTTTTTCTTCCTTTTAAGTGGTATCCAACTACTCCACAAGGGGAAATATCACTTAGTGCTAGACACATGTATAATGATTCACAGCACTGCTACTGTGGCGAATGAATCATGGCACTGGAATAAAGAAATAGCATGTTGAGTGACAGCCAAATAGCCATAAGGAAACAAGCAACTCAATTCCATGTTTAGCACCATGAACACTGAGCCTCATCGGCTAGCTTGGTGCTGCGAGAGAATGAGCCTCTACAAATAAGTAATGGAGCCTGTGGATCCTGTAAAATCTCACTTTAAGCCCCTCGCTGGGGCTAATTGATGACCTCATCAGACAGGTCAATTCGGGTGCCAGCCACGGTCTGTGGTGCAAAGGCTTCCTTCCATTGAGGAACATGACACCCTGCGTGTACTGTATAGTGGACAGACATATAATTACCTCACTGCGTCCAGAAAGGCCTTACGGTAACAATAGGGTATAATCCATATCTCACACATGATTGTGAAAGCATGTGTTCACTGACTGGTCTCTCACTCAAAACCCCCTAAGCATTCTTTAAACAACCTGCCATAACCATAAAGCAACGTTGATCAAATCTCTCGAGATAACGACGTCTTAAATTGTTGAGCTTCAAAACCCTGACACCTGTCAAATACAATTACGATAGCGAGTGTGTTGAGATGATCTATTTCGATATATTGGGAAGAATGATCACGTTATGTGGTCAACGGTGGAAGCTTGCTATAGGTATGTCTACTACGTTGAACGTCCGGAAGCTTTTTGACATAGAAAATCCATAAAGCAATAAATCATGATCATTATCATCATCATCATCATCATAATCATAAAGAAATACATCATCATCATTGTCAGTGAGCACCCACTCACCTCCATCCACAGCCCGGCCAGGTGCAGGCAAAGGGCTTCTCCCCCGTGTGTCTCCTCAGGTGGGCCTTCAGGTGGCTGCTCTTGGTGTACATCTTGGTGCAGCCGGGAAAAGTGCATTTATGCATTTTGATAAGGTCCGCCACCGGGTTCTTCTGGAACTTCTGGCCCCCCACCAGCAGCCCATGGCCCTGGCCCCCGACCGCCACCTCACCGAGGCCCAGGGGCTTGGCCGCGATGGGCACCGGTGCGATGCGCACAAACTTAGAGGAGATGTTGAGGCTGGTGGAGGGAAGCAGCTGGGGCACCAGGGCGAAGGTATGCCCCTGGATGTTGACCAGCAGCTGGGCAATTTTTATGTCCGATGCCGACTGAGGAAGAGGCTGGACAACTGTGGGAGGAGGCGGAGGAGGAGGAACCGTGGCACCAGGTTCCTGTTTGATCTGAATGGGCTGGATCTGCAAGATGACCGGAATTCCAGCGCTGCCACCATTTTCACAGCTCTGTGTTGATCCTGGCCTGCTGGATAATGAACCACTCTTGAACACGTCGTTGTGCGGGCTTTCGTTGTACTCCTGTGACGATGTGGCTGGTGTGCTTTTGGTCTCGGTGACGGTGGCAGCATTTGCGGTCGGCACAGTTTGGTCTGAATGTTTGGCCTCTGGCTCCAGCCTTGGCCCTGGGGATGAGGACTCCCTGTACACCTCCAGTCCCACCCCCAGCCCTAAGATCTCCTCCAGGCCCGGCCCCAGCGCCCCCTCCTGGGCCTCCTGCTTCATGGACGACACCACCTCCATGTTCTCCTCCAGGAACTCCTCTATCTCCTCTAAGGTGGGATGGAAGGACGGCTCCTCCATGTCCACTAAGGACCAGACCGGGAAGTCCACGCTCTCCTCCTTCAAGGCCTCTGGGTGGGGGTGGGATGGCGCGTCCCTCTGTGAGTCCCACAGAAAGGTGGGCAGTGACATGGGGATGGCCGCCCCGGTCCCTGCCCCGCCTAGGGAGGTCTGGAACAGCAGAAGGTCCAGGATGCTGTCTGAGCTTTCGGCACTGGAGCTGCTGCCATAGCTGGAACTGAGGACTTGGGAGTCGGGGCTTGAGCAGGAGCGAGGGCTGGACGACTCGCTCAGGTCATCCTCGGAGAAGGGCGAAGGCATCACATGGTAGGTCCCCCCGTCCGTCACCATGTCCAACAGGCGGTATGCCGGTGGGGAGCCACCGTATGGTAAAAAAGTGTCCTCGCCGCTCACTAGGAAGTTATCCACCATTCCTGGCTAGGGGCCAAGAGAATGTTTCCCACTTTGTGTTGAAATTTGTCTTTCTGATACAGCAGTTTGTTAGGGTTATTCCTCTTGTTGTCGGGAGACTGGGACCAAATAAACCCACAAATGGGTCACCACAGCAAGGTCGTGCTTCGCAGAGAGATAGAGAACACCTGTTGTTCTCTCTCAAGATAAAAAAAACTTGGGTAGAAAAAGTCTTAAATTCCAAGGTTTCCAGCCCAGATACTGTATATCTAGACAAACATAAATAAGCAGATAAGAAGAGAGAGAAGGTTACTAAAACTGATTTTCACTGTAATAGCAGACAAGAGCCTACAGGGAAAATTACAGATAGCCAAGACCTAATCACAAGTCATGAATCTCCAATGCACCATCTGTGAACCAAATTATCTTCAGCCACTCAGTTACTAGCTTGCACATGAAAAATATGGAATGCTGTGCATGTTTCCATTTCGAGTTCGATCGCGGTTGGCGTGAGAGATGAAGTGACTCCCAGAGTGCTATGCGGCTATTGGCTATCACATTCCTTTACTTGTATTTCAGGAGTAAACATAATTGAAAATAACTTGATGACATCACACAATGTAAATTATTCCTGACAAAGCACACTTTTGTCTCACACATTTACATTTAAATGGGTTTTTAGTGCATTTTATTTATTGAATGAATTTATTGGATATTCTTTCATTTGAACAAATGTTTTACTATATTGAATTATTCTAATTGTTTGATTCTAAACGTTGCAAGGAATTTCTTTATTTTAATTTGTAACTAATTTGTTACTTGCAACACTGTCAAGAAAAGGCAAAGCTGAGCATGGATGTTTCACCCTCGCCTTCTCTGGGCTCTTGGCTCAGTGACCGACAGTAACCCACCAAAGGAACTGTCAAAGGATTAACATAAAGCACTGTGTGGGGCAGCCAAGAGCACTGAGCAATCCAAATAGTACATAAATCACCTGCAAGCTACTTACAGAACATGCAAAACGCAATAAATCAACTCCAATTACTTGAAATTCACTTGAATGGGAACGACACGCAAATATTGCGACATATCCAGTGCATAATTGCTCCATTCATCTGTTCTGCTTGACCATGTATATATTGTTCACCTAGATACATTAATGCTTTTATAATCTCTCAGGGGTGTCAAACTCATTTTGCCCGGGGCCTAATTCAGTCTTCAATGAGGTTCAGGGGGGGGCAGCCTTGAAAATGTGTTGTATTTCCTTGCAGTCAAAATTAGCCAAAAACAGTCCTTTATTCATCGTTTTCGGAATTGTTGATGCTCCCTGACTGTAGCTTTCATTTCAGTGATTATAAACTAGACATAGTCAAGAAACTGTATGGATGTAAGTCCATTATCATTTCTACACAGTTTCGATCTGGTTTTAGTAATTTTAAAGTATTGTTTGGAACCGGATTGAACCCACTTGCAGGCTGAATCCGGCCCGCGGGCCATATCTTTGACAGGACACCACTGGTATTGCCTAGTAAAGCCGCATGTGCAAATTATGTTCATGCAATTACGTGCTATTTCAATAATAAACACTGTATAATTACTAATAAGAAACGTATAAAACTAGATTTAACAAAAATAAGCTTATATGCCTACATTTCAATTCAATGTAAATCAATTGAAAATCAATTGCCTTTCAAACTACTATTGGCAGAAAATACACATTTCTAAACATTTGCTTGTCTCATTTGATCATAACTCATAATCTACAGATTATAGTTTTGAAGCAAACGAGCACATATTTTGCCTATCCCAGCAGCTATAGAACGCGTAAGAAAGCGCAGCTCCAATGTTCCAACGTAAACATGTTTTTGTCCAGCAGTGTGCTGCGGCATATAGTGGTAGGCTGGAGGAGAAACGCACGCCCAATATCTCTTGCAGAATATATTCCCAAAGAAAATATGCGGGGGAAAATAATCTCTGATCTTACCTTATTCATCAAGCATGTACAAATCCCTGTTTAATTCCAATGTATTTACTTTTCCTTTGCATTCGTTGGGGAATCTCTCTCTAATGCATGCCTTGCCCTTGAGACTTGCCATGCAGCACCGTTCAGACTGACTAGCGGCGATGCAGAGTTGTACTATATTACCGTCACATGACTGCTGGTGTGTGTGTTATATGAGTTAAAATAAGAGGTTGGATCTGAAGGCTCGACCCAGCTCTGCGCCGCTATTGGCCAACAGTACGTGGAGGCTGGTCTCTGAATATGTCAATCAGGATGTGTGCGCCTACATGTGTGATGTTTAGTAAAGGAAGACAGTAATTTCCTAGTTTTCCTCTCATCCTTATTACCCATCGCCTGAAGAGCAGATAACTGTTGCGGTAAAAGGAGACTGGGATGTTGAACAATGTAGCCTATTTACCGGAGTCTCATATGACTCCCAATAGAAAGCAAAATAATAATTGATCATGGATGGATATTGGATATGGCTGTGAAAATAGTCAATTCTTGGGAGTTTATTTGAATTCGTTTGAACACATTTCAATGGAACGATTTTGCTTTCCTCGAAAGAAGTTCACAACACAGTGTTCTCATTATGTAGGCTATGAAACTGTTGGAAAGACTGAATATTCTGTATAACGTTTTTACAATATAGCCTACTGTTATTACAGTGTTACAATCATCCTCTCTGTCCATGCAATTTTGATGCAGCAAAACACTGAACACTACAACTGTGTAGTTCTTTGATAGTGAATGAACTTGACGAACATCATACACAGCAGTATGTCCTGTACTTCTAGACACCAATCCTTGAACAAACATGATTCAAGTTCAGTTACAAAGAGAGGAACCCACACTCAGGAAGAATGTAGGCTAACCAGTGCAGCCAGGCGTACTCAGACAGGAAGTGTTTAAAAACCATTAGAATGCGCGTGAACGTGCCTGTTTATTTGTTTCAGTCACTTCAACCTTCTGAGAGAAACACATGGCGGGAGCGAGTGATCCTGGGAAACTGGTGGCTGTATCCGCATGATTGTCAGAGGAGAGTGAAAACAGATATTGTTATGGATATTTTATGCATGTGCTTTTCTTATAACTAATTTCTGTGTTCTATTCATGGGCTGTTCTAATAACCAATTTCTGTGTTCATGCAAGTGACTGATTGAACAAATCCTCACTTATCCTCACAGTATCTGCAATTTGGCAGTACGCCCAGCCCTTGTTTTGAGAACGAAAGATATCTCGGGTTTCAAGGTCTCAGCTTAGAGAAAAAAAGCCTTTTAAGGTATTGGTCTGTCACATGTTATGAACCAGTATTGGTCGGTCACATGAATGAAACAAAACTGTAATGATGATATAATTATGCTAAATCATGCAAATATAACTTGTCTGTGTATAGACAGACGTACAGTGCCTTGCGAAAGTATTCGGCCCCCTTGAACTTTGCGACCTTTTGCCACATTTCAGGCTTCAACCATAAAGATATAAAACTGTATATTTTTTGTGAAGAATCAACAACAAGTGGGACACAATCATGAAGTGGAACGACATTTATTGGATATTTCAAACTTTTTTAATAAATCAAAAACTGAAAAATTGGGCGTGCAAAATTATTCAGCCCCTTTACTTTCAGTGCAGCAAACTCTCTCCAGAAGTTCAGTGAAGATCTCTGAATGATCCAATGTTGACCTAAATGACTAATGATGATAAATACAATCCACCTGTGTGTAATCAAGTCTCCATATGAATGCACCTGCACTGTGATAGTCTCAGAGGTCCGTTAAAAGCGCAGAGAGCATCATGAAGAAAAAGGAACACACCAGGCAGGTCCGAGATACTGTTGTGAAGAAGTTTAAAGCCGGATTTGGAAACAAAAAGATTTCCCAAGCTTTAAACATCCCAAGGAGCACTGTGCAAGCGATAATATTGAAATGGAAGGAGTATCAGACCACTGCAAATCTACCAAGACCTGGTCGTCCCTCTAAACTTTCAGCTCATACAAGGAGAAGACTGATCAGAGATGCAGCCAAGAGGCCCATGATCACTCTGGATGAACTGCAGAGATCTACAGCTGAGGTGGGAGACTCTGTCCATAGGACAACAATCAGTCGTATATTGCACAAATCTGGCCTTTATGGAAGAGTGGCAAGAAGAAAGCCATTTCTTAAAGATATCCATAAAAAGTGTTGTTTAAAGTTTGCCACAAGCCACCTGGGAGACACACCAAACATGTGGAAGAAGGTGCTCTGGTCAGATGAAACCAAAATTGAACTTTTTGGCAACAATGCAAAACGTTATGTTTGGCGTAAAAGCAACACAGCTCATCACCCTGAACACACCATACCCACTGTCAAATATGGTGGTGGCAGCATCATGGTTTGGGCCTGCTTTTCTTCAGCAGGGACAGGGAAGATGGTTAAAATTGATGGGAAGATGGATGGAGCCAAATACAGGACCATTCTGGAAGAAAACCTGATGGAGTCTGCAAAAGACCTGAGACTGGGACGGAGATTTGTCTTCCAAAAAGACAATGATCCAAAACATAAAGCAAAATCTACGATGGAATGGTTCAAAAATAAACATATCCAAGTGTTAGAATGGCCAAGTCAAAGTCCAGACCTGAATCCAATCGAGAATCTGTGGAAAGAACTGAAAACTGCTGTTCACAAATGCTCTCCATCCAACCTCACTGAGCTCGAGCTGTTTTGCAAGGAGGAATTGGAAAAAATGTCAGTCTCTCGATGTGCAAAACTGATAGAGACATACCCCAAGCGACTTACAGCTGTAATCGCAGCAAAAGGTGGCGCTACAAAGTATTAACTTAAGGGGGCTGAATAATTTTGCACGCCCAATATTTCAGTTTTTGATTTGTTAAAAAAGTTTGAAATATCCAATAAATGTCGTTCCACTTCATGATTGTGTCCCACTTGTTGTTGATTCTTCACAAAAAAATACAGTTTTATATCTTTATGTTTGAAGCCTGAAATGTGGCAAAAGGTCGCAAAGTTCAAGGGGGCCGAATACTTTCGCAAGGCACTGTATATAAGACAACTGCTGGGATGGCCGCAGCAGAGATTCTGACACACTATGGTGCATTAAGTGTGTTAGAACCTCTCCAGCGCTCTGACAATAAACAATGATTCATATAAGATTGACTGCCCCTTTGTAAGAATTTCCCCAACAATATCTTTGTGATCCTGAAAATGACGCATTTGCTTTTTCTTGCCGTTGATATATTGCTGGTAGTGGATAGAATACAGTGCATTACCTATACTACCTGAAAGGTGAAATATTTTCTTCATTATCTCTTTTTTTGGAGGAAATAATATACATTTGAATAAGCAAATGTCTATTCTTCTACATTAAAATATTTCTACAGTATATATTTCTTCTACATGAATATATTTCTATACAGTATATCATTCTGTACTGTAGTCTACCGCCTGAGGCCAACTGACATCACTACCAGTACCACTCTCTCCCTCATCAGCTCAAGTGCACAGTATGGGACCTGACCACTGTCACAGTCTGTCAGCGGGGGTCTGGCTGGTAGGAATGTATTAGTGTGAATGTAATACCGTGTTGTACAACGTGCCAGCCTGTCTGGTCTGTCTGGAAGGCAAACAGCAGGCCATGGCTGACCTGCTCTGACCTTCTAATGCGCACATCAAACAGCTGGGAGACCTGTTGTGATCGTCATCCCGCTCCGGGTCACTCCCTGGATTAGACCTGGGCCGTGTTCATTTGTCGTCAAAGGACTGCAACATAATTGAAACAGGGAGATTACCTAAGAAATTATAATTTTTGCTTTCCGCTGCAAAACGTTTTAAAAGGTTTTCTGCCCTAATGGATGTTACCCCGGAGGGATGCAGAGGGGGATCGAGAGAGGCGTTGAGCCACAGATTAGTCACTTTGCCTTTGTCCTACTTCCTGGCCCTTGAGGGACCGGATAGCGATCATATTTGGAGCCAGAAAATGTTGGTTAATGTGTTAAACTAACTGTATCCTTAATGACAGGCCAAAGGATATGGTACATTTGAACAACTGTGGAAAACTGTAGCCATACATGTTAAAACATACATGGTGTGGACAAGATGTCACAGTGACATATACTGTATGTGTTAATATGTTGACAAATAAGTTGAAATGATACATGCATTTTTAAATATATGTTTTTACTTTATTCAAAGAATCCCATTGAGATCTAAAATCTCTTTGCCAAGGCAGACCCTAGCCAAGGAAGCAGATCCAGTATAAAACACAGAAAATCATGTAACAAAGAAACAAAAACATACAGTCTATATTCTATCGAGCCATCTAGGGCTAAAACAGTGACACATGTCCTGTAGCATATACACTGTTGCATATACACAAAAGGGTTCCAAAAGGGTTCCTCTGCGTTCTCTATGAAAGAACCCTTTGAGGATGGTTCCTCTGCGTTCTCTATGAAAGAACCCTTTGAGGAACCCTTTTAGGTTCCAGGTAGAAACCTTTTTGTCTTTAGAAATACATTGACGGTTACTAACTATGACTGATAGCTTACAGCGAGTAGTATTCATATTCTTATATACAGTACAGTTAAAGTAGATCTTTAGAAAGAGGAGAGGTGCTGTGACACAAAGTGGCTGTTATTTGTTTTTTAAAGCTAAACTTGCTTTTTGCCTGAGTAACCTCTGGTGGCAGAGCATTCCACGATGACATGGCTCTATACATAACTGAGTGACTCATTCAATCTGTCTTTGGTTTGGGTACCGTGAAGAAACCCATAGTGGCATGTCTGGTGGGGTATGTACAGGATGTCTGCAAACAGACTGTACAAGCGGTTAGGCATTTTCAACACACAAATGTTTCTAAAAAAGACTAGAACAGAAGTAGTCAGTTCTCCTCAACCCTCAACCATGAAAAATTATTTAGCATGTTGTTGATGTTAGCGTTGTGTGTGCAGTTAAGAGCAAGGTGTGCTGCTTTGTTTTGGGCCAGATGCAGCTTTACTAGGTCTTTCTTTGCTGCGCCTGACCATATTAACGGACAGTGATCAAGATGGGACAAATTCATAGCCTGAACAACTTGAGCAGTTGATCTTTGTGTCAAAAAAGCAGAGCATATTTTTATAACAGATATACCTCTTCCACCTTCACAACACCTTTGACAATATGACTTGACCATGATAACTGACCATCCAGTTCATGTTAAAATCTATTGGAGATTAAATTAAGGGGGAAAAATGGAGACTGTGCGTGTGTGTGAGCTTTGACAAAACACCAGTATTAAACTGACGGTCTGACTTTTGTCGGCCACTATTAACACAAGACCAGCATGGCACAACTCCAGTCCTGTCAGAAGCATTTGTGAGGATTTGAACAACCCTTCAAACTTTACCCATAACATAATAAAAATAAAAAATGTAGGTAGAGAAATTAAGCCACTGCCACTTCTATAAAAAAAATGTTTTTTCTTCAAAAATCTTAACAATTCCAAGAGTAGATGTTGCCAATTTAACTCTTAATCAATGTAATCAGGGCCGAAATCATAAAGCGTCTCAACAGTCAGAGTGCTAATATAGGATCAGTTTTGCGTTTCAGATCAAATTGATAAAGATTACATGGACAGGAGTAATAGAGACATATCGATTAGCTAGCATAATCTGAGTATTATCACAACGCGCTCTACAGTATCCTGAGTTAGCCAGGACATTTCAGTACACTGGGTGTCAATAAGGTGAGGTGTCAAGGGGATTGCACAAATCCTCTTTGGGGTAAAGGCTGTGGGCAGCAGATCAACTTGCAAAGACCTTTAGCTTGAGAAACTATTGACCCTCACTGGACACATGAGAAAATATAAATACTTCCTCAATATCAACCCTCTCACTCTCTGTTTTTTTTGCCTATATGGAGGAGCACATGGACTATGCACATATGGGTACAAATATCATAGAATTGTCAGTGGTGGTCTGGCCCATACCGTTAAATGGTCAGTTGTGCTATAATAACATATCAAGTATTATTCCGTGCCCAATGTAAACAAATGAGACGTCCCGGGCAATTTGATGCTAAGCAATCTAACTCCAAAATTCCCTGAGTCTTATAAAATTCAGGAGCATAGAACACAAGCGTTTGACGACTGAGTAGAATGTTGGGAAACAGCGTCATCGAGTGGTAAGAAAATAGAACCTGCTGAACAATAATGTTACCACGGCAACAGAACGCAAACTCAGGACAATCGAGTTCCGAAGAAAAAGGGTAGAACTCTCTCAAGATGCCAAAATGACAAAGTGTTTCAGCAGAATACACCGTAAAGGGATTAATCTAATTGAAGGTAAGGAAAGATATTCAAAACAAAACCGTATTTTACTCTGACATAATATTAGATAAAGTTGGTTGTAAAATATTTTGTATGTTACAACAAGCCACTTTGGCTCCATTTTTAGATTTTTGGGCGACATTGTTGATAAACTTTTGGAAACATAAATAATAAGAATCATTTATAACATTTGTGAATCGCTTCTCATTATTCAGAATCATCTCAAAGTGCAATAACATTAAAACCAAATAGAAAACAAATTGACAGGGCAACTGACACAAAGAACACAGCTGACGCTATAAAGGACAAGGATACCAAGGAGAACAGCTATTAACATAAATCCTTCCTATTAAAGAGAAAGGTCTTTTGGCCCGTTTTAAATTAAACATTATTGTAACATTCTCTTGATGAAAACAACTAGGCAAAACTATAGACATGTCTTACACAGTTAGAATGTGGACAGAAAATAGCCTATGATGTTACTCACCATTTAGAGAATTCACTTGTTACCACATTCACCATTGTGATTCGATTGACTTATAGTTGACATGCAATGTGTGAAAAAACCTGTCCCCTATTTATCAGTCTTAGCAACCCTAATTGTGGTAATTTGCATTCACTTTCTACTGTAGGGATGCTGTCACCAACATCAAGGCACAGTATGTATCAGTCATATAAGTCTTCATCTTGACACGCTGATACTGTACAATGGCTTTTACTAAACACATAGGGGAGAGTGGGGTAAATTGAGCCATTTTTTACTTTCAACATCACCCCGTCAAGGGATATATACTATTCTTTCTAACAAAGACATCTACATATATTTCAGGATGTTGTGTATCCCTGGGAATAACCTGAATTCATGTAAACATGAAGTTTTGAAAACAGAGCTTGAAAACAAAACAAGTGGTCTCTTGGCACAACTTACCCCGGATATGGGGTAAGTTGAGCCATGGGACAGGGTAGGTTGAGCCATGGGACAGGGTAGGTTGAGCCATGGGACAGGGTAGGTTGAGCCATGGGACAGGGTAGGTTGAGCCATGGGACAGGGTAGGTTGAGCCATGGGACAAGGTAGGTTGAGCCATGGAAAAGAGTAGGTTGAGCCATGGAAAAGAGTAGGTTGAGCCATGGGACAGGGTAGGTTGAGCCGCCCGCACATTTTTGTACTGAATGAAATATTACCACTACCTTTTAAAAACTATGTCTATCTTTATTTCCCAAACACAATTCAACACAATCACTTTTTTGTCTTTTAATAATTTTAAGCATCTTTTAACACAGACTTAATACCTAACAAACACTGTACTTAAAAGCAACAACACTTTTAACATAGGCCAGGCCCGGTTGTTACCTCATATCCCAGCAATAATGCCTTGCATTACACCTGGGAAGAAAACACTTCAATTTGCTCAACTTGCCATTGGCTCAACAATTGGGTCAACTTACCCCAAGGCAAACATTTTGACTATATTAGCCCACACAGCTACAAGGATGCACTTCCATGCTAGGTTTAGGACCTAATTTTGAAGCTTATAGAGAACCCAACTGATGTCTAGAGAAATCTTAAAATGATCTACTTTGGTTTAGATACAAGCACCATGAAACCTCTTATTAACATAGTACATTAATTTTACTTAGTGAAAATCAGTTTTATGGACCTAACTTTCTTACCACGTTTTCAATGTAGTTTCTTCCTTCACAGATTCCATGAAATTATAACCTCTTCCTAAACATTTGGTCAAACTATTAATTTTGTGTATGGTTTCTTAGAAACAAGGATGGCTCAACTCCTTTTGCTCAAGTTACCCCACTCTCCCATGGTGAATGAGACAAGTTTTGTGAAGGCTCGCCATGCAAGACTAGGCTACTTTACACATCATAAACCTACTGTTTCTACTGGGTGTGAATTCTAGTTTTGATTTTCTATATTTTGTATGCGATTCTATTCGACAGGAGGAACAAACATGCTGTCAGGTCCCATGATAGTGGCCCAGTCGGCGAGTGCCACCAAGTCAGTGATATCTACAGGTAGTAGCTATTGTCCATATCATCTAACTAACTGCTAAGCATTACTTGTAATATTGATGATGAGTCACTTTGAGGTTACCCCTAGAATGATTCTGTCATAAAATAGACTAGGAAGAAGTAATGGAAAAATCCTGTTCCAATTCCATGTCGTTCATCTCACTTAGTCATTTGACTTTTATGACATCCCTCTAATCCCACTTAATTCCAGACTAGGGTTAACCTGTTATAAACTACTGTAGATAAAATAATTAAATAAAAACTGTATAGAAAATGTAATCAACAGTTCAATAAACTGGTTCTGAAATGTATGACACCATCCTAGATGCACAAAGACAGTAAAATAGTAGGACGGGAGAGTGGGGTACATTTATTTTTTTTAAAAACATTCAGCATCACTCTGCCAAGGGAGATATAGTATTGTTTCTAACAAAGACGTCTACATATAGTTCAGGATGTTGTATATCCGTGGAAATACTCCGAATTCATGTAAACTTTACAGTTTAAAAAAAATAGCCGTTTATGGGGAAAGTTGAGCAGCGGGACAGAGTCAGTTAAGTGGCCTAAAAATTCCTGTACTGAATGAAATATTACCACTATCTTTTTAAAACCATCTTTATTTCCCAAATACAATTAAACACAATCACAATCACTTTTTTTGTCTTTTAATAATTGTAAGGGTCTTTTAACACAGGCTTAACAAAACAAACACTTTGTACTAAAAAAACAACACTTTTAACATAGGCCAGGACCTGTTGTTACGTCATATCCCAGCGATAATGCCTTCCATTACACCTGGGAATAAAACACTTAAATTCGCTCATTTTGTCATTGGCTCAATTTACCCCAAGGCAAACATTTTAACTATATTAGCCCACACAGCTACAAGGATGCACTTTCATGCTAGGTTTAGGACCACCTATTGAAGCTTATAGAGACTCCAACTGATGTATTGAACAATCTTAAAATGATATACAGTACTTTGATTTAGATCCTAGCATTATGAAACCTGTAACACAATAAATTAAATTGACTTGGTGAAAAACAGTTTTATGTACCTAACTTGCATACTTTTTCTATATGGTTTCTTCCTTCACAAACTCCATAAATTTATGAGCTCTTGCTAAATATTTGGACAAATTATTTCTCGTAAACGCATGCTTCCTAGCCGAAACAGTTCGGAAGAGTTCGTGTATATATTATGATGACATTTTGTGACGTTTTTTTTCCTTTGGACTTCAGTGACTGTTTTTTCAGCTATTCAGACACACAACATTTTTCCTGCAGGCGAGCCAAAGTTCGGAGCCGAAGTCTACGCCCCTTAGTCGGCGATTGGTCAACAGTAGGGATTCTTCAATTAAGTCTTTGTTATCATTCAACGAGAGACGACTTATTTTCATGTACATTTTTTCATTACGCATTACTTCACCAAACATCTTAGTTAGATGTGAAATTGCGCAAATAAGATTTAGGCAAAAACTTCAACATTTCTTGAGTTATCTTGGATTCATTCTGAATATTTTGAGGAAGTGTATACTGGCTACGGCATTTCAAAATGGACAAACAGTACTATTGCTGCTTTTTAGAATTTTCAAGCGAAGGTCTTTTAATGGAGTATGGGAGCACACTCATTCGGTTTGGCTAGCCGAGTTCGGCTAGGCACCAACTGAACTGAAGCATGCTGACGCCTTTACTCCTTTGGCTCAACTTACCCCACTCTCCCCTACTAGTTTATTCTTGGTATTGTGTTGGTGCAACATGCATGCTGTTTTTGAGAGGTCAATTTACTGGTATTGGTTTAAATGCAAGCCACAGTTGTCTATGGGCTACTCTTCTTCTGACATTTGTCCCTGTTTTTTATTGCTATGTGTGAAGATGTATGTAAACAGATGCCTGGGGCGAACCCTTTTAAAGTGCTTGACAACAGCGACATATTTCTGATCAGGAACAAGGAAAAGGAGCGCAGGAAACTGGTGTGTATGTGTGTGTGCACGTGTGTGTGACAATAATTAATTATTATAGATTAAATACAATTGTTGACAATGCAACTTTGGTCAGGAATCAATCAATCTGGCATTGTGTTTTTTAAAGGCAATTTCCGATTGAGCCTACATATGCAGTGTTTTCCGTGAATGGGATCTCCAAAATCATGTTTTATTCAATGCATTACACATATAGTTACTGTTTAGTTACCTCTGTCCAACTGGTATCTGTCCAACATCATGTCAAATAATGCACCTATTTTCTTTCCAGGAGCTGCAGAGCCAGTTGAGTTTGCGGGTCCATGAGAAGGTGACCTATGCAGGCCGTATGAAGGCCAAGCAGGGTGACCTCCTCAGGGAGCTGAGAGAGGGTCTGGAGGAGGACACAGCCCAGCCAGGAGGGGAGGAGAGCAGCCTGGCCCAGCAACAAAACACCCCTGCCTGGAGGGTGGCCATGATCAAAGGTGCACACACACCAACACACACCATGTTGCCTCACCATAATTGACATGTTATGACACACACTTTAGGTCCATACACACCCATACTGTATAGTCTAGGCCTAAACACAAAGGCCTTAGGCTTACACTGGAGTCATTGACACAACTGAAATAATTATTATGGTCAATCCACTGCACTGAAAATACAGACTGCAAAACAATACTTTTTATTTGCCTCTGCCTTTATACCTAACCTCAGGCCCATCTTTTGACAATGCCATGCTATTTCAAGTTGGTGGTACAGATGAAAGATCTTAACTTGGGCCTAGATTCAATCAGATCAAGTGTTAACCGGCGATAGCAGACACCCGCGTAGCAGATGTTTTGGCAGTTTCAGAGGTGAAACTGCAGTTGGAGCCATCAAATCGGTGAGCAGCTGCTCTTGCGATCATTGTCATGAAGCCACGCCCGCCCCACTCTTGTTAGAAGTTCAGAGCGAGAAAGTATAGCCTATATAGAAATAATTACACTCAACAAAAAAAAAATCGTTAAACAAAATAATGAGGATTTTCCATCATCCTAATCTCACGTTCTAGTGTTCAAACTTGTAAACAAGGCTGCATGGGATTTCTGTTATTGTGACTTCTCTGCATGGGATTTATGTTAATGTGACTCCTCTGCATAAGATTTCTGATAATGTGACTCCTCTGCATGATATTTCTGTTAATGTGACTCCTCTGCATGGGATTTATGTTAATGTGACTCCTCTGCATAAGATTTCTGATAATGTGACTCCTCTGCATGATATATCTGTTAATGTGACTCCTTTGCATGGGATTTCTGTTTAATGTGACTTGTGCAGCCAATGGCAATATCCGTTTTAGGTATAATGCCGGGAGCCACTTGTGGATTTGACAGCTCTAACACAGTTCCACCTCCGACACCACCAAAACAACCGCTGTGTGGAACAGAGTCCATGATCAACCTTTTCCCTACTGCGTCAAAATGAGCAGTTCTCTTTCTCTCCATGCGGGGGCAGTTGAGTCATTGGGATCAGGGCTTGCTATCAAAATCATCCTCTCTCTCGCTCAAATGCTAGGCCTAGGTCCTATTACTGCAACATTCAGCCATACACATCAACAATCGTCGTTTTATATAGCTTGTGTTAATAAGCTGGTCTCCACTAGGCTATGACATACAGGTGTCAAGTGTATCTGAAATGCAGCTGTACAGTAGGCTACACCTAAACTATGGCCTAAACTATGCAGCCTGTCAAAACTAATTGCCCGCATAGGCCTATAATATCAGCTGTAAAGACAAGATGAAATTGAGAATAATGAGGTAGCCTACGGAATGGAGCACAATGGCGCGTGAAAGCCCATGATTATTTTTTTAGCTCTACAGTATATGTTATCGAAAAAGAGGACAGCTTAGGAGTTCTAGCGAACCTAATGTTGCCAATCAACTGTCAAAATGTTGCTCAATTGTGGTCTGGGGTGGTCTAGTGGTTAGGGCTGCTTCTTTCAGCGTGCACATGTAGGCTTACTGTGTTGGCATGGGTTCGATTCTGGCCCATACCCTTCTGGCACAAATAACTCAATCTCCACCTTGATTTAGTAACACATTTCAGATATTTTACCCCGATCTTGATAAGAAATTACCATACCAGACACTTTTATAGACAGTTGTATATAGCAGATATCATAAATAGGAAACTAATAAAATAAGAACAGTAGGCTACACCAACATTAGTTTCCAGTCATACAAAGTGTCAGTGAAATTACCACAGTAGATTTGCCGTGGTAAGTGAGGAAATACTTTATTTCAATTGTATGGAATGCTTGTCAAATACAGTAGATCAATCGCACTTAGTCTGTTCAAAACGTTGACAGTACCAACCAGAGGGCGAACATATCTTGAAGACTTTGGTTGCAAGCAGGACTAAGGTAACGATGACATCTGATAGGGAATGGTAATGAGGTGACCAATAATGGTTGCAATTTAGATCAGCTGTGCAGATGAATTTAGAATTTAAAGATGGTTTATTGAGACATCAGCTGGCGACAATCTAGTGCCATCAATGTTTGCAATTGTCACGACTTCTGCCGAATTCGGTCCCTCTCCTTGTTCAGGCGGCTTTCGGTGGTCGACGTCACCGGCCTTCTAGCCATCACCGATCCACTTTTCATTTTCATTTTGTTTTGTCTTTGTTTTACACACCTGGTTTCAATTCCCTAATTACATGTTCAATATTTAACCCTCTGTTTTCCCCATGGTTTTTGTGCGTGATTGTTTTATGTATGTTCGGTCCGTTATTACGGTATTACGACATGTTATTTGGAATATTTGAGTAAAGTTACTTGTGTTATCATCTTTGCTGTCCTGCACATGACTCCTCTGCACCAGCTACACCCAGACCATTACAGCAATAGGCCCCTTGTTATTTGATTATATTCCAATAATACATTCTGTAGGCTACCCGTTAGCCATCCATTGTCACATAATGAAAAGGTGTAAAAACGTAAATAGGCTACTGTTTGTGTTTCCCTGACTGAGTTGATGAGCTGATTTGAGCCATCAGTTGATTGACAACCTGTTGAACAGCTGATTTCACCACCCCCACTCCTGCAATTTGCGCCAAGCCTGTCTCTTTAATCATGCAACAATGATTCGGTCATTATCATTCAAGAATCTGGCACTTTGTCGCACCCATGTGTTAATGTTAAAATCCTCCCACTGCTAAATGTCCTATTATAAGGCCTAGCCTAGATCGTCATTATATCGTATTATCATTATTTTATACAAGCCTATTATTATTCTTTCTTAAATATAAGTCTCACTCCTGTCATAATTGTTTTGCTTTTATTGAAGAGATAAACGAGTGTTGGAAATACAGGGAAGATAGGGGAGGGGGAGTCAAAGGACAGTGGGCCAGATTCAATCCCATGCCAGCTCTGTAGCCACTGGACCACACAAGCGCTGAGGCCACAAATCATTTATTCTGCCTATTGCTTGCTTGAATATACGCCCCAGCGGACCTGCAGTCTAAAAAAAAGGTGGTACCAGGCAGTGATACAGCCCGACAGGATTCTCTCGATTGTGTATCTGTAAAAGTTTGTGAGGGTTTTAGGTAACAAGACACATTTCTTCAGCCTCCTGATGTTGAAGAGGCGCTGTTGCGTCTTCTTCACCACATTGCCTGTGTGGGTGGACCATTTCAGTTTGTCCGTGATGTGTACAGCGAGGAACTTAAAACTTTCCACCTTCTCCACTACTGTCCTTTCGATGTGGATAGGGATGTGCTCCCTCTACTGTTTCCTGAAATCCACGATCATCTCCTTTGTTTTTTTGACGTTGAGTGAGAGGTTATTTTCCTGACACCACACTCCAAGGGCCCTCACCTCCTCCCTGTAGGCTGTGTTGTCGTTGTTGGTAATCAAGCCTACCACTGTAGTGTCGTCTACAAACTTGATTACTTCTGGCGCCGACAGAGATGGCCGCCTCGCTTCGCGTTCCTAGGAAACTATGCAGTTTTTTGTTTTTTTACGTGTTATTTCTTACATTAGTACCCCAGGTCATCTTAATTTTTTACAAGCATTTCGCTACACTCGCATTAACATCTGCTAACCATGTGTATGTGACAAATCAAATTTGATTTGATTTGATTTGATTATTGAGTTGGAGGCGTGCATGGCCACGCAGTCATAGGTGAACAGCGAGTACAGGAGAGGGCTGAGAATGCACCCTTGTGGGGCCCCAGTGTTGAGGATCAGCTGGGTGGAGATGTTGTTTCCTACCTTTACCACATGGGGGCGGTCGGTCAGAAAGTCCAGGACCCAGTTGCACAGGGCGGGGTCGAGACCCAGGGTCTCAAGCTTAATGATGAGTTTGGAGGGTACTATGGTATTGAATGCTGAGCTGTAACCAATGAGCAGCATTAGAGGTATTCCTCTTGTCCAGATGGGATAGGGCAGTGTGCAGTGTGATGGCGATTGTGTCGTCTGTGGACCTATTGGGGCGGTAAGCAAATTGGAGTGGGTCTAGGATATCAGGTAGGGTGGAGGTGATATGATCATTGACTAGTGAACAGCACTTCATAATGACAGAAGTGAGTGCTATGGGGCCATAGTCATTTAGCTCAGTTACCTTAGTTTTCTTGGGAACAGGAACAATGGTGGCCATCTTGAAGCATGTGGGGACAGCAGACTGGGATAGGGATTGATTGAATATGTCCCTATCCCAGTCTGCTGCCCCCCACAAGACTGATGGAACAGATCAGAACGTTAACCTTTTTTTTTTTTTTAAATCCATTTTGTTTTTACTTCTCCACCTACCCCCTATCTCCAGAGGACAAATATATATATATATATATGTATATATTTTAAAGCTTTTCTGCTACACATTTTACATATACATTTTACATATTCATTTTATACATACATTTTACATATACAGTACCTTTTGCATACACATTTTGCATACATGGTACTTTTACTTTGATATAAATCAGTCACATAAAAATAAAACATGACCAAATATAATCTCTTTAACCCCAACCCTCAGCCACTCTCAGCCCATCCCACCTATCACCATAGACCACCCTCGTTTGGTTTCCATGTGCCACATATTTTTCAATTGTGCTGTGATGTTTTACATAATTTTTTTAAACCTTTCTAATCGTATGGTATCCACAGATTGTGAGCTAAAGATGAAAACTTTTCCTACGAGTATTATTATATTATTTATTGACTGACTATGGCTTTCCATATCGCCCAACACTGCTATTTGTAAGGTTAATTATAAGTGTATGTTGTGATTTTTTTAACCATTCCTGAATCTGTGACCAGAAACAAGCTACATAGGGGCAATACCAGAATAAATGATCTATTGATTCTGTCTCTTCGCAGCAAAATCTACAGAGCTGAGATTGTTATGCCCCATATATATAGAATTCTTAGAATGTTGCTAAAAAATATTTTTTTCACATTATCAGCACAGCAATGCAAACATGGCAATACGCGTCAATGTGCTGGCACCACACATGCCAGCAGTTTCAGATGACAGAGATGGAAAACAATTCAGAATGAGGGGAGATCTATTTCAGTAGGCGTAGCCTATTAAATCACTGTCCTGCACAAATCAATGAATCATCATCATCACGTGTTCTCTCCCAATATGCATAGCCTAATGATGGATACCATCCTATATTTAAGAGTAATCCCCCCGCCCCTGCCCCTTTTTTTGCACGCTGTCGGGACCACTATTGGACTGGCATAAATTGCACACATTTCTAGTTGGGCCATGGTGTGGGGGATAGGGTTGAATATTTTCCCGGTATTTTACAAATGTTCCATCCCGAGAGTAAAACATTTTTCTCCTGGGTAACCCTGTATTTCCCGCCAAAACCGGAAGTGTCTTTCAAAAGCATTTCATGTCTGGATTTGATTAGAGCTTTGATTGAAAATTCAAGCCTGATGCTACCTGAGCCTGATGCAGATACATTAAATACATTTAAAAGCCCTACATTAAAGACATTTCATGGCCAAATTATTTTGTCATTATCCAATACATACAGTGCATTCGGAAAATATTCAGACCCCTTGACTTTTTCCACATTTTGTTTCGTTACAACCTTTTTCTAAAATGGATTAAATCGTCCCCCCCCCCCTCATCAATCTACACACAATACCCCATAACGACCAAGCAAAAACAGGTTTTTAGAAATGTTTGCTAAAAAAGTAATCAGACCATTTACTCAGTACTTTACTGAAGGACCTTTGGCAGCGATTACAGTCTTCTTGGGTATGACGGAACAAGCTTGACACACCTGTATTTGGGGAGTTTCTCCCGATATTCTCTGCAGATCCTCCCAAGCCCTGCCAGGTTGTATGGGGAGCGTCGCTGCACAGCTATTTTCAGGTCTCTCCAGAGATGTTCGATCAGGTTAAAGTCTGGCTCTGGCAGGGCCACTCAAGGACACTCAGAGACTTGTCCCGAAGCCACTCCTGCATTGTCTTGGCTGTGTGGTTAGGGTCGTTGTCCTGTTGGAAGGTGAACCTTTCCCCAGTCTGAGGTCTTGAGCAGGTTTTCATCAAGGATCTCTCTTTACTTTGCTCCGTTCATCTTTCCCTCAATCCTGACTAGTCTCTCAGTCCCTGTCCCTGACAAACATCCCCAAGGCATGATGCTGCCACCACCATGCTTTACCGTAGTAATGGTGCCAGGTTTCCTTCAGACGTGATGCTTGGCATTCAGGCCAAAGAGTTCCGTCTTGGTTTCATCAGACCAGATAATCTTTTTTCTCCTGGTCTGAGAGTCCTTTAGGTGCCTTTTGGCAAACTTCAAGAGGGCTATCATGTGCCTTTTACTGAGGAGTGGCTTCCGTCTGGCCACTCTACCATTAAGGCCTAATTGGTGGAGTAGTAATAGTCCGGTGGCTCTACGGAAAATTCCTTCGACCTCATTCCTTCGACCCCATGGCTTGGTTTCTTCTCTGATGTGCCCTGTCAACTGTGGAACCTTAAATAAACAGGTGTGTGCCTTTTCAAATGATGTCCAATCAATTGAATGCACCACAGGTGCTCCAATCAAGCTGTAGAAACATGTCAAGGATGATCAATGGAAACAGGATGCACCTGAGCTCAATTTCGAGTCTCATACCAAAGTTTCTGAATACTTATGTAAATAAGGTATTTCTGTTTTTTATTTGTAATAAATTTGCAAACATTTCCAAAACCCTGTTTTTGCTTTGTCATAATAGGGTATTGTGTGTAGATTGATGAGGGAAAAACATTATATAATACATTTTAAAATAAGTCTGTAACGTAACAAAATGTGGAAAAAGTCAAGGGGTCTGAATACCTGTTTGACCAGATGCAATGCTATTTCACAGTAAACAAATTGACAACAGACTTTCAACACGCTTTTAGGGAAGGACACTCAACAAGCACAGCACCTACACAAATGACAAATGACTGATGATTGGCTGAGAGAAATTGATGAAAAAATTGTTTTTGGGGCTGTCTTGTTAGACTTAAGTGCAGCTTTTGACATTATCGATCATAGTCTGCTGCTGGAAAACATACAGTGCCTTGCGAAAGTATTCGGCCCCCTTGAACTTTGCGACCTTTTGCCACATTTCAGGCTTCAAACATAAAGATATAAAACTGTATTTTTTTGTGAAGAATCAACAACAAGTTGACACAATCATGAAGTGGAACGACATTTATTGGATATTTCAAACTTTTTTAACAAATCAAAAACTGAAAAATTGGGCGTGCAAAATTATTCAGCCCCCTTAAGTTAATACTTTGTAGCGCCACCTTTTGCTGCGATTACAGCTGTAAGTCGCTTGGGGTATGTCTCTATCAGTTTTGCACATCGAGAGACTGACATTTTTTCCCATTCCTCCTTGCAAAACAGCTCGAGCTCAGTGAGGTTGGATGGAGAGCATTTGTGAACAGCAGTTTTCAGTTCTTTCCACAGATTCTCGATTGGATTCAGGTCTGGACTTTGACTTGGCCATTCTAACACCTGTATATGTTTATTTTTGAACCATTCCATTGTAGATTTTGCTTTATGTTTTGGATCATTGTCTTGTTGGAAGACAAATCTCTGTCCCAGTCTCAGTTCTTTTGCAGACTCCATCAGGTTTTCTTCCAGAATGGTCCTGTACGCTCCATCCATCTTCCCATCAATTTTAACCATCTTCCCTGTCCCTGCTGAAGAAAAGCAGGCCCAAACCATGATGCTGCCACCACCATGTTTGACAGTGGGGATGGTGTGTTCAGGGTGATGAGCTGTGTTGCTTTTACGTCAAACATAACGTTTTGCATTGTTGCCAAAAAGTTCCATTTTGGTTTCATCTGACCAGAGCACCTTCTTCCACATGTTTGGTTTGTCTCCCAGGTGGCTTGTGGCAAACTTTAAACAACACTTCTTATGGATATCTTTAAGAAATGGCTTTCTTCTTGCCACTCTTCCATAAAGGCCAGATTTGTGCAATATACGACTGATTGTTGTCCTATGGACAGAGTCTCCCACCTCAGCTGTAGATCTCTGCAGTTCATCCAGAGTGATCATGGGCCTCTTGGCTGCATCTCTGATCAGTCTTCTCCTTGTATGAGCTGAAAGTTTAGAGGGACGGCCAGGTCTTGGTAGATTTGCAGTGGTCTGATACTCCTTCCATTTCAATATTATCGCTTGCACAGTGCTCCTTGGGATGTTTAAAGCTTGGGAAATCTTTTTGTATCCAAATCCGGCTTTAAACTTCTTCACAACAGTATCTTGGTGTGTTCCTTGTTCTTCATGATGCTCTCTGTGCTTTTGACGGACCTCTGAGACTATCACAGTGCAGGTGCATGTATACGGAGACTTGATTACACACAGGTGGATTGTATTTATCATCATTAGTCATTTAGGTCAACATTGGATCATTCAGAGATCCTCACTGAACTTCTGGAGAGAGTTTGCTGCACTGAAAGTAAAGGGGCTGAATAATTTTGCACGCCCAATTTTTCAGTTTTTGATTTGTTAAAAAAGTTTGAAATATCCAATAAATGTCGTTCCACTTCATGATTGTGTATCACTTGTTGTTGATTCTTCACAAAAAAATACAGTTTTATATCTTTATGTTTGAAGCCTGAAATTTGGCAAAAGGTCGCAAAATTCAAGGGGGCCGAATACTTTCGCAAGGCACTGTATATGTTATGGCTTTAAACCCCCTGCTATAATGTGGATAAAGAGATACTTGTCTAACAGAACACAGAGGGTGTTCTTTAATGGAAGCCTCTCAAACATAATCCAGTTTGAATCAGGAATTCCCCAGGGTAGCTGTTTATGCCTAGCTTTTTTTTTTACTAACTGACTTTGATGAAAGCCAGAGTGTCTATGTATGCGGATGACTCAACACTATTAAAAAAGAGTAGCAGTTAGTTTCAGAGTGGGTGACAAGGAATAAGTTAGCCATAAATATTTCCAAAACTAAAAGCATTATATTTGGAACAAAACATTCACTTAACCCTAAACCTCAACTAAATCTTGTAATAAATAATGTGGAAATTGCTCAAGTTGAGATGCTTTGAGTTACCCTGGATTGTAAACTGTCATGGTCAAAACATATTGATACAACAGTAGCTAAAATGGGGAGAAGTATGTCCATGATAGAGCACTGCTCTGCCTTCTTAACAACACTATCAACAAGGCGGGTCCTACAGGCCCTAGTTTTGTCGCACCTTGACTACTGTTCAGTCGTGTGGTAAAGGTGCCACCAAAAAGGACTTAGGAAAATTGTAATTGGCTCAGAATAGGGCAGCATGGCTGGCCCTTGGATGTACGCAGAGAGCTAATATTAATAATATGCATGTCAATCTCTCCTGGCTCAAAGTGGAGGAGAGATTGACTTCATCACTAATTGTATTTATGAAAGGTTGAATGCATGTTGAATGCACTGAGCTGACTGTCTAAACTACTGGCACACAGCTTGGACACCCATGCATACCCCAGAAGACATGCCACAAGAGGCCTCTTCACAGTCCCCAAGTCCAGAACAGGCTATGGAAGCCACACAGTACTACATAGAGCCATGACTACATGGAACTCTATTCCACATCAAGTAAATTATGAAAGCAGTAAAATTTGATTTAAAAAACAGATAAAAAAAACACCTTATGGAACAGTAGGCTCATCCATATATATATCTTTCATAATTTTTCCCCTAATGTTATTAGCCTACCTCCTCTTTCTCTCTCTATTGTTGCTTCATTCCCTCCTCGCTTTCAATAGGTAAAGGAAACAAGTTTTATTGTCCTTATCTTCATCATTCTAATGACATCCTTGAATAATATAGGACTAGAATTAGATGCAGAAGTCTTTCACTTCTCTTCATGAAGATTGAATGGTTATGGGTCTGAATAAATAACTGCTATAGCCTTCGCTCTTCTTTAAAACTACCTGTGCGGACTAGGGCTATATACCAATCTATATTGAACAAAAATATAAACGCAACATGCAACAATTTCAAAGTTTTTATTGAGTTACAGTTAATATAAGGAAATCAGTCAATTGAAATACATTCATTAGGACCTAATTTATGGATTCCACATGACTGGGAATACGGATGTGCATCTGTTGGTCACAAATGCCTTAAAAAAAAGGTAGGGGCGTGGATCATAAAACCACTCAGTGTCTGGTGTGACCACTATTTACCTCATGTAGCAAGACATCTCCTTCACATAGAGTTGATCAGGCTGTTGATTGTGGCCTGTGGAATGTTGTTACACTCCTCTTCAATGGCTGTGCGAAGTTGCTGGATATTGGTGTGAACTGGAACGCGGTGTCATACACGTCGATCCAGAGCATCCCAAATATGCTCAATGGGTGACATGTCTGGAGTATGCAGCTCATGGAAGAACTGGGACATTTTCAGCTTCAAGGAATTGTGTACAGATCCTTGCGACATGGGGCCGCCGTGATGGTGGCGGATGAATGGCACCACAATGGGTCTCAGGATCTCATCATGGTATATCTGTGCATTCAAATTGCTGTTGATAAAATGCAAGTGTGTTTGTTGTCCGTAGCTTCTGCCTGCCCATTCCATAACCCAAACGGCACGATGGGGCACTCTGTTCACAACGTTGACGTCAGCAAACCACTAGCCCACACAATGCCATACTGCCCGGTACTGCCATACTGCCCATCCGTGAAGAGAACACTTCTCCAGCGTGCCAGTGGCCATCGAAGGTGAGCATTTGCCAATTGAAATTGGTTACGACGGCAAACTGCAGTCAGATCAAGTCCCTGGTGAGGCCGACGAGCATGCAGATGAGCTTCCCTGAGGCCGTTTCCTACAGTTTGTGCAGATATTATTCGGGTGTGTAATCCCGAAGCCGGATGTGGAGGTCCTGGGAAAGCGTGGTTACAAGTGGTCTACGGTTGTGAGGCCTGTTGAACATACTACCAAATTCTCTAAAACAACGTTGGAGACAGCTTATGGTAGAGAAATGAACATTAAATTCTCTGACAACAGCTCTGGTCGACATTACTGCAGCCAGCTTGCCAATTGCACACTCCCTCAAAACTTAAAACATATGTGGCATTGTATTGTGTGACAAAACTGCACATTTTCGAGTGGCCTTTTATTGTCCTCAGCACAAGGTGCACCTGTATAATGATCATGCTGTTTAATCAGCTTCTTGATATGCCACATCTGTCAGGAGGATGAATTTTCTTGGCAAAAGAAAAATGCTCACTAACAGGGATGTAAACAAATGTGTGTAAAACATTTGAGAGATTTACGATTTTTGTGTGTATGAAACATTTCTGGGATCTGTTATTTCAGCTCATGAAACATGGGACCAACACTTTACATGTTGCATTTATATATTTGTTCAGTATAGAACAGGAGTATCTATTTTGGATGCAATTTGAAAGGAGTTCATGGAGAAAGTGCTCGCACGTTCACTGATTAAAAGCAACGATATTCAAGTGCTAGGCTGTTGTAAAACTCCGCAGCTGCATTTAAAAAGAATATCTTTACAATAAAAACTTTTGGTGGCCCCTGAAAGCCAGATGGAGATGGGTAAATTAGATGCGCATTCAGGCTTTATTTTACTGTATCTACTATAGACTATGCTGCAGCAAATGCAGGCCTACCTGTTCCGAGAATAAAAGTTATGGTAGTTCTACATGCATTGTGAACTGCGCTCCATTCTGAGATGGGCTGTCTTTCCCCACCCTGAGCGTTGATCATTCATCATGCAGGCACCGTAGAGAAACCAGATTTAGACATTGCATACATTGGCAAGAAAAAGTATGTGAACCCTTGGAATTACCTGGATTCCTGCATAAATTGGTCATACCATTTGATCTGATCTTCATCTATGTGACATAGACAAACACTGTCTGCTTAAGCTAATAACACACAAACAATTATAGATTTTCATGTCTTTATTGAACACACCGTGTAAACATTCACAGTGTAGGGTGGAGAAAGTATGTGAATCCTTGCATTTAATAACTGGTTGAACCTCCTTTGGCAGCAATAAACTCAACCAAACGTTTTCTGTAATTGCGGATCAGACCTGCACAACGGTCAGGAGGAATTTTTAACCATTTATCTTTACAAAACTGTTTCAGTTCAGAAATATTCTTAGGATGTTTGGTGTGAACCGCTCTCGGGGTCATGCCACAGCATTTTAAATCGAGTTGAGGTCAGGACTCTGACTGGGCCACTCCAAAGGCGTATTTTCTTTGTTGATTTACTGTGTTTTGAGTCATTGTCCTGTTGCATCCCCCAACTTCTATTGAGCTTCAATTGGCAGACATATATCCTAACATTCTCCTGAAAAAAGTATTGATAAACTTGGGAATACATTTTTCCGTTGATGATAGCAAGCTGTCCAGGCCCTAAGGCAGCAAAGCAGCTGCAAACCATGATGCTCCCTCTACCATACTTTACAGTTGGGATGAGGTTTTGATGTTGGTGTGCTGTGCCTTTTTTTATCCACACATAGTGGTGTGTGTTCCTTCCAAACAACTCAACTTTAGTTTAATCTGTCCACAGAATATTTTGCCAGAAGCAGTGGAACATCTAGGTGCTCTTTTGCAAACTTCAGACGTGTTTTTTATTTGGACAGCAGTGGCTTCTTCTGTGGTGTCCTGCCATGAACACCATTCTTGTTTCGTGTTTTACATACAGTGCCTTGCGAAAGTATTCGGCCCCCTTGAACTTTGCGACCTTTTGCCACATTTCAGGCTTCAAACATAAAGATATAAAACTGTATTTTTTTGTGAAGAATCAACAACAAGTGGGTGGGACACAATCATGAAGTGGAACGACATTTATTGGATATTTCAAACTTTTTTAACAAATCAAAAACTGAAAAATTGGGCGTGCAAAATTATTCAGCCCCCTTAAGTTAATACTTTGTAGCGCCACCTTTTGCTGCGATTACAGCTGTAAGTCGCTTGGGGTATGTCTCTATCAGTTTTGCACATCGAGAGACTGACATTTTTTCCCATTCCTCCTTGCAAAACAGCTCGAGCTCAGTGAGGTTGGATGGAGAGCATTTGTGAACAGCAGTTTTCAGTTCTTTCCACAGATTCTCGATTGGATTCAGGTCTGGACTTTGACTTGGCCATTCTAACACCTGGATATGTTTATTTTTGAACCATTCCATTGTAGATTTTGCTTTATGTTTTGGATCATTGTCTTGTTGGAAGACAAATCTCTGTCCCAGTCTCAGGTCTTTTGCAGACTCCATCAGGTTTTCTTCCAGAATGGTCCTGTACGCTCCATCCATTTTCCCATCAATTTTAACCATCTTCCCTGTCCCTGCTGAAGAAAAGCAGGCCCAAACCATGATGCTGCCACCACCATGTTTGACAGTGGGGATGGTGTGTTCAGGGTGATGAGCTGTGTTGCTTTTACGTCAAACATAACGTTTTGCATTGTTGCCAAAAAGTTCAATTTTGGTTTCATCTGACCAGAGCACCTTCTTCCACATGTTTGGTGTGTCTCCCAGGTGGCTTGTGGCAAACTTTAAACAACACTTTGTATGGATATCTTTAAGAAATGGCTTTCTTCTTGCCACTCTTCCATAAAGGCCAGATTTGTGCAATATACGACTGATTGTTGTCCTATGGACAGAGTCTCCCACCTCAGCTGTAGATCTCTGCAGTTCATCCAGAGTGATCATGGGCCTCTTGGCTGCATCTCTGATCAGTCTTCTCCTTGTATGAGCTGAAAGTTTAGAGGGACGGCCAGGTCTTGGTAGATTTGCAGTGGTCTGATACTCCTTCCATTTCAACATTATCGCTTGCACAGTGCTCCCTGGGATGTTTAAACCTTGGGAAATCTTTTTGTATCCAAATCCGGCTTTAAACTTCTTCACAACAGTATCTCGGACCTGCCTGGTGTGTTCCTTGTTCTTCATGATGCTCACTGTGCTTTTGACGGACCTCTGAGACTATCAAAGTGCAGGTGCATACGGAGACTTGATTACACACAGGTGTATTTATCATCATTAGTCATTTAGGTCAACATTGGATCATTCAGAGATCCTCACTGAACTTCTGGAGAGAGTTTGCTGCACTGAAAGTAAAGGGGCTGAATAATTTTGCACGCCCAATTTTTCAGTTTTTGGATTTGTTAAAAAAGTTTGAAATATCCAATAAATGTCGTTCCACTTCATGATTGTGTCCCACTTGTTGTTGATTCTTCACAAAAAAATACAGTTTTATATCTTTATGTTTGAAGCCTGAAATGTGGCAAAAGGTCGCAAAGTTCAAGGGGGCCGAATACTTTTGCAAGGCACTGTATCGTAGTCTCGTCAACAGAGATGTTACCATGTTCCAGAGATTTCTGTAAGTATTTAGCTGACACTCTAGGATTCTTCTTAACCTCATTGAGCATTCTGCACTGTGCTCTTGCAGTCATCTTTGCAGGACGGCCACTCCTAGGGAGAGTAGCAACAGTGTTGAACTTTCTCAATTTATAGACCATTTGTCCTACCGTGGACTTATGGACATCAATGTTTTTAGAAATACTTTTGTAACCCTTTCCAGCTTTATGCAAGTCAACAATTCTTAATCTTAGGTCTTCTGAGATCTCTTTTGTTCGAAGCATTGTTCACATCAGGCAATGGTTCTTGTGAATAGCAAACTCAAATTTTGTGAGTGTTTTTGTTGGACAGGGCAGCTCTAACCAACACCTCCAATCTCGTCTCATTGATTGGACTCCAGGTTAGCTGACTCCTGACTCCAATTAGCTTTTGGAAAGGTCATTAGCCTAGGGGTTCACATTCTTTTTCCAACCTACACTGTGAATTTTTTTATTATGTATTCAATATAGACAAGAAAAATACAATCATTGGTGGGTCATTAGTTTAAGTACACTGTGTTCATCTATTGTTGTGACTAAGATGAAGATCAGATCAAATTTGATGACTAATTTATGCAGAAATACAGGTAATTCCAAAGGGTTCATATACTTTTTCTTGCCGCTGTATAATTTAAAAGTTCCATTTCACGCCATGCTGTTCATATAAATAATGAATTATAATTTACCGTTTTCACACAGTTATTTTTCCCTGGAAAAGGGAGTGGTTTTGGGCGGCAAATCCCAGTAAATCTTGGTAACCGGCTTCCTGCCATTCAACCCTAGTTGGGTCATTCCAATGAGTTGGGTTCGGGGCTGTTGGAACTGAAGATGCTGTATTTATACCCAGTTTATGGTAGGTACGGTACTGCATTATATAGCCTACAAAGACTGCTTCCAGCTGCCCCCTGGCGCCAATTCTAAATATTCAGTATTCATTCACGTCCTCCTGCTGCAGGACTAATTTCCTCCTGCAATGAAATGGGTCAAATTAAGATCCGACATCTGTATACACCGTCCAACCAAATGCTTACTTGCAGGTTCCTTCTTGACAGTGCAAGAACAGTAAGAAATAATACAATATAAGATTGTGAACAAAAAGTAAATGACTCAGTAGAATAAACATTTTAGCAAAAGTATAATACAGGAAGGCACAACTTATAGTCCTATATTTACACGTGTATTGGGGAAAGGGGGATTGGGGGGCAAGTGTTTAAATTGTGCAGTATTTAGCAGTCTGTTATCAGCAGTTGTGATGTGTGTGTGGCATGAATGTATGTGTGTGTGTAACCAACCATACTGTTTCTCCCCAGATCGCAATATTGACAAAGAGAGCATGAATGAGTTTATCACCAAGAAAAGGGAGATGTTTCTGCTGGAGGTAAGAAGGGAATGAAGGTCCATTAAAACTGCCTGGGTGATCATGTTATGCTCTTTATGACAACTGGAATGTGTCCACAGATATTCGTTCTTTATACGATACAGAAATGCTTGATCATTGAATTAAAAGTAAATGTATTGTTATGTATTCATCGTCTTTAGTGGTTCCCACTAGTGAGGAGTAGCCTGTGTGCAGGTACAGTCAATACAAGCTTCTCCACCTCCCTCAAGTTGGTGGCATTTCCCACCTCTTGACATCTCCCTTCTTCCCGCCCTCAATCTTTCTCTCTCCTGTCCATCCATCCATCCATCCACCCATCCATCCATCCATCCATCCATCCATCCATCCTCCAACCCTGCCTGTTCCTTCTCATCCCTAATCCCCCATCTCTCTCTCTCTCCCCATCCCTATCTCCCTCATCTCTCTCCCCCTCTCTCCCAGTACTCCTTGGCTGTGAAGCGTGGAGAGATCGAGCAGTTGGAGAAAATGGCGACCAGCCAGGAGAGGAAGCTGATGCGCGCCGAGCGGTTCCTGGAGGACGACGCCATCATGTTCGACGAGTTCCTCAAAGAGAATGACAAGAACTCTGTGGAGGCCATCAAAGTGTAATAACTAACAATATGATTGCTATATGTACAATCTATCTTCCTCTTCTACTTCATAAAATCACATGGTGTCTCCATTTTGCACAGTGCTGAGTTAGAGACCAAAGTGAAACTGGAGAAGGTGACTGAGATCAAGAGGCTCACGACTAGGATGGTGACCATTAAGAGGTGGGTAGTACACAGAGCATTACAGCTAGGGTGACCATGGCCTCCCGCCTAAGTATAATGTTGGAACTATTGGCGTAAATAAACTATAGTCAATGCTTGATGTACGTGAAAAAGTCATAAAGGTTACATATCTTGTACACCACCGTTCAAAAGTTTGGGGTCACTTAGAAATGTACTTGTTTTTGAAAGAAAATTTTATGTTTTGTCCATTAAAATAACATAGAATTGATCAGAAATACAGTGTAAAACATTGTTAATGTTGTAAATGACTTTTGTAGCTGGAAGCGGCTGATTTTTTATGGAATATCTACATAGGCGTACAGAAGCCCATTATCAGCAACCATCACTCATGTGTTCCAATGGCACGTTGTGTTAGCTAATCCAAGTTTATCATTTCAAAAGGCTAATTGATCATTAGAAAACCCTGTGAAGAGGCGACTCCGGGATGCTGGCCTTCTTGGTAGAGTTCCTCTGTCCAGTGTCTGTGTTCTTTTGCCCATCTTAATCTTTTATTTTTATTGGCCAGTCTAAGATATGGCTTTTTCTTTTCAACTCTGCCTAGAAGGCCAGCATCCTGGTGTCGGCTCTTCACTGTTGATGCTGAGACTGGTGTTTTGCGGGTACTATTTAATCAAACTAGACACTCTAATGTACTTGTACTCTTGCTCAATTGTGCATCGGGGCCTCCCACTCCTCTTTCTATTCTGGTTAGAGCCAGTTTGCGCTGTTCTGTGAAGGGAGTAGTTCACAGCGTTGTACGAGAGCTTCAGTTTCTTGGCAATTTCTCGCATGGAATAGCTTTCATTTCTCAGAACAAGAATAGACATACATTTCAGAAGAAAGATCTTTGTTTCTGGACATTTTGAGCCTGTAATCGAACCCACAAATGCTGATGCTCCAGATACTCAACTCAGTACTCAAAAGTCTAAAGAAGGCCAGTTGTATTGATTCTTTAATCAGGACAACAGTTTTCAGCTGTGCTAGTATAATTGCAAAAGTGTTTTCTAATGATCAATTAGCCTTTTAAAATTATAAACTTGGATTACCTAACACAATGTGCCATTGGAACACAGGAGTGATGGTTGCTGATAATGGGCCTCTGTACATCTATGTAGATATTCCATTCGAAATCAGCCGTTTCCAGCTACAATAGTCATTTACAACATTAACAGTGTTTACATTGTATTTCTGATAAATTTTATGTTATTTTAATGGACAAGAAATGTGCTTTTCTTTAAAAAACAAGGACATTTCTAAGTGACCCCAAACTTTTGAAAGGAAGTGTATATCTCAAAGATGTGTGTGTGTGTGTGTGTGTGTGTGTGTGCGTGTGCGTGTGCGTGTGTTCATGCGTTTGTTTGTGTGTGTGCGTGGATGCTCTTCTCCTGCAGTGACATCTCTAAGTTTGAGGACATCATAAAGGAGTACACCATGTACAAGGAGTTTCTCTTCAAGCTGTCCCCTCCAGAGTGGCAAGAGGCACAGAGGGCCAAGGGTAAGACCCCCAAAGCCAAGTCTACCACCAAGTCTGCCACCAAGGACAAGTCCAAAGAGAAAGACAAAGACGAGAGGGCCACTCCGAAAAGAGGTTCTAGTATGTCTTCTTTCTTAGTGTTTTGTTATGTATTGTTGCATAAACATTTGACTTCAGTACTGTGATGTAGTGGCCTGTAAAATGGTGACGGGCTGTTGCATTTGATGCTATTTTGTGTCTATACTAAAGCGGCCCTTTTTTAATCTCCGTTTTCTGTCTCTCCCTCTCCCTTACACACACGTACACACGTGCGCGCGCACACACAAACACGCATGCACGCACGCACGCACACACACACACAGAGGTGGAAAGCAGGGCGTCCTTTGCGAGTCGGGAGCTGCCCCCTCTCCGGGATGCCAGAGCCCCCTCTAGACAGTCGATAGTCCAGAGTGACAAACCGTGAGTGTGTGTGTGTGTCACAAATCACGAGTACAACATTGGGTCTCAGGGTATCTTTGTGAGTCACCCATTGGCAGAAGTGGGTTTGAATATGACCGTGTTCTATGCTATAATTTTGGCACATCTTTGTGCTGAGTTCCTGTCTTTTCAGGAGTCCTGTGGCAGAACTGGAGACCGACAGCTCTGAATATGAGGTTAGTTTCAACCTTAGAAGGTAAGAATTACACTGGAGGATAACGGCATTCTGGAAAATTTGAAAATGTGAAAATTTAATAAATGAGAATACAGGCTGAATATGACTTAAAATGTCAAGGGCCGATTTTCCGGACACAGATTAAGCTCAGGCCTAAAAAGTATGCTTAATGGACCAGTCTCGACTAAAATACCTATTCTCCAAGGGTGCGTTTAAGCAGATCACTTTTGACCGTCGTTGGTCGCTGCCTTCCAAAGTGTGTTGCATTAAGGGAATAAACATTTTCGACTTGCTTTGACTGCAGTCAACTGCAAGTTTCTGCAGTTGCTCTTCACCAACTTCATCCTACAGCCATAAAGTTACCAAACACGTGACCGAAACCGAAACCAACTTTGCCGCGATTCATGTATACAGTGGATATGTACAAATTAATGTGATATTTGGGGCTCTCAATCACTAATTGATAGTACAATGTACACACATATATTTACAGTTTGTGAGTGTGTAATATGGAGGTCGGAGACATTACAAAGAAAAGCTTGTATAAACAATGGCAACACTGCCATGTTGCACTGAGCCTTGCTGTTGAAAAACCATACCTGTTGTATTCGGGCGCATGTGACAAATTTGATTTGATTTGTGTCCGACTGTCGGCTGTCGCAGATGCACCTCCCCCGACTTCACTCCTCGACTTTCGTCTGCAGTTGGTTGCTTCAGCCTTACTACTTAAACGAGCCCCATGACTAGGATTGATCTGGGAAAACCAAGCAAAATCTGATTATGTTGAACTTCAACCCCACTAGTCCATCCAAGCAACCTAGCTTCCTGCTAAAGGATATCTTTCCCTGTACATTTTTATAAACTTCTGCCTACTTTTCAATTTGCCCTGGATGAAGTCTATGGGAGAATCTCAATAGCGTTTCCTCGATTCCTCACGCCCACTCTCCTCGCCTCCTTCTCAAAACTCACCCCTCTGACCTTCTAATCCAATGGGTTTTGAGAAGGAGGTGAGGAGAGATGACGCGATGAATCAAGGAAATGCTATTGAGATTCTCTGTATGTCCCTATGCTTATCTGTGTGTGGTGATTGTCGCCCCCTGCAGGAACACCCAGAGCTGTATTTCACAGACCCCAGGCAACTTCTGGAGTTGCTTTCAGAGCTGGAGGAGCAGAACCTCTCTCTGATCCAGAACTCCAGGGAGACGGAGGAGGCCCTGGAGGTGTTCAGTAAGGTCATGGACCATACAAGAAAGAAGATGTAAGTAAGACCTGCTGGGGTTAGAGGTGAGAGGTAGATAGAGAGTGAAGTGAGTACTACAGATGGAAGTGAATGTAGAGATTCACACAGTGGCTCGGACCACTGGATTATGCCTCTCATTCCAGTTACACTGGTTTGGATTTCTCCCTGACCAATATGGCTGTCATTTTCACTCCATTCGGGAACTTTGAGGGTTTATGTCAAAGCCCTTCTGGTAATGTAATAGGATCTCCAGATAGAATATGAACAAATGTGTTTAGAATTACAGGACATTAGCTGTAAAACGGCAAAATGTTCTCCCAGCCTCATGGCAAAATTTGTAGAATAGCAGGAAATTAGTTTTAAAATTCTAAATGATCTCAGCATCATTGCAAAATGTGTAAAATAGCATGAGATTAGCTATAAAACTGCACATGTTCCTCTATGCTCCATGACAAAATGTGTAGAATTGCAGGAGATTAGCTTTTAAAATACAACATTCTCTCAGCCTTATTGCAAAATGGGCAGAATAGCAATATAATTCATATTAATAATTAATTGAATTTGTAAAGTGCTTTTCTCAGACCAGAGGCGAAAAGATAAATAATAATAATACAGAATTAATAAATGATAATAAAAACAATCCAAAACACAGAACACAGACAACAATCAATGCTATATGCAGGTGTGGTCAGATCCGGAGGACATGAGAACAGAATTAGCAGAGGTCCTAGAAAGTTTTCAGCACGGTCTGAACAGCACGGTCTTGAGCTGTGCCTTAAATGAGGCCAGAGACTCTGCAGTCCTAATAGTGTCTGGAAGTGCGTTCCACAGCCACAGAGCCGCGTAACTGAAAGCCCTGTCACCCATAGTTTATAGTCTGCTGAATGGCTGCTGAAGGGAGATGGACCTGGAGGAGCAAAGGGTAGAATGAGGTCAGACAGGTACTTTGGTCCGGAGTTTTTCGTAGCTTGGTAGGTGTGAACCAGGATTTTGTAGTGGAGGTTGAACAGTGGAGGTTGAACAGCACTGGAGTGATGTACTTGCGGGGGAGGTGTGGGTGAGGACACGTGCAGCACAGTTTAGGATATAGCCTGTTTAGTCACTTGGCATATGCTCCAACAAAAAGGGTAAATATGTGTAGAATAGCATGAGATTAGCTATAAAACTGCAAAAGTTTATCTCTGCCCCATGGCAATATGTGTAGAATTGTGTGAAATTTGCTTTAAAACAGCAACATTTTCTCTCTGCCTCATGGCAAAATGTTTAGAATAGCATGATATTAGCGATAACAATTCCAAGTTATTGTAGAAAGTAAATTATTTTGACTGACATTGACAAGTGCTAGGATGTTTTATGTCATGAGGTCCCTTCATAGTTCCTTTTCTCTCTTTCCTCGCCTGCATTCGTTTCTATGTGTTGCGCGGCTCCCCCACCTCTCTGCAGGGAGCTGGAAACCGTCCAGCTGACCCAGCAGATAGACATCATGACCCACACCATCCAGAGGGAGAGGGACCGGGCTGCCGAGCTGGAGCTGAGGGCCCGCCTCTTCAACTTTGGGAAGTACAAATCCGCCGACCAGGTAGGAGAGAGAAGACTGCCCTTGAGACAGTGATCTAAAGTCAGTTTAGAGTCTGTCCGTCCCTAATGGCCAATGTTCAGATTTGGGGAAGGTAAGCAAATCCTAGATCTGTGCCTAATGACACTTCTACTCACAGTGGGAAATGGGACAGGTCACACTGACGGTTATGCAGAGGACATGCTAATGTCAGTAGTGAGCCAGTCATTGGCCTTAGATCATATAGATCTTTCTCTCTCACCTTTGTTCCTCCACTGTAGGAGTTTATGTTGGACTCCCTGGGCGCTAAGGTGGAGGAGGTGTACCGGAGCTGCGTGGGCGACACAGAGGCCAACCTGAGCACGCTGCAGATGCTGACGGTTATCGAGAGCCGCCTGGGTGAGCTGCTGGAGAACGTGGAGATTATCCCCAAGGAGCGACTGCTGATGGCCGAGAGGACCAAGGAGAAGGAAAGGAGGCTCAGGTAGGGGAGAGTTGGAACACAGCCTCGTAGGGCCATCATATAGGCTTGTCAGGTTGGCCCCATTCCATTTCAACCTACACGTCTTAAGGATCTAAGCTTTAGGCTTTGCCTGTTCCATGTGGTAGCTGGGTGCCAGAGCTGAGTTTCTTTCAGTTTAAAGCACATCTCTGTGAAGTTGACAACTAGACTGGAGATTTAGCCATTTAGATGAAATTAATCGATCCTTCTCCTCCTTTCCCGCCCATGATCCTTTGCTTCCTTTCCCTAGGCTGCGTGATGAGAAGATGCATCAGGCGAAGCAGCACCAGGAGGAGAGGCTGAAGAGAGCCCTGGAGAGAGCCCAGGCCGACATCAAGAAAACAGTCAGTCACACAATCTGCCTCAACACCACACCATTACAATCCTACAGGCAAACGTTATGACCAAAGTTCCGCCAGAAAATCTGTGTGAAACATGACATCTTCATTAGACGCCGACAACCCAGATTACATTGTGTAACTAAGGGCTGGATTCAGTCTGTATCGCAGAAGATCCGCATGAAAAAATGTAAGGTCATTTCTGATTGAGCCGGCATATGCAGATTTTACGGTGAATGCAGGAACATTACCTTTTCATTTAAATCGAGCTATGCCGTGGATCTTCTGCGATACTTCCACAATATGGATTGAATGCAGCCCTAAGCCATTGGTTTAGTTACCTGGGCGACTGTTCTATTATAATATATGGTAGAAATGGAGAATAAGCATGACGTTTGATAAATATCCAGAGTTCATGTCATATAATTAATTGTACTACATAAACCATATCATTGTGTTCCCTTTATTTGACGATGCTTTTCTCCAGACTGGCAAGAAACTGATGGCCAGATCACAGCCCCCTGCCGGCAAGCTGAAGACCAGCCAGGTGTATGACATCTCAGACAAGGAGAAAGAAGAGCAGCTTTACTTCTTCACCTAAAGGGCAGAGTCAGTCACATTACTGACCAGAACTCATTCAATATGTTTTGGCCTATTGTGGGGCTGTGACTGACTCACTGTAAATACTGACCAATAATTGGATATGACATGACAGGTATAAGTAAGACTTTTCAAATGTCTCCATTGGACGCTGGTGATGTCACATGATGGGATAAGTCCTACTTTTTCGGTGCTGGGTGGTTGTTTATATTGACTTAGTGGGGAGCATGTGGATTTTGTTTTGGTGGAGAGCTTTCTGGGGCAGGTGAACAGTACTCTCCCCACACATTTTATAGACTTGGATTATTTTGTGTTACCAGATTTACAATATTTTTCCATACCAAGTTGTTTTCTTATGACATTTCTTATCCGTTATATTATTGATAATCTATTGTGCTTCTTTACCTGATCATATCAGAATAGGAGTTAGATGGACTGCATGTCTGTGATGAACAAATTAATAAACATTTCACAATAAAAAGTTCTGCTCTTGTCTCTTTGGAGTCAATGTAAACCTATAATCTATAACCCCAGAGTGAAACCAGGAAAGTCAGATTGAAATCTTAATCAAGTCTAGGTTTAGCTAAGTTCTACAGAAATACTATAAAATACACCAAAAAAAAGACAGTACAAAATAAATATAATTGTGCTTTGATCCTTTATTCAAACTCTTGGCGTTTGGATTCAGCCATTTGGTAAACCAAAGATAATAAATAACAAGTAGATGGAAGTCATGACATATTGATAAGCATTAGACATTATAAACAAGTGGACCGGCAACATGTTTTCAACAAGGACCGCTCAAGTCTCACTCAACCGTAGTTCATATAAGACACAGCAGTAGAAAAATAAATCTACCCCCCCCCTCCCAAAAGAAAATAGTAAGAACAAAATAAAAGTTTAACAAAAAGCATATGCTCAATGGTTCTGGGAGTAAAGTATTTCATGTCTATAAGGCCTCCTAGACAGAAGCTCTGACAACAGCACACTGCGAACGAGTGGCTAGAATATGGCACCGTAGCGGCGACTGACAAAACGTCAGTTTGACAAGAGACACGCGGGACCTACTGGATGTGCAATAACACAACAGTCTCTCGCAATAATGATTGTGGTACAAAAAGGGATTTCTGAAATACAGTATAAAGTGAGAGAAATAAAGTCCCCAAATGTAACTTTCCCTTATTTATGATTCAATTCATCCCAAGGTGCATTTGGTTCTGGGTTCCACTTCATCCACACCCCAGATATACAGAACTTTCTCATCTCGCGTTTCCCCACACCAGAGATAATCAGAAACATTGAATGCAGGAAAGATTAAGAAACCATCTTCTTGTAGGGGAAGATGTTGTTTTAACATCAGTCTCATAACATTGTTGGAGAGAGTGAGGTTGTTTTCTCTGTTGAGTTGGCAGGGGACGGTGGATGTCTTGGGTTAAAACGCTGCCTCCCAATTATCCACCATTTTCTCTAGCGCCCCACTAGCCCTCATCTTTCTCAGAGGACATTGATCCCTGGCTCTGGGCTGACCATCTCCTCCCTTCTACTCCTCACTCCAGGTCCTGCAGGTTGATGGTGCTTCCTGTGAACTGGGAGTTGTCCGAGCCATTGTCATCCTCTGTCAAAGCAGGAGGTTCCTGAGGAAAGGCAGAAAGAAATGACTCCTTTACTTCTATGTTAACTACAGTACAAACAAACACACACCAATCACTGACATTCATTCACTGACATCACACAGTCTACATATCAGTATATACACACACAATATCTAGGTCTAATACAATGTACAGTGCAAATTACAATACAAGATATATAAAATGGCTGTGTCTCTTCACAGCCCCCTTTGTACAGTAAGGTGTTCTTTTGCTGTTTTTTGGTAAAAAAAATAATTAAAAAAAAACTGGTTTTATTGCTAACTTGAGTTACCTGGGGTGGCAGAGAGTTCCATGTAGTCATGGCTTTATTTAATACTGCACTTTTCCCAGCCTCTGTTGTGGACTTGCAGACTGAAGAGACCTCTGGTTGCATGTCTTGTGTTGTACCGATGAGTGTCCGAACTGTGTGCCAACTGCTTGAACAGACAGTTCGGTACCTTCAACACATCAATCAATACCTTGCACAAAGACCCATAGTGACGCACAAAGACCCATAGTGACACAGTCAATCTCTCAACTTTGAGCCAGGAGAGACTGACATGCATGTTACTGATACCTTCTCTCCGTGTACATTAACTGTGATCGATATGTGCTTCTCTGTTCTGGACCAACTGCAATTCACCTACAGCATGTCCTTCTTTGCCGCACATGACCACACAGCTGTTTTGACAATGAAAGCTTGCTATCTAGGGTTACACCCAGCAGTTTAATCTCAACTTGCTCAATCGCCACATTATTCAATAGCTCTAAATGAGGTTCAGCATTGAGTGACTTGTCCCAAAAATGATGCTTTTGGTACGAGATATTTAGAACCAGCCTATTGCTAGTTACACATTCCAAAACTGACTGTCTGTTTTCTGTAAAATAACTATTTCATCAAACCATTTTTTCAAAACGTTTGCCAAGCACTTGTAACAGACTGATTGTACCATTAAAGGGTGCTCTTCTATTTTTATGTAGCAGAATGCCCTTTGCCTTCCACCAGGTCTGAAGGCACACACTGTCTTCTAGGCTTAAAATCGAATGTGGCAAACAGGATTCACAATCTATTCTGCTACCAACCTCAGAAATGTACCATCCAGATTGTTGGTACCAGGTGGTTTGTCCTTATGGAGTCCCACTTTGTGGAACGCAAAACTACAATGCTTGTCTTTCATTATTTGGTCTATCATGCATGAATGTAAAGGCTCAGCATTTGACTTTTGCATGTCATACCCAAGTCTGCTAATCTTGTCAACAAACAAGTTATTAAAATGGTTGGCAACAAGCCATCTGACTCAATGGAGGATGGAGCAGTTGAATTTTTTGCCTAGAATTGAATTTAAAGTACTCCAGAGCTTTTTACAATCATTCATCTTTGTTCCATAGTATAGTTTGTTCTTTTTTGTTTAGCTACGCGATTTCTGATTTTCCTGTACGTTTGCCAGTCGGCTGTGTTGTCAGACTTATAGTGCCATCGGAAAGTATACAGACCCCTTGACTTTTTCCACATTTTGTTACATTACAGCCTTATTAAAAAATGTACTAAAATAATTTTTCTCCCACCTCAATCTACACACAATACCCCATAATGACAAAGCAAAGACATTTTTGCAAATACGTAAATGTGATTATTTTATTTTTAATATAAGTATTCAGACCCTTTACTCAGTACTTTGAAGCACCTTTGGCAGTGATTGCGTTGCTGCACAGCTATTTTCAGGTCTCTTCAGAGATGTTTGATCAAGTTCAAGTCCGGGCTCTGGCTGGGCCACTCAAGGACATTCAGAGACTTGTTCCGAAGCCACTCCTGCGTTGTCTTGGCATTGTCCTGTAGGAAGATGAACCTTCACCCCAGTCTGAGGTCCTGAGCACTCTGGAGCAGGTTTTCATCAAGGATCTCTGTACTTTACCCTGTTAATCTTTTCCCCTCAATCCTGACTAGTCTCCCAGTCCCTACTGCTGAAAAACATCCCTACAGCATGATGCCACCACCATGCTTCACCGTAGGGATGGTGCCAGGTTTCCTCCAGGCGTGACCTTTGGCATTCAGGCCAAAGAGATCAATCTTGGTTTCATCAGACCAGCAAATCTAGTTTCTCATGGTCTGAGAGTCTTTTAGGTGCCTTTTGGCAAACTCCAAGTGGGCTGTCATGTGTCTTTTACTGAGGACTGGCATCCGTCCTGCCACTACCATAAAGGCCTAATAGGTGGAGTGCTGCAGAGATGATTGTCCTTCTGGAAGGTTCTCCTATCTCCACAGAGGAACTCTTGAGCTCTGTCAGTGTGACCATTGGGTTCTTGGTCACCTCCCTGACCAAGGCCCTTCTCACCCGTTTGCTCAGTTTGGCCGGGCGGCCAGCTCTAGGAAGAGTCTTGGTGGTTCCAAACTTCTTCCATTTAAGAATGATGGAGGTCACTGTTTTCTTCAATGCTTCAAACATATTTTGGTACCCTTCCCCAAATCGGTGTCTCGACACAATCCTGTGTCGGAGCTCTACGGACAATTCCTTTGACCTCATGGCTTGGATTTTGCTCTGACATGCACTGTCAACTGTGGGGCAATTTATAGTGATGGATCAGATTTCGAAACTTCGAATATTAATAATTTGTTATGCTAGAGACATGAGGTGTGCCATAGTCTATGGTCTACACCAGAAGTTAATGGTATCTGTAGGAGGAATGCATATGATCAATGCAATTAAGCTTGGAATGTACTGAGTGTAGGGAAAACAATCACGTGGCAGCACTGATAAGGGGGGAGAGCCATGGATTAGTGATGAAGGGGCTCGAGGTGAAGTCACATTAAGGGAGAATGAACCATTTATTGCCTGTATCTCTATTTTCTGCCTAGCAATAAAGATTCAATGTTTAGCAAGACAGAGGAGACTCCACCCCAAATTTGGATATATATATATGCCACCAATGGTAGAACCATAGAACCAAGTCTGTCTGTTCAGCTGTTCAATCCTCTGGGATGAATAAACTTGGTTTAAGCTTTCATAGTGTCCGTCGAGTTCTTACTCTGATATTTAGAACCTAACAAGACAGGTGTGTGAATTTCCAAATCATGTCCAATCAATTGAATTTACCACAGGTGGCCTCCAATCATGTTGTAGAAACATCTCAAGGATGATTAATGGAAACAGGATGCACCTTAGCTCAATTTCAAGTCTCATAGTAAAGGGTCTGAATACTTACGTAAATAAGGTATGTTTATTTTTTTATACATTTGCAAAACTGTCTAAAAACCTGTTTTTGCTTAGTCATTATGGGGTATTTGTGTATAGACTGCTGAGGAATTGTTGTTAATCAATTTTAGAATAAGGCTGTAATATAACAAAATGTGGAAAAAGTCAACGGGTCTGAGTACTTCCCGAAGGCACTGTATTTGCAATTTCCTTTGCATCATCCCTCTCAGCCATACAGTTTATCAATGAATCATCTATCCATGGGGATTTGGCAGTTCTAACAGTCAGTTTCTTAACGGGCGCTTGCCTAGCAGTAACCGGAAGAAGCCGTTTCATAAATGCTTCAAGTGCAGCGTCCGGATGTTCCTCATTACACATTATTTTTCACATCTTCGATATAGGAATCCCAGCAAAACCTCTTGTATGATCGTTTACACACAATTTTAGATCCATTCTTTGGAACTTTGGGCTAGATATGGATATTGTAATCATTACATCCAATTGTTGTGGATACTGCTATAGAGGCAATTTCTGCAGGTGTGATCAATACACCTGGGTGATTTAGTTCCTGTTTGTAAATACCCTGGGAGGTTGACAGATACCTTGAAGCATATTGCAGGCAGTGGTTACAGCTTGAAGATTATTTTTGAGTGGGCAGCTTGATGACAAGCAGTCAATATTTAGGTTACCAAGGTAATATACAGTGGGGCAAAAAAGTATTTAGTCAGCCACCAATTGTGCAAGTTCTCCCACTTAAAAAGACGAGAGAGGCCTGTAATTTTCATCATAGGTACACTTCAACTATGACAGACAAAATGAGAAGGAAAAAAAAATCCAGAAAATTACATTGTAGGATTTTTTAAATGAATTTATTTGCAAATTATGGTGGAAAATAAGTATTTGGTCAATAACAAAAGTTTCTCAATACTTTGTTATATACCCTTTGTTGGCAATGACAGAGGTCAAACATTTTCTGTAAGTCTTCACAAGGTTCTCACACACTGTTGCTGGTATTTTGGCCCATTCCTCCATGCAGATCTCCTCTAGAGCAGTGATGTTTTGGGGCTGTTGCTGGGCAACACGGACTTTCAACTCCCTCCAAAGATTTTCTATGGGGTTGAGATCTGGAGACTGGCTAGGCCACTCCAGGACCTTGAAATGCTTCTTACGAAGCCACTCCTTCGTTGCCCGGGCTGTGTGTTTGGGATCATTGTCATGCTGAAAGACCCAGCCACGTTTCATCTTCAATGCCCTTGCTGATGGAAGGAGGTTTTCACTCAATCTCACGATACATGGCCCCATTCATTCTTTCCTTTACACGGATCAGTCGTCCTGGTCCCTTTGCAGAAAAACAGCCCCAACTCAGCAACTCAGCATTCTTTGTCCTCCAAACACAACGAGTTGAGTTTTTACCAAAAAGTTATATTTTGGTTTCATCTGAACATATGACATTCTCCCAATCTTCTTCTGGATCATCCAAATGCTCTCTAGTAAACTTCAGACGGGCCTGGACATGTACTGGCTTAAGCAGGCGGACACGTCTGGCACTGCAGGATTTGAGTCCCTGGCGGCGTAGTGCGTTACTGATGGTAGGCTTTGTTACTTTGGTCCCAGCTCTCTGCAGGTCATTCACTAGGTCCCCCTGTGTGGTTCTGTGATTTTTGCTCACCGTTCTTGTGATCATTTTGACCCCACGGGGTGAGATCTTGCGTGGAGCCCCAGATCGAGGGAGATTATCAGTGGTCTTGTATGTCTTCCATTCCCTAATAATTGCTCCCACAGTTGATTTCTTCAAACCAAGCTGCTTACCTATTGCAGATTCAGTCTTCCCAGCCTGGTACAGGTCTAAAATTTTGTTTCTGGTGTCCTTTGACAGCTCTTTGGTCTTGGCCATAGTGGAGTTTGGAATGTGACTGAGGTTGTGGACAGGTGTCTTTAATACTGATAACAAGTTCAAACTGGTGCCATTAATACAGGTAACGAGTGGAGGACAGCCTCTTAAAGAAGAAGTTACAGGTCTTTGAGAGCCAGAGATCTTGCTTGTTTGTAGGTGACCAAATACTTTTTTTCCACCATAATTTGCAAATAAATTCATTTAAAATCCTACATTGTGATTTTCTGGATCTATTTTTCTCATTTTGTCTGTCATAGTTGAAGTGTACCTAAGATGAAAATTACAGGCCACTCATCTTTTTAAGTGGGAGAACTTGCACAATTGGTGGCTGACTAAATACATTTTTGCCCCACTGTACCTCTGTTGATATCACATACATTATTCAACATTTCACACAGTCCAAATACTGACTTTTAGCACCTTGGCGGTCTATAGCAACTTCCTACAATAATAGGCTTTAGGTGTGGCAGATGAACCTCATCGCCCAACATCAGTGTTCGACCTCACTAATGCTCGTGGCTGAATGGAAGCAAGTCCCCACAGTAATGTTCCAACATCTAGTGGAAAACCTTCTCAGAAGAGTGGAGGCTGTAAAAGCAGCATAGGGGGGAACCAACTCCAGATGAATGGCCTTGATTTTAGAACGATACGTTCGATAAGCAGGTGTCCACATACATTGTCATGTAGTGTACCTAAAATAAAAAAATAAAAAGGAGGGGCATGGATCAGAATACCAGTCAGTATCTGGTGTGAGCACCAGTTTCATCAGCAGTCCGGGTGGCTGGTCTCAGACCATCCCGCAGGTAAAGAAGCCGGAAGTGGAGGCCCTTGGCTGGCATGGTTACACGTGATCTGCGGTTGCGAGGCTGGTTGGATGTACTGCCAAATTCTCTAAAACGACGGAGGCGGCTTTTGGTAGAGAAATTAACATTAAATTCCCTGGCAAATCTCTGGTCGACATTCCTGCAGTCAGCATGCCAATTGCACACCATCTCAAAACATGAGACATCTGTGGCATTGTGTTGTGTGACAAAACTGCACATTTTAGAGTGGTCTTTTGTCCCCAGCACAAGGTGCAACTGTAACGATCATGCTGTATAATCTTCTTCTTGATATGCCACACTTGTCAGTTAGATGGATTATCTTGGCAAATGAGAAATGCACACTAACAGGGATGCAAACAAATTTGTGCACAAAATTTGAGAAAAATAAACTTTCTGTGCTTATGGAATTTTCTGGGATTCTTTTTTTATTTCAGTTCATGAAACATGGGACCAACAATTTACATATTACGTTTATATTTGTGTTTAGTTAAGCAATAACTACCCGGACCATCTGCATTGACCCTTTTTGCACAAACTCTTGAGTTATCACATACGCTGCTGTTACCATTTATTATCTATCCTGTTGTCTAGTCACTTTATCAATACTTCCATGTACATATCCACCTCAATTACCTCCGACTCTGTACCCAGTGTATACAGCCAAGTTATCGTTACTCATTGTGTATTTATTCCTTCTGTTATTTTTATTATTGATATTTTACTCTCTGCATTGTTGGGAGGGGCCTTTATGTAAGCATTTTGTTGTTAGTCTACACCTGCTGTTAATGAAGCTTGTGATAAATAAAATTTGATATCTGACTAGCTATGAGAAATTAGTTTGTCTTGTCCAGTTAAGTAAATCAAAAGAGAATGGGCACAGGCCCTCAGACCGGTGTTCCCTCAAACTTTTTGAGGCAATGAGCAAATTTTAGGTCTTGTGAGCAGAAACTTGAACATAGTGAGAATTTTGAGCAACTTCTGGGACATGTTTACAGTGAACATTGAGGCTGTACCCTTACAGTTTTAGATAGTAGCCAATAGGCTATTGTGGCTATTTGGGCATAATGTAGGCCTACCAACAAAACCAATGGCGCAAATCCCATAACCTTTTCATATGGAAATAGTTTTTGATTTCTATGATATAGCCTGTATGTGGTGTTCAATGCAGGCCTACACTGCATGAGGCTTAAAAACGTTTTTACATTATAAACATTAATTCATGATTTTGAACTTGGTCTATAACACCATTGGCCACTCATGGGTGACACATTCACTCTGTTGCACTCTGGTCCTGCAACAAAAATCATACCCAATCTTGCAAAGTTAGATTTGTTTTGTTGCATTGATAAGGGGCTGATATAATGTTGATTCAATCACAAAAAAAAACCTTGCATCTCTTGCATTTCTTCTGCGCAGCAGTCTCGGAGGAAGTGAGTTGCAGAGCACGCGCGTAGCTTAGATGGACATTGCTTCAGTCCGCGGCAATTTGGCTGCACAGTCATTGGCATTTCGGGTTTTTTGAAAACCAGAGTCACAAATAAAATATATTACTAATTCTATCTGCAAAAAAAGCCCACCTGTAGGATGTTGACGGGAAGGTCCACGGTGAGTTGGGAGTGGGAGCTGGAGGGCTGGGAGCTCAGCTGGAAGGCTAGATCCCCGTCGCTGGGAGGGTCGTCCTTACACACACACACATTTTAAATACTTAATTTGAATACACAAATCACATTAAAAAGGATTCAAACATTCCAATGGTCATGCATGGACACACTCATATATTTTATTTTGGTCTGTAATACATGCCTTCCTCATCAGCATTCTTGTCTGTGCCTTATAAATTAAAACGTTGGGCTAGCATTCCAAATGTCCTGGTAGGAGAACCTTCTCACCTGCAAGAGTTGGATCTGCACATACTGGGCTCCGGTGACAGGGTCACGGATAGTCAGCCCCCCATTGGCAGTTGCAGAACCTTCCCCAAAACGGGAGCTTGTGGGAACCAATGGCGCTGAGGCACTGCTGGCCTTGCCGCCTTTACTCTTCCTCTGACCCAATCCTGAGCTCCCTGTAACAAGAAAGGATTAAATAGTTCAAACTATTACTACTAGGGGCTAAATCATATGAGACTAGTACCGTATCTTTAATGATGCTCTCTTTCTCTACGACAGATAAAACAGGAGCATAATCATATGAAAAGTTCCTATTAGATGTCGACCGATTAATCGGAATGGCCGATTAATTAGGGCCGATTTCAAGTTTTCATAACAAATCGGGAAATCGGTATTTTTGGGCGCAGATAAAAATGGTTTTATATACCTTTATTTAAATAGGCAAGTCAGTTAAGAACACATTCTTATTTTCAATGACGGCCTAGGAACGGTGGGTTAACTTAAGGTATAGGGGGCAGCATTTTCACTTTTGGATAAATAGCGTGTCCAATTTCAACTTCCTGCTACTCATGCCAAGAATATAAGATATGCGTATTATTAGTAGATTTGGATAGAAAATTCTGAAGTTTCTATAACTGTTTGAATCATGTCTGTGAGTATAACAGAACTTATGTAGCAGGCAAAACACAGAGGAGGTCCGTCTGTTCACTGAGTTCTTATTGGGAAACGACATTTCTTAGGAACTTGTTTTCAGTTCCTACCGCTTCCATTGGATGTCACCAGTCTTTGGGATTTGGTTGAGGTTATTCATTTGTGCAATGAAGAAGTACGGCCATCTAGGAACTGCGTAACACTGTTGAGAGTTGCGCAAGACTTGAAAAGTAGCTGGTTTGTTGTCTTCCTGTATTGAACACAGATAGACCCGTCTTCAATTTGATCTATTAAAAATACCTAAAGTTGTATTACAAAAGTAGTTTGAAATGTTTTGGCAAAGTTTACAGCCAACTTATATATTTTGTAGTGACGTTGCGGAATTTGGATTTTTTCTGGATCAAACGCGCCAAATAAATGGACATTTTGGATATATATGGATGGAATTAATCTAACAAAAGGACCAATTGTGATGTTTATGGGACATATTGAGTGCCAACAAAAGAAGCTCGTCAAAGGTAAGGCATGTTTTATATTGTATTTCTGCGTTTTGTGTAGCGCCTGCAGGGTTGAAATATGCTACCATCTTTGTTTACTGTTGTGCTATCATCAGATAATAGCTTATGTTTTCGCCGAAAAGCCTTTTTAAAATCTGAAATGTTGGCTGGATTCACAACGAGTGTAGCTTTAATTTAGTATCTTACATGTGTGATTTAATGAAAGTTAGATATTTATATCATTTTATTTGAATTTGCCGCGCTGCATTTTTCCTGGCTTTTGGCCAAGTGGGACGCAAGCGTCACCTATACCATAAGAAGTTAACTACACATGGTTGATTGATATCACTAGATATTATCTAGCGTGTCCTGCGTTGCGTATAATCTGCCTGGGCATACAAGTATCTAAGTATCTGACTGAGCGGTGGTAGGCAGAAGCAGGCACGTAAACATTCATTCAAACAGCACTTTTGTAAGTTTTGCCAGCAGCTCTTCGTTGTGCGTCAAGCATTGCGCTGTTTATGACTTCAAGCCTATCAACAACCGAGATGAGGCTGGTGTAACTGAAGTGAAATGGCTAGCTAGTTAGCGCGCGCTAATAGCGTTTCAAACGTCACTCGCTCTGAGCCTTGCAGTGGTTGTTTCCCTTGCTCTGCATGGGTAACGCTGCTTCGAGGGTGGCTGTTGTCGTTGTGTTCCTGGTTCGAGCCCAGGGAGGAGCGAGGAGAGGGACGGAAGCTATAATGTTACACTGGCAATATTAAAGTGCCTATAAGAACATCCAATAATCAAAGGTTGATGAAATACTAATGGTATTGAGGGAAATAGTCCTATAATTCCTATAATAACTACAACCTAAAACTTCTTACCTGGAAATATTGAAGACTCATGTTAAAAGGAACCACCAGCTTTCATATGCTCTCATGTTCTGAGCAAGGAACTGAAACGTTAGCTTTCTTACATAGCACATATTGCACTTTTACTTTCTTCTCCAAGACTTTGTTTTTGCATTATTTAAACCAAATTGAACATGTTTCATTATTTACTTGAGGCTACATTTATTTTATTGATGTATTATATTAAGTTAAAATAAGTGTTCACTCAGTATTGTTGTAAATGTCATTATTACAAATAAATACTTTAAAAATAATCGGCCGATTAATCAGTATCGGCTTTTTTGGTCCTCCAATTATCGGTATCGGCGTTGAAAAATCATAATCGGTCAACCTCTGGTTCCTATGATGCTCTTTATTTAGGTCTATGAATAAAAATGAGCCAAATTGTGAGTGGAATGTGGGCTATAAATTTACCTGAGCAGGCGGTGGGGCCTCTCTGTTTCCTCTTCTTGGCCAGCTGGATAGCTCTGTAGTCAGTCCGCGCTGAGCCACTACTTTCCTACAAGGCAGATGGGGAAAAACGTGACACACGAAACAACTGCCGTGACTCGGAACATGTATAGAAACGAGGACAAATAACAACATCTTATCTCAACTGAATGTCAAATTAAGGGAAAACACGGTTATTTGAATTTCATTCTTCAAATGCTGTAACCAGAGCGTTAGTTAGTAAGCCACTCACCAGGAAGGAGCAGGGCGAGACTGCCGAGCTGTGGCTGAGCTCAGGCTCTTTCTGTGGGCTGAACGTGCAGCCACTGCCAGGGAACACAAACTGGGTCAGCACCTTGCCCCCCTCCTGCTGCCCCAGCACCTCCACACAGCCCAAGAGAGGCCCGCTGCCACCCCTGCTCCCTCCAGCCTCAGTCACCTTAGAGGGGGACGAGAGGAGCTTGGGCCCAGGGGGCGCAGCCAGGGGTGAGGGCTCGGCAGCCAATGTGCTGGAGGAACTGAGGGTGTGTGTGAGTGTATGGTGGTCTGCGGTGGATGTGGCAGCCTGCATGGTGAGGGCCGTAAGGGAGCTGAGGGCTTCGGGGGTGACTGTCTGCACGTCGTCCAGGTTGAGTGTGCCCTGCGGGGGGAGGACTCCAACTGTCCCCTCCAGGTGGCCCATGTCCGCCCCTGCCGCCAGGATTAGCGGGTCCACGGAGGCTTTGGCCCTGGTAGCACCGTGCCCGGACGTGCCCAGGGTGGTGCCTACCGAGGCTGGGTCGATGGTGAGGATGCCTGAGCTGACCAGGGACAAGTCCATGGCGAAGGAGCCTGCTGGCCCTGCGCTGCCCACGGGCACCCCGACCCCGTGGGTGGTGGGCGCAGGACCCCCAAGCACAGCAGAGAACAGGGAGCTGAGGTCCAGGTTGGCAAGCTGGTCGCTTCCGGTGACTCCCGAACCAGTTCCTGTGGCAGTGGCTCCGCTGACCAGCTCGCTGCTGGGGGTCAGCGTGGGTGTGGCCTCCAGCTGGCTTAGCACGTCTGATTGGACGAAAGAGACAGTCATTACACAGGCAGTGGGGGTGTTTGAGCATGTGTTTCTTGAGGAACAGAGTATGTGTGTGTGATCCGTACCGGGGCTGAGGTGGTGGTGTTTGAGCATGTGGCTCTTGAGGCTACTGCGGGAGGAAAAGTGCTTGCTGCAGTTGGCCACGGGGCAACACGTCCTCAGGCTGCCCGCGTCTTGCTTGTGCTTCTTCGAGTGGATATACAGGCTGCTCCGTGCTGAGAACTTGGCACTGCAACCTACACAGGCACACACACGTAAGACACATTTATCAGAGGCCCTTTAGAGAGAAGGGCATATCCAACGATCAACCAAAAGCAGTTCAGTCCAAAAATACTTTAAAAGGGGGAAATTGATGTTTTGATTAACCCCACATGGATAAAAGGACAAAGCCAACGGTAAGAGAACAAGGCCCGTATTCATAAAGCGTCTCAGAATAGACCATAGCAGTGATGAACTAGGATCGGGCCTCCCCTGTCCATGTCGGCTAATCTTATTCACTATGGCAAACGCTGATCCTAGATTATCTCATGATGACACCTACCGTCTACGTGGCACTCAAAGGGCTTGGTGCCCAGGTGGGTGATGCTGTGGCCCTTGAGGTGCTCTGCCCGGGTGAAGGACTTTCCACAGCCCTCCTCTGGGCAGGTGAAGCGCCTGTCGTCATCATGCTTCCTGAAATAACAGAGGGCGGGGGGGGTTGGTGCGGTCTATGTGGTCCAAGGTTCAATTCTTTCGTCATATGTATACAAATATAATGGAATGCTTACTCCTATGGCTCAGGGAGTTTGAGCTATGGGTTTGCTGGCATTCCAGAAAGGAACACATAAAACTGGATGTGTTTTGTAATGGCAAGATGCTTTGGATAAAACTTATGATAAATTACCTTTTTATTATTACCGCATTATCAATTAGGGAAGTGTATGACTCTGAACTAAAAACTCAACACTTTCAAACAAGAGTGACAATTTGGTAGGACAGTTATGAGAGGCCCTAAACTAGAACAGAGGACCCACACCATCACAATACCTAAACAACTCAGGGATGGAAAGTTGAGTGAGGGACAGCATTAAGTTACCTTTTGTGCCTAAGTAACTTGGACATGCTGGTGAAGGACCAGCCACAGGCCTCTGAATCGCAGATGAATGGCCTCTCGCCTGAAACCGAAAGAGGAGACTTAGCCTAGGCATGAGTAACTATACTACTGGTGAAACATGGACAACATAATATGGATTTGTGTCTGTGTTTTGATATCAATATCATATGAGCATTTAT